>NC_044363.1:18405240-19012330 GCF_007364275.1 Archocentrus centrarchus
TTCTGATGAGACATCAGTGAAAGCTGGATGGGAACAACTGATGCATTTTTGTGACAGGCCGCCAATAACAAAGTGCCCAAGATACAATTTAAAGTTGTTTCTTAGATGAAGACACAACACTGGTTCATGCCTTGAGTTAGATGTCGCTTTATGCTTGAGTTATTAGATCACTGTTAAATGGCTTAACAAAAAACATTCCTCTGAAAATGACTGAGTACAAAGACTGAAAATGAGTGAAAAAACAGCCAGTGTCCAAAGAAAAACTGAAATACCCTCACCTAAGGAAGCCTGGAGAGCTGTTGCTCAAGGGCACTTTAAAAAATGACAAGAAAGTCTGACTGCTTGGAAACAAAATATAAAGAAATGAGAGGCGGCACAAGACAAAAAATAAATACATTTTTTAAAAAAGCACAGATTTGAAACAAACTGACTGACAAAATTATTTTTCTGTTATGTGGTATTGGAAATGTTAAACTGATTTATTTTTTTTCTTTTGAGATTTTGGACTATGTGTTTTAGAAAACAATTTTAAGACATCGGACAAGGTCATGAAAGTTGTTACTTATTAATCTGTGGCATTACCAGAGGAAATCATTATAATCAAGTCCAGAAAATGAAAAAAAAAGGCATATTTATTTACAAACCTTAAATTCATCTTCAGCTCTCACAGTTTCAGGGCAATAACGATGGCCCAAGACAGACCACACCAGTTTAAAAATGTAAAGTTTTCTGATAACAAAACAAAACAGTAAGTAATGATTCATTAAAATCACTCAGTGTGTAAGTGTAGCCAACACTTTCTCTCTCCAGCTTCTCAAATGTGACTGTTGTGTTTTTGTAAAAAATGATAAAGTGTGTTTGGTCAGGTTGGGATTAAGGAAAATGTCCTTTTTTCATGGTTATCTGGCATTAGAGATTAAATAAGCACATAAGCATTTGGCTACAGCACATAAAACATAATTGGTGGAAATCTAAAGTTCTTGTAAAAGTTATTTTTTATTTGTTTAATTTCACATATTCTCAGGCGCCGTAGTCACCGAGTCACTTGTTGAGTGTATGTAAAGATCTTTTGAACCTTTTCTCTAAACCAATTGTCCTAATCACTTGTAAATCCTTCCAGTCAAGTGGCTCATGAGAAGAAATCAATGACATTAAGCTGCGTAACCATAAACATCCTCTGTGGTCGTTTTCTCTCCAAACTTGTGTTAAACATGCTACAGTGAACTAACTCCCTCTTCATTTGCACCCACATTTCATCTGGTGAATTCCTTTCATCGGTACGGGTCAGTGTCTCCATCTTTCTATTCTTGCTCCTCCACTGACCCATACTCAATATGTCTACAAGGTATGCTTGTTGACCCCTTGCTCTTGTTGCCCTCGCTACCCCTACCCCTACCCCCACCCCCAACCCAACCCCACCCCTCCCCTTCGAGGAACCCCCCTGCCGCCTCCTCATCTCGCCCTCCAGCTGGTTCCCTCCACTGTCCAGAAGCCGCCGAGCTCTCCTGGCTTGAGTAGGATGGCTAATCTAGATAGCGGGAGGCCTCCCTCCTGCTAGCGTACACAAGAGAAGGCAACCCTAATTGCTTATGTCATAAAGCTCTCTGACCCAGATAAGCCTTCACTCCCCAAAGCTGCTGAGATAAACCCCACTTTACCTCACCAAACCTGCCTCTCCTGATCCACCATCCCCCTCCTAACCTTTCCACACCTTCTGCCACATTATTAACACCCTGACCAGGGGGAGAAGTAAATGAAGAAAATGTGTGCCGAGGGCAGACAAAGCTTCATGTCTCTGTATTTAAGAAAAAAAGACCAAACATGGATTTATGGAAAACAACTGGATACCTAATATAAATGGAAGAGCACTCTTTCTCAGATATTACTGCAATATTTGTAAGGACTTGCTATTGTATGTGAGCAATTAGGGAGGTTGTGAAGAAGTGACTAGCAGGCAGAGCAGTGCATGACTTAATGGAGCTGGTGACGGTTAAGTATGCGTCAGTCTAAAGTCAAAGCATGGTGTTGCGTGCCACTTGCCCTCGTGTGCCTGGACCCAATAATGAAGGCTTAGCCACAAAATGCCACAGCCCCTCGAACAGTTGTCAAGTGCTGAATGTCACACGTGCTCCACTTTACCAACTAACAGATGGCTGGCTAAACCATCAACACTCGGGCAACGTTAAGCTACACAAAATGATACTGTTGTGTTTCATTTGCTACATCAGCTTTCTTTTTCTCTTCTCTATTAGGACGTAATGAAGGGGCTCCTCTGTCGTCACTGGCCATAAGTGTTTGGCTGCCATTGCAGAGGGAATTCAGTCCGTATCAAACAGAAGCCATACTGAGAACTCATTAAACTCCACTTTAACAGAGATCTTAATTACTAAGTAGGAACTTTTAATTGGATGCTCTCCCAGCTCACCTTGTAATCACCCATCACATGCTGTTGGTGCAGGGATGCCTTTAAACCCTCTCCATCTTAAACCCCGTTATACCACAGGTTAAAGTCAAGTAGGTCAAGTGTTTGGGGAATGATACTCCACTAATAACTTGTAGTTGTCTCACTTTGAATAACACACCTCGACACATTTTAAGGTTTTACATAACTTCACGCACACTTTCAGTTCAAATGAGCAAAGCCTGCTGTGTATGAAACATTTCACTTGGGCATGAAGTGCTGCAGTTCTATTTAAATGATGCTTCTGGAAACTCTGTTGACGTTAGATGTCAGTGCAAATCCCTCTGGTGAAGTTAATTGACTGAATTTGAGCAAGTGCTCAAAGAGCCCGTGTAGCCTTTTTAAAAAGAAAAAAAGAAAAAGAAAAAAAACCTTTTTCATTTACATTAATAACTTTTAATCCATTCACCTGACTCAGCTATTTCAAAACAGAGAATAACTGCATAAAAAAATTAATGAATAAGAATTTAGTCACATTTATTCCATCATCATCCTACTTGTACCTGCTCAATTTTTGCAGTTTTTAATTGTATACTATTTACCATCTTATATGACATTATTTCATTTGCAGTGACCTTCCCTAATTTGAAAATCCACATTTTAAAGAGGGCAGTTTCTGAATTCTTCCATTTTATTAAAATAATTTGGCATCCAATCATTAATGCCTAATCCTTCAATTCAGCTAATTTCAGCCATCCATCCAGTTTCTTCTGCTTATCCAATTCAGAGTTGCGGGGGTGGGGGGGTGGGGGGTGCCCCTTGGCGACAGTGGGAAGGAAAAACTCTCTTTTAACAGGAAGAAACCTCCAGCAGAACCAGGCTCAGGGAGGGGGGGTCATCTGCTGTGTGGGGAGAGAGAGGACATTTAGTTGTCTCTCTCCCATATAAATCACCCAGTGTAGAAACATATTTATCAATCCAGTATATCTAATCCAGCCCACAAAAATGAGGGTTTAGCTATTGCTCAGTTCAGATAAATCCAGATACTTAATTTAAATGAGGTTCTAATTTTAGCATTTTGGTAAATGGACTAGTACTTATATAGTGCTTTTCTACTAAGTTGAGCACTCAAACCACTTTGTACTACGAGTCCCATTCACCAAATCACAGACACAAGCATGCAGTGCTTTTATCTATGCCTAAGTGGTTTCTAACATTCACACTCACACTTGATGGATGCATCAGGGGCAACTCAGGGTTCAGTATCTTGCCCGAGGCATGTGAACTGGATGAGCCAGGGATCAAACCACTGACCTTCTGACTGGTAGATGACCCACTCTACTACCTGAGCCACAGCTGACCATTTCTCCCATATACTGTACTCTGAACGTGTGATATAGTGGGGTGTGATTTAATTTCCACCCAACACAGTCTATTCTTGCTTACGCATTAAAACTAGAGTCAATCACAGTCATGGGTCCAGTGAAAATAATCCAGGACGTTTATTAGAAATTCCAACAATACAAATCAGGCATTGTAAAGAAAAAAAAAAAGAATAAATAAAAAAGAATGTATTTTCAAATAAGGAAGACGTCACACCAGAAAAAAAGCACTGCACCACATAATCACATAAGGTAATGTGTTAAAACTGAGCCCACTCCAAAAATGCTAAATAAATTAACAGTGGTTCAAAGAAATCATAATGTTCCATATCAAACACAATTTCGTGCTACAGTTTTGTTTATTTATTTTTTTTGCTTGAGGTCATAAAAAACAGTTCTTGTTAACAAATAAGTTTTTAAACAATAAATATATCACAATCATTACAAGCAAGGAAGGAAAAATGCTTCAGTCACTCCCAAACCGAGAATTAAATTAGAATTTAACACTTAAACACATGAATCAAACCTATCTGAAGTGTATATGCATTCACTACAAAGAGCAAAAGTAGAGTGGCAGTCGAGTTTTAATACTGTATGTATGTACCATAGTTACAGAATAAAGTCTAAGATCAAAAATGAGCTATTTTTTATACTAGTAGTGGCAAAAGTAGCAATCCTGTTTGTGGTTCACACATTGATTATGCTTTACATGTATGCTACATTAGCGCCTGTAGCTGCCTGCTCCCATCATATACTCCACCTTAAGAGGTAAAAAAAACAAAAAAAACATCTCTTGATAAATGCAGAGGACTGCCAGTGTCAGATCCTCAGTGTTATAAATACAGCAGTTCTCCACAGTGTAGGCAAAAAGCTAGTGTTGTACATCATCTCTGTACACAGGTTCCCAGTGCTTTGTTCTCATGAGATTAACCCCTTCAGTCTGATATGTGCTGACTGCAGAGCCGCTTCACATCCTCCAAACAGCACTCTGCTGTTTTCACTACAGGCTGAAAATAAATCTGTGCACCCGACAGGCGAGGGACTGTTGCCACCTGGTGGTCAGAGTGCATCACGGACGCACTTTATTCCCCCTTTGTGTCTGAAGAGCAATAATCCCATTTACTATTTGTATTTCATTTATCTTCATTATTACTAGAATAGCTGACATAAATATCTGGAACCAGGCCAGGCAAAATTTAATTAAATGGTGTGGGGGGTGTTTTTTAGCCACAGGAATCTGTGCCAAATCAAAAGATGTGGATCCATCTGCTGTGGCGACTCCTTACGAACAAGGGAGCAGCTGAAATAAGCTTTATTTATCTTTAAATTACTGTGTTTTCCCCTTGGAGAAAAATCATACCCCTTTCCAACCCACAGGGGAGAAATTTATATTCTCAGAGGGCTGTTAGTCTATCAGAGCATGTTTCTGTGCAGTAATTCAGATTATGTCAGTTTAAAACATCTGCTGTAAACCGTCAGCATTGCCGTATAAAATGAGCCATTGCAGACAGTGCTTTCCTGCTGAGGTCTCCTTCCAGACCTCTGTGATGCACCACCACTTTGCTAAAACTGCACCTAAATACCTGCTGTCAGTCAGTCTGCAGGAGAATTAGCTCGCCAGGAGCTCCACATAAAGCAGCTTTAAAACTCACTCGATGCTGACGTCGTCCTTGTTTTTATTCCTACTGTCGGCCTCTGATGTATACGCTAATTAAAGTGTACTGTCAGCTGCTGTCAGTCAAACACCAACAAGCCTTTAAATATGTTAGACCACATAACTGAAAGGGAAAATGTTAAACTTCACATTATTTGCAGTGAAATCTGGGTCTCTCTGGTCTATTTTTATATGAGGACTAGTTTAAAATGATTTCTAATCATAGGATGGATACCTTATGTGCTTTAAAATGACCCCAAATCAAATGCCATCAACAACCTGAATGTGCATTTGAGTGAAACTGCAGTAAAATCTGGATTTCCTGGCATTTCTCTCTCTTGAATGATCATTTCTTTTTTCCAGTCCCAGCTATGCAGCATACACTCAGAAATCCCCAGACAGCATTTCCCTGCTGCTCATTTTCACAAAATTTGAAATCATCGCAGGAGTTGGATCAGCCTAAACTCCTACTGTGCCATCATCACACACACACACACACACACAAAAAAAAACAAAAAAAAAAAGAAAAACTAGGACATTGATGTGCTGACTAGGAAAGTTGGGCAGGAAGAGGTTTACGGGAAGCTAAATCTGGATACGAGAAGAAAGCGTCCATCATTTCAGCTCAACAGCGATTTCATCAGCGGTTGATGTCCCCGTCTTTCTTCAGCAGCGCCGAGTGGAGGATGGGTATTTGGTCTTCAGGCCCTCTTTGAAGTTGCGAAACAGAACCCGGTTGCGTTTGTTCTCCTCGTCTTTCCTAGCATGGAACTCCCCCTGGATCTTGAAGCCCCGGTGCACCACAAAC
The DNA here is from genome assembly GCF_007364275.1 of Archocentrus centrarchus. NCBI lineage: Eukaryota > Metazoa > Chordata > Actinopteri > Cichliformes > Cichlidae > Archocentrus > Archocentrus centrarchus. The sequence continues at coordinate 18,411,486 of NC_044363.1, forward strand.
GCAGTGCTCAGCACAGAGAACCTGTATCCGGCCACATGGAGCTCGCAGGCCTGGAGGGAGATAAAACAGCAGCATGAGAAGGCAGACACGGAGGTGGGAAGTGATGAGAGTGAACAGGGGGAAGGTGAGAGAAGATAATGACAGAAGAGACAGTGTACCGAGGACAGGAGTGAGAATAAAGGTGACAGACGGGGCTTTAGGAATGAGAGAAATGTCTTCTTCAGGTGCGAGGTGTCGGGGAGAGACCACGTGGAGTGATGAAGCCGACGAGGGTGTGCAGACATTTCCACAAAGGAAAGGTGAAGGATATAAAAAGAAGGCCATGACGTTTAGAAGGCACTACCACAGAAAGCAATTCATGTCGAGTAGATTGACTGACGGATTAATCGGTTAAAGAAGCATTCACTCCTTTAATAAACTAAAGTTGAGGAACTTTTGAGAGGTCTAAACTGATGCACCAGAGGCAGAGATATTCTGACTTTTCATCCTCAGTGAAGCTATGGCCAAGCTAATGTGTTTTGGTGTTAAAATGTGTAACATTTACCTTTTTACACTATTGTTACTTTTAATAACTTCCATCCATTTTCCTAAGTATTTATGCGATTTAGGGTTGCAAGGAAGACCGGAGACTATCCCAGCTCAGGGCCAGACAGGGCTGGGTTCTGTGCTATGGAGTTCAATATCCAGGGTATCCTTCTGCTGTCTGGATTTATTCAACCAAACATCAGCAATCAGGACAAGCGGTCAAATGAAGCTGGTTATCAACAGGCTAAGTCAACCCGGGGTTTATCAATCTAGTCACGAGCCCATTACCGAGAAAGGTTTTAGGACAGTAAGACTGCACAAGAGCAACAATATTAATAAAGTTTAGCCCATTTGAAGGCAGGAAGGAAGGAAAGGTGACAAAAATGCTGACTGTGTAAGTTAACAGTTATCAATATCACAGCTCTACCACTGAGACCCAGACGCTGCTGATGGATTACAATTCAGTGATTAAATTGTTTAAAAGACAGTTTTGGTTTTAATTCTTTCAGCTGCAGCCTCGGTGGTGTTCAATGGTCTGAGAGCAAGTAAAGAAAAGAAAAAACAAATATAGGCTTAGTCTACATGCAGATTTAAGGTCTGCAAACACAGGTTTGTGACTTACTTGACTTATGCCTGTTGCTTCCCTGTGGAGCATAGAGCCACAAGCAGGTGTATAAGAATCTGTATTTATTACTGATGCTCATCAAGGGAAAACAAAGACATGAGATGCTACTGGCCTGAGGAATCTTTCGAGAGTGGTGACGTTATTTTCCAGAGAACTGATTGGTCGGTAGGCACTGATTTAACCTATTGATCTCTAAATTGGATGCTTAGGTTTTACAGAGTTTTGGGCCTGGGGAAAAAAATTGAGTCTTTTAGCCCTAACAATCAGGAAAATAAATGCAGGTTCATTTTTGTTACTGGAGTCCCAGATGATGCAAAAGGTGATGAAAAAGCCTGAGTGTCAGTGAGGCAAACAGTAAAGAAAGTGCAGACTTCTGTCAAAATGCATCTGCAGATCCTGCGACAGCACTCCTGTGAACCAAGTACTCTCTTCTTCCTAAAATGAAAATCTACCCAAATTCTCTGGACTGACAATCAAATGAAGAGATTTAAAGGCAGAGGCAGGCAAAGTATCACACTGCTGGCTTTGGTTTATTGGGACTTACTAACAATATCTTTTAACTTCAGAGGGCCACTCGCTCCAGCCGCCATACATCTGGAACAAGTGGCACTGTTTTTTACACCTTTAAATTAGGAATAATAACCTTTTTCTTAATTAAAGATAGATGGTTTTTCTAGATTTCAGACTTAAGAGTTTGTTTTACCTCTAATGATTTTGTTGCTGACAGTGTGTGGTAGCGTTTCTTTTGTATAGCTTCTCCTGCACTTAGTGATCAGTTGTTATTTTGAAGCTTTTTTGTCGTGGGTTTCAATTTGTAGATGGATCTTGTTGAAACAGCAGCCACCTTTCTCATACCAACCTGGCTGATACGATTGAAGCCATATTGCTTGAAGTTCTCATCATAGAGGGGCACAGAGCGATGGCCGATGTAAAAGGGCTCCCAGGGGTCCACCCATGTGAGTGTGTAGGCAACTTCCAGGGCGCCTGTCTCTCGGACGTGACTGTTTACCCACTGCGAGTAGTTAGTGGGGGCTTGACAACGAGGACACAGCTCTTCATAAAAAGGCCGGACTTCACCGACCTGGTAGAGCTGAACCAACTCTGCCTTGGTGGCTGGCATCTTCCTTGCGTGGCGGATCTCGAAAGCCGGTAGGACGAAGACCTCATCACTTACAGGCTCACGCTTTGTGATCATGGCCAGAAACTGCTCATGCAGCTCAGCACTTGGCATCATGTCGATGTCGATGACCAGGATGTATGAGGACTCTGTGCCCCCTCTGGCGATGTTACGAAGAAGGTTGTTGGGATAGGAGATGTTTCCACTTATGGCATAGTTCTTGTACTTCTCCCCGTGAGTCTCCAGTCTGGAGAACACAGAGGCGCAGTCCTCGAGCCCTGCAAAGTGCTCACGGTCCTGCTCGGGAAAGCTGGCCATCTCTCCTGAGAGGCACACCAAGTGGAAGTCCACCAAGGATTGGATCTGAGGGCAGAAAAAACTGAGAGCGTACACCAGAGCTGTGGCAAACTTGACATCTTGGCCGTGTGCAAATATGGCCACAGAGATGGGGTTCTGCCACCTTTCCAGTAGAGATTCCAGGTAGTGCAGGTTGTTGATAGTGGTGTGTGTAGCTAAAGCCAGGATATTGGAGCTGGGGTCAGATCCCGGCCTCTCATTTGTGGTGAAGTCACTTTTAATCAAGTTCTTGTACACTCGGTACTGCCCGCTGTTGTCAAAGATCCCACCGGTGGACAGCGAGTACCTCAGGCGCTCCTTCCGCGAGTTTTTCTCCGGGTGCGCATTCTTCTTGGCCCCGGAGCCCCCGAAGAGCTCGGAGTATCGGTACCGCTGCTGCTTACCGTGAAACTTGGACAGGAAGGACAGGTAAATGAGCTGCAGCAGCGCCACTATCAGCAGGGCGCTCAGCACCACTTTGAAGGCTGAACATTTCTTGGAGAGATGCATCCCAGACAGACTACAGTACACAAAGCAGGTCCAAAAACCACAGCTGGATGACGCTTTCTGCTCTATTTCTGTCCCAGCTAGCGTCACCTACACTGCTACCTCAGTGCTAACTGCAGCCTCCCCGGCTGGAAATGTAAATGTGATGAATACTCGATCGCATATTTTTCTGGTTAGTGGCAGCGCTGACCTAGATTTTCACTCGACTTGAGAAAGAACGAATAAAGCGGCGAGTCGGATCCAGTTTCTGTGATCTCCATCAAAGCGCAACACAGTTGTGACCAGTCTGCCCCGCTGCTGCTGCTGCTGCTGCGACAGCGGCGCACGTCGATGTGTAATAGCCGTAATATTGGAAGTAAAGGCGCCGCTGAATTTAGTCCCGGAGAAGTTCTTGCGCTTATTTCAAATTGTTGAACTGATCACGGTGAAAATTAGAAGCTGTTTTCAGTACTGCGTCAGATAATGTGAGGTCATTTTAAATAATATGAATAAATATGAAAACTAATATCGTATGTGATTGCTAAAAACTATTTGCTGGACTAACGGAGACATTCAGACGAGGTGGCCGAGTGGTTAAGGCGATGGACTGCTAATCCATTGTGCTCTGCACGCGTGGGTTCGAATCCCATCCTCGTCGACAGCTTTTTCGCTTTTTACCCTTAATCCTTACTTCGTTTATGCAGCACCATGTGTTTAAAAATAGTCTCTTAGTTGCCGAGTCGCATTTGTTCACTTTACTCTAAGTGGACCAAGAGCTTTAAATAACAAATGGAGTGACTGACTCAAGCAATCTGCTTCAATCCCCACAACCAAGAATAAGCTCTATACCGATTATACGTGATATATTGCACAAGACGCACAGATTAAAAGTCTATGAAAATATCTATAAGTCCTAGTTATCTGGCAGTGCACACAAACAAACAGAGCTATCATAGCGTTGTATTTTTTTTATTATTAACTTTTACTCATTTTTATTTTTTTTCTGTTTAGTTGAGGTTCAGTAAGTTTGTTAATTCAAGTATAATTTTTCTTGTTTGAAGGTCTTTGGTATGGTTCATTCTAGTTATTAGTGTTATTATTTGTTAGAGGTAAGAGAAGTTCAGCACAACACAAGCACACAACACTGCCACGTAGACATCTCAGTCTCAAACATAAGCACTGGGGCCTCCTCAGGCTTGTTGTGTTTGACAGATTTAACAAAAACTAAAGCTAAAGACATCCCCGCATTTTTAGTTTAGTTTTCATTTTATTTGAAGTCCAGTGTTTAAGTTAAAGTCATTCCCCATGCAGTTTTAATTTCAGGTAACTATAATTACCTTGCAGACACATCTGGAGTTAATCATAATTTGACAATTGCTTGCATTCAGTTGGTTGTGTTGTGGTTTTGCACTTTAGATGTACAGAAAGGTTAGGCTCCTTAAAGATCAGGGTTACCCTTGGTTGGGGATGGGGGTAAGTGCTCACATTTGTTCCACACAAAGGAATTATGTCTGTGTTACTTCAGTTGACATAAATGTGTATTTTCCTGTTATTTGATTTTCCTTTAGCTCTGGGAAAAACCGTCGGTCCGTGGCAAACTTTTCAGTACCCCAGAAAAATCCTGAGGATGCTGTTTTATACAGTGGATATAAAAGGTTTCTCTCCTGCCTGCGACTTGGAAATCAGTTGTAACTCACCATGTTGAAGGTGTCTGAATTCCTAAAATCCACCTGAAAGAGGTTTTTTCCAGAAGAGCTATAATTGAGGATACAGAGGTGTATGCTTTGAGAAAAGAGATGCTGCAGACAGCTGGAATATATACAAGCCATGCAAGAGGGACTCTTTAAACTAGTCCTTTGAATTGATAACTTGAGTAATTTGAGATGATAAAACTTTCTGTCCTTCATTGTTTCTGTGTGAATGGGAATGATGCATTTTTTGTTGAAATTCATATTTAACCGGCAGCTTTAAAGTGATGGTGCTGAGGCACAGCTGTCTCATCTTGTTAAAAATGCCTGTTGCCTCGACTCCTTGTGGAGGCGATGACATGAACCGAGGATGAGTACGGTGTAAACGTCTATAAGAACATGAGATCCCACACAACAAAGCACAACTGTGACATGTTTTTTATTCATGAACACTAACAAAAAAAAGTCCTTACAACACATTAACCGTGTGGACAGTGTTCATCGGGTCCTAGGAGGCATTTCCTCAGTTTCGTTTTCAGTTGTTTCGTTTTTTTTTAATTAAGGTGTGGCAGTTACACTTCCAGGCTCGGCACCACTGAACACAAACTGACCTCATTCAGAGTGCTTATACAAACAGCAGCCTCTCTCTGCATGGCTTATGCGTGAAGCTAAATGTGCTCAGTGGCAAACAGACCGTCACTAAGGGAGGCTGAATGTGACGGCTTTGTTTTGATGCGTCGTGATGCATTTAGAGTAAAATCTTATCTTTACCTGCTCCTGTGTGACAGAGTAAGTATTCAGGGGTTGAATTGATGCCACATTTTTTCAGCAATAAAAAAAAGGCAAACATAAGACAGCTTTTACTTTCACACTGAACATAAGCAGAATACACCTGCCGCAAACTAACAAGTGTATTAGATTAAGCTGAAATGTCAGTAATCTTCAAATCCAGAGTTATCCTGCAAAGAGTTTCTGTTTTCCACCTAAACTTTGACTCCATCTACGTGTTCAGTACTGCAGAAATCAAAGGGCCCTACTGTCACTGTCCATGCTTACAAACTATGAAACTAAAACACCAGCTCCACTTTTGGATGCGCCTCCTTCGCTGTCCCTGGAGGGGGCAGCCGACTGGCCCTTTTCCTCTCCTTCACCCTCTCCCACCAAACGTATGTTGTAGCGTTCCCTGTACTCTGTGAGTTCCCGTCCCTTCGTCTGCATCTGTGAGTTGATGGACTCGATTATTTTGGAGATCTGTGAGGACAGATGACGGAAGAAAATTATATTGTGAAATAAGAGTTTATACACAATATATGAAGCTATTACACACCAAAGCACTCAGTGTTTAACAGTCAGATGGTAATATGCTATAATTTCCTCATCCATCACCTGTTCTTTGTTGTTTTCCAAGGCAGGTAGAACTTCTTTTACTGTCCTCTCCACCAACACTCCTCCTATTAGACGAAAGCACTTCCTCGACGGATCCACCTCCTTCAAGGTGTCTATTACTAAACTGAATGGGGAAAAAAAAAAACTTATTTCACCCAAAGACCACTCAGATATTTGTGACTAAGAACAAACATTCAGTGTTATTTTCACATCCCACCAAACGCATTCTGATCAAGCTGGTCTGTGCGAAAACCTTCTTTTTTAGTGTTAGAGTTTTAGAGTTTGATCATAAGCCTGCCTGTTCTGTGAGAACTCGTCCATGGAGAATTTACATTACAATGCACCAACTACACATGCTTCCCAGGTGGCAGACTTCAAAGAAGTATAACAGGAATACAAGGGCGGGCTGGGGATAAAATTCAGCCCGGGAGCTTGGTTTGGAGAGGCCTTTTATCCGATTGTACAACGGACAAACCATCATTTTAAGATAAGAGAACTTTATTTGCAGGTGCAGACTGCATCTGTGGCCGCAAGAGCTGCAGCGGCGAGCACTGCTGTGCTTAATTGGGTAAAAAAAAAAATTTCTGATCACCGGCTGGTTTGGCCTGGAAACGACCGGCCGTTTGGGAAACCTCCCGAACCTCCCGATGGCCACCACGCCCCTGCAGGAATAGCTACTCATTTATCAGGTCTTCAGCTGTCCGTGTCCACAGCAGAGTATAATCAAGGCTACAGAGGTGATATCTCGCTCTACTTGGGTGAGCAACACAGGTACGCCCGCCCAAGTCTATTTGATACCTCATTTTAGCGTTTTTATTTTTCAGCCACTCAAGATGAAATTGTTTTGCATCAAGTTCAACCAGCCAGCTGTTAGGATTGTGCCAATGAGCCAATGATGTCAGGGATTAACGATGGTCAAAGTGATAGCTCGCCAGTCACAGTGATTTTTATTTAATTTCCCCACTGATGCATTAAATTTACATTATCATTACTCTCTGATTGAGAGTTTCATGTCACCCCTCCACACAACTATAACTGACACTTGCAACACAACCGTGTTTGGGTGCATGCACACAAGCTCATCCCGGGACTTCTGCGAGCTTTGAAGTTTAATGTGTGTGCGCGCATCCACCATAATGAGAGAAAACACGCGGAGGATATTTCTAACTGCTGGACTGATACATCAGAGCATAATGTGACCGGATATGCAGAGACGATCATTTATCTCGTCTCCTTACCATTATTTTCCCACTGGACGTTTATATGATCCATTACAGCATCTCTGTGACAACACTGTGAATTTAAATCTTTCATTCACTGTCACCTCCCCACACACTGCTGTATGAAAGTTCTTTGCTGAACAAACGTAAAGTGTTGAGAGCACATTAAAAGGTTTGCACTGACCTGTGCTCATTGATGTCCATCTCCAACTCTGCAGCTTTAGAAGCCATACTGCGCTGTTCCTGACGCATCCTCTGAAATGTCGCCACCACCTGCCACACAAAAAAAACCCCACAGTGAGCACTAATACAGACCAGCAGAATTACTTCATATGGCATATTAGCTTTAAATTTATCCCAATGCAGTGCAGTAACACTCACAAGTCTCTAGTTTTGATAACTTTATGGGACAGCCATAATTACTATAGTTAAAAATTAAAAATATTATCTTCAAATGTGCTGCATTGTTTTCAATGACTCTACCTAACAGGACATAATGTAGTGAAAACTACTTCTGCCCATGGGGTGGATTACAAATACCTCAGTGTTCACAATGAAAATAGAGTGGACTTCACTAAAAACACAGAAGCTCTCCACAAGAAGGCCCAAAGCCATGCCTATTTTCTGATATGACTGAATATCAGAAATATAGAAAATTAATACTGTTCAGAGTGATTTATGAGTCTGTGGTGGCCAGTGCCATCCTCTCTGCTGTGGTGTGCTGAAGCAGCAGACACCAACAGACTCAACAAACTGATCTGAAGGCCAGTAACACTGAGGATGTGGAGCCTGACTCTCTGACAGCAAAATCTGAAAGAGGGATACTTTTCAGGTTATGGACAGTACTGGGAAATGTCATGACATGTTAAACAGCCACAGGAGCACGTTCAGCAAAAGATGCGCCACAGGAAATCATTCTTACTTGCGGTCCTCAGACGCCACAGCTCTTCCCTATGACACCTGGACTGTTTCCACTTGCCATAGTTTATATTCTAGTTTATATTATAGATAGTACTGTTTAACTTTGGAGTATTTATTTTAACATGTTGCACATTGAATGGAATGCCTTATTTCTACTGTTTCTATAGAGTAGGTGTGTGTCAATCCCCCATTACTGCCCTGCAGAGCAGAGATTTAAAGCTGCGATTTTTCTACAATTCATCTTCAAAAATTTGCATTAAAATTGCTTACAAAACACCCTATTCACCTTCCAAAAGTGAGTATCATATGACTTCATATTTTGATGTATTATTCTTTACGTCGTGGACAGTATTTTGAGCAAACATTATCAGCTAACAGTCAACATTTTTGAACCAGCTGTGACCTGGGTCAGGGCAAGTCATACCAAATAAGAATGATATTTAATTAATTCATCAAAGAAATCATTTTTTATTCATATAGTTTTAAAAAGCTTTTGATAAGCTTTCCAATGATACCAAGATCTCACAAATTGAGCTAGAAATGAGAAAAAAAACAAAGCAATTACCAACACCCAGAATCAGGTCAGCTACAGTTTTATAGATCATAGTAATTATACATAACTACTGATCAGCTTATTTAGCGTTGCTTTAAATAGCATAACTTTCTTGTTATTCATCACAGAAAAAGTGATCTTGGTATCATTAGAAAGGTCTTGTTAAGAGATAATATCATTAAAATCCCCAGACCTATACAGTTTACATTTTTCTATTTTCACATTTTTTATCTTCCAAGAAATAATGATGATGAAGTTTAACAGCCTCGATATGTAATAACAGACAACTGTATTAGTAGTTACCCGTTAACTGTATTATAATTGTTGTTATATATTAACATGTTGTTGCACGTTAATTGTTTATAAAATTAACAGAAAAAAATAATAGTTTTCTTCATAGTTTGATGACAGCAGCTAAACTGCAGACTCAGCTCATCACAGCAGGTACTTCATGAATATCTAAGCAGGGTCACGCTGGTAAAGCGGGGCTGGGTGGATAAAAATAGCATCTTTCTTCACGCAGCTGCACCACCTCCTTACACATACGCCTAACCACCATAAAGCGCTCCTCAGAAACACACAGCTGACCCCAGCGCTTTAAGTAAACGCTTTAATGTTGGTGGCTGAACTCCAGCTGCGTGTGCGCTCCGTCGTTTCTGAGTCAAAGCAGACCGATGGCCGGCTCACCGCGATGGGGAAGCTAACGTTAGCTTCAGCTAGCCGGGAGTCAGGCTGGTGGCTTTAAAGTCACCGCATGCGGCTCAACGATAACAACATTAATGAGTGCACCGACGGAGCAGCCTGAGGTGGAGATGAGGGTACCTGTTCAGCAGACGGTCCGGACTGTTTCCCACCGCTGTTGTTGCTGGATTTGCTACCCGTGGTGCTACTGTTGGCTGCCATCTTGGAAGGGTGTTGCTGCAAGGGACCCCGGAAAAGACGTACAGAATGCCTGTGTGAAAAAATAAAATAAAATAAGGCTCACTCCACCTTTCTAAATAAAATTTGCACAGTCTCAGTATTTTTTTTTTATCACTGTTGTGCAAGAAGTTCTGCTGCTCCTGTAAGACAGCAATTTACCTTGTAGGATCAATAAATTATCTTTCTACAGTAATAAAGGTGGATTTAATCAATTGTTTATGAAGCCTCATTTTTAAGCCTTGAGCGTTTTCACCGTTTCCATCTTAGTTTTAAACACCCAGATGTCACAAGGAAGGTCTGTGACATCTGGAAACCACTTTTATTCAATACGACGGAGCCTATAAACTAATCAGGAACGTGTTTACAGAGATTAGGTCACCAAAATGTTTTCCCAGAAACTCCTATAGGACCTGAAGTGTTTTTGCAATCACAGTTATTACCCCCTCCTGGTCTTCAGATAGAATGCAGGTTAATTTTCCCAACCCGGAAGCTGCGTTCATGTTATATTGTCAGTGTTTGCAGCAAAATACTATAATAACTATGCATGCTGAACAGAGCTGACTCCTTTCCAAGAATTTAATCCTTTCAGTTCTGAATATACAGGTTATTAAATTTGGCATTTTCAGCGAAAATAAGAAGGAGGACTTTGTCTTAAATATTATATTACTGGTGAAATTTTTTATTATTTTATATTTTATATGGGTTCATTATTGTTTTACTTATGATTGGTATTAAGACATGTAATAAAACTTGCCTTTCTGTTTGGTTATCACCTGTTTTATGTCTACATTTGCTGATTTAAATAAAGTTTATTGAAAGGAAAAAAAAACGCATGCTGAAAAATGACTAACTGGGGTGGGTGACAGACACATCTAGTGATTAAGACTGTCTGATCTATGTGAATGGCTCTGGAAAAACAGCATTAATCAAAACCCCAGGAATGAGAATGTGTATTCAGAACTGATTCCTTCATTTACACTCAGTTATTTTCTTTTTCTGATCAGAGTCTCATTTATTAAATTTGCCCGTGGAAAACCAGTTTTCCCACAGGGAACTAAGCAGTATTTGTCTGTGGTTGCCTCGTTTCTGCTTGTTGCTTCCTGTGTGGACACCTATGTAGTCTTTACTATTTAACATTCTCCTAATGTTATGAAAAATTTGTGGTATTTGTACTGTTAATAGGCTGTGTCACTGTGTCACTGTTCTTTTGAAATTGTGCATAATATTTGAAGACAGCAATTTAGCTTATTGGCTCCAATTTTCCATTTTTTGGGGGGAGGGGGGGGGGGGGGTATTTGATTTGGGAAGAAATAAGTGCACTGCTCAAAGAAAACTAAAGGCTGTTACTCTGAAGCACTTATAGGAAAGTTTCCATCACTGGAACTGACTATTTGTTTATTCATTAATTTTTTTTTAAATTTCTAACTTGCTTTATTTTCTGTGAAAATGTGAGAGACACACCGGATCCAAAAGTGTCCCCAGAGTTGCAGTATATACTGATGCTACTGTCAACCAGTCAGCTGGTGCTCTTAGGGGGTCAGCCTCATTAGCTACTACCTCTCTGTTAACAGTTTGTATACAGGAAATAAATTTGTGTGAACTTTTGCCTCACATGTACCAAAATCTGCCAGGAGAGGGTGCCAAAAGATGCTTTTACATTGCAAGTGGTTTGGTGCTACATAAATACAGAATTTCTGTCAGAACCACTTAAAGTTTGCCTTCTTGTGTGTTATAGTGTTGTTAAAATTACGTGCAAATTACGGCAGATGGAAAGGAAAAGGTCAAAGCCATCAGGTGCGCAGTTTAGGAAAAAGAGAAAAGAAGAAGAGGAGAAACAAGCAAAGATAAAGGTAAGCAGAAGCTGTGAAATATTTCAGTTTCTTCCATGTTTTTTTCAAATAAAAATTTTAAAGAAATTCTGAGTGTGCCTGTGATGGTGGGAGGGACCTTCTGTTAAAACCTGTCTGTCAGACCATGGCCAGTGGCGGTTTCTGATATGGGCGACATGGGCAGCCTCCCAGGGCGGCTTTTCATCTAGGGCCCTCCCCCCAATGCATTGCGATCGCCGCAGCAGCGCCTACCGCACTACTCCACTTGTGGGGTAATGAGCACCCTCTTCCTGCTGTGTGGTGCATGTAGCTTTCTGCCATGGTCTGACAGACAGGTTGTAACAGAAGCAAAGGGGCAGACGGGGGATTCTCTTGTCTCGGTTGGTGAGCCTAGAATTACGGAACCCAGCAAGGAACACAGGGGGGAAAAAAACAAGAGCAAAAAAAAAAAGAGGCACTTTTGCGAGACGTCGAATGCGTTTCCGTGTTAATCTTGATACGGCAGCGTCCCTGAGGACGCTGAAAAGATCGGCGAGAGGTTGCCAGAAAAAGTCGCCTTTAATTTATAATTCAGCAGTTACTGTTGGCCGTTACGGCCAAAACTGTACAGGCATGAACAGAGGTGGGCTGGGGTTGAAATTCAGCCCGAGAGCTTGGTTTGGAGAGGCCTTTTATCCGATCGTACAACAGACAAAAAAAATTCTGACCTGTTTGGGAAACCTCGCCAAAACTGTACAGGCATGAATGAATGAACCTGGCTGACTGTCTCGCTGTCACTGCTTCACTCGATCGCCACACACACAGCGCTGCACCGCCCCCTTCTCTCCTCAGCCGGGGGTGCGGGACGAGTGAAGCAGTGATGGCGTGAGAGCGAGACAGTCAGCCGGGTTCATTCAAAATAACTCGGGATCTCGCAAAACTTTTGCAAGATCTCGCAAAACTGGCTCTTTTTTTTTTTTCTCCTCCCATGTCCCCCCCCCCCCCCCCATGTCACTTGCGGGTTCCATATAGAATGAAATTAGATGCACACAACGGATAGAACACAAATCACATTTCATTAATAATACTGTAAATATGGTCATTAATTCATAGTATTTGTGTGAACCCGAATCCTGATGGAAAAAAATAACAAATACAAATCTAGACGGTTTGGACAAATGTTGGTGGATGGTGCAGTGTTGCCAGATTGGGCAGCTTGTGAACACATTGGGCTGGAAAATTATATAGATATATAATTCCTTCCTAAAAACCTACCAAATACAGCTATGTTATGGATTCCTGTGGGGATGGACGATAACGTTCCTGGCTGCACTGTGTGGACGTGGCATATATATTGATACCAGGATTTCTTTTCCTGAACTGGACCTGGGGATACCTGGTATCCGGGCAGCTGTTCAGGCCCTAGTAAGGCTGCCTATGAGGGATGCAGAAACAGTACGAACTCAATCAGACTCAGTAGAGCTGAATCAAAATGGATTACATCTGGAGGAGTGTTGGAGTCTCTGTTCTGTGTGGCGGAGTAGAACCAAATTCCGATTATTGGACTTCTGAGAGGTAACCAGAAAACTGTAAGGTCTGTCAGCAAATAGTTATGACGGCCCGAACCCAAACAATTGCACTATTTGGAATTTGGCTCCCAGACTGCCTTGGATGCTGTCTATCTAAATCGCCTCTTGGAGATGTTTGTAAATAGATACTCTTCACCCCCGCCCCGTGTTGCCGGATGTCCGCCCACGGCACTATGGCGACACTTCAAGGCGATGACAGAGAAGACGACAACCAAGTCCGCCTCCAGAGAGTGAGACAGCTCCCAGGGCATCTTAGGGACTACGAGCTTGGTTTCCCAGCCAAACAGCTGCCTCCCTTTGAGAGACATCTCCATCAGGCTACTGAGACTCAACCAGCTAGCCAGCTAGTGCCTACCGACGTTATCACGTCTACGCCAACCATGCAGAGGACAAATGAAGACTAGCAATGGCATTGCATTGAAGCACGCTACAACGATCTGACCGCACAGCTACGGGAGTTGCAGCTTGTGATCGACAGCGCTAAACGCCCGCCCTACTCACACAGTGTGCCAGCTTGTCAGACATCCTATCCTCCATCTTACTATCGCTATCCTCCACAGGACACTAGCTTGCACAGGCTAACCCTAGACAACCCTGCTGGCAGCTATCGGTCGACACCATTGCACTGCCCCTCTCGCAACACTACTGCAGCCGACGAAGAGCTCCCACAGCAGCCAGTGTTACCGTGTAGCTCCCCTTCGCGCCAGCCAAGCCTTCCGCCTCAGACTGGAGAGTCACGTGCACAAGACCAAGCCATGCTTACCCCGCCAATCCTCCAGGCCTCGGCGCAAGAATCTATGGATGATGGATGGATTTCCAATCCCAATTCTGCACCTCATACTCCTCAACGGCAGGATGGCTATCTACCACGGTCTGCGTCACAGCTTATTATACCTCAGGCTCAGCCGGTACAGCCCGTCAGCCATCCACCCCCTCCTCAACCAAGTAATCCCTCTCCTCCGCCTGTTCAGCATTCGCTACCTCCTCCAACGCAGTACCGGTCCTATCCTCAGTACCCTGTCTATCCTCCTGCATTTTATTCATCCAGGGTGTACTACCCCTATCATCCATCACTCCCACCAGCTGGGCACATGCCTATGATGCCATCGCTAACACCCTATGGACAACCCGTCCCACCACCGGGGCCACCACCGGGGCTACCAGCTCCCGGCATCCTGTAAATGGCCATTGCCTCTTCCTACGGCATTCCAAAGCCTAAGCTTATCCCATTCAGCTCTGGAAAGGAAAGTGATTTCATCTTGACGAAGAAGGGACTGGATAGCGTGTTAGGTCCACACAAGCACCTAACTGAGGACTACAAGTACCAAGTACTTCTCGACCTCCTTAAATTACCAAACGCCTATCAGGTGGCCAAGAGGTATGTCCACGACCCAACACCATATACAAGTGCCATGCACGCCCTCGAACAGTGCTACGGTCAGCCGCGCCAGCTTGTCCAAGGAGAGCTGAAGGCCATCCTGTACTCTCCCCCTATCAAGCCTGGCGACGCACAAGCCTTTGAGGACTTCTCATCCGCTTTCAGCACACTAGTGGGCCTGCTAAGCACTATCGATGGTGCCTCTCAAGCTGAGCTGAGATGTGGCTCACACGTGGACACACTGCTAAGCAAGCTGCCCTCCACCTATCGAGACCGCTTCGCTGAGCATTGCCTATCTAAAGGGATCATCCGCAGCAGCAGCGATCAGACCTACACGCTCCCTGACTTTGATGATTGGCTGGAACGCAAAGCGCAAGCCAAACAGGTGGCTAGATTTGCTACTGGGGCCTCCAAACCGGAAGTCACTCAGTTCGAGCGCAAGTACAAGGCTGCCAAGCCCCAGCCGTCTAAGTCTGCTACTATCTATGTGACTAAACAGCCTGAGAGCTCCGAGCCATCACAAGGTTCTGCCACCTCTCCAGCCAGTTCAAACCCCGGCAAGGTCTCCAAGAAGCGCAAGCGTTTTAAGCCCTATTGTCCTTTCTGCTCCAATCAAGAACACTGCCTGTGCTTGCGCAGAGTTCGCTAAACTCAGCACAGCTGAGAAAGGTGCGTGGATTAAGGAGAAGAGTAAATGCTGGCGCTGTGGACGTGGAAACAAGCTGCACCTTGAAAAAGCCTTGCTCCACCTGCAACGAGCAACACCTTCTTGTCCTGCATGAGGTGGCCATCCAAGCCGGTCAGAGCCTCTTCAAGGGTCCTGCATCTTCCTGTCTGGTTTATGTAGGTCAGTCCAGTGACTCCACTCGCATCATGCTGAAGGTCGTTCCCGTTCAGCTACAAAGCGGAGGCAAGACACTGGACACCCATGCCGTACTGGATGACGGCTCTCATCCTCCTCCCTGCCGCCATCAGGTATCTTGGTCTGCAGAGAGAGGACAAAGTTCTGGCACTCCGCACTATCAGACACGATGTGGTGAAGCTTAATGGAGCATCCGTCTTGTTCGAGGTGTGTAATCCCACCGACACTCGGGTGAAATACGCCATCTGCCATGCTTTCACGGCAGAAGAGCCCAGGCTAGCAGAGCAGTCCTGCCCTGCAGAGATGCGCAAGAAGAGGTTTGACTATCTCCATGGGGTGCCAGTGCGAGGGTTCAGCAGAGTCCAGCCTTTGCTCCTCATCGGCTCCGATCACCCCCACCTGATTACTTCTGTACATTCAGTATTGCGAGGGCCCAAGGAAGCCCCGTCGCTGTATGTACCCAGCTGGGTTGGACCATACAGGGACCGACCAACTTCCTACAAAGTTCCTCCACTGCAACATCATGTCTCCATGCAGCGTTCTCGTCTCCAAATCACAAATTACGTCGGTATGTTGAGATGCTGTGGCAAGTCGACACCCAGCCGTTCTGGTCTGAGAAGGAGGTAACACACTCCAAGCAAGATCAGCTAGCTGTCAAAACACTGGACCAGTGAACTGTCTGTGTCACAGTAGATGGCATAGTCCGCTATGCTACACCTCTACTCCGCAGGCCAACAGCTCCCAAACTCCATGCACCTCCATCGGCGATGATGCCTTTGCTACGCGCCACTGAGCGGCGCTTAACCGGCAACCCAGATCTAGCCAAGGTCTACAACGAGGAGATCCATAAACTGGAGAGAGCTGGATATGTTGTCAAGATCAGCAGTGATGAAGCAAGCCAGTCGGAGGAGTCATGGTACATCCCGCACCACATTGTTCACCACAACTCCCTTAACTTTGACAAACAAATTAGTTCTGTGGTGAAGACTAGTTTTTTCCAACTGAGATTGTTGGCCAAAGTAAAGCCCTATCTTTCTTATAAGGACTTTGAAAGAGTCATACACATTTTTATCATGTCTAGACTGGACTATTGTAATTCTTGATATGTAGGTTTATCTCAGTCATCTCTTCGTCGGCTCCAAATGGTCCAGAATGCTGCTGCTCGACTTTTAACAGGGACCAGAAAGCGTGAGCATATTACTCCGGTTTTAGCCTCACTTCATTGGCTTCCTGTTAATTTTAGAATTAATTTTAAGATTTTATTGATTGTTTTTAAGATTTTATCTGGGCAGGCACCTCTGTACTTGTCTAATCTTAATTATGTTCATACTCCTGTCAGAACATTAAGGTCTGCTAATCAGATGATCCTAAAAATTTCGAGGTCTAGACTTAAAAACAGAGGTGATCGAGCTTTTTCAGTTGTCTCTGGAATGCCTTGCCATCTCATATTAGATCAGTTCGGACTATTGCTACATTTAAATCTTTGCTAAAGACGCATTTTTATGGTCTGGCTTTTAATTCGAGCAAATCTTGACATTTTGTATCTATTTAGTTATTATATTTTTGTCTGGATTTTTGTTTGTGTGTTGATGTTTTGCCTGTGAAGCACTTTGGTCCATTCTGGTTTTTAAATGTGCTATATAAATAAATTTGACATTGACATTGACATTGCCAATGGGAAGGCCAGGGTGGTGTTCAACGGTTCTTTCCGGTACCAGCAAACCACCCTCAATGACATCCTACTTCCTGGACCTAACCTCGGAGCCCCGCTGCTCAGTGTGCTTCTCCGGTTCAGGGAGTATCCAGTGGCCATCAGCAGAGACATCCGTGGGATGTTCCACCAAATCCGGTTACTCCCTGAAGACCAACCACTCCTTCGCTTCCTGTGGCGTGACATGGAGAAGGAGTGCGTGTTCTGCCCTTCGGTACAGCCTGTAGTCCGTGCTGTGCCATATATGCACTGCAACGGCACGTCAAGACCAACCGTACTGGTAACAAAGAGGTCCTGAACTCAGTCAACAATGCTTTCTACGTAGATAACTGCCTTCAGTCTCTCCACACTCCATCACAGGCCAGACAGCTGATTGACAAGATGAGAGTCCTGCTCGCTGCTGGTGGATTCGACATAAGGCAGTGGGCAAGCAACCTACCAGGGGTCATTGATCATCTCCCGTCAGAGGCAAGGACGGAAGGCTGCGAACTGTGGCTAACGGCAGAGAGAGTGGATCCGCAGGAATCCACCCTAGGTCTACGGTGGCACTGTTCCAGTAGCCAACCAGTAGCCACCGAGCCCACACTGAGAAATGTATACAGAGTTCTGGCTTCTCAGTATGACCCACTAGGGTATGTTGTTCCCTATACCACTTGTGCTAAGGTCCTGATCCAAGCCCTCTGGAGGCAGGAGCAACAGTGGGATGAGCCCATCACCGGAGAATTACTCTCAGTGTGGCAGGCTTGGGAGAGTGAGCTTCCCCACCTTCAGCACATTAGCATGCCCTGCCGCTACACGCCAGTCAACATGAGCGCTGACCCTTCCAACATCGACCTACATGTCTTCTGTGATGCCTCGGAGAAGGCATACGGAGCCGTTGCCTACCGTCGTATGGAAGACGCAGAAGGGCGTCCACATGTGTCATTTGTCATGGCACGATCCCGGGTCGCACCACGGAAGCAGCTCTCCATGCCTCGTCTGGAGCTCAGTGCTGCGTTGACCGGAGCTCAGCTCACCAAACTGTTACGCTCTGAGCTCACCCTCACCCTGAGGCACACAGTCATGTGGTCAGACTCGACCACAGTGCTCAGTTGGATCCAATCTGACTCAGCTCAGTACAAGGTGTTCGTTGGAACTCGCGTAGCTGAAATCCAAGAGCACACTGATGCCAGCGACTGGAGGTACGTTCCCTCCGTCCAGAACCCGGCCGACGACATCACTAGGGGGAAGGCACTGCATCAGCTAGCTCCACCAAGCCATTGGAATGGTGGGCCCGCCTTCTTGTACGACTCCCCTAGCCATTGGCCACATAATTTGGTGGCGAGAGTGGAAGATACAGAGGAGCTCAGGAAGTCCACGTTCTGTGGCCAACTTACAGTCTCTGATACCTGTCCTGATCCACTGCAGTACGACACCTGGTCTGACCTAGTAGACGCTACATACCGGTCTCAACACGGGGTGGCAGCGGCCCCCATGTCTGCTTCTGCTCGCATAGACACAGAAGTAGCTCTCCTGAAGCGAGCGCAAGCAGACAGCTTCTCTGAAGAACTCAGCGCCCTACAGCACGACCGCCCTATCTGACCTAGTAGTCGCCTCATATCACTCTCACCAGAGTACAACCCCATTCTTGGTCTCATCAGAGTGGGAGGTCGCCTCCGTAAAGCTGATGATCTACCTGAAGACTCGATTCATCCCGTTGTCCTTGCACCAGATCATCCCATCACGCAGCTCCTGGTGAAGGACTACGACAATCGTCTCCGGCACGCCAGTCCCAAGAGAGTCTTCGCGGAGATCAGGAGGTTGTACTGGATCCTCAGAGGCCGCCAAGTCATCAGGAAGCATCAGCGACACTGTATCGAGTGCTGCAGATGGCGAAGCAAGCCTATGATCCCCAAGATGGCCAACCTACCTGCTGCGCGCCCCCGACTCAACAAACCTCCTTTCTGGTCTACCGGAGCGGACTGCTTCGGCCCATACGCGGTCAAGATAGGAAGGCGGCAAGAGAAGCGTTGGGGCATTGTGTTCAAATGTCTCACATCCCGCTGCATCCATCTCGACTTGATGCCGAGTATGAACACGGATTCCTTTCTCCTTGCCCTCCGTCGCTTCATAGCGTGCTGGGGCAAGCCCTAAGAGATACTCTGTGACAGAGGCACCGATTTCCGTGGTGGCGAGAAGGAGCTCCAGCAAGCTTTCGAAGCTCTTGAGCCATTGTTCAAGGAACAATTGGCCAAACTGTGCATCCTGTTCAAATTCAACCCCCCTCTCGCTCCACACTTCGGGAGAGCGTGGGAGAGGGAGATTAAATCAGTTAAGATCTCCCTCCAGATTATCCTGAAGGACCAAGTCCTCCCAGAGGAGGTCCTAATGACTGTGCTCACTGAAGCTGAGGGTATCCTCAACTCTAAGCCCCTTGGTTACGCATCCTCTGACTTGGCCGATTCTGACCCGATTACCCCGAATCTCCTCCTCATGGGGCGGCGAGACGCTTCGCTACCACAGGCAGTCTACGGTTCCAGTGACCTGCTGAAACGATGCAGATGGAGACACAGTCAGGTGCTTGCTGACCACTTCTGGAGTCACTTCACCCGCAGGTACCTACCTGGTCTACAGCCCCGCCAGAGGTGGATAACTACTACACCAGACTTGGCGGTGGGCACCGTCGTCATGGTAATCGATCCGCAGCTCCCGCGAGCGCTGTGGCCCGTCGGGCGCATCACCCTCATCATTCCCAGTGACGATGGCAAGGTACGCGCTGCAGAGGTGGACATCAAGGGCAACCTCTACACCCGTCCTGTCGCCAAGTTGGTCGAGCTTCCTGAGATGCCTGACGACGGAGACCTCAGAGCATACTAATCCAGCAGAGACTTTCCTGTTCTACGTATTCTCTCCACGAATCCGGGGGCAACTGTGGAAAACTCCCAGCGTCATAACGCCAGAGATGTCAGTGGTGACGTACCCACGCACTTTGTGACTTTGATGTTACTTAGCTAGCAGACACTTGCCTTGCTGCTCCGGCATTTTGCCATAATGACATTATTGTTGTGTGTACGTGTGCGTTGATGACAATTTAAGTGCATCGGTTCTGTCTGTATTCATGTTGTATTTCATCCGCTGGTGTTTGTTACATGCTGTTTGGTCTGTTAACGTGTAACTTGGTCTACCGCGAGCTCTAGTTCACTCCAATGGGGAAATGCCTAAGTCTTAAATGGCTCACACATATACACACACACACACCTGTATTCTGGCACCCAAACTTGGGTATCCCTCATCTGTTCTTTATTCACCTTACATTGAATGTGTATGCAACAGTTCAATGAAGAATCCAACTTTGATGCTTGTCTGTCAATAAATCTCTCAATATCACCTGAAGTCGCAGCTGTTCTCTGACTGGAGCACATAGCCAGTGGGGGGGGGGGGGGGGGGGGGGGGGGGGACTAGGCATCTACGCACACGTCCGTCACACCAATACAGTACAAGCTTTGATTTCACAGGAGAGTAGCTGCAGATATATATATATATATATATATATATATATATATATATATATATATATATATAGATGCTGCGCCATCGGTGTCCTGTAGTGATGGGTTGGTGAACGACGGGAGCCGACTCCTGATAGTGAGCCGTTTCTTTTTTCTTTGCGTTCATTTCTTTATTTTTTTTTTTTTTTTGTGGAAGCCGCACGTGATTGGTTAATGTGAATGGTAGCATATGATCGTCTACGCTGAGCGTGAGGGGAGGGTCCACGGACACACTGCACAGTGAGTAAACAAACACCAGAGAGGGAGAGGCTCCTGCAAAATGGAGACATGAAAGAGCCAGAGGAAGTTGCGCGTTAAATAGAGGCTACATGCAGGAACGGTGAGGAAAATGAGTGACGGAAAACGTAGCAAAGACTGGACACATTTTAACCTTATACCTCCAAACATGTGAGAAACAGCATATTTCAAAAGTGCCGGCATTTGCGGACTTCCGGTCACAAATACCTTAATACCACTACATGACTGTAAAGTGTAATTTCTGAGCTTTCAGGAACCATTTGAATTTTTTCGATAGCACGAATGGTCGCGGAGTTACGTGAAAAGCCAGCTGATCAAGTTCCTTTGACCAGCTGACTCTGCGGTGAGGCTAATCAGCTGTTCGCGCCTTGTAAGGTCAGGAAACCCGCGATTCAGCAGCGATCGCCTGGCATTAAAGATTTAATGGGATAAACAGAGTGTAGACTGCAAATTTCAAATTTAATATTGAGCAGGCTGCACAAACAACCTACATAGGTATACTGTATACGAATTGTTCATCCCTCAGTGTGATTAGAAGAACAAAACAGGGCAGGTCATCAGGCAGGAGAAACAGGATCAACTCCTCAAAGGCCCTTGTTTTTTCTGATTTCCAATCTTTTGTTTTATCATTTGTATCTGGAGCACTCTATTACATGTTGAGTATATAAAGAAATGTTTGATATAGGCCTAATGTATGTTTTTACATTAGTAATTCATTTTACACTTTTTTTTAAAAATTAAAATCTAAGGAGCCATTTGGGAGCTGAAAGAGCCAGCTCTTCTTTGGGAGCCGAGCCTAAAGAGCCGGCTCTCTGAAAAGAGCCAGAATTCCCATCACTAGTGTCCTGATGTCCTTGATCTTTTTGATGCGCTCCTCACCATCCCTGCAACAACAGCTGACTGCGAAAGAGGGTTCAGTGTCATGAAGCAGGTGAAAAGTGACTGGCGCTCACGCCTTAAAGATGATATCCTCTCTGACCTCTTGAAAATACAGTTGTGCTCACCTGACATAACTGACTTTGACCTGTCCAAAGCCATTGATATATGGCATGCTGACAGGGTGCGCTTACGCAGGCCTAACTTTGTGCGCAAACGAGCAGCAAAAAATGAGAGTAGCTCAGATTCTGATGCCGCTTCTGAAGAAGAAGAGCTCTGAAGACATGGTTCAAATAATATATATAGATAGATAGATTGATCCCAAACCTGTTTGCACTTTCTGTGTATATTTTATGGTATGTGTTGTGTTTTTCATGCTAACAATGTTAATAAAATAAAACCTGTGGTGAGGACAACAAAGCAGTGGACCCGTGAGGCTGTGGAGGAGCTCCGCACATGCTTCGAAACTACAGACTGGGACTCAATGAGGGCTGCCTGTGACAGTCTGGATGACTACACGGACACTGTAACCTCGTATATCCACTTCTGCGAGGACAGCATTGTGCCATCATGCACCAGGGTGTGTTATAACAGTGACAAACCCTGGTTTACTCCCAAACTGAAGCAGCTGTGGATAGAGAAGAGGGAGGCTTTTAAAAGTGGGGACAAAGACTGCTACAAAGAGGCCAAGTACAGGTTTAGCAAGGAAGTGGCCACTGCTAGATCACATCACTCTGAGAATATACAGCAGCAGATCTCAGAGAACGACGCGGCCTCTGTATGGAAAAGTTTTAGGCAGATTACCAACTACAAGCCTAAAACCCCCCACTCCACAGACGACCTACAAACTGCAAATAGACTGAACGAGTTCTATTGTCGTTTTGATGGTCAGTTCAGCAGCCTTCACACCTCCACCAGTCCCAACTACAATACAGCCAACACAAACATTCACCCCCCAACCTCCCCCACTCCCCACACCTCAGAGAAGCCCACATCATCAAGGACTCCCACCCCAGAGTCCCCCTCCTCCCCCACCCCCACAGTCTTTTGTATTCAGGAGGACCAGGTGCTAAAGCAGTTCAGGAGTGTCAAAGCTCGCAAAGCTCCAGGTCCAGATGGTGTCTCACCTGCCACACTGAGACACTGTGCTAACGAGCTTGCCCCATTGTTCACGAACATCTTCAACTCCTCACTGGAGGCTTGCCACGTGCCTGTCTGCTTTAAAACCGCTACCATTGTTCCTGTCCCCAAGAAGCCAAGGATCACTGGACTAAATGACTACAGACCTGTGGCACTGACTTCTGTGGTCATGAAGTCATTTGAGCGTCTGGTGCTGTCCCACCTCAAGTCCCTCACAGCCCCCCTTCTGGACCCCCTGCAGTTTGCCTACAGAGCCAACAGGTCTGTGGACGACGCCATCAACCTGACTCTGCACTTCATCTTACAGCATCTGGACTCCCAGGGAACCTACGCCAGGATCCTGTTTGTGGACTTCAGCTCTGCCTTCAACACCATCATCCCTGATCTCCTCCAAGACAAGCTGTCCCAGATGAACGTGCCTGATCCCATCTGCAGGTGGATCACTGACTTCCTGACGAACAGGAAGCAGCACGTGAGGCTGGGGAAGAATGTCTCGGACTCCCGGACCATCAGCACTGGCACTCCTCAGGGCTGTGTCCTCTCTCCTCTGCTCTTCTCCCTGTATACCAACTGCTGCACCTCTGACCACCAGTCTGTCAAGCTTATTAAGTTTGCAGACGACATGACTCTCATCGGACTCATCTCAGACGGGGACGAGTCGGCCTACAGGATGGAGGTCAAACGTCTGGTGTCCTGGTGCAGCCACAATAACCTGGTACTGAACGCCCAGAAGACAGTGGAGATTATAGTGGACTTTAGGAAGCACACAGCCCCTCTACCCTCCATCATCCTGACTGACACCCCCATCACCACAGTGGACTCTTTTCGCTTCCTGGGAACTACCATCACCCAGGACCTCAAGTGGGAGCCCACCATCACCTCTGTCATCAAAAAGGCCCAGCAGAGGATGTACTTCCTGCGGCAGTTGAAGAAATTCAACTTGCCAGCAAGGACCATGGTGCAGTTCTATACTGCCATCATTGAGTCCATCCTCACCTCCTCCATCACTGTGTGGTACGCTGGAGCCACCACTAGGGACAAACAGAGACTACAGCGCGTTGTGCACTCTGCTGAGAAGGTTATTGGCTGTAACCTCCCATCTCTCCAGGACCTGTACACCTCCAGGACACTGGGGCGTGCAGGTCGGATCACAGCCGACCACTCTCACCCTGGGCACAGACTTTTTGACCCTCTCCCCTCAGGCAGGAGGCTACGGTCCATACGGACCAGAACCTCCCGCCATAAGAACAGTTTCTTCCCCTCTGCTGTTGGACTCATGAACAATTACCCTAAGACTGTTACCACCACCCTCCACAAACGCTGATGACCCTATGTCTATGCACCTGTCTGATTGCACTGATGTACATATTAGTGGAATATAGTCTACATTCTTTTATCTTTTAATTAGTCTCTGCACTGTATATTTTGTAATTTTGTAATATTGTGCTATAGTTATAGCTCTAATATCTCTGTATATTTGCAATTTGTATACTTGTATATTGTCTTATAGTTTTTATACTTATTTGTTTTTTTCTGTAAGCACGAAGTACCGCAGCAATTTCCTAATGCTGTGAACCTGTTCACCCATATGGCAATAAAAACCTTCTGATTCTGATTCTGATTCTGATTCTGAAAATTATCAAATGCATTCAGTGGCACTCATTTCTCTTATTTTTACCGCATAAAATTTGGCTAGTGGAAATTCTGATTGGCCGGTAACTTTAGAGAGTTACCAGCCACATTGGCTGGTGATCAAAAAAGTTAATTTAGAACCCTGCCTATGTGTATTAGAATGTATTGTCACTTGTAATGGCTGTAATGCAATTAAAATGGAAAGGCAAGTGTGGCTCCGCACGCGGCCTCTCCACGCGATGTGAAGTTTGTGTGTGTGTGTGTGGGGTGGAGGGGGGGGGGGGGGGGGGTGCTTATGACCAGGCAGCTACGTTGGCTCCTATTTTTTTTTTTTATTGCATTAATATCAGCGTTCATTCTGAATAGTAAACCTCTGTATGAACTGAATCATCTGTAAACTTTTTAGGTGTTTTGCACAGAAAAATCTTTTTGATTTAATTTGAAGCACATTATATTTTCATTTAAATTGCATTCACTGTAATATGTATTGTTTATTTGATATTTATTGTGATGGTCACATTAATGTTAATAATAAAGCTGTTGGATTTGTGTAAACAGC
Organism: Archocentrus centrarchus; assembly: GCF_007364275.1. Taxonomy (NCBI): domain Eukaryota; kingdom Metazoa; phylum Chordata; class Actinopteri; order Cichliformes; family Cichlidae; genus Archocentrus; species Archocentrus centrarchus. The sequence goes on from NC_044363.1 coordinate 18,436,604, forward strand.
TCTAACAAATCTGGTGCTTGATCTGGTGACTCCTCCCACTGTCAGTATCTTAAGTTTAGAGCCTGGAAATGACTGAAATGATGAATGCAAGGATGGTCCAGTTCATAAAATCCTTTATTACACTCCTGTATCATTAATCTAATAGCATCATCACCATCATCTTCATGCTGCTGATGGTGATGATGGAAATTGTGCTGTGTCCCTGATTACCGTGCACTTCAGTACTCACTGAGACAGGTTGAGCTCCTTCTGGGCCAATAACCCATGCTGTTGAGTTATTTCATGTCTATGAACTGTGACATCAGTGATAAGATTAATAAAGGACTGAAAGAGCTGAGCAGAGACACAGAGCCCAGAAGAGGATGGGAGATGAAAAGGATGTCTTAGGACTTCTCTCTCTTCTAGCTTCAAGCAGCCCACTCAGGTGATCCAGGCTACATACCCAGTGAGCCATCAGGTGTGACTGTTTGCTTCGATGAAGATGCCCCTGAGGTCCAGGCTCCTGCTTCCCAGCACTCCTCAGACTCACCCACTGCTAATGACTATGTAACTGCACAAATCTCATTTTGACAACAAAATTCTCGATTTCCTGATTCTGTTTGCTCACAGCTGCTCTTCTCTCCCTTTCTTCGTGTCTTCTTTCTTCTGAAACTGATGCAAATCAAAACAACACATGTATATCACTGAGATCCTGTGTCATGTCACCCAACACTCTACAGTGGCAAACACACAAAGACTGGGTGGGTGACTGAACATAATTAACTTGATTCATGGATCACAGCAGAAATAAAATGAATGATCCTGTCAGTCCTTTACAAAGTGTAAGATCAGACATGTCAGTGAAAGAACTAAGTAAGAGTAAGAAAATCACATAAATAAATTTAAAAAGAAAAGAAAAATCAAATTTTGTCAGATGATCTTTTAAAACATTGAACATGTAAATATTTGACACCAGAAATCTCACAGAAGCACAAATTATATACTGAGTCCAAGTGTTTTTTTATTAATTTACTTTCCAATTAAAAAAGAAGAAAACTGAGTCATCCATAACAAAAATGTGAATATCTGACAAGAAAAAATAAAAGATTTAAAAGCTCAAATGTCATATCTTTTTAATCACTTAAAAACTGATCACCAGTCACTGTCTGCATGCATTTTCTTAGGACTTATTATATTGCCTTTAAAAGGTTACCCCCACCCCTACGCCTCCTCAAAACACTCACAAACACTCACAAAACAGCAACAACAAAAACATTGGAAATTACTTTGGAGATCAGATTATTTTTCATTAAATGTTAAATAGAAACTCAGGTGAAGGTGACCTGTAATATTCTTATTTTTACTTTTTACATTGATTAATTTTCTGTGTTCTAACAGATTTTGTCTCAGAAAATTTTGAAAAGTTTTTGTCAGCATGACAAAAACTGTGATATATTCTTCTGCACATCTGAAAGAAATGAGGAATACGAGTAGTTAGTTGATGCTAAATGATTCTTTGAGACTTTTTTCTGCCTGAACTTTACTGATGTCAGGCCAGGTTTCTGGGATGTCAGCAGGTTCTGCTTCATATTCTTCAGCAAATTCCTTGTTGTATTTTCTCATTATATATTTCCAGTAGTCTGATGCCTCAAGGCTTGCATCTGGTTGAATATTCCAGTCTTTATAAATTTCCTTGTAATTCTTGTAAAGGTGCCATTCATCGTTTGTATCTCTGCAACGAAAACTCTTGATGTCACTGTTCACAGAGGAAGAGCATATGTCAGTGACAAGTTCATCTGTGAAGAAGTTACTGTATCTACCCAGACCCTTTGGCCTATGCAGTGAAGCAAAGTGCTCAGTATGGCCTTTTCCTCCTGCATCACAGGGAGCTTTGCAGAATGGACACTGTTTGCCACAACCAATCAATAATTTGAAAAGGTCATTCTGGGGCTGCACATGGAGATGTTCTAGTTTCCTTTCAAAGGTAGATTCTTTAAACTTGTTTCTAAGAGCTTCTGTCATGTCTTTCACAGATGCTGTGAGCCAGTCTGCAAACTGTTCCGTGTCAGCGTTGTTCAGTATCATAAAAGCACAAAGAGCATCCTGAGAAATGACCAGTTTATCACCAAGTTCTTTGCAAATATCTTCAACAAATGCCTTCAAATCATCACTCTCTCTGGTTTTGACCTTGTTGATTGCAGCGTTTATGCTGTCAATAGATGACCGTAGATGTCGGTCCTCAAACTCAAATACTGTCAACTCATTTGAGAAGCGCTCCTTTATTTGTTCCAGTATCCATGTCTTTACATACTTCTCATATGAGCAAATATAGTTCAGATAGTCTTTAAAATTCCCCTTGGAAAGCAAATCCAGTAAAATTGTATACTGTAAGGACATTCGTGTGCTGAACTGCTCGAGTTTCCTCATTTCATCAATGATATCAGGACCCAGAGAGCGATTAACAAAGCCTTCAACAGCAAGCTTCAAGCACTGATTTGTGAATTCTTCTGACACTGGTCTCGTTCATGGAACACATCTTGGAAATCATCACGAAACTTTTCCTTGTTTTTATTCAGGCATCTGTAGGGATCATTTTCTTGTATGAAATCTTCGTGCATTTTCTGAAACTTTCTGGCTGCAAATCCACAGATGTGCTGTTTTAAAGAAACTTCAAATTCAACATCTGTCTTAACATCTTGATTGTTTGTCAGCTTCTCATCAATGATGTGTAGGATCTCCTGGATGTAAGTGTCATGGTAATTATTTTTTCTTTTCACTTTTTCATTCACATTTTCTGTGCAAGCATCTATGACGCTGTCAGCCAGACGTTGTGCAGCCATTATGTGATCCTTACCGGTGAAAAACTTATTTGCAGTCCGTCTAACGTTCTTCCAGAATCCTTCAGCTGTACATTTGAAAGACCCTTTTCCACAATCTTTCAGACTCCTTACACTTAATAATTCCCATGCATGGCTACCCTTATGTTTCAGATTTTCTCTCAGATAGTGGGACACGCTGTCAATGACATTTGAAGGTTTTTGTTTAGAGAAAGACAGTTTGCTTAAAGTTTTACTCCACATCTTATCAAACTCTTTGTCCAACTCTGAGTTTGTCATTTGGACATTTTTCTTTTGACATTCATCAATTAATGCGCACACTGCTTTTTCAATCTCTTGTGTATGATTGTCTTTGATTCTATCAATTTCTCTCATTCCCTTTCTGATTTCTGCTGCTGCTTCAAGCTGATACATTACATCACTTTCCATTTCACGACGAAGGATCTTTGCACTGTTTGAGAATTCCTCTTTGTGTCCTTCAACCAGATACACATGACCCTCTGTTTGCTCAAAATACTGTGTCAGATTGTCTAGAAGGTTCTTCTCCCCTGCAGACAGCACTGTGGAGGATTCAGTTTTCAAAGATCTGAGAAATTTCCTCATGTCAGAGATTTCTGATTTTGCTGCAATGGTACCAAAATTGGAAATTTTAATTTCTGCATTTGTTACCCAGGTGTACATTTCTTTTCTGAATTCCCACTCCCATTTGTTGAATTCTGTGCAGAGCTTCATGTATGCATCAGCTACCAGACTGTTTCTGAAGCTGAAGATGAAGTTTTCATGTTTCACTGCATTCCACAGGCTTCTCACCCACTCTTTAAACTCCAAGATATTATTAGCAGATGACTCACAGTTTCCCAGTAGCTGAATTATGTTTTTCTTGAGCTCATTTACAGCCTCTGTGATGTCGAATTAGGAGAAGATACAGGTACATTCGTAGTGTTTGTGTATGCATTTATTTATTTATCTTTTTTCTCTCTTTTCTTTTGGGGTTGTTTAAAGGTTTTTACCTGCTTCTGGACCAACTGTAAAGTAAACAAATTTCCTGATACACTGATAAATAAATGGGAGATAAAGCAGAATTGCTGTTTGGTCTTTTGAGTGGAATCCAGTTGTGGAAACTGCGTAGATGAATCCATCCTTTTCAAGTGGGGAAGCTGCACAAATTAAGGCAGAACTTGACAGCCTCGCTGTACCCTACACTGACTGGTGCCATTGGTGGGTTTCCATTCCAGAGTCCAGGAATGTACCAGTTCCCAGTGTCCGGACTGTACTCCATCACATCAGTAAAGCTCTTGTTCTCCTCCTTCTTTTCCATCTTGGCTGTTGCCTGAGTCATCTCATTTAACTGATCCAGGAGCAGTTTCCTGTCTCGTAAGTTCTTGTCATGGGCTGAAACATCAGACACATTCTGGTGAACAAACTGACATTTAGGCTTTTTTCCCACCTCCTTCATCCTGAGAAAAGCATGCACAACTATTTGTAGGATGTCCTTCATTTCAGTTAAATTCTCCATTGCAATATTAACAATGGTGACATCACTCAGCCCCACAACAAGTGTAGCGAGCTCATTGTCGTGCTCATAGCTGTTGTCTATTTGTGCGAGTTCTGGTGACTTTAAGCCCTCAGTATCAATGATCACCATGAAGTCACAGTTTAGCACTTTTTTGAAGTCTTCATTGATTTTGATGAGCAACATAAAGGCACCTCGAGTACATCGACCACTGCTGACTGCAAACTGCACTCCAAACATGGTGTTAAGGAGAGTGGACTTTCCTGTGCTCTGAACTCCAAGAACTGTGACCACCAGTATCTTTTTATTCTTTCTTCTACGAGACAACAATTTACTGAGCTGAGAGAGGACATCACTCACCCATCTGAGAGGAATGTTGGATGCATCTCCATCTACAAGCTCAAGAGGAAATCCATCAAGCAACAGCTCTGCACACAGTTTGGGCAGATGCTGCAACTGTTGACGTGATCTGTGTTTTTCTGGAAGACACAATGAAGCTTCATAGATCTGACCCATTTCACGGAAGAAGTGTTCAGTCCCCAGTGAGCTGTTGGAAATTTGTCTGTCAATTTCTTTGATCTCCTCTTTGTTCTCAGAGTTCTCAGAGCATTTTTCTTTATATTTGTCCCTAAGTTCTGACAGTTTTATACGAGACACAGTATCGAGGTTCATTCGCATCCATTTCAGGAAATAAAACCTCTCTGTTCCTGGGCTTGATATCCCAGTGAGGACGTTTGTCATAGGTGTTGATATGTCATAAGAGTTCTGCTTTTTCCGCAGTTCTTCTTTCTTTTTCTGAAGCTCACTTTTGTAGTTTTCTATATTTTTAGACCCAGCATTTCGAAGTCGAAATTCTTCCTTCTCTAAGCAGGTCAGTTCTTTCCATATTTGGCCTTGCCGGGGAAGCTGATCTTCTTTGTATTTAAGGATGTCCTGAATTTCTGCAGTGATGGCTTCTGCATTTTTCTTTGCAGTCTGGCACTCTGGAGAGTCTTCATCAACCAGGATTCCCAGTTCATGGGCAACGTCCACCATCATCTCTATTTTCATGTTCATCTCTGATTTTTCAACCACATTTCTGACTGTTTTTCTCAAATCTTTTACAAAGTCTGCATCATTTTTTTTCTTTGTCTTAATAATGATGTTGTTTTTAGTCAAGCTCAGGTTGGTTGCCACTTTTTCCAAAGCATCTAAACTGAAGCGCTTGCTCTCATGGTTACCCACCAAGAAGATCTGTGTTTTGTGGTTCTTGCTTTTAAGCAGATTGAACACAGACTCAGACTCAGACTCCAAAGAGTCAAAGAAGACAAAAACTGCTGCAGATGTCTGACACAAAAAGGAATATTGTGTTTCAAATGAAGCAATGTCTCCACGAAGGTTAGCTACAGCCACTGGGTGACTGAAAATATCAATGTTTGTGTTCCCACAGGGAAGATACCAAGAAATTTCAGTCAGTCCATTGGATATTCTTCTTGGACTGTCAAAACTCTCCATGTTGTGGTGAACAAAGGTGTCATGGTACTGCTGAGAATTGCTCAGAAGCTTATTGAGAATCTCTGACTTGGACAAGGAGCACTCACCCAGCCTCACAAAAGAGACCATTGGAAGTTCAGAGAGAACAATTCTTTCTTCAATGAAGCCCTTTGACTCTGAAAGAGACTGAGGTCTGTACTTTTTAACAATGTCTCTCATGGCCCACAGCATCAGTGTGCACTGTTCTGTGCCACAATTGGGAATCAGCAGAGGAACAGAGAACTGACACATAGACATTTTTAGAGCCATTTCCTGCTGTAGAAAACCATCAGAACACACAAAGAGAGCAGTGATTATGTCGCGGGGGTTTACCATGTCATCTGTGTTTGGACTGCTGACCAGATTCAGTTCTGCTTACAATTACAACACAGCCCAGCAATCAACAGGCGTATTGTATTGATGCTTAATCCCAGCGCTCTCTGTCGGCCTTGGCCTTTTGTACCGGGGCCACGCCAGGGCGGCTGCTCCCGGTCAGTGTGAAATGCGATTTGCATGACAGCCCTGAGTAAACAGTGCTTCCAGGTGTGCCTTCGCATAGTTGTGTATTTAAAAATGGGCCATTTGGCGAAGGCTCCGTTTTTCTTGGTATCTGCACATCCCTTCGTCTGGCACGCAGGACACAAAACAACGGATCTACGGAGTTCAAGTATTACATTTACTTTTCCATCTCAAACAGAAACTAAATATTTCACCGGGTCATAACTGCATACGATGTCCAGTGTGTTAGTGATGACAGACTGAAGCACTGACGGTCCTCTTCTGCTGAGCTATTCACATAGTCATTATCAGTCTTGGTTACATCAATATACAAAAGAAAATGTGGAAAACTGAGAATTTCCACAGCTGGGCATCCAGATGACCGCAGAGTCTTTCTTTCCATTATTATTATTGGTTGTGCATACGGTAAGATAATGAACGTAGACACAGAGAACACAAAGTTACCAATGGCACCAAATACGGTTCTGCATTTAATCAAACGCCACTTTATCAGACAGAGCTCTGAAACAGGAACCTGTAAGAACACAGATTTTAACACATACTGTATTGTTGGAATATGATATGTGCTACATACATTTACTTATATACATTTACTTCCCTGAGAAATTTGTCTGGAAAATAACTGATTACAAATACAGAAGCTTATAATGTTCTGTGTCATCATGACCTTTGTATTCTGACTGTACACTGATGAAGACTACACAATGATAGAAATGGGGACTTCGAGGTCACCCTGTTGTTGAAATTCTCTGCTTTCCACATTCTGTTTTGTGAATGATGTAATCAAGGCTGATATGCTCTGACTATATGAATCTCTAAGTTGAATTAGAAGGCGCCAGTGCTCCATTTCATGTCCAGTACCACACATGGGCATGGTATGCAGTCCTGACCCGGATTGATCTGTAAATATTTGGACTCCTTATTCCTGTTTGTGTTGTCATTCCTGTCGATAAGCGAACACGCAGAAACTAAAGCCTTAAACAGCAGACAGCAGCACACACTCTTCTTCTTCTTATTATTATTATTTTAAAATTTCTTCAGTCTACAGAATATGTTGCCATTGACATAAAGTGACCTCCAGCACTGTTTAGACGCTGTGGGTGATAAACAGTGAAGGTTTTTTTCCTGGTTTTAGGCTTTTGCGTGTTCTTCGATCGACAAGACTGAAAACAAGACAAGGGAAATGAGGAGTCTTTTTCCTAATTTAATGTAATATAATAGGAGCCATTTCCAAAACAGATTACAGGTTAACCCGGGTGGCACTGCATTGCATTGCCAGCATCTTGCTGCTGGGGTGCATGGAGTACTCGCACCGTCTTCTCTCAGGGCAGGTTTCTTATAGTCAAACCTTATCTATGTTGGTTACGTCACATACAGAACAGAGCACTAAGACTGACTACATGTTTTTGTCAGGGTTTCATAGTTGAAGCTTATCTATGTTGAATTGCATCATGTACATAACGTTTCTGCCTTTGCTGATTTAAATGTATTAAACTGTCTTAGAAGAGAGCAATGAAGATAGTAGTGCTAATCACCAGAGTAGAAGTACATTTTGTTTTTGTTCGGTAGCAAGGACAGCCTAGGCCTTCTGTGTCTCTGTGTCTGTCATAACAGTTCATGTTAGCTAGCGAGTGAAAAGTGTTGCAGTTAAGTTGATGAATCAGGAAAAAAAAAAATAAAAATTTGATAAATCAGCGTTCGGTAAATTCTCCTGAAAGCAGCTTTGTTACGATGCAGTTCTGAGTTTAGCAGCATTTTAGTTTCAGGTCAGACACATTTTGGTTTGGTCGTGCATTGGTTGATCTCTAGTTAGTTGGTGCAGAATAAAATATTAAAACCCTCCTTACATATGTGTTTGATTTGTTACAGAATGATACCACTGGATAAAAAGAGTGTGCTTACTTAAGGAGGATCTGGTACGTATTTTGGACTCTAAAGACTCAAAATGTGATCTCTATTTGTACTTTATATAGACTTGAGCCTGTCCCAGCTGCCACAGGGTGAGAGGCAGCGTACAGGCCAGCCTATTTTTTTTTTCCAAGTGGTCTTGAGTAGGGTTTAATCCCGGGATCCGGGATTCCCGGGAAATGCGATCAGAACCATTTCCCGTTTCCCGGGAAACGTTAGACGGGAAACCGGGAAAAAAGTCGCGCGCGTCGATTTGACTTTCAGAAAGAAAAGAAAGCTTCAGAAAGTTAAATTTAAGGAAATATTGAGAGAAGGGTTCGTTTAATGCGAAAAGCATTACTCTTCATTTCAGGCACGTTCAGCCTCCGTTTAAGGCTTCAGCCTTCATCTCAAGCGTTTTAATAGAGGTATTACACAGTTGTACTTTTTTCCTCTTTAATTTGTTGAAATCGTAGGCAATGTGTTTACCCTAAGGTATTTTGTATTATATAATTCTATATTATTATATATTGTTATATTGCATTATATAGCCTATAAAATATGCCTGCCCTGAACAATAAAGAAATATCTGTTTAACTTCGAGTGTTTCTTTTCCTCGTTTGCAGACGCTTACTAACAATCATGAATTAGGATACGGGCCTAATGGGTGAAGAAATGATCATGAAATAGATTGCTTTAACATATTTCGCTTTTAAAATGGAGTTGAGTAAAATGTATATTTTTTAGGCTATAAGGATCAGCCAGTTTTTCAATAGACGATTCACAGCGAACCTACTTTAACCCTCAGACACGGTGTTATAAATTTGCTGTTGCCAGAATGGCAATGACCAAGTCGTGGTGCATTACTCAAGGCCCTGTGTTATGTCATATTATAGTGTAGTACGGTAGTTAACTTTTCAATGACTATTACAGCGTTCCACTGGTGGAGATATAGTGCAACAGATGTCGCCACGACAGCGTGGCTGAGCCTTTATCAATGCTGTGTGGAGATGAACCGTATTGTTTTGCACCAGCAGTTGTAAAATAGCTTGTTATAATTCCATGTACAATGGAGGAATATTCGAATTATATTTGTTAAGGGAGTGTTGAGGAACGATACAAGACCGCATAGCTCGAGCACTCGAATGTCGAGATGTAGGTTTTATTGCGTTAATCAAGCCGACGTTGCCCCCTACTGGGCATAACAGGACATAGCTGGAAAGCTACCTCTACAATATCACAATAGGTTAAGGCCGACACAGGCTACAGAAGGCCTAATTAAAATAAAAAAATAAATAAACTTTTTCCCGGGATTCCCGGGAAATGGCTCGTCATTTCCCGGGATTTGATTCATGTCATTTTCGGGAAAAATATTAAACCCTAGTCTTGAGCAATAGTATCATCCAGGCTTTATGAAGGTCTTTCAAAATTTCAAACATTTTTAAAGCACTGGCTGCTTTGTCACTCATTTGCCATCCTGGAATTTCATAAACAACTCCTTTTAAATAGTCTGTGTAGGCAGTTTGTTACTAGCAACCTACCACAAAAACACACCATTTGTTTCCATTTCTTTAGTTTAACCCATGAAAAATGCCAAAGATAAGACAGTAACATGGAAGAAAACAGCACTCTTTTCAATAGCATTCATCAACAAAATGATTCCCAAAGAATTATTAGCTGAAAACTTGGCACATCTCAGCATGGTGTGCAGTGTGTCCTTAAAACATTTGAGGAAACCGAACAAGTGGAGAACCAAAGAAATGACAGGCCTTAAAACTATCTACAGCAGATAAAGAGGATCTGAAAGCCATGTCCTTAAGAAATAGGAAAAAAATCCAGCAAAGACCCGACACAGAACCTGAGAGATGCATCTACTACTGTTCACTGAAGCCTCATCAGAAATGGTCTCAGTGGAAGCATGGCTGTCAAGAAGGAAGCAAGGGAAACAGGGAGGAAAGACTGAGCTTCATGAAATGACACAAGAACTGAACTGAAAATCAGTGGCAGCAAGTCTGATGGAGTGATCAATCCAAATGTGAACCCAGGTCTGTGTAAGGCAGAATAAATGAGCCTACCAAAAATTCAACTGAATGTTTGCAATAAAATGCTGTACCAGATCACACAGTAATTACAGTCCTCAGTGCTAAACGGGCTCCTTCTTATATAGTGCTTTTCTAGCTCAAAGTGCTTTATACACCATGTGCTGCGTTCACCCATTCATACAAGCACTTCCTTCTACAGCTCAGTGCTTCCTGTCTTACATCCACACACATTCATACTCTGACGGCTGCATCAGAGCAACGTGGACTTCAGGATCTTGCCCAAGGATAATTTGGCATGCAGACTGAAGCATCCAGGAATCAAACCAGCAACCTTAAGATTAGTAGATGGCCTGCTCTACCACCTGAGACACAGCCACCCCGACTTTTTTACAGTTTAGGAATGTCATTATTTGTAGTTTCCCGTGTGCTTACTGCATATCATTAGTTGTATTTAAAGCAAACATGTCATCCATCTGCCCGTTTGCTTCGACTTTCTTCCCGGGTCGTAGGGCGGCTGGAGCCTATCCCAGCTGCCAGGGCGAGGGGGGTGCACCTTGGACAGGTCACCAGTGTGTGGCAGGGCTGAGAGAGCCCTGGTCCATGTGAACCATTCACACGCACATTCACACCTACAGCCAACTTAGAATCATCATTAACCTGACCCCACTGATGTTTTGGTATATTGGCTTTCTGGGCCAAAGGTAACCACAAGTTTTATGCAACTTTCATATTTGTGTGCTAAACATTTAGGCTAATCTTGCACAGAGACTGTAAGCAAAAAGAAATAAGTGAACATCCACAAACAGAAGTCATTTTAGATGGCATATGATTGCCTTTTTTTTATTATTTTCAAATTTACAAAACAAAAAAAAAAAAAAGGGAGGGAGAGAGAAGAAAGGATGGCTGGAGGAAAGAAAGGCACAGAGGAGAGGTCAAGGTCCAGGAGATGGATCGAAGGTGGTGGCAGACGAGGGGAGCTTCCTTTGAGCTGAAGCAGCAGCAGCAGCAGCAGAGGTCCTCCGGAGAAACTTGAAGCGCTTTTTCTTTCTGAGGCAGCGCTCGTGCAGCTCTTTGTGCTGCAGGATGAGGGCCTGCAGATCACTGAGTGTTTCTGCATTCTCTGCTTCAAGTGTTGTACACTTTATCTCGAGTTCTTTAACTCGGTCATGCTTTTCTGCATGCCTTTCTTCCAGAAGGTTCAATTTCTGCTGCTGTATTTTTTCTGCTTCCTGCAGGTCGTCACACTGACTCTGCACTTGTTGAAGTCTGCACTGGATGTCTTTGTTCCTCTCTTCCATCTTCTGGAGCATCTCCCTGTGCTTTGCTTCCTTTTCGTTGAGGACATTTCCATTGCTCTGCTGGGCTTTGTGAAGCAATGCTTGCAGGTTTTGATTTTGTGTCTGCATGTCCTCCAGTTTGGCCTCCACCACCCTGTGCTTCTTTTCAGTGTGCTCCAGTTTGGATTCGACCTCTGTGCGCTTCATCTTCAGTTCTTTGTTCTCTTTTAGAACTGCTACTTTGTTTTCCAATGCTTGATCGAGCATTTGCTGTAAGCTTTGGTTTCTTTTGCTCATTTCTAGCAGCTTTGTTTCCAGCTTTCTGCATTTTGCATTCTGTTCCTGCTGGATAAGCATCTGTGTGTTTCTTGTGACACCTTCATTAAGCTTTTCTCGCAAGCCTTTGTTTTCTTTCTCCATGGCTTCCAGCTTCGATTGCAGCTCTGCATCCTGCTCTAGCTTCTCTTTCTCCATGGCTCTAATTCTTTCCATGGCTGCTTTCAACTTGACTTGCAAGTTTTGCTCTTTTCCCTCCATGTTTTGGAGCTTGGACTGCAGCTCTTGGAGTTTTCTCTCCGCCACTCGGAGTTTGCTGCACGTATCATCCGCATGAAATTTCCCCTTCTGCACCCGGTGATGTGATCCACTTCTGTGGGATTTAGGCTCATCATCACCATTGAAGGGCTCGGCGTCAGTGTCAACTGAAGCATTTTGCCGAAAACCCCAGTAATTGGTGTCTATTTCAGGGTCAAGGGGGATTTCAGGCAGATCACCCCATTCAAGGGGGACTTCTGAATTATCACCCCAGTCAAACAGGTCGCTTTCTCCTGAGAGTTGAGACATGCTGTTGATCGTTTGACTGCTACTGATTGAAACGTTTCCAAATGCTGAAGTTTCAACTGCTGCAAACACGACTGCTGCGAACACGATTGGTGCAAACACGACTGCAATGAAGAGGAATGCTGCGAACACGACTGCAACGAAGAGGAATGCTGCGAACACGACTGCTCCGAAGAGGAATGCTGCAAACACGACTGCTCCGAAGAGGAATGCTGCAAACACGACTGCAACGAATAGGAATGCTGCCAACACGACTGCTGCGAAGACGAATGGTGCAAACACAACTGCTGCAAACACACTGAATTCTACTCTTCAAAGGCAAACCATAAAAAACAGACAGATAGAATGTGATGTCATAATGTAACAAATCTAAAGTCAACATTTCATATGCAAATTAGGTTATCACATGACTTTAAAGATGTCATGTGACACAAGAAGATGGCCTTGTTAGGAACTGCAGGCAAATTTCTATGAGGTAAGGCATTTTTTAAATTCATTTTTTTACTTTATGGTTAACATTCTTTGAACTGTTTTGCAATTCTATTTATTTATTCAACATTTGGTTTAAAATGACTGAAAAGTAGAAATTAGATATAGTTATAATATAAATATTTATTTTTTTATAAATATAATAGAAAAAAGGCGTTTCCTGGAGAAAATGCATTGTGAATGCTTGCTGCTGAATGATTGGAGCTGAAATGCCACGAAATGCTTTAGAGCTTAAATCTGATTGGCTGAAAGACTGAAAGCAGCTGAAAAATGCTGAAAATAAATTTGAAATTCAAAACAGCTGAAATTGTCAACAAAGTAGCTAAATGAAACTCAGTTTGCTTAAAGGGCAGAAAAACAGCCTGAAGAAATTTTAACTGCAGCTGAAGAAAAGCCAGAAAAGATACTGAAATGGGTAAAGCGGCCCACCAGTGTTCTTTTTGACTGCAAATTTGGATTTAGTTTCAGTCATAATTTAGTCATCTGAATAGTTTATTTTTAGTCTAGTTTTAGTCTAGTTTTAGTCGACGAAATTATCGTAAGAATTTAGTCGACTGAATCTGCAGTCCATTTAGTCGACTAAAATATAAAAAAATATTTAAAAAAATGCACCACTGCCAAAACAAAAATCTGTATTTATTTGCCAGTAGAAATTGTTGAAACTTGTGAAATCCTCCTGATCTTTGCTGTATTGTGGAAACATGTAAAAAATAATGTGAATGAAAACAGAGGCTGCAAAATGCAGGAAAACAATTTAGTGCCATTGCTAAAGGTTTGGATGAGTGTACATGAGTGGTCAAAGTCTGCTGCTTGTTGCCACAGTACTGCTCATTTTCTCAGCTCTAATTGTTTTGTAAAACCTTTGTTTTTAGTTGCATGATTGATAAAAGATGCACACATACCAACAGCAGGTAAAATCAGATCTAGAAAAGCTGCACCAAATGCTGTCTGCAGGGACGGTGAACTGGGGAGTGTTCAGTGTCACTTACCGTTTTTCTCTGCAGTAATTATTTTACTGTTCTGACTAAAGGTTTTTAGGTTCTGTGTTTGAGGATGCTGAGGACAACCAAGAAAGAGATGATGATGATGATGATGATGTTTTGCCGTGAAGCATAAACATGGAGAACCCACAGATGACCTGGAAGGTGTTGGAGTCGTCATCAGAGGTGTGGAAGTGTTTAACAACCTTAGGAGCATTGCATATGATACCAATGCATATGATAGTATCACATTTCCTGTGTAATATAATGAAGGTTTTGGAATGGTTTTAATTTTAGATGAGTGATAAAGGGGGAAAAAGAACTTGTAAGGAATTCCTGTGTAGTGTATAATGTGTGTTTGGATGGAGCTGGTTCTTCTGTTCATCCTAATTTGAAAATATTTTCACTGCAGAAGATCACTGCAGGTCCCACTAGATGTGTCAGGAACCGCTGCGTGGCAGGCAGGTGAGGACCCCAAAGCAGGGCGCTGGACTCGGAATAACTCAAAAACTCAGCTTTTATTTGCTGGCAAACACGGGGGTGGAACTGGCAGGACCAGCAGCAAACACTTGGAAACAGGAGGGGAAAAAAAACACACACACACACACACACACACACACACAGAGCACTGAGACCAGGGTCCTATTCCAGGAAGCAGGTTCAACAAACTCTGAGTTTAAAAACAGACTCTGAGTTGATCAACTCAGAGATCGGCAACTCTGAGTTTCCCGTTCCAGAACAGCTGATCAGAGTTGGTCGATCAGCTCTGAGTATGATCACCCTGAGTTAGCGCGTGCTAACCATCATCAATGGAGCGCTGACACCAGGATTCACCATGGCAACGAGTAAATAAAGGGCGGAGCCTCCATCTTAATCTGGTGGATGGAGGATCCCACGTGTCAGTGTGGACCATGACGAGTCACTTTAATCAGCCTGACCCACTCTGTCATCATCACAGACAGAATAAAAGTTTGTTATCAAATATATCATTTCTTTATAATGTCTGCTGTCATCATTTTCACAACCTGAATCTCCATCAGATGAAGCTGAATCTTAATTTCACATTTAATTTATAAAATCTAATTATTCAGCCTGACGGACAAACTGCAGGAGACAGAAAGTGAAGATAAAACTGTGGAGAAACAGCTCAGACTGAGTTTACTGACCGACCTGTGTGTTAGAGACTGAGACAGCAGCAGACCCCGGGGGAGCTGACCTCAGGTCAGTTTATTTAAGAAAAACTGTTTTTGCTGCAGTTTATGACAGTTCAGTTTATGACAGTTCAGTTTATGGTTATTTGTTGAAATAATTGTACAGTAAAAATGGAATCTATTGATGGAATAGCAACCTCACTTTATTCATTTATTTAAGTGAGGATTTCATTATTTCTGCCATTACTGGATAGAAATGAGATTTGCAGGAAAAACTGCTTTAATGTTTCCAGTTTAACCATTTGAATCTGATCTAAGATCAGCTGATAGATGACAGCTCTCTGACAGCCACAGCAGAGATGTTTCACTGAGTTACTGTTAAAGGTCAGAGTTCAGTCATAGTTTCATATTTAGCTGAAAAAATTCAGAGCAGATTTCCAAGTCTGTAATGAATGTAAAGTTTTACCAGTAAAGGCAAACATGCTGTGATAAATGCCTCCTAAACTCAGCAGCTGCACCAACCTGACATTTCTCCTCCCTGAGTTAAACAGATGAATGGAAGTTAAATGGTTACAAACATAAAAAACACTGGTCCACAGACAGGCGCAGTGAGCTGAAATCAACAGCTGACCCACACAAAGCTACCTGAGACGCTGTATTGAACTACTATATATAATTTAATTATTTGTCCTGACTGGTTTCACCTCAGATGGTCTTCTTTCTCCTTTTGGTAGATTTCTCCCTCCTCTGTTTTGATGCCAAGAAGAAGAAGAAGAAGCTGCTTCACAGAAGTGGGCTTCATGGTCTCAGTGCACAGACTGCCAGTCACACTCACACACAGCAACATGTGTTTTCACTGCCACAATCAAAACATTGAACAAAATCCATGTATTGTTGTTTGGAAACGTGTCACCTTACTGCATGCTAAGGTGTGTTATTAAAGAAAACATTGAGTTCTGTTTTTCTGCTTTGATGATATCCCAAGCTTTTGTTTCACAAAGTTTATTTTCCAGTGGACAAAATGTTTACTGTTACACATTTCTTTCTCATAGGGAATTTTTTCCATATTTTCCCATATTTCAGTCTCTGGTTCTTGAGAGTCATGGCTGCTCTGTCTGGTCTCTGACAGAGATCCTTAAAAATATTATTGGAAAGTACCTATTCATTTTACTTTCAAACAGCTTTATGTGAATGTTATCTTTTGATGTATTATTTTTAATATATTGATCACAGTGTAGTGTACAGTAGAGACATCCAACAATGATGAGACTGGGCTGCTTGTGTGTGATTTGGAAGGTTTGTGTCTGTCTGTGACTCTGCAGAGGTTAAAGCTGTGATCCAGTCTCAGTCTCTGACTGAAGGTTGCTGAGACTCTGATTAGATACACAATGTGAAGCTCACAATTCCCTAAACAAATAAAACAGTAATGACAAACACAAACAGCTGTACTTATTTCACAGACACGAATGTTTACAAACATAATATTTATTTTAAGGATTGGACTTCATAAAGCGCACTGATGTTAGAGTGTGTGTTCATATTGAAATCATTTTGTAGGCTGAAACTGTAACGGTGGACCTGAGATGGTCCAGAGAAAGTAAACACATGTTCATTGGAGTAATATTCAGGTGATGGCTGTGAAACGTCAACAGACTGAGACAGACAGCTGTGAAATGCGCGCACAATGACGTCACCTCATTCACTGCTAGCTACACTGCTAGCTACATCGTATCATTCACGATCATCTATGTAAACAACGTTTAAAGATGTCGCCGCAGCTCTGCAGCTGTAATTGTTTCAAACCATATATTTTTGTTCGTTTGAACTCTGAGGATGTTTTTAAAACGGTCTTAAAAGGCTGTTGCTATGGTGGTTGTCACGGACGCCTCAGCAGCTTCTTGGGCTAACCTGGCGCGTCCGGTTCCTGCTGCTAGCTGTCTGCCGCAGGGAGGAGCGTCCCATTTCAAAGAGCCGCTGCTCCGCCGTAACTGTGGCTCAAACACCACTTTATCCTTTAAGGAAAGGCCTTTTATAGCCACTGAGGACACACACACTAATGTGCACGTCAGTGTCACAGTGTGACTTCACTAAAACCTCTAAAGTATTGTTTATAAAATGGAAAATGAGCCGGGCAGGGACCTGATGATGGAGACTGGGGGGTCTGCAGCTGACGTTTCACAATCCTGATTGACTCGCTGTACATTCATAGAATTCATCAGAGCAGAGTTTAGACTGCACAGTGTGCTGCGCTCACTGTTACTGTGTCAGCTGCTGCCTTCATATATGTTTGCTGCTGAGGTTTGATGAAGCAGGTGGAGGAGAGTCAAAGCATGCTCACAGCCAGCTCATCATTTCCATGCAAGGAGCCTGCTTGGATTTTAGTTTGATTTATCATCTCGAACCAAATGTTAGATGTGACTGATGGGCTGCAGACCTGCAGGGTGCAACATAACTTTGACCCAAGGATCCCAGGATAGAGCCCATGCCCACCAAGCCCCTGGGTGGATCAATGGTGACAATGAAGACAGATAATCAATATGGATATTAAATAATAATCCACTACATATTTGTTGGATTCAGCAAGAGTAATATGGATGACATTTAGTCTGAATTACTAACCCTAGCTCAGCATACAATGACGTCCTGGACTGCCAGTATTATTAGTTTGAGAAGGAGAGTCGTTTTGGTCGCAGTTTTGATTATAAAATAAAAGGGAAAATATAAACAAACAAAAAGCTCAACATTGTGAAGACTTGGAAGAACAATGTGACACTGATGAGAGGATTAGGCTTCCCAGGTCATTCCCAGGCCAAACCGGCTGGTGATCAGAATTATTTTATATTTTTTTTGTCATGGCCGGGGAGGAAACAGGCGAGGAATGGCTGACACGAAGGACTCCAGAAGTCAGCGTAACTTAAAAGGGATTTATTTAAGCAGGGGAAAAACAAATACAAAAATCTTGGAAGGGAGACGACGGTCAAACACAGGGAACACACGGGCACACAACATCAACGACGCGACAAGGAACACATGGAAACTGAGGGCTTAAATACACACTGGGTAATCAGGGCAAGAGGAAACAGCAGGGAACAACAGGTGAGGCAAATGAAACTAATTACACAGGGGAAGCAAAGCTGAACACAAAGCACAGGAAAACCAGACTGTCAAAATAAACAGGAAGTGACAAACCAAGGAACATACTGACTAAACAACAGGCACAGACTCAGGACAGAGACGCAGACATATCACAACACTAGGAAACACAAGACATCAACCTACTGGGAGGACACACTCAGGAAATAAACTAACACAAAACGCTGGGCCAACGGCCCAGGACATGACATTTTTTTTACCCAATTTCGCTGGCGGTGCAGCGCTCACAGCCTGTCCGAGGTCCTGGGCTGAACTTCAAGCCCAGCCCGTCCCTCCAGACAGTGCTCGCTGCTCCACTATAATGACCGCTTTACTCTCATCTTTCTACTGTTTTTAATGGACAGTTCTGCTTACAATTACAACACAGCCCAGCAATCAACAGGCGTATTGTATTGATGCTTAATCCCAGCGCTCTCTGTCGGCCTTGGCCTTTTGTACCGGGGCCACGCCAGGGCGGCTGCTCCCGGTCGGTGTGAAATGCGATTTGCATGACAGCCCTGAGTAAACAGTGCTTCCAGGTGTGCCTTCGCAGAGTTGTGTATTTAAAAATGAGCCATTTGGCGAAGGCTCCTTTTTTCTTGGTATCTGCACATCCCTTCGTCTGGCACGCAGGACACAAAACAACGGATCTACGGAGTTCAAGTATTACATTTACTTTTCCATCTCAAACAGAAACTAAATATTTCACCGGGTCATAACTGCATACGATGACCAGTGTGTTAGTGATGACAGACTGAAGCACTGACGGTCCTCTTCTGCTGAGCTATTCACATAGTCATTATCAGTCTTGGTTACAAAAGAAAATGTGGAAAACTGAGAATTTCCACAGCTGGGCATCCAGATGACCGCAGAGTCTTTCTTTCCATTATTATTATTGGTTGTGCATACGGTAAGATAATGAACGTAGACACAGAGAACACAAAGTTACCAATGGCACCAAATACGGTTCTGCATTTAATCAAACGCCACTTTATCAGACAGAGCTCTGAACCAGGAACCTGTAAGAACACAGATTTTAACACGTACTGTATTGTTGGAATATGATATGTGCTACATACATTTACTTATATACATTTACTTCCCTGAGAAATTTGTCTGGAAAATAACTGATTACAAATACAGAAGCTTATAATGTTCTGTGTCATCATGACCTTTGTATTCTGACTGTACACTGATGAAGACTACACAATGATAGAAATGGGGACTTCGAGGTCACCCTGTTGTTGAAATTCTCTGCTTTCCACATTCTGTTTTGTGAATGATGTAATCAAGGCTGATATGCTCTGACTATATGAATCTCTAAGTTGAATTAGAAGGCGCCAGTGCTCCATTTCATGTCCAGTACCACACATGGGCATGGTATGCAGTCCTGACCCGGATTGATCTGTAAACTGTTTGAAAAAGGCTTTATTAAATATAATATTTGGACTCCTTATTCCTGTTTGTTTTGTCATTCCTATCGATAAGCGAACACGCAGAAACTAAAGCCTTAAACAGCAGACAGCAGCACACACTCTTCTTCTTATTATTATTATTTTAAAATTTCTTCAGTCTACAGAATATGTTGCCGTTGACATAAAGTGACCTCCAGCACTGTTTAGACGCTGTGGGTGATAAACAGTGAAGGTTTTTTTCCTGGTTTTAGGCTTTTGCGTGTTCTTGGATCGACAAGACTGAAAACAAGACAAGGGAAATGAGGAGTCTTTTTCCTCTTCACCCACTGTAACATCGACTGAGGTGTGCAAGGCCCTGAGGAGGACCAACCCCCGAAAAGCACCTGGCCCCGACAACATCCCTGGCCGTGCTCTGAGGGTCTGCTCTTCAGAGCTGGCCGAGGTTTTTACAGATATTTTTAATTTGTCCCTCTCCCAATCATCTGTGCCCACATGCTTCAAGTCCACCACTATAGTGCCCCTCCCTAAGAAAACCAACACAACCTCTTTGAATGACTATCGTCCCATTGCACTCACTTCACTTGTAATGAAGTGCTTTGAAAGGATGGTCATGTCCCATATTAAAGGATCCATTCCGGACACATTAGATCCCCTGCAAATTGCATACCGTCAGAACCGTTCAACTGATGATGCTGTTAATGCAGCCATCCATACAGCCCTCTCACACCTTGAAAATAAGGACACTTATGTTCGAATGCTGTTTATAGACTACAGTTCAGCTTTCAACACCGTCATCCCAAGCAGGCTGGTTGAAAAGCTGTTCACCCTCGGAATACCACCCTCCCTCTGCCGCTGGGTCTTGGACTTCCTTACAGACAGACCTCAGGCAGTCAGAGTTGGTACCAGGACATCAGAAACAAAGACAGTGAGCACTGGGACCCCACAAGGCTGTGTGCTCAGTCCTCTCCTGTACACCCTCTTCACCTACGACTGCATCCCCTCCCAAAGCAACACCTCCATCGTCAAGTTTGCTGACGACACCACCGTCATTGGGCTGATTACTGGGGGAGAGGAAGCAGCTTACAGGGAAGAGGTGGCCCAGCTGGTGTCCTGGTGCCAGGAAAATAATCTCTCCTTAAATACAGAGAAGACTAAGGAGATGATTATTGACCCGAGGAAGAGAAGAGACCAGCATGCTCCATTATTCATCAACGGGACTCAGGTGGAGAGAGTGAAGACCTTCAAATTCCTTGGCACCCACATCAGTGAAGACCTCACCTGGACCTACAACACAGCACAGACTGTCAAGAAAGCTCAGCAGAGACTCTTCTTCTTAAGGAAACTGAGGAAATTCGGATTATCCCCCAAGCTCCTCAGCAACTTTTACAGATGCACTGTGGAGAGCATCCTGACAAACTCCATCACGGTGTGGTATGGAAACTGCACCAGTCAGGACAGGAAGGCTCTCCAGCGTGTCATCAAAACAGCACAAATCATCTGTGGAGCTGCCTTCCCATCACTACAGGACACTTATAATACCCGGGTAATAAAGAGGGCACACAACATCATCAAGGACCGTACCCACCCACAGCACACACTGTTCACACTCCTGCCGTCTGGCAGACGTTACAGGAGTGTAAAAGCAAGAACAACCAGACTAAAAAACAGTTTCTGTCCACAGGCCATCAGGCTACTGAACCACTGACTGATTACCAAACTGTGATTACCTGCCTTTCTTTCATCTGTATATATCTGTATATATTGCACTTGCTTTATTATTGATTTATTTTTATTTCTACTTTTACTTTCCTAATATACTAGTTCTTAAATTTTATTTTAACTTAGTTGCTTATTTCAATTGTTTGTAAAGCAGTCGCAAGTAAGAATTTCATTGCTCAGCATAACCACAGTGTTTTGCGGTGTACATGACAATAAACTTCTTGAATCTTGAATCTAATTTAATGTAATATAATAAGAGCCATTTCCAAAACAGATTACAGGTTAACCCAGGTGGCACTGCATTGCATTGCCAGCATCTTGCTGCTGGGGTGCATGGAGTACTCGCACCGTCTTCTCTCAGGGCAGGTTTCTTATAGTCAAAACTTATCTATGTTGGTTACGTCACATACAGAACAGAGCACTAAGACTGACTACATGTTTTTGTCAGGGTTTCATAGTTGAAGCTTATCTATGTTGAATTGCATCATGTACATAACGTTTCTGCCTTTGCTGATTTAAATGTATTAACTGTCTTAGAAGAGAGCAATGAAGATAGTAGTGCTAATCACCAGAGTAGAAGTACATTTTGTTTTTGTTCGGTAGCAAGGACAGCCTAGGCCTTCTGTGTCTCTGTGTCTGTCATAACAGTTCATGTTAGCTAGCGAGTGAAAAGTGTTGCAGTTAAGTTGATGAATCAGAGAAAAAAAAAAAAAAAAAAGTTGATAAATCAGCGTTCAGTAAATTCTCCTGAAAGCAGCTTTGTTACGATGCAGTTCTGAGTTTAGCAGCATTTTAGTTTCAGGTCAGACACATTCAGAGGGAACTTTTCAGGACTGTGGTCTGTTTGTGGTGGTCAGACAGCCTCAGTAAATCTGTGGTCATGAACTGCAGCTGCAAGTTAAGAAAGGTGAGCAGGCTCCATCACTTGAGACACAAGCAGTGTTTTAGCTGCAGGCTGATGGCTAACAGTAAACTAGCAGAGTGAGTCGGTGGGTCGGTGGAGCTGTCGGTTTGCAGTCGTCGTTGCCGCTGGGGCTGAATATGGATGAAAACACTGTAAATATGTTGTTTAGCTCGTTATGTGTGGTTTCCACAAACACTGATTACTGTACAGTGTCTTGCCTTATAATGTAAAATTACTATATAACAAATGAGCGCTGGTAATTAAAAAACCAAATGAGTGTGTATTCCACCATTCCAAGAAAATAAGATGAACACGCAAAAATGAAGCTGCATGCCAAAAACTGGGAGCCTGAACGGTTTGGTCGTGCATTGGTTGATCTCTAGTTAGTTGGTGCAGAATAAAATATTAAAACCCTCCTTACATATGTGTTTGATTTGTTACAGAATGATACCACTGGATAAAAAGAGTGTGCTTACTTAAGGAGGATCTGGTACGTATTTTGGACTCTAAAGACTCAAAAATGTGATCTCTATTTGTACTTTATATAGACTTGAGCCTGTCCCAGCTGCCACAGGGTGAGAGGCAGCGTACAGGCCAGCCTATTTTTTTTTCCAAGTGGTCTTGAGCAATAGTATCATCCAGGCTTTATGAAGGTCTTTCAAAATTTCAAACATTTTTAAAGCACTGGCTGCTTTTTCACTCATTTGCCATCCTGGAATTTCATAAACAACTCCTTTTAAATAGTCTGTGTAGGCAGTTTGTTACTAGCAACCTACCACAAAAACACACCATTTGTTTCCATTTCTTTAGTTTAACCCATGAAAAATGCCAAAGATAAGACAGTAACATGGAAGAAACAGCACTCTTTCAATAGCATTCATCAACAAAATGATTCCCAAAGAATTATTAGCTGAAAACTTGGCACATCTCAGCATGGTGTGCAGTGTGTCCTTAAAACATTTGAGGAAACCGAACAAGTGGAGAACCAAAGAAATGACAGGCCTTAAAACTATCTACAGCAGATAAAGAGGATCTGAAAGCCATGTCCTTAAGAAATAGGAAAAAAATCCAGCAAAGACCTGACACAGAACCTGAGAGATGCATCTACTACTGTTCACTGAAGCCTCATCAGAAATGGTCTCAGTGGAAGCATGGCTGTCAAGAAGGAAGCAAGGGAAACAGGGAGGAAAGACTGAGCTTCATGAAATGACACAAGAACTGAACTGAAAATCAGTGGCAGCAAGTCTGATGGAGTGATCAATCCAAATGTGAACCCAGGTCTGTGTAAGGCAGAATAAATGAGCCTACCATAAATTCAACTGAATGTTTGCAATAAAATGCTGTACCAGATCACACAGTAATTACAGTCCTCAGTGCTAAACGGGCTCCTTCTTATATAGTGCTTTTCTAGCTCAAAGTGCTTTATACACCATGTGCTGCGTTCACCCATTCATACAAGCACTTCCTTCTACAGCTCAGTGCTTCCTGTCTTACATCCACACACATTCATACTCTGACGGCTGCATCAGAGCAACGTGGACTTCAGGATCTTGCCCAAGGATAATTTGGCATGCAGACTGAAGCATCCAGGAATCAAACCAGCAACCTTAAGATTAGTAGATGGCCTGCTCTACCACCTGAGACACAGCCACCCCGACTTTTTTACAGTTTAGGAATGTCATTATTTGTAGTTTCCCGTGTGCTTACTGCATATCATTAGTTGTATTTAAAGCAAACATGTCATCCATCTGCCCGTTTGCTTCGACTTTCTTCCAGGGTCGTAGGGCGGCTGGAGCCTATCCCAGCTGCCAGGGCGAGGGGGGTGCACCTTGGACAGGTCACCAGTGTGTGACAGGGCTGAGAGAGCCCTGGTCCATGTGAACCATTCACATGCACATTCACACCTACAGCCAACTTAGAATCATCATTAACCTGACCCCACTGATGTTTTGGTATATTGGCTTTCTGGGCCAAAGGTAACCACAAGTTTTATGCAACTTTCATATTTGTGTGCTAAACATTTAGGCTAATCTTGCACAGAGACTGTAAGCAAAAAGAAATAAGTGAACATCCACAAACAGAAGTCATTTTAGATGGCATATGATTGCCTTTTTTTATTATTTTAAAATTTACAAAACAAAAAAAAAAAAAGGGAGGGAGAGAGAAGAAGGATGGCTGGAGGAAAGAAAGGCACAGAGGAGAGGTCAAGGTCCAGGAGATGGATCGAAGGTGGTGGCAGACGAGGGGAGCTTCCTTTGAGCTGAAGCAGCAGCAGCAGCAGCAGCAGAGGTCCTCCGGAGAAACTTGAAGCGCTTTTTCTTTCTGAGGCAGCGCTCGTGCAGCTCTTTGTGCTGCAGGATGAGGGCCTGCAGATCACTGAGTGTTTCTGCATTCTCTGCTTCAAGTGTTGTACACTTTATCTCGAGTTCTTTAACTCGGTCATGCTTTTCTGCATGCCTTTCTTCCAGAAGGTTCAATTTCTGCTGCTGTATTTTTTCTGCTTCCTGCAGGTCGTCACACTGACTCTGCACTTGTTGAAGTCTGCACTGGATGTCTTTGTTCCTCTCTTCCATCTTCTGGAGCATCTCCCTGTGCTTTGCTTCCTTTTCGTTGAGGACATTTCCATTGCTCTGCTGGGCTTTGTGAAGCAATGCTTGCAGGTTTTGATTTTGTGTCTGCATGTCCTCCAGTTTGGCCTCCACCACCCTGTGCTTCTTTTCAGTGTGCTCCAGTTTGGATTCGACCTCTGTGCGCTTCATCTTCAGTTCTTTGTTCTCTTTTAGAACTGCTACTTTTTTTTCCAATGCTTGATCGAGCATTTGCTGTAAGCTTTGGTTTCTTTTGCTCATTTCTAGCAGCTTTGTTTCCAGCTTTCTGCATTTTGCATTCTGTTCCTGCTGGATAAGCATCTGTGTGTTTCTTGTGACACCTTCATTAAGCTTTTCTCGCAAGCCTTTGTTTTCTTTCTCCATGGCTTCCAGCTTCGATTGCAGCTCTGCATCCTGCTCTAGCTTCTCTTTCTCCATGGCTCTAATTCTTTCCATGGCTGCTTTCAACTTGACTTGCAAGTTTTGCTCTTTTCCCTCCATGTTTTGGAGCTTGGACTGCAGCTCTTGGAGTTTTCTCTCCTCCACTCGGAGTTTGCTGCACCTATCATCCGCATGAAATTTCCCCTTCTGCACCCGGTGATGTGATCCACTTCTGTGGGATTTAGGCTCATCATCACCATTGAAGGGCTCGGCGTCAGTGTCAACTGAAGCATTTTGCCGAAAACCCCAGTAATTGGTGTCTATTTCAGGGTCAAGGGGGATTTCAGGCAGATCACCCCCATTCAAGGGGGACTTCTGAATTATCACCCCAGTCAAACAGGTCGCTTTCTCCTGAGAGTTGAGACATGCTGTTGACCGTTTGACTGCTACTGATTGAAACGTTTCCAAATGCTGAAGTTTCAACTGCTGCGAACAGGAATGCTGCAAACACGACTGCTCCGAAGAGGAATGCTGCAAACACGACTGCTGCGAACACGATTGGTGCAAACAGGAATGCTGCAAACACGACTGCAACGAAGAGGAATGCTGCGAACACGACTGCTGCGAAGAGGAATGCTGCGAACACGACTGCTGAGAAGAGGAATGGTGCAAACACAACTGCTGCAAACACACTGAATTCTACTCTTCAAAGGCAAACCATAAAAAACAGACAGATAGAATGTGATGTCATAATGTAACAAATCTAAAGTCAACATTTCATATGCAAATTAGGTTGTCACATGACTTTAAAGATGTCATGTGACACAAGAAGGAACTGCAGGTTGTAAGTTGTAAGGAACTGCAGGCAAATTTCTATGAGGTAAGGCATTTTTTAAATTCATTTTTTTACTTTATGGTTAACATTCTTTGAACTGTTTTGCAATTCTATTTATTTATTCAACATTTGGTTTAAAATGACTGAAAAGTAGAAATTAGATATAGTTATAATATAAATATTTATTTTTTATAAATATAATAGAAAAAAGGCGTTTCCTGGAGAAATGCACTGTGAATGCTTGCTGCTGAATGATTGGAGCTGAAATGCCACGAAATGCTTCAGAGCTTAAATCTGATTGGCTGAAAGACTGAAAGCAGCTGAAAAATGCTGAAAATAAATTTGAAATTCAAAACAGCTGAAATTGTCAACAAAGTAGCTAAATGAAACTCAGTTTGCTTAAAGGGCAGAAAAACAGCCTGAAGAAATTTTAACTGCAGCTGAAGAAAAGCCAGAAAAGATACTGAAATGGGTAAAGCGGCCCACCAGTGTTCTTTTTGACTGCAAATTGGATTTAGTTTCAGTCATAATTTAGTCATCTGAATAGTTTATTTTTAGTCTAGTTTTAGTCGACGAAATTATCGTAAGAATTTAGCCGACTGAATCTGCAGTCCATTTAGTCGACTAAAATATAAAAAAATATTTTAAAAAATGCACAACTGCCAAAACAAACATCTGTATTTATTTGCCAGTAGAAATTGTTGAAACTTGTGAAATCCTCCTGATCTTTGCTGTATTGTGGAAACATGTAAAAATAACGTGAATGAAAACAGAGGCTGCAAATGCAGGAAAACAATTTAGTGCCATTGCTAAAGGTTTGGATGAGTGTACTTGAGTGGTCAAAGTCTGCTGCTTGTTGCCACAGTACTGCTCATTTTCTCAGCTCTAATTGTTTTGTAAAACCTTTGTTTTTAGTTGCATGATTGATAAAAGATGCACACATACCAACAGCAGGTAAAATCAGATCTAGAAAAGCTGCACCAAATGCTGTCTGCAGGGACGGTGAACTGGGAGTGTTCAGTGTCACTTACCGTTTTTCTCTGCAGTAATTATTTTTCAGGTTTTTAGGTTCTGTGTTTGAGGATGCTGAGGACAACCAAGAAAGAGATGATGATGATGATGATGATGATAATGATGATGATGATGATGATGATGTTTTGCCGTGAAGCATAAACACGGAGAACCCACAGATGACCTGGAAGGTGTTGGAGTCGTCATCAGAGGTGTGGAAGTGTTTCACAACCTTAGGAGCATTGCATATGATACCTATGCATACGATAGTATCACATTTCCTGTGTAATATAATGAAGGTTTTGGAATGGTTTTAATTTTAGATGAGTGATAAAGGGGGAAAAAGAACTTGTAAGGATTCCTGTGTAGTGTATAATGTGTGTTTGGATGGAGCTGGTTCTTCTGTTCATCCTAATTTGAAAAATATTTTCACTGCAGAAGATCACTGCAGGTTCCACAAGATGTGTCAGGAACCGCTGCGTGGCAGGCAGGTGAGGACCCCAAGCAGGGCGCTGGACTCGGAATAACTCAAAAACTCAGCTTTTATTTGCTGGCAAACACGGGGGTGGAACTGGCAGGACCAGCAGCAAACACTTGGAAAACAGGAGGGGGAAAAAACACACACACACACAGAGCACTGAGACCAGGGTCCTATTCCAGGAAGCAGGTTCAACAAACTCCGAGTTTAAAAACAGACTCTGAGTTGATCAACTCAGAGATCGGCAACTCTGAGTTTCCCGTTCCAGAACAGCTGATCAGAGTTGGTCGATCAGCTCTGAGTATGATCACCCTGAGTTAGCGCGTGCTAACCATCATCAATGGAGCGCTGACACCAGGATTCACCATGGCAACGAGTAAATAAAGGGCGGAGCCTCCATTTGAATCTGGTGGATGGAGGATCCCACGTGTCAGTGTGGACCATGACGAGTCACTTTAATCAGCCTGACCCACTCTGTCATCATCACAGACAGAATAAAAGTTTGTTATCAAATATATCATTTCTTTATAATGTCGCTGTCATCATTTTCACAACCTGAATCTCCATCAGATGAAGCTGAATCTTAATTTCACATTTAATTTATAAAATCTAATTATTCAGCCTGACGGACAAACTGCAGGAGACAGAAAGTGAAGATAAAACTGTGGAGAACAGCTCAGACTGAGTTTACTGACCGACCTGTGTGTTAGAGACTGAGACAGCAGCAGACCCCGGGGGGAGCTGACCTCAGGTCAGTTTATTTAAGAAAAACTGTTTTTGCTGCAGTTTATGACAGTTCAGTTTATGACAGTTCAGTTTATGGTTATTTGTTGAAATAATTGTACAGTAAAAATGGAATCTATTGATGGAATAGCAACCTCACTTTATTCATTTATTTAAGTGAGGATTTCATTATTTCTGCCATTACTGGATAGAAATGAGATTTGCAGGAAAAAACTGCTTAATGTTTCCAGTTTAACCATTTGAATCTGATCTAAGATCAGCTGATAGATGACAGCTCTCTGACAGCCACAGCAGAGATGTTTCATCTGAGTTACTGTTAAAGGTCAGAGTTCAGTCATAGTTTCATATTTAGGCTGAAAACATTCAGAGCAGATTTCCAAGTCTGTAATGAATGTAAAGTTTTACCAGTAAAGGCAAACATGCTGTGATAAATGCCTCCTAAACTCAGCAGCTGCACCAACCTGACATTTCTCCTCCCTGAGTTAAACAGATGAATGGAAGTTAAATGGTTACAACATAAAAAACACTGGTCCACAGACAGGCGCAGTGAGCTGAAATCAACAGCTGACCCACACAAAGCTACCTGAGATGCTGTATTGAACTACTATATATAATTTAATTATTTGTCCTGACTGGTTTCACCTCAGATGGTCTACTTTCTCCTTTTGGTAGATTTCTCCCTCCTCTGTTTTGATGCCAAGAAGAAGAAGAAGAAGCTGCTTCAGAGAAGTGGGCTTCATGGTCTCAGTGCACAGGCTGCCAGTCACACTCACACACAGCAACATGTGTTTTCACTGCCACAATCAAAACATTGAACAAAATCCATGTATTGTTGTTGGAAACGTGTCACATTACTGCATGCTAAGGTGTGTTATTAACGAAAACATTGAGTTCTATTTTTCTGCTTGATGATATCCCAAGCTTTTGTTTCACAAAGTTTATTTTCAGTGGACAAAATATTTACTGTTACACATTTCTTTCTCATAGGGAATTTTTTTCCATATTTTCCCATATTTCAGTCTCTGGTTCTTGAGAGTCATGGCTGCTCTGTCTGGTCTCTGACAGAGATCCTTAAAATATTATTGGAAAGTACCTATTCATTTTACTTTCAAAACAGCTTTATGTGAATGTTATCTTTTGATGTATTATTTTTAACATATTGATCACAGTGTAGTGTACAGTAGAGACATCAAACAATGATGAGACTGGGCTGCTTGTGTGTGATTTGGAAGGTTTGTGTCTGTCTGTGACTCTGCAGAGGTTAAAGCTGTGATCCAGTCTCAGTCTCTGACTGAAGGTTGCTGAGACTCTGATTAGATACACAATGTGAAGCTCACAATTCCCTAAACAAAATAAACAGTAATGACAAACACGAACAGCTGTACTTATTTCAGCAAAGCGAATGTTTACAAACGTAATATTTATTTTAAGGATTGGACTTCATAAAGCGCACTGATGTTAGAGTGTGTGTTCATATTGAAATCATTTTGTAGGCTGAAATTGTAACGGTGGACCTGAGATGGTCCAGAGAAAGTAAACACATGTTCTTGGAGTAATATTCAGGTGATGGCTGTGAAACGTCAACAGACTGAGACAGACAGCTGTGAAATGCGCGCACAATGACGTCACCTCATTCACTGCTAGCTACACTGCTAGCTACATCGTATCATTCACGATCATCTATGTAAACAACGTTTAAAGATGTCGCCGCAGCTCTGCAGCTGTAACTGTTTCAAACCATATATTTTTGTTCGTTTGAACTCTGAGGATGTTTTTAAAACGGTCTTAAAAGGCTGTTGCTATGGTGGTTGTCACGGACGCCTCAGCAGCTTCTTGGGCTAACCTGGCGCGTCCGGTTCCTGCTGCTAGCTGTCTGCCGCAGGGAGGAGCGTCCCATTTCAAAGAGCCGCTGCTCCGCCGTAACTGTGGCTCAAACACCCCTTTATCCTTTAAGAAAAGGCCTTTTATAGCCACTGAGGACACACACACTAATGTGCACGTCAGTGTCACAGTGTGACTTCACTAAAACCTCTAAAGTATTGTTTATAAAATGGAAAATGAGCCGGGCAGGGACCTGATGATGGAGACTGGGGGGTCTGCAGCTGACGTTTCACAATCCTGATTGACTCGCTGTACATTCATAGAATTCATCAGAGCAGAGTTTAGACTGCACAGTGTGCTGCGCTCACTGTTACTGTGTCAGCTGCTGCCTTCATATATGTTTGCTGCTGAGGTTTGATGAAGCAGGTGGAGGAGAGTCAAAGCATGCTCACAGCCAGCTCATCATTTCCATGCAAGGAGCCTGCTTGGATTTTAGTTTGATTTATCATCTCGAACCAAATGTTAGATGTGACTGATGGGCTGCAGACCTGCAGGGTGCAACATAACTTTGACCCAAGGATCCCAGGATAGAGCCCATGCCCACCAAGACCCTGGGTGGATCAATGGTGACAATGAAGACAGATAATCAATATGGATATTAAATAATAATCCACTACATATTTGTTGGATTCAGCAAGAGTAATATGGATGACATTTAGTCTGAATTACTAACCCTAGCTCAGCATACAATGACGTCCTGGACTGCCAGTATTATTAGTTTGAGAAGGAGAGTCGTTTTGGTCGCAGTTTGATTATAAAATAAAAGGGAAAATATAAACAAAACCAAAAGCTCAACATTGTGAAGACTTGGAAAACAAATGTGACACTGATGAGAGGATAGGCTTCCCAGGTCATTCCCAGGCCAAACCGGCTGGTGATCAGAATTATTTATTTATTTATTTTTTAACCCGATTTCGCTGGCGGTGCAGCGCTCACAGCCTGTCCGAGGTCCTGGGCTGTAACTTCAAGCCCAGCCCGTCCTCCAGACAGTGCTCGCTGCTCCACTATAATGACCGCTTTACTCTCATCTTTCTACTGTTTTTAATGGACAGTTCTGCTTACAATTACAACACAGCCCAGCAATCAACAGGCGTATTGTATTGATGCTTAATCCCAGCGCTCTCTGTCGGCCTGGCCTTTTGTACCGGGGCCACGCCAGGGCGGCTGCTCCCGGTCGGTGTGAAATGCGATTTGCATGACAGCCCTGAGTAAACAGTGCTTCCAGGTGTGCCTTCGCAGAGTTGTGTATTTAAAATGAGCCATTTGGCGAAGGCTCCTTTTTTCTTGGTATCTGCAACATCCTTCGTCTGGCACGCAGGACACAAAACAACGGATCTACGGAGTTCAAGTATTACATTACTTTTCCATCTCAAACAGAAACTAAATATTTCACCGGGTCATAACTGCATACGATGACCAGTGTGTTAGTGATGACAGACTGAAGCACTGACGGTCCCTCTTCTGCTGAGCTATTCATATAGTCATTATCAGTCTTGGTTCAAAAGAAAATGTGAAAACTGAGAATTTCCACAGCTGGGCATCCAGATGACCGCAGAGTCTTTCTTTCCATTATTATTATTGGTTGTGCATACGGTAAGATAATGAACGTAGACACAGAGAACACAAAGTTACCAATGGCACCAAATACGGTTCTGCATTTAATCAAACGCCACTTTATCAGACAGAGCTCTAAACAGGACCTGTAAGAACACAGATTTAACACGTACTGTATTGTTGGAATATGATATGTGCTACATACATTACTTATATACATTTACTTCCCTGAGAATTTGTCTGGAAAATAACTGATTACAAATACAGAAGCTTATAATGTTCTGTGTCATCATGACCTTTGTATTCTGACTGTACACTGATGAAGACTACACAATGATAGAAATGGGGACTTCGAGGTCACCCTGTTGTTGAAATTCTCTGCTTTCCACATTCTGTTTTGTGAATGATGTATCAAGGCTGATATGCTCTGACTATATGAATCTCTAAGTAGAATTAGAAGGCGCCAGTGCTCCATTTCATGTCCAGTACCACACATGGGCATGGTATGCAGTCCTGACCCGGATTGATCTGTAAACTGTTTGAAAAAGGCTTTATTAATATAATATTTGGACTCCTTATTCCTGTTTGTTTTGTCATTCCTATCGATAAGCGAACACGCAGAAACTAAGCCTTAAACAGCAGACAGCAGCACACACTCTTCTTCTTATTATTATTATTTTAAAATTTCTTCAGTCTACAGAATATGTGCCGTTGACATAAAGTGACCTCCAGCACTGTTTAGACGCTGTGGGTATAAACAGTGAAGGTTTTTTTCCTGGTTTTAGGCTTTTGCGTGTTCTTGGATCGACAAGACTGAAAACAAGACAAGGAAATGAGGAGGTCTTTTCCTCTTCACCCACTGTAACATCGACTGAGGTGTGCAAGGCCCTGAGGAGACCAACCCCCGAAAAGCACCTGGCCCCGACAACATCCCTGGCCGTGCTCTGAGGGTCCTGCTCTTCAGAGCTGGCCGAGGTTTTACAGATATTTTTAATTTGTCCCTCTCCCAATCATCTGTGCCCACATGCTTCAAGTCCACCACTATAGTGCCCCTCCCCAAGAAAACCAACACAACCTCTTTGAATGACTATCGTCCCATTGCACTCACTTCACTTGTAATGAAGTGCTTGAGGGATGGTCATGTCCCATATTAAAGGATCCTTCCGGACACATTAGATCCCCTGCAATTTGCATACCGTCAGAACCGTTCAACTGATGATGCTGTTAATGCAGCCATCCATACAGCCCTCTCACACCTTGAAAATAAGGACACTTATGTTTCGAATGCTGTTTATAGACTAACAGTTCGCTTTCAACACCGTCATCCCAAGCAGGCTGGTTGAAAAGCTGTTCACCCTCGGAATACCACCCTCCCTCTGCCGCTGGGTCTTGGACTTCCTTACAGACAGACCTCAGCAGTCAGAGTTGGTACCAGGACATCAGAAACAAAGACAGTGAGCACTGGGACCCCACAAGGCTGTGGTGCTCAGTCCTCTCCTGTACACCCTCTTCACCTACGACTGCATCCCCTCCCAAAGCAACACCTCCATCGTCAAGTTTGCTGATGAGCAACCACCGTCATGGGGCGGATTACTGGGGGAGAGGAAGCAGCTTACAGGGAAGAGGTGGCCCAGCTGGTGTCCTGGTGCCAGGAAAATAATCTCTCCTTAAATACAGAGAAGACTAAGGAGATGATTATTGACCCGAGGAAGAGAAGAGACCAGCATGCTCCATTATTCATCAACGGGACTCAGGTGGAGAGAGTAAAGACCTTCAAATTCCTTGGCACCCACATCGTGAAGACCTCACCTGGACCTACAACCAGCACAGACTGTCAAGAAAGCTCAGCAAGAGCTCTTTCTTAAGGAAACTGAGGAAATTCGATTATCCCCCAAGCTCCTCAGCAACTTTTACAGATGCACTGTGGAGAGCATCCTGACAAACTCCCATCACGGTGTGGTATGGAAACTGCACCAGTCAGGACAGGAAGGCTCTCCAGCGTGTCATCAAAACAGCACAATTCATCTGTGGAGCTGCCTTCCCATCACTACGACACTTATAATACCCGGTAATAAAGAGGGCACACAACATCATCAAGGACCGTACCCACCCACAGCACACACTGTTTCACACTCCTGCCGTCTGGCAGACGTTACAGGAGTGTAAAAGCAAGAACAACCAGACTAAAAACAGTTTCTATCCACAGGCCATCAGGCTACTGAACCACTGACTGATTACCAAACTGTGATTACCTGCCTTTCTTTCATCTGTATATTCTGTATATATTGCACTTGCTTTATTATGATTTATTTTTATTTTCTACTTTACTTTCCTAATATACTAGTTTCTTAAATTTTATTTTAACTTAGTTGCTTATTTCAATTGTTTGTAAAGCAGTCGCAAGTAAGAATTTCATTGCTCAGCATAACCACAGTGTTTTGCGGTGTACATGACAATAAACTTCTTGAATCTTAAATCTAATTTAATGTAATATAATAAGAGCCATTTCCAAAACAGATTACAGGTTAACCCGGGTGGCACTGCATTGCATTGCCAGCATCTTGCTGCTGGGGTGCATGGAGTACTCGCACCGTCTTCTCTCAGGGCAGGTTTCTTATAGTCAAACCTTATCTATGTTGGTTTACGTCACATACAGAACAGAGCACTAAGACTGACTACATGTTTTTGTCAGGGTTTCATAGTTGAAGCTATCTATGTTGAATTGCATCATGTACATAACGTTTTCTGCCTTTGCTGATTTAAATGTATTAAACTGTCTTAGAAGAGAGCAATGAAGATAGTAGTGCTAATCACCAGAGTAGAAGTACATTTTGTTTTTGTTCGGTAGCAAGGACAGCCTAGGCCTTCTGTGTCTCTGTGTCTGTCATAACAGTTCATGTTAGCTAGCGAGTGAAAAGTGTTGCAGTTAAGTTGATGAATCAGAGAAAAAAAAAAAAAAAAGTCGATAAATCAGCGTTCAGTAAATTCTCCTGAAAGCAGCTTTGTTACGATGCAGTTCTGAGTTTAGCAGCATTTTAGTTTCAGGTCAGACACATTC
The DNA here is from genome assembly GCF_007364275.1 of Archocentrus centrarchus. NCBI lineage: Eukaryota > Metazoa > Chordata > Actinopteri > Cichliformes > Cichlidae > Archocentrus > Archocentrus centrarchus. Next base: position 18,471,330 of record NC_044363.1, read on the forward strand.
AGAGGGAACTTTTCAGGACTGTGGTCTGTTTGTGGTGGTCAGACAGCCTCAGTAAATCTGTGGTCATGAACTGCAGCTGCAAGTTAAGAACGGTGAGCAGGCTCCATCACTTGAGACACCAGCAGTGTTTTAGCTGCAGGCTGATGGCTAACAGTAAACTAGCAGAGTGAGTCGGTGGGTCGGTGGAGCTGTCGGTTTGCAGTCGTCGTTGCCTCTGGGGCTGAATATGGATGAAAACACTGTAAATATGTTGTTTAGCTCGTTATGTGTGGTTTCCACAAACACTGATTACTGTACAGTGTCTTGCCTTATAATGTAAAATTACTATATAACAAATGAGCGCTGGTAATTAAAAACCCAAATGAGTGTGTATTCCACCATTCCAAGAAAATAAGATGAACACGCAAAAATGAAGCTGCATGCCAAAAACTGGGAGCCTGAACGGTTTGGTCGTGCATTGGTTGATCTCTAGTTAGTTGGTGCAGAATAAAATATTAAAACCCTCCTTACATATGTGTTTGATTTGTTACAGAATGATACCACTGGATAAAAAGAGTGTGCTTACTTAAGGAGGATCTGGTACGTATTTGGACTCTAAAGACTCAAATGTGATCTCTATTTGTACTTTATATAGACTTGAGCCTGTCCCAGCTGCCACAGGGTGAGAGGCAGCGTACAGGCCAGCCTATTTTTTTTCCCAAGTGGTCTTGAGCAATAGTATCATCCAGGCTTTATGAAGGTCTTTCAAAATTTCAAACATTTTTAAAGCACTGGCTGCTTTTTCACTCATTTGCCATCCTGGAATTTCATAAACAACTCCTTTTAAATAGTCTGTGTAGGCAGTTGTTACTAGCAACCTACCACAAAAACACACCATTTGTTTCCATTTCTTTAGTTTAACCCATGAAAAATGCCAAAGATAAGACAGTAACATGGAAGAAAACAGCACTCTTTCAGTAGCATTCATCAACAAAATGATTCCCAAAGAATTATTAGCTGAAAACTTGGCACATCTCAGCATGGTGTGCAGTGTGTCCTTAAAACATTTGAGGAAACCGAACAAGTGGAGAACCAAAGAAATGACAGGCCTTAAAACTATCTACAGCAGATAAAGAGGATCTGAAAGCCATGTCCTTAAGAAATAGGAAAAAAATCCAGCAAAGACCTGACACAGAACCTGAGAGATGCATCTACTACTGTTCACTGAAGCCTCATCAGAAATGGTCTCAGTGGAAGCATGGCTGTCAAGAAGGAAGCAAGGGAAACAGGGAGGAAAGACTGAGCTTCATGAAATGACACAAGAACTGAACTGAAAATCAGTGGCAGCAAGTCTGATGGAGTGATCAATCCAAATGTGAACCCAGGTCTGTGTAAGGCAGAATAATGAGCCTACCATAAATTCAACTGAATGTTTGCAATAAAATGCTGTACCAGATCACACAGTAATTACAGTCCTCAGTGCTAAACGGGCTCCTTCTTATATAGTGCTTTTCTAGCTCAAAGTGCTTTATACACCATGTGCTGCGTTCACCCATTCATACAAGCACTTCCTTCTACAGCTCAGTGCTTCCTGTCTTACATCCACACACATTCATACTCTGACGGCTGCATCAGAGCAACGTGGACTTCAGGATCTTGCCTAAGGATAATTTGGCATGCAGACTGAAGCATCCAGGAATCAAACCAGCAACCTTAAGATTAGTAGATGGCCTGCTCTACCACCTGAGACACAGCCACCCCCGACTTTTTTACAGTTTAGGAATGTCATTATTTGTAGTTTCCCGTGTGCTTACTGCATATCATTAGTTGTATTTAAAGCAAACATGTCATCCATCTGCCCGTTTGCTTCGACTTTCTTCCAGGGTCGTAGGGCGGCTGGAGCCTATCCCAGCTGCCAGGGCGAGGGGGGTGCACCTTGGACAGGTCACCAGTGTGTGGCAGGGCTGAGAGAGCCCTGGTTCATGTGAACCATTCACACGCACATTCACACCTACAGCCAACTTAGAATCATCATTAACCTGACCCCACTGATGTTTTGGTATATTGGCTTTCTGGGCCAAAGGTAACCACAAGTTTTATGCAACTTTCATATTTGTGTGCTAAACATTTAGGCTAATCTTGCACAGAGACTGTAAGCAAAAAGAAATAAGTGAACATCCACAACAGAAGTCATTTAGATGGCATATGATTGCCTTTTTTATTATTTTCAAATTTACAAAACAAAAAAAAAAAAGGGAGGGAGAGAGAAGAAAGGATGGCTGGAGGAAAGAAAGGCACAGAGGAGAGGTCAAGGTCCAGGAGATGGATCGAAGGTGGTGGCAGACGAGGGGAGCTTCCTTTGAGCTGAAGCAGCAGCAGCAGCAGCAGAGGTCCTCCGGAGAAACTTGAAGCGCTTTTCTTTCTGAGGCAGCGCTCGTGCAGCTCTTTGTGCTGCAGGATGAGGGCCTGCAGATCACTGAGAGTTTCTGCATTCTCAGCGTCAAGTGTTGTACACTTTATCTCGAGTTCTTTAACTCGGTCATGCTTTTCTGCATGCCTTTCTTCCAGAAGGTTCAATTTCTGCTGCTGTATTTTTTCTGCTTCCTGCAGGTCGTCACACTGACTCTGCACTTGTTGAAGTCTGCACTGGATGTCTTTGTTCCTCTCTTCCATCTTCTGGAGCATCTCCCTGTGCTTTGCTTCCTTTTCGTTGAGGACATTTCCATTGCTCTGCTGGGCTTTGTGAAGCAATGCTTGCAGGTTTTGATTTTGTGTCTGCATGTCCTCCAGTTTGGCCTCCACCACCCTGTGCTTCTTTTCAGTGTGCTCCAGTTTGGATTCGACCTCTGTGCGCTTCATCTTCAGTTCTTTGTTCTCTTTTAGAACTGCTACTTTTTTTTCCAATGCTTGATCGAGCATTTGCTGTAAGCTTTGGTTTCTTTTGCTCATTTCTAGCAGCTTTGTTTCCAGCTTTCTGCATTTTGCATTCTGTTCCTGCTGGATAAGCATCTGTGTGTTTCTTGTGACACCTTCATTAAGCTTTTCTCGCAAGCCTTTGTTTTCTTTCTCCATGGCTTCCAGCTTCGATTGCAGCTCTGCATCCTGCTCTAGCTTTTCTTTCTCCATGGCTCTAATTCTTTCCATGGCTGCTTTCAACTTGACTTGCAAGTTTGCTCTTTTCCCTCCATGTTTTGGAGCTTGGACTGCAGCTCTTGGAGTTTTCTCTCCGCCACTCGGAGTTTGCTGCACGTATCATCCGCATGAAATTTCCCCTCTGCACCCGGTGATGTGATCCACTTCTGTGGGATTTAGGCTCATCATCACCATTGAAGGGCTCGGCGTCAGTGTCAATTGAAGCATTTTGCCGAAAACCCCAGTAATTGGTGTCTATTTCAGGGTCAAGGGGGATTTCAGGCAGATCACCCCATTCAAGGGGGACTTCTGAATTATCACCCCAGTCAAACAGGTCGCTTTCTCCTGAGAGTTGAGACATGCTGTTGATCGTTTGACTGCTATTGATTGAAACGTTTCCAAATGCTGAAGTTTCAACTGCTGCAAACAGGAATGCTGCAAACACGACTGCTCCGAAGAGGAATGCTGCAAAACACGACTGCTGCGAACACGATTGGTGCAAACAGGAATGCTGCAAACACGACTGCAACAAACAGGAATGCTGCAAACACGACTGCAACAAACAGGAATGCTGCAAACACGACTGCAACAAACGAATGCTGCGAACACGACTGCAACGAAGAGGAATGCTGCGAACACGACTGCTGAGAAGAGGAATGCTGCGAACACGACTGCTGCGAAGAGGAATGCTGCGAACACGACTGCTGAGAAGAGGAATGGTGCAAACACAACTGCCTGCAAACACACTGAATTCTACTCTTCAAAGGCAAACCATAAAAAACAGACAGATAGAATGTGATGTCATAATGTAACAAATCTAAAGTCAACATTTCATATGCAAATTAGGTTGTCACATGACTTTAAAGATGTCATGTGACACAAGAAGGAACTGCAGGTTGTAAGTTGTAAGGAACTGCAGGCAAATTTCTATGAGGTAAGGCATTTTTTAAATTCATTTTTTTACTTTATGGTTAACATTCTTTGAACTGTTTTGCAATTCTATTTATTTATTCAACATTTGGTTTAAAATGACTGAAAAGTAGAAATTAGATATAGTTATATATAAATATTTATTTTTTTATAAATATAATAGAAAAAAGGCGTTTCCTGGAGAAAATGCACTGTGAATGCTTGCTGCTGAATGATTGGAGCTGAAATGCCACGAAATGCTTCAGAGCTTAAATCTGATTGGCTGAAAGACTGAAAGCAGCTGAAAAATGCTGAAAATAAATTTGAAATTCAAAACAGCTGAAATTGTCAACAAAGTAGCTAAATGAAACTCAGTTTGCTTAAAGGGCAGAAAAACAGCCTGAAGAAATTTTAACTGCAGCTGAAGAAAAGCCAGAAAAGATACTGAAATGGGTAAAGCGGCCCACCAGTGTTCTTTTTGACTGCAAATTTGGATTTAGTTTCAGTCATAATTTAGTCATCTGAATAGTTTATTTTTAGTCTAGTTTTAGTCTAGTTTTAGTCGACGAAATTATCGTAAGAATTTAGCCGACTGAATCTGCAGTCCATTTAGTCGACTAAAATATAAAAAAATATTTAAAAAACTGCACAACTGCCAAAACAAACATCTGTATTTATTTGCCAGTAGAAATTGTTGAAACTTGTGAAATCCTCCTGATCTTTGCTGTATTGTGGAAACATGTAAAAATAACGTGAATGAAAACAGAGGCTGCAAAATGCAGGAAAACAATTTAGTGCCATTGCTAAAGGTTTGGATGAGTGTACTTGAGTGGTCAAAGTCTGCTGCTTGTTGCCACAGTACTGCTCATTTTCTCAGCTCTAATTGTTTTGTAAAACCTTTGTTTTTAGTTGCATGATTGATAAAGATGCACACATACCAACAGCAGGTAAAATCAGATCTAGAAAAGCTGCACCAAATGCTGTCTGCAGGGACGGTGAACTGGGGAGTGTTCAGTGTCACTTACCGTTTTTCTCTGCAGTAATTATTTTTCAGGTTTTTAGGTTCTGTGTTTGAGGATGCTGAGGACAACCAAGAAAGAGATGATGATGATGATGATGATAATGATGATGATGATGATGATGATGATGTTTTTGCCGTGAAGCATAAACATGGAGAACCCACAGATGACCTGGAAGGTGTTGGAGTCGTCATCAGAGGTGTGGAAGTGTTTCACAACCTTAGGAGCATTGCATATGATACCTATGCATATGATAGTATCACATTTCCTGTGTAATATAATGAAGGTTTTGGAATGGTTTTAATTTTAGATGAGTGATAAAGGGGGAAAAAGAACTTGTAAGGAATTCCTGTGTAGTGTATAATGTGTGTTTGGATGGAGCTGGTTCTTCTGTTCATCCTAATTTGAAAAATATTTTCACTGCAGAAGATCACTGCAGGTCCCACTAGATGTGTCAGGAACCGCTGCGTGGCAGGCAGGTGAGGACCCCAAAGCAGGGCGCTGGACTCGGAATAACTCAAAAACTCAGCTTTTATTTGCTGGCAAACACGGGGGTGGAACTGGCAGGACCAGCAGCAAACACTTGGAAACAGGAGGGAAAAAACACACACACACACACACACACACACACACACACACACACACACACACACACCACACACACACACACACACACACACACACACACACACACACCACACAGAGCACTGAGACCAGGGTCCTATTCCAGGAAGCAGGTTCAACAAACTCCGAGTTTAAAAACAGACTCTGAGTTGATCAACTCAGAGATCGGCAACTCTGAGTTTCCCGTTCCAGAACAGCTGATCAGAGTTGGTCGATCAGTTAGCGCGTGCTAACCATCATCAATGGAGTGCTGACACCAGGATTCACCATGGCAACGAGTAAATAAAGGGCGAGCCTCCATTTGAATCTGGTGGATGGAGGATCCCACGTGTCAGTGTGGACCATGACGAGTCACTTTAATCAGCCTGACCCACTCTGTCATCATCACAGACAGAATAAAGTTTGTTATCAATATATCATTTCTTTATAATGTCTGCTGTCATCATTTTCACACCTGAATCTCCATCAGATGAAGCTGAATCTTAATTTCACATTTAATTTATAAAATCTAATTATTCAGCCTGACGGACAAACTGCAGGAGACAGAAAGTGAAGATAAAACTGTGGAGAAACAGCTCAGACTGAGTTTACTGACCGACCTGTGTGTTAGAGACTGAGACAGCAGCAGACCCCGGGGGAGCTGACCTCAGGTCAGTTTATTTAAGAAAAACTGTTTTTGCTGCAGTTTATGACAGTTCAGTTTATGACAGTTCAGTTTATGGTTATTTGTTGAAATAATTGTACAGTAAAAATGGAATCTATTGATGGAATAGCAACCTCACTTTATTCATTTATTTAAGTGAGGATTTCATTATTTCTGCCATTACTGGATAGAAATGAGATTTGCAGGAAAAACTGCTTTAATGTTTCCAGTTTAACCATTTGAATCTGATCTAAGATCAGCTGATAGATGACAGCTCTCTGACAGCCACAGCAGAGATGTTTCACTGAGTTACTGTTAAAGGTCAGAGTTCAGTCATAGTTTCATATTTAGCTGAAAACATTCAGAGCAGATTTCCAAGTCTGTAATGAATGTAAAGTTTTACCAGTAAAGGCAAACATGCTGTGATAAATGCCTCCTAAACTCAGCAGCTGCACCAACCTGACATTTCTCCTCCCTGAGTTAAACAGATGAATGGAAGTTAAATGGTTACAAACATAAAAAACACTGGTCCACAGACAGGCGCAGTGAGCTGAAATCAACAGCTGACCCACACAAAGCTACCTGAGACGCTGTATTGAACTACTATATATAATTTAATTATTTGTCCTGACTGGTTTCACCTCAGATGGTCTTCTTTCTCCTTTTGGTAGATTTCTCCCTCCTCTGTTTTGATGCCAAGAAGAAGAAGAAGAAGCTGCTTCAGAGAAGTGGGCTTCATGGTCTCAGTGCACAGGCTGCCAGTCACACTCACACACAGCAACATGTGTTTTCACTGCCACAATCAATACATGGAACAAAATCCATGTATTGTTGTTTGGAAACGTGTCACATTACTGCATGCTAAGGTGTGTTATTAACGAAAACATTGAGTTCTGTTTTTCTGCTTTGATGATATCCCAAGCTTTTGTTTCACAAAGTTTATTTTCCAGTGGACAAAATGTTTACTGTTACACATTTCTTTCTCATAGGGAATTTTTTCCATATTTTCCCATATTTCAGTCTCTGGTTCTTGAGAGTCATGGCTGCTCTGTCTGGTCTCTGACAGAGATCCTTAAAAATATTATTGGAAAGTACCTATTCATTTTACTTTCAAACAGCTTTATGTGAATGTTATCTTTTGATGTATTATTTTTAATATATTGATCACAGTGTAGTGTACAGTAGAGACATCAAACAATGATGAGACTGGGCTGCTTGTGTGTGATTTGGAAGGTTTGTGTCTGTCTGTGACTCTGCAGAGGTTAAAGCTGTGATCCAGTCTCAGTCTCTGACTGAAGGTTGCTGAGACTCTGATTAGATACACAATGTGAAGCTCACAATTCCCTAAACAAATAAAACAGTAATGACAAACACAAACAGCTGTACTTATTTCAGAGACACGAATGTTTACAAACGTAATATTTATTTTAAGGATTGGACTTCATAAAGCGCACTGATGTTAGAGTGTATGTTCATATTGAAATCATTTTGTAGGCTGAAATTGTAACGGTGGACCTGAGATGGTCCAGAGAAAGTAAACACATGTTCATTGGAGTAATATTCAGGTGATGGCTGTGAAACGTCAACAGACTGAGACAGACAGCTGTGAAATGCGCGCACAATGACGTCACCTCATTCACTGCTAGCTACACTGCTAGCTACATCGTATCATTCACGATCATCTATGTAAACAACGTTTAAAGATGTCGCCGCAGCTCTGCAGCTGTAACTGTTTCAAATCATATATTTTTGTTCGTTTGAACTCTGAGGATGTTTTAAAACGGTCTTAAAAGGCTGTTGCTATGGTGGTTGTCACGGACGCCTCAGCAGCTTCTTGGGCTAACCTGGCGCGTCCGGTTCCTGCTGCTAGCTGTCTGCCGCAGGGAGGAGCTGTGGTGTTCCAGACACAGAAGCATTGAACCCATAGAGTAAAGAGGGTTTTGAGTTAATGTTGTAGTGACGGTGCTCCTGTGTGGTGGAGGTTGGTTGTATTGTTAAGTTGTAGTTGGAAGAAAATAACCAGTCGCCACGGGAGGGCGTTTTGGGTAGAGAACCGCTGTGTAAAAAAAACAATAAATCATGGTTGCTGTGTGAAACTTCCAGTTGTCTGCTTGAAAAGTGTTTATGGGATCCAATATCATATACAACAGACTTTTGGCGACGAGGATGGGATTTTCAAGTTGGAAGATACAGAGTCCGCGGACGGAGCGACTCCATCGAGGCAACCCAGGACTGTAAAACGAAAAGCCGAGCTTTGGTGAGTGAAAGGACCGCCGAACCGGAGCTAAGAAAATGGCGTTTGGAAAGCCAGAAGACTTTCACTTCGAGGAAAGTGAGGAAAGTTTTGACAACTACCGTGCACGTCTCGAGCAGTATTTTGCAGCAAACGGCTTGGACACTAAAGAGGCGAAAACTAAGTCGGTGTTTCTCACAGTGGTAGGGAAACGAGCACATAGCTTGTTGATGGATTTATGTGCACCAAATAAACCGTCGGAAAAAACCTACGAGGAGTTGGTGAATTTGCTTCAGCGGCACTACGTACCGAAGACCAATTTCATTGCAGAAAGGTGCAAGTTTCACGGGAGAAACCAAAAAGACAACGAGACGATCAGTGAGTATGTGGCCAGCTTAAGAAAGTTAGCGGCTACATGTAAGTTTGGGACCTTCTTAGATGAAGCACTGCGTGATAGATTTGTCTGTGGGGTCAAGAGCAGTGAGCTGAGAGATCGGCTGCTCAGCACCGCGCACACCAAAGATTTGACACTCCCGCTTGCTGTAGAAATGGCGCTCTCTTTTGAGGTAACCAAGGACAGTGCACAGCAATTTGCACAGAAAGCTTTCAAGGCTCACGTAGTGGACAAGAAAGCTAAGGCAAGGTACCGTGAAGCTACGGAGAAATGTGCAGCTGTCGGGAAGCCCTGTTATCGTTGCGGTGGAAGGAGTCACAGCCCGAACGACTGCAGGTTTAAGGCAAGCGAGTGTCATGAGTGTAAAAAGAAAGGACACATAGCCAAAGCCTGTCGCTCACGCAAGGAAGGAGGCTATTCCACGACGACCAAGGGAGCCATGCATCTGGATATGGAGAAAAGGCGTCCCAGCGTTTTCACGCACCGGTCCTGCCTTGGTGTCAGTGATCTTAAGCCGCCCCAGAGTGCAGATCGAGGCAGCGCTCACAAGTTTCAGGGAGATCGAGATGGCATGCAACTCCTGTCACACCACAACAGAGAAGACAGAGTGGCCAGCGATGTTTTGGTGCAGGATAAAATGGAGGCTGCACCGAACTCTGACAATGATCCAGTTGTGACATTAGACAGTCCCGATTTTGGTCTGTTTGAAATTAACACAGGTAATGGTGATGTTGTAAAACCTTATTACGTGTATGTCAGTATAAATGGTTCAAGAGTGAAAATGGAACTAGACACTGGTGCGGCAGTGTCAGTGATATCCGAAAAGCTGTACAAGCGCAGATTTAAGTCAGTTAAACTTAGTGCAGCAAATTGTGTACTTAAAACGTACAGCCAAGAATCATTGCAACTGATGGGTAAATTTATGGCAAAAGTAAAATGTCAAGAGACCACTAAAAAACTAGAACTGCTAGTTGTAAAAGGAAGCGGCCCCACTTTGATGGGTAGAGACTGGATTAGCCAGTTGCAGCTGGACTGGTCACAAGTGAATAGAGTGGCTCCAGAAACAGTGGAAGACGTATGCACCAAGTATGCATCAGTGTTCAAACCTGAGCTTGGCAAGTTGAATGGTATTAAAGCCAAGTTGTATGTAGCACCCGAAGCAGTACCAAAGTTCCATAAGCCCAGAAATGTGCCTTATGCACTGAGAGAAGCTGTGGAAAGGGAACTGACTAAATTGGAGGCGGAAGGGGTTATTTCACCTACTAATTACAGTGAGTGGGCCGCTCCAATAGTGTGTATACCTAAAAAGGATGACAGTGCAAGATTATGTGGAGACTACAAGGTCACCATAAATCCCTGGTTAAAAGTGGATCAGTATCCACTCCCAAGAACTCAAGATCTGTTTGCAAAATTAGCAGGAGGTCAGAAATTCACCAAACTAGACTTATCCCAGGCCTACCAGCAAGTCGAGTTGGAGGAAAGCTCTAGGCATTACCTGACAATAAACACTCACAAGGGGTTGTATCGATACAACAGGTTGCCCTATGGTGTTGCAAGTGCCCCTGCAATTTTCCAGAAAATAATGGATCAGGTGCTTCAGGGCATGGATGGAGTTATCTGCTATCTTGATGATATTTGATAACTGGTAAAGATGCAGAAAGCCACCTGGCTAACTTAAAGGAAGTTCTTAAGAGGCTAGAAGGCTACAATCTCAGAGTAAAGCAAGAAAAATGTGAGTTCATGCAAGACAGTGTATCCTACTTAGGACATGTCATTGATGCCACAGGTATTCATCCTATGAAGGAAAAGACAACTGCCATTCAGAAGGCCCCAGTCCCAAGAAATGTAACTGAACTTAGGTCGTTCTTGGCTCTGTTAAACTATTATGGGAAGTTTATTCCAAACTTATCCACCCTGATCCAGCCGATGTCAGCATTGCTGCACAAAGATGCAGACTGGATTTGGTCAGAAAACTGTCAAGATGCATTTGAGAATGCAAAGAAGGCTCTGCAATCTGACAAAGTTTTGGTGCATTTTGACTCAGAGTTGCCAATTATCTTAGCATGTGATGCATCTCCTTATGGAGTTGGTGCTGTAATCAGTCACCAAATGAAAGATGGAAGTGAAAGACCGATTGCATTTGCATCAAGAATGTTAACCAAGACTGAACAGAACTACTCTCAGATTGAAAAAGAAGCACTTGGGTTGGTGTTTGGTGTTATGAAGTTCCATGACTACCTTTTTGGAAGGAAATTCACTTTGGTGACAGACCACAAACCATTACTGAAAATTTTAGGACCAAAAACAGGTGTACCTACACTAGCTGCTGCTAGGTTGCAAAGGTGGGCTCTAATCCTGGCTGCATACAAGTACGAGATTCAGTACAAGAGATCTGAACAGCATAGTAATGCAGATGCCTTATCAAGGCTACCAATGAAACTGAATGTAGATGTGGTGTCAACCCCATTTACAAAGTATCTTACCTTGAAGAGTTACCTCTCACTGAAAGGGAGATAGCGAAAGAAACAGACAGAGATTCTGTATTGAAAGTGGTGAAACAGTTGGTGTTGACTGGCTGGCCTAAACATGTACAGGATGATTTGCTGAAGCCTTATTTTCAGAGAAGATTTGAGCTTACAGTTGAGGATGATTGTCTGCTGTGGGGGCTACGTGTCGTAGTTCCTGAAAGATTCAGAAACCAGTTGCTCGCTGAACTGCATGAACACCACTGGGGAATAGTTAAGATGAAATCCCTTGCCAGAAGTTTGTTTTGGTGGCCAGCAGTAGATGAGTACATTGAAAGGGAAGTCAGTGAGTGTGCCATTTGCCAAAAGCAACGTAGTGTGCCTTGTACTGCACCAGTACATTCATGGAAATGGGCTTCCAGTCCGTGGGAAAGGATACATCTTGATTTTGCAGAGGACCGCAAGCAGATGTTCCTGGTACTGATAGATGCCTATGCTAGATGGCCAGAGGTTATTCCTATGCATACTACTACATCTGCTAAAACCATTGAAACATTGAGAACGTTGTTTGCAGCTTACGGGTTACCAAAAGAAGTTGTAACAGATAACGGGCCTCAGTTTGTGTCGCAAGAGTTTGAGTCATTTCTAAAAAAAAATGGAGTGCAGCACATTAAATCGCCTGCATACCACCCTGCCAGTAATGGATTAGCTGAGCGATTAGTCCAAAATCTTAAGAAGTCACTGGCAAAGAATCGAGCTGTTGGTGGCATGACACTGGAGCACTGTGTTGCAAATTTTCTCTTAGGGTACAGAAACATGCCCACACAACAACAGGAAAAACTCCAGCGGAGTTGTTTCTGAAAAGACAAGTTCGAACGCGACTGTCACTAATAAGACCTCAGTTTTCCCAGAGAATGCAAAACAAAACAGACCCACTTTTGCCCCGTGTCAGGGTCTTCGCTGTAGGTCAACCTGTCTTGGTAAAGAATTACAGGGGAGGGGAGAAGTGGTTGAATGGAGTTGTACAAGAAATTCTGGGTCCTGTAACTTACAGTGTTGAACTGAATGGGAAATGTGTAAAAAAGCATGTAAATCAGATGTTGGGGGTAAATGGAAACGCAGCTCAGCTGACCAAAACAGACTCTTGTGGTGGAACTTTTTGGGATTGTGATGATCTCGATACAAACGAAGATGTGGATCAACAAAGGGAAGAAAGCACTGTGGGCAACTCACTGTGTGAGTTGCCATCACCTACAGTCGAAGGGAACACTCGCCCAGTGAGAAACCGGCGGCCTCCTGAAAGACTGAACTTGGAATTGAGATTGTAAATGTGAGAAAAGAAAGGAAGAGGAAAAATAAGTTTTTTTTCCTGTTTGTGTTAAAAAAAAACAAAAGAAAAGAAAAAAAAAAATCAATAACGGAAAATGTTCAATGGATGGAGAAGTATTGATTTTACAGGGGAAGAGCTGTGGTGTTCCAGACACAGAAGCATTGAACCCATAGAGTAAAGAGGGTTTTGAGTTAATGTTGTAGTGACGGTGCTCCTGTGTGGTGGAGGTTGGTTGTATTGTTAAGTTGTAGTTGGAAGAAAATAACCAGTCGCCACGGGAGGGCGTTTTGGGTAGAGAACCGCTGTGTAAAAAAAACAATAAATCATGGTTGCTGTGTGAAACTTCCAGTTGTCTGCTTGTAAAGTGTTTATGGGATCCAATATCATATACAACAGGAGCGTCCCATTTCAAAGAGCCGCTGCTCCGCCGTAACTGTGGCTCAAACACCCCTTTAAGAAAAGGCCTTTTATAGCCACTGAGGACACACACACTAATGTGCACGTCAGTGTCACAGTGTGACTTCACTAAAACCTCTAAAGTATTGTTTATAAAATGGAAAATGAGCCGGGCAGGGACCTGATGATGGAGACTGGGGGGTCTGCAGCTGACGTTTCACAATCCTGATTGACTCGCTGTACATTCATAGAATTCATCAGAGCAGAGTTTAGACTGCACAGTGTGCTGCGCTCACTGTTACTGTGTCAGCTGCTGCCTTCATATATGTTTGCTGCTGAGGTTTGATGAAGCAGGTGGAGGAGAGTCAAAGCATGCTCACAGCCAGCTCATCATTTCCATGCAAGGAGCCTGCTTTGATTTTAGTTTGATTTATCATCTCGAACCAAATGTTAGATGTGACTGATGGGCTGCAGACCTGCAGGGTGCAACATAACTTTGACCCAAGGATCCCAGGATAGAGCCCATGCCCACCAAGACCCTGGGTGGATCAATGGTGACAGTGAAGACAGATAATCAATATGGATATTAAATAATAATCCACTACATATTTGTTGGATTCAGCAAGAGTAATATGGATGACATTTAGTCTGAATTACTAACCCTAGCTCAGCATACAATGACGCCCTGGACTGCCAGTATTATTAGTTTGAGAAGGAGAGTCGTTTTGGTCGCAGTTTTGATTATAAAATAAAAGGGAAAATACAAACAAACAAAAAGCTCAACATTGTGAAGACTTGGAAGAACAATGTGACACTGATGAGAGGATTAGGCTTCCCAGGTCATTCCCAGGCCAAACCGGCTGGTGATCAGAATTATTTTTTTTTTTTTTTTTACCCAATTTTGCTGGCGGTGCAGCGCTCACAGCCTGTCCGAGGTCCTGGGCTGAACTTCAAGCCCAGCCCGTCCCTCCAGACAGTGCTCGCTGCTCCACTATAATGACCGCTTTACTCTCATCTTTCTACTGTTTTTAATGGACAGTTCTGCTTACAATTACAACACAGCCCAGCAATCAACAGGCGTATTGTATTGATGCTTAATCCCAGCGCTCTCTGTCGGCCTTGGCCTTTTGTACCGGGGCCACGCCAGGGCGGCTGCTCCCGGTCGGTGTGAATGCGATTTGCATGACAGCCCTGAGTAAACAGTGCTTCCAGGTGTGCCTTCGCAGAGTTGTGTATTTAAAAATGAGCCATTTGGCGAAGGCTCCTTTTTTCTTGGTATCTGCACATCCCTTCGTCTGGCACGCAGGACACAAAACAACGGATCTACGGAGTTCAAGTATTACATTTACTTTTCCATCTCAAACAGAAACTAAATATTTCACCGGGTCATAACTGCATACGATGACCAGTGTGTTAGTGATGACAGACTGAAGCACTGACGGTCCTCTTCTGCTGAGCTATTCATATAGTCATTATCAGTCTTGGTTACAAAAGAAATGTGGAAAACTGAGAATTTCCACAGCTGGGCATCCAGATGACCGCAGAGTCTTTCTTTCCATTATTATTATTGGTTGTGCATACGGTAAGATAATGAACGTAGACACAGAGAACACAAAGTTACCAATGGCACCAAATACGGTTCTGCATTTAATCAAACGCCACTTTATCAGACAGAGCTCTGAAACAGGAACCTGTAAGAACACAGATTTTAACACGTACTGTATTGTTGGAATATGATATGTGCCACATACATTTACTTATATACATTTACTTCCCTGAGAAATTTGTCTGGAAAATAACTGATTACAAATACAGAAGCCTATAATGTTCTGTGTCATCATGACCTTTGTATTCTGACTGTACACTGATGAAGACTACACAATGATAGAAATGGGGACTTCGAGGTCACCCTGTTGTTGAAATTCTCTGCTTTCCACATTCTGTTTGTGAATGATGTAATCAAGGCTGATATGCTCTGACTATATGAATCTCTAAGTTGAATTAGAAGGCGCCAGTGCTCCATTTCATGTCCAGTACCACACATGGGCATGGTATGCAGTCCTGACCCGGATTGATCTGTAAACTGTTTGAAAAAGGCTTTATTAAATATAATATTTGGACTCCTTATTCCTGTTTGTTTTGTCATTCCTATCGATAAGCGAACACGCAGAAACTAAAGCCTTAAACAGCAGACAGCAGCACACACTCTTCTTCTTCTTATTATTATTTTAAAATTTCTTCAGTCTACAGAATATGTTGCCGTTGACATAAAGTGACCTCCAGCACTGTTTAGACGCTGTGGGTGATAAACAGTGAAGGTTTTTTCCTGGTTTTAGGCTTTTGCGTGTTCTTGGATCGACAAGACTGAAAACAAGACAAGGGAAATGAGGAGTCTTTTTCCTCTTCACCCACTGTAACATCGACTGAGGTGTGCAAGGCCCTGAGGAGGACCAACCCCCGAAAAGCACCTGGCCCCGACAACATCCCTGGCCGTGCTCTGAGGGTCTGCTCTTCAGAGCTGGCCGAGGTTTTTACAGATATTTTTAATTTGTCCCTCTCCCAATCATCTGTGCCCACATGCTTCAAGTCCACCACTATAGTGCCCCTCCCCAAGAAAACCAACACAACCTCTTTGAATGACTATCGTCCCATTGCACTCACTTCACTTGTAATGAAGTGCTTTGAGAGGATGGTCATGTCCCATATTAAATCAGAATCAGAATCAGAATCAGAAGGTTTTTATTGCCATATGGGTGAACAGGTTCACAGCATTAGGAAATTGCTGCGGTACTTCGTGCTTACAGAAAGAAACAAATAAGTATAAAAACTATAAGACAATATACAAGTATACAAATTGCAAATATACAGAGATATTAGAGCTATAACTATAGCACAATATTACAAAATTACAAAATATACAGTGCAGAGACTAATTAAAAGATAGAAGAATGTAGACTATATTCCACTAATATGTACATCAGTGCAGTCAGACAGGTGCATAGACATAGGGTCATCAGCGTTTGTGGAGGGTGGTAGTAACAGTCTTAGGGTAATTGTTCATGAGTCCAACAGCAGAGGGGAAGAAACTGTTCTTATGGCGGGAGGTTCTGGTCCGTATGGACCGTAGCCTCCTGCCTGAGGGGAGAGGGTCAAAAAGTCTGTGCCCAGGGTGAGAGTGGTCGGCTGTGATCCGACCTGCACGCCCCAGTGTCCTGGAGGTGTACAGGTCCTGGAGAGATGGGAGGTTACAGCCAATCACCTTCTCAGCAGAGTGCACAACGCGCTGTAGTCTCTGTTTGTCCCTAGTGGTGGCTCCAGCGTACCACACAGTGATGGAGGAGGTGAGGATGGACTCAATGATGGCAGTATAGAACTGAACCATGGTCCTTGCTGGCAAGTTGAATTTCTTCAACTGCCGCAGGAAGTACATCCTCTGCTGGGCCTTTTTGACGACAGAGGTGATGGTGGGCTCCCACTTGAGGTCCTGGGTGATGGTAGTTCCCAGGAAGCGAGAAGAGTCCACTGTGGTGATGGGGGTGTCAGTCAGGATGATGGAGGGTAGAGGGGCTGTGTGCTTCCTAAAGTCCACTATAATCTCCACTGTCTTCTGGGCGTTCAGTACCAGGTTATTGTGGCTGCACCAGGACGCCAGACGTTTGACCTCCATCCTGTAGGCCGACTCGTCCCCGTCTGAGATAAGTCCGATGAGAGTCATGTCGTCTGCAAACTTAATAAGCTTGACAGACTGGTGGTCAGAGGTGCAGCAGTTGGTATACAGGGAGAAGAGCAGAGGAGAGAGGACACAGCCCTGAGGAGTGCCAGTGCTGATGGTCCGGGAGTCCGAGACATTCTTCCCCAGCCTCACGTGCTGCTTCCTGTTCGTCAGGAAGTCAGTGATCCACCTGCAGATGGGATCAGGCACGTTCATCTGGGACAGCTTTTCTTGGAGGAGATCAGGGATGATGGTGTTGAAGGCAGAGCTGAAGTCCACAAACAGGATCCTGGCGTAGGTGCCCTGGGAGTCCAGATGCTGTAGGATGAAGTGCAGAGTCAGGTTGATGGCGTCGTCCACAGACCTGTTGGCTCTGTAGGCAAACTGCAGGGGGTCCAGAAGGGGGGCTGTGAGGGACTTGAGGTGGGACAGCACCAGACGCTCAAATGACTTCATGACCACAGAAGTCAGTGCCACAGGTCTGTAGTCATTTAGTCCAGTGATCCTTGGCTTCTTGGGGACAGGAACAATGGTAGCGGTTTTAAAGCAGACAGGCACGTGGCAAGCCTCCAGTGAGGAGTTGAAGATGTTCGTGAACAATGGGGCAAGCTCGTTAGCACAGTGTCTCAGTGTGGCAGGTGAGACACCATCTGGACCTGGAGCTTTGCGAGCTTTGACACTCCTGAACTGCTTTAGCACCTGGTCCTCCTGAATACAAAAGACTGTGTGGGTGGGGGAGGAGGGGGACTCTGGGGTGGGAGTCCTTGATGATGTGGGCTTCTCTGAGGTGTGGGGAGTGGGGGAGGTTGGGGGGTGAATATTTGTGTTGGCTGTATTGTAGTTGGGACTGGTGGAGGTGTGAAGGCTGCTGAACTGACCATCAAAACGACAATAGAACTCGTTCAGTCTATTTGCAGTTTGTAGGTCGTCTGTGGAGTGGGGGGTTTTAGGCTTGTAGTTGGTAATCTGCCTAAAACCTTTCCATACAGAGGCCGCGTCGTTCTCTGAGATCTGCTGCTGTATATTCTCAGAGTGATGTGATCTAGCAGTGGCCACTTCCTTGCTAAACCTGTACTTGGCCTCTTTGTAGCAGTCTTTGTCCCCACTTTTAAAAGCCTCCCTCTTCTCTATCCACAGCTGCTTCAGTTTGGGAGTAAACCAGGGTTTGTCACTGTTATAACACACCCTGGTGCGTGATGGCACAATGCTGTCCTCGCAGAAGTGGATATACGAGGTTACAGTGTCCGTGTAGTCATCCAGACTGTCACAGGCAGCCCTCATTGAGTCCCAGTCTGTAGTTTCGAAGCATGTGCGGAGCTCCTCCACAGCCTCACGGGTCCACTGCTTTGTTGTCCTCACCACAGGTTTTGAGAGCTTCAGCCTCTGTCTGTACGCGGGGATCAGGTGGATCATGTCGTGGTCAGAGAGGCCGAGTGCAGCGCGGGGCACTGCGTGATAAGCCCCGCTTATCGTGCTGTAGCAGTGGTCTAGTGTCTTCTCCTCTCTGGTCGGACATGTGATATATTGTTTATATTTGGGAAGTTCCTGTCTCAGGCTGGCTTTATTAAAGTCCCCAAGTACGATGATAAGAGAGTCCGGGTATGTCCGCTCCATGCACAGAATCTGCTCTGTGAGCGCGCACTGGGCCTCGTGCACGTCCGCGTCCGGCGGGATGTAAACAGCAGCCAGTATGAATGAAGCGAACTCCCGCGGAGAGTAAAACGGTTTACAGTGTATTAAAGGATCCATTCCGGACACATTAGATCCCCTGCAATTTGCATACCGTCAGAACCGTTCAACTGATGATGCTGTTAATGCAGCCATCCATACAGCCCTCTCACACCTTGAAAATAAGGACACTTATGTTCGAATGCTGTTTATAGACTACAGTTCAGCTTTCAACACCGTCATCCCAAGCAGGCTGGTTGAAAAGCTGTTCACCCTCGGAATACCACCCTCCCTCTGCCGCTGGGTCTTGGACTTCCTTACAGACAGACCTCAGGCAGTCAGAGTTGGTACCAGGACATCAGAAACAAAGACAGTGAGCACTGGGACCCCACAAGGCTGTGTGCTCAGTCCTCTCCTGTACACCCTCTTCACCTACGACTGCATCCCCTCCCAAAGCAACACCTCCATCGTCAAGTTTGCTGACGACACCACCGTCATTGGGCTGATTACTGGGGGAGAGGAAGCAGCTTCACCCAGTATGTGAACTGTCCCACCAGAGAGGAGAGAACACTGGACCTGCTGTATGCTAATGTTAAGGATGCATACAGCTGCTCCCCCCTCCCCCCTCTAGGGAGGTCAGACCACAACTTGGTGAAGCTCAGCTCCCGCTATGTGCCACTGGTGAAAAGTCAGCCTGTGA
This sequence comes from Archocentrus centrarchus, assembly GCF_007364275.1. Classification (NCBI taxonomy): domain Eukaryota; kingdom Metazoa; phylum Chordata; class Actinopteri; order Cichliformes; family Cichlidae; genus Archocentrus; species Archocentrus centrarchus. The sequence goes on from NC_044363.1 coordinate 18,490,534, forward strand.
CCACACGGTCAATTAAGGGATGGTCTGACAACACTTATGAAGCACTGCAGGACTGCTTTGAGGTGACAGACTGGCCGGCACTCTGTGAGCCTCATGGACAGGACATCGACAGGCTCACAGAATGCATCACAGACTACATTAACTTCTGTGTGGACACCATTGTTCCTACCAGGATTGTAAAATGCTACCCAAACAACAAGCCGTGGGTAACAAAGGACATTAAAGCACTTCTCAACAATAAGAAGAAGGCCTTCAGGGCTGGCAACAGGGAGGAGGTGAGAACGATCCAGAGGGAACTCAAAACAACAATTAGGGAGGCTAAAAACAATTATAGGAGGAAGCTGGAGCTGAAACTCCAGCAGAACAACATGAGGGAGGTATGGAGTGGAATAAGAACCATCACTGGCTTCAGGACCAGCAACAACAGGGGAATGGAGGGCAGTGTGGACAGGGCCAATGAGCTAAATCTGTTCTTTAACAGGTTTGACACTGCAGGCTCTGTCATCCCTCGTCCAGACAGCTCTGCTGCCGGTCTCCAGAAGTCCACTCCACCCCCACCCACCCCCACACTTCACAATAGCCTGCTTTCTTCCTGTGATGGCCCTCTTGACGTCTCCACCCCTCCCCCACCCGCCACCTCTACAGTTAGTCTCACTGCTGACCAGGTGAGAAGACAACTTAAGAGACTCCACAAAAACAAGGCTGCAGGCCCTGACGGGGTCTCCCCCAGGGTGCTTAAAGCCTGTGCAACCCAGCTTTGTGGAGTACTGCACCATGTCTTCAATATGAGCCTGGATCTTCAGAGGGTCCCTGTGATGTGGAAGACATCTTGCATCGTTCCGGTCCCGAAGATGACGCGACCCAGTGACGTCAAGGATTACAGGCCAGTGGCACTGACTTCCCACATAATGAAGACCATGGAGAGGCTCGTCCTGGATCAGCTCAGGCCCATGGTCCAGTCATTTCTGGACCCCCTCCAGTTCGCCTACCAGCCCCGCCTGGGAGTTGAGGATGCCATTATCTACCTGCTAACCGAGTCTACGCTCACCTGGATAAGCCGGCCAGCACTGTGAGGGTCATGTTCTTTGACTTCTCAAGTGCATTCAACACCATTCAGCCTGCTCTTCTGGGTGATAAGTTGACAGCGATGCAGGTAGATGTCCCCCTTGTGTCCTGGATTGTTGACTACCTGACTGGCAGACCACAGTATGTACGGCTGCAGCACTGTGTGTCTGACAGAGTAGTTAGCAACACTGGAGCCCCACAAGGGACTGTCCTCTCTCCCTTCCTCTTCACCCTCTACACCACAGACTTCAGCTACTGCTCAGAGACCTGCCATCTTCAAAAGTTTTCTGATGACTCTGCAATAGTTGGATGTATCAGCAGGGGTGATGAGGATGAGTACAGGAGGACAGTGAAGGACTTTGTCACATGGTGCAAGCGGAACCATCTAGAGCTCAACGTGACAAAGACAAAAGAACTGGTGGTGGACTTGAGGAAAGACAAGGCACCGGTGGCCCCTATGTCCATCGGAGGGGTCAGTGTGGACACCGTTGAGGACTACAAATATCTGGGAGTACACATTGACAACAAACTGGACTGGGCTAAGAACACTGATGCCCTATACAGGAAGGGCCAAAGTCGCCTCTATTTTCTGAGACGTCTGAGGTCCTTCAACATCTGCCGGACTATGCTCAGGATCTTCTATGAGTCTGTGGTGGCGAGTGCCATCCTCTATGCTGTTGCATGCTGGGGCAGCAGACTGAGGGCGGCAGACGCCAACAGACTCAATAAACTGATCCACAAAGCCAGTGATGTGGTGGGAGTGGAGCTGGATTCGCTTATGGCAGTGTCGGAGAGGAGGATGCTGTCTAAGCTGCAGGCCATTATGAACAATGGCTCCCACCCACTCTACAACACAGTGATGGGACACAGGAGCACATTCAGTGCAAGACTCATCCCACCAAAATGCACCACAGAGCGCCACAGGAGGTCATTTCTACCTGTGGCCATCAGACTCTATAACTCCTCCCTTAATAGGTGACATTGTGGTTCATCAGTGTCATTCACTTATCAGTATTCAATTGTACATAAAATTGTTTAAATTTCCATATACATTGTACATACACTATATACATTGTACATTGTACATACACTTATACATTGTACAAAAAAGGACTGTGCATATATATATAATGACACCTATTTAAAAATTTTTGCACTCACAATTTTCATATGTGTATAGATTTAGATGTGTACATAGTCAAAATATCTCTTTAGTCTTTATACTTTTATGCCTTTAGTGTATGTTATTGTGTTTTAGGTTTACTCGTTTAAATGAAACGGTTGCAGCTGTAACAATAGTAATTTCCCTTTGGGATCAATAAAGTATTCTGACTGACTGACTGACTTACAGGGAAGAGGTGGCCCAGCTGGTGTTCTGGTGCCAGGAAAATAATCTCTCCTTAAATACAGAGAAGACTAAGGAGATGATTATTGACCCGAGGAAGAGAAGAGACCAGCATGCTCCATTATTCATCAACAGGACTCAGGTGGAGAGAGTGAAGCCCTTCAAATTCCTTGGCACCCACATCAGTGAAGACCTCACCTGGACCTACAACACAGCACAGACTGTCAAGAAAGCTCAGCAGAGACTCTTCTTCTTAAGGAAACTGAGGAAATTCGGATTATCCCCCAAGCTCCTCAGCAACTTTTACAGATGCACTGTGGAGAGCATCCTGACAAACTCCATCACGGTTGTGGTATGGAAACTGCACCAGTCAGGACAGGAAGGCTCTCCAGCGTGTCATCAAAACAGCACAATTCATCTGTGGAGCTGCCTTCCCATCACTACAGGACACTTATAATACCCGGGTAATAAAGAGGGCACACAACATCATCAAGGACCGTACCCACCCACAGCACACACTGTTCACACTCCTGCCGTCTGGCAGACGTTACAGGAGTGTAAAAGCAAGAACAACCAGACTAAAAAACAGTTTCTATCCACAGGCCATCAGGCTACTGAACCACTGACTGATTACCAAACTGTGATACCTGCCTTTCTTTCATCTGTATATATCTGTATATATTGCACTTGCTTTATTATTGATTTATTTTTATTTTCTACTTTTACTTTCCTAATATACTAGTTCTTAAATTTTATTTTAACTTAGTTGCTTATTTCAATTGTTTGTAAAGCAGTCGCAAGTAAGAATTTCATTGCTCAGCATAACCACAGTGTTTTTGCGGTGTACATGACAATAAACTTCTTGAATCTTGAATCTAATTTAATGTAATATAATAAGAGCCATTTCCAAAACAGATTACAGGTTAACCCAGGTGGCACTGCATTGCATTGCCAGCATCTTGCTGCTGGGGTGCATGGAGTACTCGCACCGTCTTCTCTCAGGGCAGGTTTCTTATAGTCAAACCTTATCTATGTTGGTTACGTCACATACAGAACAGAGCACTAAGACTGACTACATGTTTTTGTCAGGGTTTCATAGTTGAAGCTTATCTATGTTGAATTGCATCATGTACATAACGTTTCTGCCTTTGCTGATTTAAATGTATTAAACTGTCTTAGAAGAGAGCAATGAAGATAGTAGTGCTAATCACCAGAGTAGAAGTACATTTTGTTTTTGTTCGGTAGCAAGGACAGCCTAGGCCTTCTGTGTCTCTGTGTCTGTCATAACAGTTCATGTTAGCTAGCGAGTGAAAAGTGTTGCAGTTAAGTTGATGAATCAGAGAAAAAAAAAAAAAAAAGTCGATAAATCAGCGTTCAGTAAATTCTCCTGAAAGCAGCTTTGTTACGATGCAGTTCTGAGTTTAGCAGCATTTTAGTTTCAGGTCAGACACATTCAGAGGGAACTTTTCAGGACTGTGGTCTGTTTGTGGTGGTCAGACAGCCTCAGTAAATCTGTGGTCATGAACTGCAGCTGCAAGTTAAGAAAGGTGAGCAGGCTCCATCACTTGAGACACAAGCAGTGTTTTAGCTGCAGGCTGATGGCTAACAGTAAACTAGCAGAGTGAGTCGGTGGGTCGGTGGAGCTGTCGGTTTGCAGTCGTCGTTGCCTCTGGGCTGAATATGGATGAAAACACTGTAAATATGTTGTTTAGCTCGTTATGTGTGGTTTCCACAAACACTGATTACTGTACAGTGTCTTGCCTTATAATGTAAAATTACTATATAACAAATGAGCGCTGGTAATTAAAAACCCAAATGAGTGTGTATTCCACCATTCCAAGAAAATAAGATGAACACGCAAAAATGAAGCTGCATGCCAAAAACTGGGAGCCTGAACGGTTTGGTCGTGCATTGGTTGATCTCTAGTTAGTTGGTGCAGAATAAAATATTAAAACCCTCCTTACATATGTGTTTGATTTGTTACAGAATGATACCACTGGATAAAAAGAGTGTGCTTACTTAAGGAGGATCTGGTACGTATTTGGACTCTAAAGACTCAAAATGTGATCTCTATTTGTACTTTATATAGACTTGAGCCTGTCCCAGCTGCCATAGGGTGAGAGGCAGCGTACAGGCCAGCCTATTTTTTTTTTTCCAAGTGGTCTTGAGCAATAGTATCATCCAGGCTTTATGAAGGTCTTTCAAAATTTCAAACATTTTTAAAGCACTGGCTGCTTTGTCACTCATTTGCCATCCTGGAATTTCATAAACAACCCATTTTAAATAGTCTGTGTAGGCAGTTTGTTACTAGCAACCTACCACAAAAACACACCATTTGTTTCCATTTCTTTAGTTTAACCCATGAAAAATGCCAAAGATAAGACAGTAACATGGAAGAAAACAGCACTCTTTTCAATAGCATTCATCAACAAAATGATTCCCAAAGAATTATTAGCTGAAAACTTGGCACATCTCAGCATGGTGTGCAGTGTGTCCTTAAAACATTTGAGGAAACCGAACAAGTGGAGAACCAAAGAAATGACAGGCCTTAAAACTATCTACAGCAGATAAAGAGGATCTGAAAGCCGTGTCCTTAAGAAATAGGAAAAAAATCCAGCAAAGACCCGACACAGAACCTGAGAGATGCATCTACTACTGTTCACTGAAGCCTCATCAGAAATGGTCTCAGTGGAAGCATGGCTGTCAAGAAGGAAGCAAGGGAAACAGGGAGGAAAGACTGAGCTTCATGAAATGACACAAGAACTGAACTGAAAATCAGTGGCAGCAAGTCTGATGGAGTGATCAATCCAAATGTGAACCCAGGTCTGTGTAAGGCAGAATAAATGAGCCTACCATAAATTCAACTGAATGTTTGCAATAAAATGCTGTACCAGATCACACAGTAATTACAGTCCTCAGTGCTAAACGGGCTCCTTCTTATATAGTGCTTTTCTAGCTCAAAGTGCTTTATACACCATGTGCTGCGTTCACCCATTCATACAAGCACTTCCTTCTACAGCTCAGTGCTTCCTGTCTTACATCCACACACACTCATACTCTGACGGCTGCATCAGAGCAACGTGGACTTCAGGATCTTGCCCAAGGATAATTTGGCATGCAGACTGAAGCATCCAGGAATCAAACCAGCAACCTTAAGATTAGTAGATGGCCTGCTCTACCACCTGAGACACAGCCACCCCGACTTTTTTACAGTTTAGGAATGTCATTATTTGTAGTTTCCCGTGTGCTTACTGCATATCATTAGTTGTATTTAAAGCAAACATGTCATCCATCTGCCCGTTTGCTTCGACTTTCTTCCAGGGGCGTAGGGCGGCTGGAGCCTATCCCAGCTGCCAGGGCGAGGGGGGTGCACCTTGGACAGGTCACCAGTGTGTGGCAGGGCTGAGAGAGCCCTGGTTCATGTGAACCATTCACACGCACATTCACACCTACAGCCAACTTAGAATCATCATTAACCTGACCCCACTGATGTTTTGGTATATTGGCTTTCTGGGCCAAAGGTAACCACAAGTTTTATGCAACTTTCATATTTGTGTGCTAAACATTTAGGCTAATCTTGCACAGAGACTGTAAGCAAAAAGAAATAAGTGAACATCCACAAACAGAAGTCATTTTAGATGGCATATGATTGCCTTTTTTTTATTATTTTCAAATTTACAAAACAAAAAAAAAAAAAGGGAGGGAGAGAGAAGAAAGGATGGCTGGAGGAAAGAAAGGCACAGAGGAGAGGTCAAGGTCCAGGAGATGGATCGAAGGTGGTGGCAGACGAGGGGAGCTTCCTTTGAGCTGAAGCAGCAGCAGCAGCAGCAGAGGTCCTCCGGAGAAACTTGAAGCGCTTTTTCTTTCTGAGGCAGCGCTCGTGCAGCTCTTTGTGCTGCAGGATGAGGGCCTGCAGATCACTGAGTGTTTCTGCATTCTCTGCTTCAAGTGTTGTACACTTTATCTCGAGTTCTTTAACTCGGTCATGCTTTTCTGCATGCCTTTCTTCCAGAAGGTTCAATTTCTGCTGCTGTATTTTTTCTGCTTCCTGCAGGTCGTCACACTGACTCTGCACTTGTTGAAGTCTGCACTGGATGTCTTTGTTCCTCTCTTCCATCTTCTGGAGCATCTCCCTGTGCTTTGCTTCCTTTTCGTTGAGGACATTTCCATTGCTCTGCTGGGCTTTGTGAAGCAATGCTTGCAGGTTTTGATTTGTGTCTGCATGTCCTCCAGTTTGGCCTCCACCACCCTGTGCTTCTTTTCAGTGTGCTCCAGTTTGGATTCGACCTCTGTGCGCTTCATCTTCAGTTCTTTGTTCTCTTTTAGAACTGCTACTTTTTTTTCCAATGCTTGATCGAGCATTTGCTGTAAGCTTTGGTTTCTTTTGCTCATTTCTAGCAGCTTTGTTTCCAGCTTTCTGCATTTTGCATTCTGTTCCTGCTGGATAAGCATCTGTGTGTTTCTTGTGACACCTTCATTAAGCTTTTCTCGCAAGCCTTTGTTTTCTTTCTCCATGGCTTCCAGCTTCGATTGCAGCTCTGCATCCTGCTCTAGCTTCTCTTTCTCCATGGCTCTAATTCTTTCCATGGCTGCTTTCAACTTGACTTGCAAGTTTTGCTCTTTTCCCTCCATGTTTTGGAGCTTGGACTGCAGCTCTTGGAGTTTTCTCTCCGCCACTCGGAGTTTGCTGCACCGTATCATCCGCATGAAATTTCCCCTTCTGCACCCGGTGATGTGATCCACTTCTGTGGGATTTAGGCTCATCATCACCATTGAAGGGCTCGGCGTCAGTGTCAACTGAAGCATTTTGCCGAAAACCCCAGTAATTGGTGTCTATTTCAGGGTCAAGGGGGATTTCAGGCAGATCACCCCATTCAAGGGGGACTTCTGAATTATCACCCCAGTCAAACAGGTCGCTTTCTCCTGAGAGTTGAGACATGCTGTTGATCGTTTGACTGCTACTGATTGAAACGTTTCCAAATGCTGAAGTTTCAACTGCTGCGAACAGGAATGCTGCAAACACGACTGCTCCGAAGAGGAATGTTGCAAACACGACTGCTGCGAACACGATTGGTGCAAACAGGAATGCTGCAAACACGACTGCAACGAAGAGGAATGCTGCGAACACGACTGCTGCGAAGAGGAATGCTGCGAACACAACTGCTGCGAAGAGGAATGCTGCGAACACGACTGCTGCGAAGAGGAATGCTGCGAACACGACTGCTGCGAAGAGGAATGCTGCGAACACGACTGCTGAGAAGAGGAATGCTGCTAACACGACTGCTGAGAAGAGGAATGGTGCAAACACAACTGCTGCAAACACACTGAATTCTACTCTTCAAAGGCAAACCATAAAAAACAGACAGATAGAATGTGATGTCATAATGTAACAAATCTAAAGTCAACATTTCATATGCAAATTAGGTTATCACATGACTTTAAAGATGTCATGTGACACAAGAAGACTGCAGGTTGTAGTTAGGAACTGCAGGCAAATTTCTATGAGGTAAGGCATTTTTTAAATTCATTTTTTTACTTTATGGTTAACATTCTTTGAACTGTTTTGCAATTCTATTTATTTATTCAACATTTGGTTTAAAATGACTGAAAAGTAGAAATTAGATATAGTTATAATATAAATATTTATTTTTTTATAAATATAATAGAAAAACAGGCGTTTCCTGGAGAAAATGCACTGTGAATGCTTGCTGCTGAATGATTGGAGCTGAAATGCCACGAAATGCTTTCAGAGCTTAATCTGATTGGCTGAAAGACTGAAAGCAGCTGAAAAATGCTGAAAATAAATTTGAAATTCAAAACAGCTGAAATTGTCAACAAAGTAGCTAAATGAAACTCAGTTTGCTTAAAGGGCAGAAAAACAGCCTGAAGAAATTTTAACTGCAGCTGAAGAAAAGCCAGAAAAGATACTGAAATGGGTAAAGCGGCCCACCAGTGTTCTTTTTGACTGCAAATTTGGATTTAGTTTCAGTCATAATTTAGTCATCTGAATAGTTTATTTTTAGTCTAGTTTTAGTCGACGAAATTATCGTAAGAATTTAGTCGACTGAATCTGCAGTCCATTTAGTCGACTAAAATATAAAAAAATATTTAAAAAAATGCACAACTGCCAAAACAAAAATCTGTATTTATTTGCCAGTAGAAATTGTTGAAACTTGTGAAATCCTCCTGATCTTTGCTGTATTGTGGAAACATGTAAAAAATAACGTGAATGAAAACAGGCTGCAAAATGCAGGAAAACAATTTAGTGCCATTATTAAAGGTTTGGATGAGTGTACTTGAGTGGTCAAAGTCTGCTGCTTGTTGCCACAGTACTGCTCATTTTCTCAGCTCTAATTGTTTTGTAAAACCTTTGTTTTTAGTTGCATGATTGATAAAAGATGCACACATACCAACAGCAGGTAAAATCAGATCTAGAAAAGCTGCACCAAATGCTGTCTGCAGGGACGGTGAACTGGGGAGTGTTCAGTGTCACTTACCGTTTTTCTCTGCAGTAATTATTTTACTGTTCTGACTAAAGGTTTTTAGGTTCTGTGTTTGAGGATGCTGAGGACAACCAAGAAAGAGATGATGATGATGATGATATGATGATGATGATATGATGATGATGATGATGTTTTGCCGTGAAGCATAAACATGGAGAACCCACAGATGACCTGGAAGGTGTTGGAGTCGTCATCAGAGGTGTGGAAGTGTTTCACAACCTTAGGAGCATTGCATATGATACCTATGCATATGATAGTATCACATTTCCTGTGTAGTATAATGAAGGTTTTGGAATGGTTTTAATTTTAGATGAGTGATAAAGGGGGAAAAAGAACTTGTAAGGAATTCCTGTGTAGTGTATAATGTGTGTTTGGATGGAGCTGGTTCTTCTGTTCATCCTAATTTGAAAATATTTTCACTGCAGAAGATCACTGCAGGTCCCACAAGATGTGTCAGGAACCGCTGCGTGGCAGGCAGGTGAGGACCCCAAAGCAGGGCGCTGGACTCGGAATAACTCAAAAACTCAGCTTTTATTTGCTGGCAAACACGGGGGTGGAACTGGCAGGACCAGCAGCAAACACTTGGAAACAGGAGGGGAAAAAAACACACACACACACACACACACACACAGAGCACTGAGACCAGGGTCCTATTCCAGGAAGCAGGTTCAACAAACTCTGAGTTTAAAAACAGACTCTGAGGTGATCAACTCAGAGATCGGCAACTCTGAGTTTCCCGTTCCAGAACAGCTGATCAGAGTTGGTCGATCAGCTCTGAGTATGATCACCCTGAGTTAGCGCGTGCTAACCATCATCAATGGAGCGCTGACACCAGGATTCACCATGGCAATGAGTAAATAAAGGGCGGAGCCTCCATTTGAATCTGGTGGATGGAGGATCCCACGTGTCAGTGTGGACCATGACGAGTCACTTTAATCAGCCTGACCCACTCTGTCATCATCACAGACAGAATAAAAGTTTGTTATCAAATATATCATTTCTTTATAATGTCTGCTGTCATCATTTACACAACCTGAATCTCCATCAGATGAAGCTGAATCTTAATTTTTTCACATTTAATTTATAAAATCTAATTATTCAGCCTGACGGACAAACTGCAGGAGACAGAAAGTGAAGATAAAACTGTGGAGAAACAGCTCAGACTGAGTTTACTGACCGACCTGTGTGTTAGAGACTGAGACAGCAGCAGACCCCGGGGGAGCTGACCTCAGGTCAGTTTATTTAAGAAAAACTGTTTTTGCTGCAGTTTATGACAGTTCAGTTTATGACAGTTCAGTTTATGGTTATTTGTTGAAATAATTGTACAGTAAAAATGGAATCTATTGATGGAATAGCAACCTCACTTTATTCATTTATTTAAGTGAGGATTTCATTATTTCTGCCATTACTGGATAGAAATGAGATTTGCAGGAAAAACTGCTTTAATGTTTCCAGTTTAACCATTTGAATCTGATCTAAGATCAGCTGATAGATGACAGCTCTCTGACAGCCACAGCAGAGATGTTTCACTGAGTTACTGTTAAAGGTCAGAGTTCAGTCATAGTTTCATATTTAGCTGAAAACATTCAGAGCAGATTTCCAAGTCTGTAATGAATGTAAAGTTTTACCAGTAAAGGCAAACATGCTGTGATAAATGCCTCCTAAACTCAGCAGCTGCACCAACCTGACATTTCTCCTCCCTGAGTTAAACAGATGAATGGAAGTTAAATGGTTACAAACATAAAAAACACTGGTCCACAGACAGGCGCAGTGAGCTGAAATCAACAGCTGACCCACACAAAGCTACCTGAGATGCTGTATTGAACTACTATATATAATTTAATTATTTGTCCTGACTGGTTTCACCTCAGATGGTCTTCTTTCTCCTTTTGGTAGATTTCTCCCTCCTCTGTTTTGATGCCAAGAAGAAGAAGAAGAAGCTGCTTCAGAGAAGTGGGCTTCATGGTCTCAGTGCACAGGCTGCCAGTCACACTCACACACAGCAACATGTGTTTTCACTGCCACAATCAAAACATGGAACAAAATCCATGTATTGTTGTTTGGAAACGTGTCACATTACTGCATGCTAAGGTGTCTTATTAAAGAAAACATTGAGTTCTATTTTTCTGCTTTGATGATATCCCAAGCTTTTGTTTCACAAAGTTTATTTTCCAGTGGACAAAATATTTACTGTTACACATTTCTTTCTCATAGGGAATTTTTTCCATATTTTCCCATATTTCAGTCTCTGGTTCTTGAGAGTCATGGCTGCTCTGTCTGGTCTCTGACAGAGATCCTTAAAAATATTATTGGAAAGTACCTATTCATTTTACTTTCAAACAGCTTTATGTGAATGTTATCTTTTGATGTATTATTTTTAATATATTGATCACAGTGTAGTGTACAGTAGAGACATCAAACAATGATGAGACTGGGCTGCTTGTGTGTGATTTGGAAGGTTTGTGTCTGTCTGTGACTCTGCAGAGGTTAAAGCTGTGATCCAGTCTCAGTCTCTGACTGAAGGTTGCTGAGACTCTGATTAGATACACAATGTGAAGCTCACAATTCCCTAAACAAATAAAACAGTAATGACAAACACGAACAGCTGTACTTATTTCAGAGACACGAATGTTTACAAACGTAATATTTATTTTAAGTATTGGACTTCATAAAGCGCACTGATGTTAGAGTGTGTGTTCATATTGAAATCATTTTGTAGGCTGAAATTGTAACGGTGGACCTGAGATGGTCCAGAGAAAGTAAACACATGTTCATTGGAGTAATATTCAGGTGATGGCTGTGAAACGTCAACAGACTGAGACAGACAGCTGTGAAATGCGCGCACAATGACGTCACCTCATTCACTGCTAGCTACACTGCTAGCTACATCGTATCATTCACGATCATCTATGTAAACAACGTTTAAAGATGTCGCCGCAGCTCTGCAGCTGTAACTGTTTCAAATCATATATTTTTGCTCGTTTGAACTCTGAGGATGTTTTTAAAACGGTCTTAAAAGGCTGTTGCTATGGTGGTTGTCACGGACGCCTCAGCAGCTTCTTGGGCTAACCTGGCGCGTCCGGTTCCTGCTGCTAGCTGTCTGCCGCAGGGAGGAGCGTCCCATTTCAAAGAGCCGCTGCTCCGCAGTAACTGTGGCTCAAACACCACTTATCCTTTAAGAAAAGGCCTTTTATAGCCACTGAGGACACACACACTAATGTGCACGTCAGTGTCACAGTGTGACTTCACTAAAACCTCTAAAGTATTGTTTATAAAATGGAAAATGAGCCGGGCAGGGACCTGATGATGGAGACTGGGGGGTCTGCAGCTGACGTTTCACAATCCTGATTGACTCGCTGTACATTCATAGAATTCATCAGAGCAGAGTTTAGACTGCACAGTGTGCTGCGCTCACTGTTACTGTGTCAGCTGCTGCCTTCATATATGTTTGCTGCTGAGGTTTGATGAAGCAGGTGGAGGAGAGTCAAAGCATGCTCACAGCAAGCTCATCATTTCCATGCAAGGAGCCTGCTTGGATTTTAGTTTGATTTATCATCTCGAACCAAATGTTAGATGTGACTGATGGGCTGCAGACCTGCAGGGTGCAACATAACTTTGACCCAAGGATCCCAGGATAGAGCCCATGCCCACCAAGACCCTGGGTGGATCAATGGTGACAATGAAGACAGATAATCAATATGGATATTAAATAATAATCCACTACATATTTGTTGGATTCAGCAAGAGTAATATGGATGACATTTAGTCTGAATTACTAACCCTAGCTCAGCATACAATGACGTCCTGGACTGCCAGTATTATTAGTTTGAGAAGGAGAGTCGTTTTGGTCGCAGTTTTGATTATAAAATAAAAGGGAAAATATAAACAAACCAAAAGCTCAACATTGTGAAGACTTGGAAGAACAATGTGACACTGATGAGAGGATTAGGCTTCCCAGGTCATTCCCAGGCCAAACCGGCTGGTGATCAGAATTATTTATTATTTATTTTTTTAACCCAATTTCGCTGGCGGTGCAGCGCTCACAGCCTGTCCGAGGTCCTGGGCTGAACTTCAAGCCCAGCCCGTCCCTCCAGACAGTGCTCGCTGCTCCACTATAATGACCGCTTTACTCTCATCTTTCTACTGTTTTTAATGGACAGTTCTGCTTACAATTACAACACAGCCCAGCAATCAACAGGCGTATTGTATTGATGCTTAATCCCAGCGCTCTCTGTCGGCCTTGGCCTTTTGTACCGGGGCCACGCCAGGGCGGCTGCTCCCGGTCGGTGTGAAATGCGATTTGCATGACAGCCCTGAGTAAACAGTGCTTCCAGGTGTGCCTTCGCAGAGTTGTGTATTTAAAAATGAGCCATTTGGCGAAGGCTCCTTTTTTCTTGGTATCTGCACATCCCTTCGTCTGGCACGCAGGACACAAAACAACGGATCTACGGAGTTCAAGTATTACATTTACTTTTCCATCTCAAACAGAAACTAAATATTTCACCGGGTCATAACTGCATACGATGACCAGTGTGTTAGTGATGACAGACTGAAGCACTGACGGTCCTCTTCTGCTGAGCTATTCATATAGTCATTATCAGTCTTGGTTACAAAAGAAAATGTGGAAAACTGAGAATTTCCACAGCTGGGCATCCAGATGACCGCAGAGTCTTTCTTTCCATTATTATTATTGGTTGTGCATACGGTAAGATAATGAACGTAGACACAGAGAACACAAAGTTACCAATGGCACCAAATACGGTTCTGCATTTAATCACACGCCACTTTATTAGACAGAGCTCTGAAACAGGAACCTGTAAGAACACAGATTTAACACGTACTGTATTGTTGGAATATGATATATGCCACATACATTTACTTATATACATTTACTTCCCTGAGAAATTTGTCTGGAAAATAACTGATTACAAATACAGAAGCTTATAATGTTCTGTGTCATCATGACCTTTGTATTCTGACTGTACACTGATGAAGACTACACAATGATAGAAATGGGGACTTCGAGGTCACCCTGTTGTTGAAATTCTCTGCTTTCCACATTCTGTTTTGTGAATGATGTAATCAAGGCTGATATGCTCTGACTATATGAATCTCTAAGTTGAATTAGAAGGCGCCAGTGCTCCATTTCATGTCCAGTACCACACATGGGCATGGTATGCAGTCCTGACCCGGATTGATCTGTAAACTGTTTGAAAAAGGCTTTATTAAATTTAATATTTGGACTCCTTATTCCTGTTTGTTTTGTCATTCCTATCGATAAGCGAACACGCAGAAACTAAAGCCTTAAACAGCAGACAGCAGCACACACTCTTCTTCTTATTATTATTATTTTAAAATTTCTTCAGTCTACAGAATATGTTGCCGTTGACATAAAGTGACCTCCAGCACTGTTTAGACGCTGTGGGTGATAAACAGTGAAGGTTTTTTCCCTGGTTTTAGGCTTTTGCGTGTTCTTGGATCGACAAGACTGAAAACAAGACAAGGGAAATGAGGAGTCTTTTTCCTCTTCACCCACTGTAACATCGACTGAGGTGTGCAAGGCCCTGAGGAGGACCAACCCCCGAAAAGCACCTGGCCCCGACAACATCCCTGGCCGTGCTCTGAGGGTCTGCTCTTCAGAGCTGGCCGAGGTTTTTACAGATATTTTTAATTTGTCCCTCTCCCAATCATCTGTGCCCACATGCTTCAAGTCCACCACTATAGTGCCCCTCCCTAAGAAAACCAACACAACCTCTTTGAATGACTATCGTCCCATTGCACTCACTTCACTTGTAATGAAGTGCTTTGAGAGGATGGTCATGTCCCATATTAAAGGATCCATTCCGGACACATTAGATCCCCTGCAATTGCATACCGTCAGAACCGTTCAACTGATGATGCTGTTAATGCAGCCATCCATACAGCCCTCTCACACCTTGAAAATAAGGACACTTATGTTCGAATGCTGTTTATAGACTACAGTTCAGCTTTCAACACCGTCATCCCAAGCAGGCTGGTTGAAAAGCTGTTCACCCTCGGAATACCACCCTCCCTCTGCCGCTGGGTCTTGGACTTCCTTACAGACAGACCTCAGGCAGTCAGAGTTGGTACCAGGACATCAGAAACAAAGACAGTGAGCACTGGGACCCCACAAGGCTGTGTGCTCAGTCCTCTCCTGTACACCCTCTTCACCTACGACTGCATCCCCTCCCAAAGCAACACCTCCATCGTCAAGTTTGCTGATGAGCACCACCGTCATTGGGCTGATTACTGGGGGAGAGGAAGCAGCTTACAGGGAAGAGGTGGCCCAGCTGGTGTCCTGGTGCCAGGAAAATAATCTCTCCTTAAATACAGAGAAGACTAAGGAGATGATTATTGACCCGAGGAAGAGAAGAGACCAGCATGCTCCATTATTCATCAACGGGACTCAGGTGGAGAGAGTGAAGCCCTTCAAATTCCTTGGCACCCACATCAGTGAAGACCTCACCTGGACCTACAACACAGCACAGACTGTCAAGAAAGCTCAGCAGAGACTCTTCTTCTTAAGGAAACTGAGGAAATTCGGATTATCCCCCAAGCTCCTCAGCAACTTTTACAGATGCACTGTGGAGAGCATCCTGACAAACTCCATCACGGTGTGGTATGGAAACTGCACCAGTCAGGACAGGAAGGCTCTCCAGCGTGTCATCAAAACAGCACAATTCATCTGTGGAGCTGCCTTCCCATCACTACAGGACACTTATAGTACCCGGGTAATAAAGAGGGCACACAACATCATCAAGGACCGTACCCACCCACAGCACACACTGTTCACACTCCTGCCGTCTGGCAGACGTTACAGGAGTGTAAAAGCAAGAACAACCAGACTAAAAAACAGTTTCTATCCACAGGCCATCAGGCTACTGAACCACTGACTGATTACCAAACTGTGATTACCTGCCTTTCTTTCATCTGTATATATCTGTACATATTGCACTTGCTTTATTATTGATTTATTTTTATTTTCTACTTTTACTTTCCTAATATACTAGTTCTTAAATTTTATTTTAACTTAGTTGCTTATTTCAATTGTTTGTAAAGCAGTCGCAAGTAAGAATTTCATTGCTCAGCATAACCACAGTGTTTTGCGGTGTACATGACAATAACTTCTTGAATCTTGAATCTAATTTAATGTAATATAATAAGAGCCATTTCCAAAACAGATTACAGGTTAACCCGGGTGGCACTGCATTGCATTGCCAGCATCTTGCTGCTGGGGTGCATGGAGTACCGCACCGTCTCTCTCAGGGCAGGTTTCTTATAGTCAAACCTTATCTATGTTGGTTACGTCACATACAGAACAGAGCACTAAGACTGACTACATGTTTTTGTCAGGGTTTCATAGTTGAAGCTTATCTATGTTGAATTGCATCATGTACATAACGTTTCTGCCTTTGCTGATTTAAATGTATTAAACTGTCTTAGAAGAGAGCAATGAAGATAGTAGTGCTAATCACCAGAGTAGAAGTACATTTTGTTTTTGTTCGGTAGCAAGGACAGCCTAGGCCTTCTGTGTCTCTGTGTCTGTCATAACAGTTCATGTTAGCTAGCGAGTGAAAAGTGTTGCAGTTAAGTTGATGAATCAGAGAAAAAAAAAAAAAAAAAGTCGATAAATCAGCGTTCAGTAAATTCTCCATGAAAGCAGCTTTGTTACGATGCAGTTCTGAGTTTAGCAGCATTTTAGTTTCAGGTCAGACACATTCAGAGGGAACTTTTCAGGACTGTGGTCTGTTTGTGGTGGTCAGACAGCCTCAGTAAATCTGTGGTCATGAACTGCAGCTGCAAGTTAAGAAAGGTGAGCAGGCTCCATCACTTGAGACACAAGCAGTGTTTTAGCTGCAGGCTGATGGCTAACAGTAAACTAGCAGAGTGAGTCGGTGGGTCGGTGGAGCTGTCGGTTTGCAGTCGTCGTTGCCTCTGGGGCTGAATATGGATGAAAACACTGTAAATATGTTGTTTAGCTCGTTATGTGTGGTTTCCACAAACACTGATTACTGTACAGTGTCTTGCCTTATAATGTAAAATTACTATATAACAAATGAGCGCTGGTAATTAAAAACCCAAATGAGTGTGTATTCCACCATTCCAAGAAAATAAGATGAACACGCAAAAATGAAGCTGCATGCCAAAAACTGGGAGCCTGAACGGTTTGGTCGTGCATTGGTTGATCTCTAGTTAGTTGGTGCAGAATAAAATATTAAAACCCTCCTTACATATGTGTTTGATTTGTTACAGAATGATACCACTGGATAAAAAGAGTGTGCTTACTTAAGGAGGATCTGGTACGTATTTTGGACTCTAAAGACTCAAAATGTGATCTCTATTTGTACTTTATATAGACTTGAGCCTGTCCCAGCTGCCACAGGGTGAGAGGCAGCGTACAGGCCAGCCTATTTTTTTTTCCAAGTGGTCTTGAGCAATAGTATCATCCAGGCTTTATGAAGGTCTTTCAAAATTTCAAACATTTTTAAAGCACTGGCTGCTTTTTCACTCATTTGCCATCCTGGAATTTCATAAACAACTCCTTTTAAATAGTCTGTGTAGGCAGTTTGTTACTAGCAACCTACCACAAAAACACACCATTTGTTTCCATTTCTTTAGTTTAACCCATGAAAAATGCCAAAGATAAGACAGTAACATGGAAGAAAACAGCACTCTTTTCAGTAGCATTCATCAACAAAATGATTCCCAAAGAATTATTAGCTGAAAACTTGGCACATCTCAGCATGGTGTGCAGTGTGTCCTTAAAACATTTGAGGAAACCGAACAAGTGGAGAACCAAAGAAATGACAGGCCTTAAAACTATCTACAGCAGATAAAGAGGATCTGAAAGCCATGTCCTTAAGAAATAGGAAAAAAATCCAGCAAAGACCTGACACAGAACCTGAGAGATGCATCTACTACTGTTCACTGAAGCCTCATCAGAAATGGTCTCAGTGGAAGCATGGCTGTCAAGAAGGAAGCAAGGGAAACAGGGAGGAAAGACTGAGCTTCATGAAATGACACAAGAACTGAACTGAAAATCAGTGGCAGCAAGTCTGATGGAGTGATCAATCCAAATGTGAACCCAGGTCTGTGTAAGGCAGAATAAATGAGCCTACCATAAATTCAACTGAATGTTTGCAATAAAATGCTGTACCAGATCACACAGTAATTACAGTCCTCAGTGCTAAACGGGCTCCTTCTTATATAGTGCTTTTCTAGCTCAAAGTGCTTTATACACCATGTGCTGCGTTCACCCATTCATACAAGCACTTCCTTCTACAGCTCAGTGCTTCCTGTCTTACATCCACACACACTCATACTCTGACGGCTGCATCAGAGCAACGTGGACTTCAGGATCTTGCCTAAGGATAATTTGGCATGCAGACTGAAGCATCCAGGAATCAAACCAGCAACCTTAAGATTAGTAGATGGCCTGCTCTACCACCTGAGACACAGCCACCCCGACTTTTTTACAGTTTAGGAATGTCATTATTTGTAGTTTCCCGTGTGCTTACTGCATATCATTAGTTGTATTTAAAGCAAACATGTCATCCATCTGCCCGTTTGCTTCGACTTTCTTCCAGGGTCGTAGGGCGGCTGGAGCCTATCCCAGCTGCCAGGGCGAGGGGGGTGCACCTTGGACAGGTCACCAGTGTGTGGCAGGGCTGAGAGAGCCCTGGTCCATGTGAACCATTCACACGCACATTCACACCTACAGCCAACTTAGAATCATCATTAACCTGACCCCACTGATGTTTTGGTATATTGGCTTTCTGGGCCAAAGGTAACCACAAGTTTTATGCAACTTTCATATTTGTGTGCTAAACATTTAGGCTAATCTTGCACAGAGACTGTAAGCAAAAAGAAATAAGTGAACATCCACAAACAGAAGTCATTTTAGATGGCATATGATTGCCTTTTTTTATTATTTTCAAATTTACAAAACAAAAAAAAAAAAAGGGAGGGAGAGAGAAGAAAGGATGGCTGGAGGAAAGAAAGGCACAGAGGAGAGGTCAAGGTCCAGGAGATGGATCGAAGGTGGTGGCAGACGAGGGGAGCTTCCTTTGAGCTGAAGCAGCAGCAGCAGCAGCAGAGGTCCTCCGGAGAAACTTGAAGCGCTTTTTCTTTCTGAGGCAGCGCTCGTGCAGCTCTTTGTGCTGCAGGATGAGGGCCTGCAGATCACTGAGTGTTTCTGCATTCTCAGCTTCAAGTGTTGTACACTTTATCTCGAGTTCTTTAACTCGGTCATGCTTTTCTGCATGCCTTTCTTCCAGAAGGTTCAATTTCTGCTGCTGTATTTTTTCTGCTTCCTGCAGGTCGTCACACTGACTCTGCACTTGTTGAAGTCTGCACTGGATGTCTTTGTTCCTCTCTTCCATCTTCTGGAGCATCTCCCTGTGCTTTGCTTCCTTTTCGTTGAGGACATTTCCATTGCTCTGCTGGGCTTTGTGAAGCAATGCTTGCAGGTTTTGATTTTGTGTCTGCATGTCCTCCAGTTTGGCCTCCACCACCCTGTGCTTCTTTTCAGTGTGCTCCAGTTTGGATTCGACCTCTGTGCGCTTCATCTTCAGTTCTTTGTTCTCTTTTAGAACTGCTACTTTTTTTTCCAATGCTTGATCGAGCATTTGCTGTAAGCTTTGGTTTCTTTTGCTCATTTCTAGCAGCTTTGTTTCCAGCTTTCTGCATTTTGCATTCTGTTCCTGCTGGATAAGCATCTGTGTGTTTCTTGTGACACCTTCATTAAGCTTTTCTCGCAAGCCTTTGTTTTCTTTCTCCATGGCTTCCAGCTTCGATTGCAGCTCTGCATCCTGCTCTAGCTTCTCTTTCTCCATGGCTCTAATTCTTTCCATGGCTGCTTTCAACTTGACTTGCAAGTTTTGCTCTTTTCCCTCCATGTTTTGGAGCTTGGACTGCAGCTCTTGGAGTTTTCTCTCCGCCACTCGGAGTTTGCTGCACGTATCATCCGCATGAAATTTCCCCTTCTGCACCCGGTGATGTGATCCACTTCTGTGGGATTTAGGCTCATCATCACCATTGAAGAGCTCGGCGTCAGTGTCAACTGAAGCATTTTGCCGAAAACCCCAGTAATTGGTGTCTATTTCAGGGTCAAGGGGGATTTCAGGCAGATCACCCCATTCAAGGGGGACTTCTGAATTATCACCCCAGTCAAACAGGTCGCTTTCTCCTGAGAGTTGAGACATGCTGTTGATCGTTTGACTGCTACTGATTGAAACGTTTCCAAATGCTGAAGTTTCAACTGCTGCGAACAGGAATGCTGCAAACACGACTGCTGCGAACACGATTGGTGCAAACACGACTGCAATGAAGAGGAATGCTGCGAACACGACTGCAACGAAGAGGAATGCTGCGAACACGACTGCTCCGAAGAGGAATGCTGCAAACACGACTGCTCCGAAGAGGAATGCTGCAAACACGACTGCAACGAAGAGGAATGCTGCGAACACGACTGCTGCGAAGACGAATGGTGCAAACACAACTGCTGCAAACACACTGAATTCTACTCTTCAAAGGCAAACCATAAAAAACAGACAGATAGAATGTGATGTCATAATGTAACAAATCTAAAGTCAACATTTCATATGCAAATTAGGTTATCACATGACTTTAAAGATGTCATGTGACACAAGAAGATGGCCTTGTTAGGAACTGCAGGCAAATTTCTATGAGGTAAGGCATTTTTTAAATTCATTTTTTTACTTTATGGTTAACATTCTTTGAACTGTTTTGCAATTCTATTTATTTATTCAACATTTGGTTTTAAATGACTGAAAAGTAGAAATTAGATATAGTTATAATATAAATATTTATTTTTTTATAAATATAATAGAAAAAAGGCGTTTCCTGGAGAAAATGCACTGTGAATGCTTGCTGCTGAATGATTGGAGCTGAAATGCCACGAAATGCTTCAGAGCTTAAATCTGATTGGCTGAAAGACTGAAAGCAGCTGAAAAATGCTGAAAATAAATTTGAAATTCAAAACAGCTGAAATTGTCAACAAAGTAGCTAAATGAAACTCAGTTTGCTTAAAGGGCAGAAAAACAGCCTGAAGAAATTTTAACTGCAGCTGAAGAAAAGCCAGAAAAGATACTGAAATGGGTAAAGCGGCCCACCAGTGTTCTTTTTGACTGCAAATTTGGATTTAGTTTCAGTCATAATTTAGTCATCTGAATAGTTTATTTTTAGTCTAGTTTTAGTCTAGTTTTAGTCGACGAAATTATCGTAAGAATTTAGCCGACTGAATCTGCAGTCCATTTAGTCGACTAAAATATAAAAAAATATTTAAAAAAATGCACAACTGCCAAAACAAAAATCTGTATTTATTTGCCAGTAGAAATTGTTGAAACTTGTGAAATCCTCCTGATCTTTGCTGTATTGTGGAAACATGTAAAAAATAATGTGAATGAAAACAGAGGCTGCAAAATGCAGGAAAACAATTTAGTGCCATTGCTAAAGGTTTGGATGAGTGTACTTGAGTGGTCAAAGTCTGCTGCTTGTTGCCACAGTACTGCTCATTTTCTCAGCTCTAATTGTTTTGTAAAACCTTTGTTTTTAGTTGCATGATTGATAAAAGATGCACACATACCAACAGCAGGTAAAATCAGATCTAGAAAAGCTGCACCAAATGCTGTCTGCAGGGACGGTGAACTGGGGAGTGTTCAGTGTCACTTACCGTTTTTCTCTGCAGTAATTATTTTACTGTTCTGACTAAAGGTTTTTAGGTTCTGTGTTTGAGGATGCTGAGGACAACCAAGAAAGAGATGATGATGATGATGATGATAATGATGATGATGATGATGATAATGATGATGATGATGATGATGATGTTTTGCCGTGAAGCATAAACATGGAGAACCCACAGATGACCTGGAAGGTGTTGGAGTCGTCATCAGAGGTGTGGAAGTGTTTCACAACCTTAGGAGCATTGCATATGATACCTATGCATATGATAGTATCACATTTCCTGTGTAATATAATGAAGGTTTTGGAATGGTTTTAATTTTAGATGAGTGATAAAGGGGGAAAAAGAACTTGTAAGGAATTCCTGTGTAGTGTATAATGTGTGTTTGGATGGAGCTGGTTCTTCTGTTCATCCTAATTTGAAAATATTTTCACTGCAGAAGATCACTGCAGGTCCCACTAGATGTGTCAGGAACCGCTGCGTGGCAGGCAGGTGAGGACCCCAAAGCAGGGCGCTGGACTCGGAATAACTCAAAAACTCAGCTTTTATTTGCTGGCAAACACGGGGGTGGAACTGGCAGGACCAGCAGCAAACACTTGGAAACAGGAGGGGAAAAAACACACACACACACACACACACACACAGAGCACTGAGACCAGGGTCCTATTCCAGGAAGCAGGTTCAACAAACTCCGAGTTTAAAAACAGACTCTGAGTTGATCAACTCAGAGATCGGCAACTCTGAGTTTCCCGTTCCAGAACAGCTGATCAGAGTTGGTCGATCAGCTCTGAGTATGATCACCCTGAGTTAGCGCGTGCTAACCATCATCAATGGAGCGCTGATACCAGGATTCACCATGGCAATGAGTAAATAAAGGGCGGAGCCTCCATTTGAATCTGGTGGATGGAGGATCCCACGTGTCAGTGTGGACCATGACGAGTCACTTTAATCAGCCTGACCCACTCTGTCATCATCACAGACAGAATAAAAGTTTGTTATCAAATATATCATTTCTTTATAATGTCTGCTGTCATCATTTACACAACCTGAATCTCCATCAGATGAAGCTGAATCTTAATTTTTTCACATTTAATTTATAAAATCTAATTATTCAGCCTGACGGACAAACTGCAGGAGACAGAAAGTGAAGATAAAACTGTGGAGAAACAGCTCAGACTGAGTTTACTGACCGACCTGTGTGTTAGAGACTGAGACAGCAGCAGACCCCGGGGGAGCTGACCTCAGGTCAGTTTATTTAAGAAAAACTGTTTTTGCTGCAGTTTATGACAGTTCAGTTTATGACAGTTCAGTTTATGGTTATTTGTTGAAATAATTGTACAGTAAAAATGGAATCTATTGATGGAATAGCAACCTCACTTTATTCATTTATTTAAGTGAGGATTTCATTATTTCTGCCATTACTGGATAGAAATGAGATTTGCAGGAAAAACTGCTTTAATGTTTCCAGTTTAACCATTTGAATCTGATCTAAGATCAGCTGATAGATGACAGCTCTCTGACAGCCACAGCAGAGATGTTTCACTGAGTTACTGTTAAAGGTCAGAGTTCAGTCATAGTTTCATATTTAGCTGAAAACATTCAGAGCAGATTTCCAAGTCTGTAATGAATGTAAAGTTTTACCAGTAAAGGCAAACATGCTGTGATAAATGCCTCCTAAACTCAGCAGCTGCACCAACCTGACATTTCTCCTCCCTGAGTTAAACAGATGAATGGAAGTTAAATGGTTACAAACATAAAAAACACTGGTCCACAGACAGGCGCAGTGAGCTGAAATCAACAGCTGACCCACACAAAGCTACCTGAGACGCTGTATTGAACTACTATATATAATTTAATTATTTGTCCTGACTGGTTTCACCTCAGATGGTCTTCTTTCTCCTTTTGGTAGATTTCTCCCTCCTCTGTTTTGATGCCAAGAAGAAGAAGAAGAAGCTGCTTCACAGAAGTGGGCTTCATGGTCTCAGTGCACAGGCTGCCAGTCACACTCACACACAGCAACATGTGTTTTCACTGCCACAATCAAAACATTGAACAAAATCCATGTATTGTTGTTTGGAAACGTGTCACATTACTGCATGCTAAGGTGTGTTATTAAAGAAAACATTGAGTTCTATTTTTCTGCTTTGATGATATCCCAAGCTTTTGTTTCACAAAGTTTATTTTCCAGTGGACAAAATGTTTACTGTTACACATTTCTTTCTCATAGGGAATTTTTTCCATATTTTCCCATATTTCAGTCTCTGGTTCTTGAGAGTCATGGCTGCTCTGTCTGGTCTCTGACAGAGATCCTTAAAAATATTATTGGAAAGTACCTATTCATTTTACTTTCAAACAGCTTTATGTGAATGTTATCTTTTGATGTATTATTTTTAATATATTGATCACAGTGTAGTGTACAGTAGAGACATCAACAATGATGAGACTGGGCTGCTTGTGTGTGATTTGGAAGGTTTGTGTCTGTCTGTGACTCTGCAGAGGTTAAAGCTGTGATCCAGTCTCAGTCTCTGACTGAAGGTTGCTGAGACTCTGATTAGATACACAATGTGAAGCTCACAATTCCCTAAACAAATAAAATAGTAATGACAAACACGAACAGCTGTACTTATTTCAGCGACACGAATGTTTACAAACGTAATATTTATTTTAAGGATTGGACTTCATAAAGCGCACTGATGTTAGAGTGTATGTTCATATTGAAATCATTTTGTAGGCTGAAATTGTAACGGTGGACCTGAGATGGTCCAGAGAAAGTAAACACATGTTAATTGGAGTAATATTCAGGTGATGGCTGTGAAACGTCAACAGACTGAGACAGACAGCTGTGAAATGCGCGCACAATGACGTCACCTCATTCACTGCTAGCTACACTGCTAGCTACATCGTATCATTCACGATCATCTATGTAAACAACGTTTAAAGATGTCGCCGCAGCTCTGCAGCTGTAATTGTTTCAAACCATATATTTTTGTTCGTTTGAACTCTGAGGATGTTTTTAAAACGGTCTTAAAAGGCTGTTGCTATGGTGGTTGTCACGGACGCCTCAGCAGCTTCTTGGGCTAACCTGGCGCGTCCGGTTCCTGCTGCTAGCTGTCTGCCGCAGGGAGGAGCGTCCCATTTCAAAGAGCCGCTGCTCCGCCGTAACTGTGGCTCAAACACCCCTTTATCCTTTAAGAAAAGGCCTTTTATAGCCACTGAGGACACACACACTAATGTGCACGTCAGTGTCACAGTGTGACTTCACTAAAACCTCTAAAGTATTGTTTATAAAATGGAACATGAGCCGGGCAGGGACCTGATGATGGAGACTGGGGGGTCTGCAGCTGACGTTTCACAATCCTGATTGACTCGCTGTACATTCATAGAATTCATCAGAGCAGAGTTTAGACTGCACAGTGTGCTGCGCTCACTGTTACTGTGTCAGCTGCTGCCTTCATATATGTTTGCTGCTGAGGTTTGATGAAGCAGGTGGAGGAGAGTCAAAGCATGCTCACAGCCAGCTCATCATTTCCATGCAAGGAGCCTGCTTTGATTTTAGTTTGATTTATCATCTCGAACCAAATGTTAGATGTGACTGATGGGCTGCAGACCTGCAGGGTGCAACATAACTTTGACCCAAGGATCCCAGGATAGAGCCCATGCCCACCAAGACCCTGGGTGGATCAATGGTGACAATGAAGACAGATAATCAATATGGATATTAAATAATAATCCACTACATATTTGTTGGATTCAGCAAGAGTAATATGGATGACATTTAGTCTGAATTACTAACCCTAGCTCAGCATACAATGACGTCCTGGACTGCCAGTATTATTAGTTTGAGAAGGAGAGTCGTTTTGGTCGCAGTTTTGATTATAAAATAAAAGGGAAAATATAAACAAACAAAAAGCTCAACATTGTGAAGACTTGGAAGAACAATGTGACACTGATGAGAGGATTAGGCTTCCCAGGTCATTCCCAGGCCAAACCGGCTGGTGATCAGAATTTTTTTTTTTTTTTTTTTTACCCAATTTTGCTGGCGGTGCAGCGCTCACAGCCTGTCCGAGGTCCTGGGCTGAACTTCAAGCCCAGCCCGTCCCTCCAGACAGTGCTCGCTGCTCCACTATAATGACCGCTTTACTCTCATCTTTCTATTGTTTTTAATGGACAGTTCTGCTTACAATTACAACACAGCCCAGCAATCAACAGGCGTATTGTATTGATGCTTAATCCCAGCGCTCTCTGTCGGCCTTGGCCTTTTGTACCGGGGCCACGCCAGGGCGGCTGCTCCCGGTCGGTGTGAAATGCGATTTGCATGACAGCCCTGAGTAAACAGTGCTTCCAGGTGTGCCTTCGCAGAGTTGTGTATTTAAAAATGAGCCATTTGGCGAAGGCTCCTTTTTTCTTGGTATCTGCACATCCCTTCGTCTGGCACGCAGGACACAAAACAACGGATCTACGGAGTTCAAGTATTACATTTACTTTTCCATCTCAAACAGAAACTAAATATTTCACCGGGTCATAACTGCATACGATGACCAGTGTGTTAGTGATGACAGACTGAAGCACTGACGGTCCTCTTCTGCTGAGCTATTCATATAGTCATTATCAGTCTTGGTTACAAAAGAAAATGTGGAAAACTGAGAATTTCCACAGCTGGGCATCCAGATGACCGCAGAGTCTTTCTTTCCATTATTATTATTGGTTGTGCATACGGTAAGATAATGAACGTAGACACAGAGAACACAAAGTTACCAATGGCACCAAATACGGTTCTGCATTTAATCAAACGCCACTTTATCAGACAGAGCTCTGAAACAGGAACCTGTAAGAACACAGATTTTAACACGTACTGTATTGTTGGAATATGATATATGCCACATACATTTACTTATATACATTTACTTCCCTGAGAAATTTGTCTGGAAAATAACTGATTACAAATACAGAAGCTTATAATGTTCTGTGTCATCATGACCTTTGTATTCTGACTGTACACTGATGAAGACTACACAATGATAGAAATGGGGACTTCGAGGTCACCCTGTTGTTGAAATTCTCTGCTTTCCACATTCTGTTTTGTGAATGATGTAATCAAGGCTGATATGCTCTGACTATATGAATCTCTAAGTAGAATTAGAAGGCGCCAGTGCTCCATTTCATGTCCAGTACCACACATGGGCATGGTATGCAGTCCTGACCCAGATTGATCTGTAAACTGTTTGAAAAAGGCTTTATTAAATATAATATTTGGACTCCTTATTCCTGTTTGTTTTGTCATTCCTATCGATAAGCGAACACGCAGAAACTAAAGCCTTAAACAGCAGACAGCAGCACACACTCTGCTTCTTATTATTATTATTTTAAAATTTCTTCAGTCTACAGAATATGTTGCCGTTGACATAAAGTGACCTCCAGCACTGTTTAGACGCTGTGGGTGATAAACAGTGAAGGTTTTTTTCCTGGTTTTAGGCTTTTGCGTGTTCTTGGATCGACAAGACTGAAAACAAGACAAGGGAAATGAGGAGTCTTTTTCCTCTTCACCCACTGTAACATCGACTGAGGTGTGCAAGGCCCTGAGGAGGACCAACCCCCGAACAGCACCTGGCCCCGACAACATCCCTGGCCGTGCTCTGAGGGTCTGCTCTTCAGAGCTGGCCGAGGTTTTTACAGATATTTTTAATTTGTCCCTCTCCCAATCATCTGTGCCCACATGCTTCAAGTCCACCACTATAGTGCCCCTCCCCAAGAAAACCAACACAACCTCTTTGAATGACTATCGTCCCATTGCACTCACTTCACTTGTAATGAAGTGCTTTGAGAGGATGGTCATGTCCCATATTAAAGGATCCATTCCGGACACATTAGATCCCCTGCAATTTGCATACCGTCAGAACCGTTCAACTGATGATGCTGTTAATGCAGCCATCCATACAGCCCTCTCACACCTTGAAAATAAGGACACTTATGTTCGAATGCTGTTTATAGACTACAGTTCAGCTTTCAACACCGTCATCCCATGCAGGCTGGTTGAAAAGCTGTTCACCCTCGGAATACCACCCTCCCTCTGCCGCTGGGTCTTGGACTTCCTTACAGACAGACCTCAGGCAGTCAGAGTTGGTACCAGGACATCAGAAACAAAGACAGTGAGCACTGGGACCCCACAAGGCTGTGTGCTCAGTCCTCTCCTGTACACCCTCTTCACCTACGACTGCATCCCCTCCCAAAGCAACACCTCCATCGTCAAGTTTGCTGATGAGCACCACCGTCATTGGGCTGATTACTGGGGGAGAGGAAGCAGCTTACAGGGAAGAGGTGGCCCAGCTGGTGTCCTGGTGCCAGGAAAATAATCTCTCCTTAAATACAGAGAAGACTAAGGAGATGATTATTGACCCGAGGAAGAGAAGAGACCAGCATGCTCCATTATTCATCAACAGGGACTCAGGTGGAGAGAGTAAAGACCTTCAAATTCCTTGGCACCCACATCAGTGAAGACCTCACCTGGACCTACAACACAGCACAGACTGTCAAGAAAGCTCAGCAGAGACTCTTCTTCTTAAGGAAACTGAGGAAATTCGGATTATCCCCCAAGCTCCTCAGCAACTTTTACAGATGCACTGTGGAGAGCATCCTGACAAACTCCATCACGGTGTGGTATGGAAACTGCACCAGTCAGGACAGGAAGGCTCTCCAGCGTGTCATCAAAACAGCACAATTCATCTGTGGAGCTGCCTTCCCATCACTACAGGACACTTATAATACCCGGGTAATAAAGAGGGCACACAACATCATCAAGGACCGTACCCACCCACAGCACACACTGTTCACACTCCTGCCGTCTGGCAGACGTTACAGGAGTGTAAAAGCAAGAACAACCAGACTAAAAAACAGTTTCTATCCACAGGCCATCAGGCTACTGAACCACTGACTGATTACCAAACTGTGATTACCTGCCTTTCTTTCATCTGTATATATCTGTACATATTGCACTTGCTTTATTATTTATTTATTTTTATTTTCTACTTTTACTTTCCTAATATACTAGTTCTTAAATTTTATTTTAACTTAGTTGCTTATTTCAATTGTTTGTAAAGCAGTCGCAAGTAAGAATTTCATTGCTCAGCATAACCACAGTGTTTTGCGGTGTACATGACAATAAACTTCTTGAATCTTGAATCTAATTTAATGTAATATAATAAGAGCCATTTCCAAAACAGATTACAGGTTAACCCGGGTGGCACTGCATTGCATTGCCAGCATCTTGCTGCTGGGGTGCATGGAGTACTCGCACCGTCTTCTCTCAGGGCAGGTTTCTTATAGTCAAACCTTATCTATGTTGGTTACGTCACATACAGAACAGAGCACTAAGACTGACTACAAGTTTTTGTCAGGGTTTCATAGTTGAAGCTTATCTATGTTGAATTGCATCATGTACATAACGTTTCTGCCTTTGCTGATTTAAATGTATTAAACTGTCTTAGAAGAGAGCAATGAAGATAGTAGTGCTAATCACCAGAGTAGAAGTACATTTTGTTTTTGTTCGGTAGCAAGGACAGCCTAGGCCTTCTGTGTCTCTGTGTCTGTCATAACAGTTCATGTTAGCTAGCGAGTGAAAAGTGTTGCAGTTAAGTTGATGAATCAGAGAAAAAAAAAAAAAAAAAGTCGATAAATCAGCGTTCAGTAAATTCTCCTGAAAGCAGCTTTGTTACGATGCAGTTCTGAGTTTAGCAGCATTTTAGTTTCAGGTCAGACACATTCAGAGGGAACTTTTCAGGACTGTGGTCTGTTTGTGGTGGTCAGACAGCCTCAGTAAATCTGTGGTCATGAACTGCAGCTGCAAGTTAAGAAAGGTGAGCAGGCTCCATCACTTGAGACACAAGCAGTGTTTTAGCTGCAGGCTGATGGCTAACAGTAAACTAGCAGAGTGAGTCGGTGGGTCGGTGGAGCTGTCGGTTTGCAGTCGTCGTTGCCTCTGGGGCTGAATATGGATGAAAACACTGTAAATATGTTGTTTAGCTCGTTATGTGTGGTTTCCACAAACACTGATTACTGTACAGTGTCTTGCCTTATAATGTAAAATTACTATATAACAAATGAGCGCTGGTAATTAAAAACCCAAATGAGTGTGTATTCCACCAATCCAAGAAAATAAGATGAACACGCAAAAATGAAGCTGCATGCCAAAAACTGGGAGCCTGAACGGTTTGGTCGTGCATTGGTTGATCTCTAGTTAGTTGGTGCAGAATAAAATATTAAAACCCTCCTTACATATGTGTTTGATTTGTTACAGAATGATACCACTGGATAAAAAGAGTGTGCTTACTTAAGGAGGATCTGGTACGTATTTTGGACTCTAAAGACTCAAAATGTGATCTCTATTTGTACTTTATATAGACTTGAGCCTGTCCCAGCTGCCACAGGGTGAGAGGCAGCGTACAGGCCAGCCTATTTTTTTTTTCCAAGTGGTCTTGAGCAATAGTATCATCCAGGCTTTATGAAGGTCTTTCAAAATTTCAAACATTTTTAAAGCACTGGCTGCTTTGTCACTCATTTGCCATCCTGGAATTTCATAAACAACCCATTTTAAATAGTCTGTGTAGGCAGTTTGTTACTAGCAACCTACCACAAAAACACACCATTTGTTTCCATTTCTTTAGTTTAACCCATGAAAAATGCCAAAGATAAGACAGTAACATGGAAGAAAACAGCACTCTTTTCAATAGCATTCATCAACAAAATGATTCCCAAAGAATTATTAGCTGAAAACTTGGCACATCTCAGCATGGTGTGCAGTGTGTCCTTAAAACATTTGAGGAAACCGAACAAGTGGAGAACCAAAGAAATGACAGGCCTTAAAACTATCTACAGCAGATAAAGAGGATCTGAAAGCCATGTCCTTAAGAAATAGGAAAAAAATCCAGCAAAGACCTGACACAGAACCTGAGAGATGCATCTACTACTGTTCACTGAAGCCTCATCAGAAATGGTCTCAGTGGAAGCATGGCTGTCAAGAAAGAAGCAAGGGAAACAGGGAGGAAAGACTGAGCTTCATGAAATGACACAAGAACTGAACTGAAAATCAGTGGCAGCAAGTCTGATGGAGTGATCAATCCAAATGTGAACCCAGGTCTGTGTAAGGCAGAATAAATGAGCCTACCATAAATTCAACTGAATGTTTGCAATAAAATGCTGTACCAGATCACACAGTAATTACAGTCCTCAGTGCTAAACGGGCTCCTTCTTATATAGTGCTTTTCTAGCTCAAAGTGCTTTATACACCATGTGCTGCGTTCACCCATTCATACAAGCACTTCCTTCTACAGCTCAGTGCTTCCTGTCTTACATCCACACACACTCATACTCTGACGGCTGCATCAGAGCAACGTGGACTTCAGGATCTTGCCCAAGGATAATTTGGCATGCAGACTGAAGCATCCAGGAATCAAACCAGCAACCTTAAGATTAGTAGATGGCCTGCTCTACCACCTGAGACACAGCCACCCCAACTTTTTTACAGTTTAGGAATGTCATTATTTGTAGTTTCCCGTGTGCTTACTGCATATCATTAGTTGTATTTAAAGCAAACATGTCATCCATCTGCCCGTTTGCTTCGACTTTCTTCCAGGGTCGTAGGGCGGCTGGAGCCTATCCCAGCTGCCAGGGCGAGGGGGGTGCACCTTGGACAGGTCACCAGTGTGTGACAGGGCTGAGAGAGCCCTGGTCCATGTGAACCATTCACACGCACATTCACACCTACAGCCAACTTAGAATCATCATTAACCTGACCCCACTGATGTTTTGGTATATTGGCTTTCTGGGCCAAAGGTAACCACAAGTTTTATGCAACTTTCATATTTGTGTGCTAAACATTTAGGCTAATCTTGCACAGAGACTGTAAGCAAAAAGAAATAAGTGAACATCCACAAACAGAAGTCATTTTAGATGGCATATGATTTCCTTTTTTTATTATTTTCAAATTTACAAAACAAAAAAAAAAAAGGGAGGGAGAGAGAGAGAAGAAAGGATGGCTGGAGGAAAGAAAGGCACAGAGGAGAGGTCAAGGTCCAGGAGATGGATCGAAGGTGGCGGCAGACGAGGGGAGCTTCCTTTGAGCTGAAGCAGCAGCAGCAGCAGAGGTCCTCCGGAGAAACTTGAAGCGCTTTTTCTTTCTGAGGCAGCGCTCGTGCAGCTCTTTGTGCTGCAGGATGAGGGCCTGCAGATCACTGAGTGTTTCTGCATTCTCTGCTTCAAGTGTTGTACACTTTATCTCGAGTTCTTTAACTCGGTCATGCTTTTCTGCATGCCTTTCTTCCAGAAGGTTCAATTTCTGCTGCTGTATTTTTTCTGCTTCCTGCAGGTCGTCACACTGACTCTGCACTTGTTGAAGTCTGCACTGGATGTCTTTGTTCCTCTCTTCCATCTTCTGGAGCATCTCCCTGTGCTTTGCTTCCTTTTCGTTGAGGACATTTCCATTGCTCTGCTGGGCTTTGTGAAGCAATGCTTGCAGGTTTTGATTTTGTGTCTGCATGTCCTCCAGTTTGGCCTCCACCACCCTGTGCTTCTTTTCAGTGTGCTCCAGTTTGGATTCGACCTCTGTGCGCTTCATCTTCAGTTCTTTGTTCTCTTTTAGAACTGCTACTTTTTTTTCCAATGCTTGATCGAGCATTTGCTGTAAGCTTTGGTTTCTTTTGCTCATTTCTAGCAGCTTTGTTTCCAGCTTTCTGCATTTTGCATTCTGTTCCTGCTGGATAAGCATCTGTGTGTTTCTTGTGACACCTTCATTAAGCTTTTCTCGCAAGCCTTTGTTTTCTTTCTCCATGGCTTCCAGCTTCGATTGCAGCTCTGCATCCTGCTCTAGCTTCTCTTTCTCCATGGCTCTAATTCTTTCCATGGCTGCTTTCAACTTGACTTGCAAGTTTTGCTCTTTTCCCTCCATGTTTTGGAGCTTGGACTGCAGCTCTTGGAGTTTTCTCTCCGCCACTCGGAGTTTGCTGCACGTATCATCCGCATGAAATTTCCCCTTCTGCACCCGGTGATGTGATCCACTTCTGTGGGATTTAGGCTCATCATCACCATTGAAGGGCTCGGCGTCAGTGTCAACTGAAGCATTTTGCCGAAAACCCCAGTAATTGGTGTCTATTTCAGGGTCAAGGGGGATTTCAGGCAGATCACCCCATTCAAGGGGGACTTCTGAATTATCACCCCAGTCAAACAGGTCGCTTTCTCCTGAGAGTTGAGACATGCTGTTGATCGTTTGACTGCTACTGATTGAAACGTTTCCAAATGCTGAAGTTTCAACTGCTGCGAACAGGAATGCTGCAAACACGACTGCTCCGAAGAGGAATGTTGCAAACACGACTGCTGCGAACACGATTGGTGCAAACAGGAATGCTGCAAACACGACTGCAACTAAGAGGAATGCTGCGAACACGACTGCTGCGAAGAGGAATGCTGCGAACACAACTGCTGCGAAGAGGAATGCTGCGAACACGACTGCTGCGAAGAGGAATGCTGCGAACACGACTGCTGCGAAGAGGAATGCTGCGAACACGACTGCTGAGAAGAGGAATGCTGCAAACACGACTGCTGCGAAGAGGAATGGTGCAAACACAACTGCTGCAAACACACTGAATTCTACTCTTCAAAGGCAAACCATAAAAAACAGACAGATAGAATGTGATGTCATAATGTAACAAATCTAAAGTCAACATTTCATATGCAAATTAGGTTGTCACATGACTTTAAAGATGTCATGTGACACAAGAAGGAACTGCAGGTTGTAAGTTGTAAGGAACTGCAGGCAAATTTCTATGAGGTAAGGCATTTTTTAAATTCATTTTTTTACTTTATGGTTAACATTCTTTGAACTGTTTTGCAATTCTATTTATTTATTCAACATTTGGTTTAAAATGACTGAAAAGTAGAAATTAGATATAGTTATAATATAAATGTTTATTTTTTTATAAATATAATAGAAAAACAGCGTTTCCTGGAGAAAATGCACTGTGAATGCTTGCTGCTGAATGATTGGAGCTGAAATGCCACGAAATGCTTCAGAGCTTAAATCTGATTGGCTGAAAGACTGAAAGCAGCTGAAAAATGCTGAAAATAAATTTGAAATTCAAAACAGCTGAAATTGTCAACAAAGTAGCTAAATGAAACTCAGTTTGCTTAAAGGGCAGAAAAACAGCCTGAAGAAATTTTAACTGCAGCTGAAGAAAAGCCAGAAAAGATACTGAAATGGGTAAAGCGGCCCACCAGTGTTCTTTTTGACTGCAAATTTGGATTTAGTTTCAGTCATAATTTAGTCATCTGAATAGTTTATTTTTAGTCTAGTTTTAGTCGACGAAATTATCGTAAGAATTTAGTCGACTGAATCTGCAGTCCATTTAGTCGACTAAAATATAAAAAAATATTTAAAAAAATGCACAACTGCCAAAACAAAAATCTGTATTTATTTGCCAGTAGAAATTGTTGAAACTTGTGAAATCCTCCTGATCTTTGCTGTATTGTGGAAACATGTAAAAAATAACGTGAATGAAAACAGGCTGCAAAATGCAGGAAAACAATTTAGTGCCATTGCTAAAGGGTTGGATGAGTGTACTTGAGTGGTCAAAGTCTGCTGCTTGTTGCCACAGTACTGCTCATTTTCTCAGCTCTAATTGTTTTGTAAAACCTTTGTTTTTAGTTGCATGATTGATAAAAGATGCACACATACCAACAGCAGGTAAAATCAGATCTAGAAAAGCTGCACCAAATGCTGTCTGCAGGGACGGTGAACTGGGGAGTGTTCAGTGTCACTTACCGTTTTTCTCTGCAGTAATTATTTTACTGTTC
The DNA here is from genome assembly GCF_007364275.1 of Archocentrus centrarchus. Taxonomy (NCBI): domain Eukaryota; kingdom Metazoa; phylum Chordata; class Actinopteri; order Cichliformes; family Cichlidae; genus Archocentrus; species Archocentrus centrarchus. Next base: position 18,525,008 of record NC_044363.1, read on the forward strand.
TGACTAAAGGTTTTTAGGTTCTGTGTTTGAGGATGCTGAGGACAACCAAGAAAGAGATGATGATGATGATGATGATGATGATGATGATGATGATGTTTTGCCGTGAAGCATAAACATGGAGAACCCACAGATGACCTGGAAGGTGTTGGAGTCGTCATCAGAGGTGTGGAAGTGTTTCACAACCTTAGGAGCATTGCATATGATACCTATGCATATGATAGTATCACATTTCCTGTGTAGTATAATGAAGGTTTTGGAATGGTTTTAATTTTAGATGAGTGATAAAGGGGGAAAAAGAACTTGTAAGGAATTCCTGTGTAGTGTATAATGTGTGTTTGGATGGAGCTGGTTCTTCTGTTCATCCTAATTTGAAAATATTTTCACTGCAGAAGATCACTGCAGGTCCCACAAGATGCGTCAGGAACCGCTGCGTGGCAGGCAGGTGAGGACCCCAAAGCAGGGCGCTGGACTCGGAATAACTCAAAAACTCAGCTTTTATTTGCTGGCAAACACGGGGGTGGAACTGGCAGGACCAGCAGCAAACACTTGGAAACAGGAGGGGAAAAAACACACACACACACACACACAGAGCACTGAGACCAGGGTCCTATTCCAGGAAGCAGGTTCAACAAACTCCGAGTTTAAAAACAGACTCTGAGTTGATCAACTCAGAGATCGGCAACTCTGAGTTTCCCGTTCCAGAACAGCTGATCAGAGTTGGTCGATCAGCTCTGAGTATGATCACCCTGAGTTAGCGCGTGCTAACCATCATCAATGGAGCGCTGACACCAGGATTCACCATGGCAATGTGTAAATAAAGGGCGGAGCCTCCATTTGAATCTGGTGGATGGAGGATCCCACGTGTCAGTGTGGACCATGACGAGTCACTTTAATCAGCCTGACCCACTCTGTCATCATCACAGACAGAATAAAAGTTTGTTATCAAATATATCATTTCTTTATAATGTCTGCTGTCATCATTTTCACAACCTGAATCTCCATCAGATGAAGCTGAATCTTAATTTTTTCACATTTAATTTATAAAATCTAATTATTCAGCCTGACGGACAAACTGCAGGAGACAGAAAGTGAAGATAAAACTGTGGAGAAACAGCTCAGACTGAGTTTACTGACCGACCTGTGTGTTAGAGACTGAGACAGCAGCAGACCCCGGGGGAGCTGACCTCAGGTCAGTTTATTTAAGAAAAACTGTTTTTGCTGCAGTTTATGACAGTTCAGTTTATGACAGTTCAGTTTATGGTTATTTGTTGAAATAATTGTACAGTAAAAATGGAATCTATTGATGGAATAGCAACCTCACTTTATTCATTTATTTAAGTGAGGATTTCATTATTTCTGCCATTACTGGATAGAAATGAGATTTGCAGGAAAAACTGCTTTAATGTTTCCAGTTTAACCATTTGAATCTGATCTAAGATCAGCTGATAGATGACAGCTCTCTGACAGCCACAGCAGAGATGTTTCACTGAGTTACTGTTAAAGGTCAGAGTTCAGTCATAGTTTCATATTTAGCTGAAAACATTCAGAGCAGATTTCCAAGTCTGTAATGAATGTAAAGTTTTACCAGTAAAGGCAAACATGCTGTGATAAATGCCTCCTAAACTCAGCAGCTGCACCAACCTGACATTTCTCCTCCCTGAGTTAAACAGATGAATGGAAGTTAAATGGTTACAAACATAAAAAACACTGGTCCACAGACAGGCGCAGTGAGCTGAAATCAACAGCTGACCCACACAAAGCTACCTGAGATGCTGTATTGAACTACTATATATAATTTAATTATTTGTCCTGACTGGTTTCACCTCAGATGGTCTTCTTTCTCCTTTGGTAGATTTCTCCCTCCTCTGTTTTGATGCCAAGAAGAAGAAGAAGAAGCTGCTTCACAGAAGTGGGCTTCATGGTCTCAGTGCACAGGCTGCCAGTCACACTCACACACAGCAACATGTGTTTTCACTGCCACAATCAATACATTGAACAAAATCCATGTATTGTTGTTTGGAAACGTGTCACATTACTGCATGCTAAGGTGTGTTATTAAAGAAAACATTGAGTTCTGTTTTTCTGCTTTGATGATATCCCAAGCTTTTGTTTCACAAAGTTTATTTTCCAGTGGACAAAATATTTACTGTTACACATTTCTTTCTCATAGGGAATTTTTTCCATATTTTCCCATATTTCAGTCTCTGGTTCTTGAGAGTCATGGCTGCTCTGTCTGGTCTCTGACAGAGATCCTTAAAAATATTATTGGAAAGTACCTATTCATTTTACTTTCAAACAGCTTTATGTGAATGTTATCTTTTGATGTATTCTTTTTAATATATTGATCACAGTGTAGTGTACAGTAGAGACATCCAACAATGATGAGACTGGGCTGCTTGTGTGTGATTTGGAAGGTTTGTGTCTGTCTGTGACTCTGCAGAGGTTAAAGCTGTGATCCAGTCTCAGTCTCTGACTGAAGGTTGCTGAGACTCTGATTAGATACACAATGTGAAGCTCACAATTCCCTAAACAAATAAAACAGTAATGACAAACACGAACAGCTGTACTTATTTCAGAGACACGAATGTTTACAAACGTAATATTTATTTTAAGTATTGGACTTCATAAAGCGCACTGATGTTAGAGTGTGTGTTCATATTGAAATCATTTTGTAGGCTGAAATTGTAACGGTGGACCTGAGATGGTCCAGAGAAAGTAAACACATGTTCATTGGAGTAATATTCAGGTGATGGCTGTGAAACGTCAACAGACTGAGACAGCCAGCTGTGAAATGCGCGCACAATGACGTCACCTCATTCACTGCTAGCTACACTGCTAGCTACATCGTATCATTCACGATCATCTATGTAAACAACGTTTAAAGATGTCGCCGCAGCTCTGCAGCTGTAACTGTTTCAAATCATATATTTTTGTTCGTTTGAACTCTGAGGATGTTTTTAAAACGGTCTTAAAAGGCTGTTGCTATGGTGGTTGTCACGGACGCCTCAGCAGCTTCTTGGGCTAACCTGGCGCGTCCGGTTCCTGCTGCTAGCTGTCTGCCGCAGGGAGGAGCGTCCCATTTCAAAGAGCCGCTGCTCCGCCGTAACTGTGGCTCAAACACCACTTTATCCTTTAAGGAAAGGCCTTTTATAGCCACTGAGGACACACACACTAATGTGCACGTCAGTGTCACAGTGTGACTTCACTAAAACCTCTAAAGTATTGTTTATAAAATGGAAAATGAGCCGGGCAGGGACCTGATGATGGAGACTGGGGGGTCTGCAGCTGACGTTTCACAATCCTGATTGACTCGCTGTACATTCATAGAATTCATCAGAGCAGAGTTTAGACTGCACAGTGTGCTGCGCTCACTGTTACTGTGTCAGCTGCTGCCTTCATATATGTTTGCTGCTGAGGTTTGATGAAGCAGGTGGAGGAGAGTCAAAGCATGCTCACAGCCAGCTCATCATTTCCATGCAAGGAGCCTGCTTGGATTTTAGTTTGATTTATCATCTCGAACCAAATGTTAGATGTGACTGATGGGCTGCAGACCTGCAGGGTGCAACATAACTTTGACCCAAGGATCCCAGGATAGAGCCCATGCCCACCAAGACCCTGGGTGGATCAATGGTGACAATGAAGACAGATAATCAATATGGATATTAAATAATAATCCACTACATATTTGTTGGATTCAGCAAGAGTAATATGGATGACATTTAGTCTGAATTACTAACCCTAGCTCAGCATACAATGACGTCCTGGACTGCCAGTATTATTAGTTTGAGAAGGAGAGTCGTTTTGGTCGCAGTTTTTATTAAAAAATAAAAGGGAAAATATAAACAAACCAAAAGCTCAACATTGTGAAGACTTGGAAGAACAATGTGACACTGATGAGAGGATTAGGCTTCCCAGGTCATTCCCAGGCCAAACCGGCTGGTGATCAGAATTATTTATTTATTTATTTTTTTAACCCAATTTCGCTGGCGGTGCAGCGCTCACAGCCTGTCCGAGGTCCTGGGCTGAACTTCAAGCCCAGCCCGTCCCTCCAGACAGTGCTCGCTGCTCCACTATAATGACCGCTTTACTCTCATCTTTCTACTGTTTTTAATGGACAGTTCTGCTTACAATTACAACACAGCCCAGCAATCAACAGGCGTATTGTATTGATGCTTAATCCCAGCGCTCTCTGTCGGCCTTGGCCTTTTGTACCGGGGCCACGCCAGGGCGGCTGCTCCCGGTCGGTGTGAAATGCAATTTGCATGACAGCCCTGAGTAAACAGTGCTTCCAGGTGTGCCTTCGCAGAGTTGTGTATTTAAAAATGAGCCATTTGGCGAAGGCTCCTTTTTTCTTGGTATCTGCACATCCCTTCGTCTGGCACGCAGGACACAAAACAACGGATCTACGGAGTTCAAGTATTACATTTACTTTTCCATCTCAAACAGAAACTAAATATTTCACCGGGTCATAACTGCATACGATGACCAGTGTGTTAGTGATGACAGACTGAAGCACTGACAGTCCTCTTCTGCTGAGCTATTCATATAGTCATTATCAGTCTTGGTTACAAAAGAAAATGTGGAAAACTGAGAATTTCCACAGCTGGGCATCCAGATGACCGCAGAGTCTTTCTTTCCATTATTATTATTGGTTGTGCATACGGTAAGATAATGAACGTAGACACAGAGAACACAAAGTTACCAATGGCACCAAATACGGTTCTGCATTTAATCAAACGCCACTTTATTAGACAGAGCTCTGAAACAGGAACCTGTAAGAACACAGATTTTAACACGTACTGTATTGTTGGAATATGATATATGCCACATACATTTACTTATATACATTTACTTCCCTGAGAAATTTGTCTGGAAAATAACTGATTACAAATACAGAAGCTTATAATGTTCTGTGTCATCATGACCTTTGTATTCTGACTGTACACTGATGAAGACTACACAATGATAGAAATGGGGACTTCGAGGTCACCCTGTTGTTGAAATTCTCTGCTTTCCACATTCTGTTTTGTGAATGATGTAATCAAGGCTGATATGCTCTGACTATATGAATCTCTAAGTAGAATTAGAAGGCGCCAGTGCTCCATTTCATGTCCAGTACCACACATGGGCATGGTATGCAGTCCTGACCCAGATTGATCTGTAAACTGTTTGAAAAAGGCTTTATTAAATATAATATTTGGACTCCTTATTCCTCTTTGTTTTGTCATTCCTATCGATAAGCGAACACGCAGAAACTAAAGCCTTAAACAGCAGACAGCAGCACACACTCTTCTTCTTATTATTATTATTTTAAAATTTCTTCAGTCTACAGAATATGTTGCCGTTGACATAAAGTGACCTCCAGCACTGTTTAGACGCTGTGGGTGATAAACAGTGAAGGTTTTTTTCCTGGTTTTAGGCTTTTGCGTGGTCTTGGATCGACAAGACTGAAAACAAGACAAGGGAAATGAGGAGTCTTTTTCCTCTTCACCCACTGTAACATCGACTGAGGTGTGCAAGGCCCTGAGGAGGACCAACCCCCGAAAAGCACCTGGCCCCGACAACATCCCTGGCCGTGCTCTGAGGGTCTGCTCTTCAGAGCTGGCCGAGGTTTTTACAGATATTTTTAATTTGTCCCTCTCCCAATCATCTGTGCCCACATGCTTCAAGTCCACCACTATAGTGCCCCTCCCCAAGAAAACCAACACAACCTCTTTGAATGACTATCGTCCCATTGCACTCACTTCACTTGTAATGAAGTGCTTTGAGAGGATGGTCATGTCCCATATTAAAGGATCCATTCCGGACACATTAGATCCCCTGCAATTTGCATACCGTCAGAACCGTTCAACTGATGATGCTGTTAATGCAGCCATCCATACAGCCCTCTCACACCTTGAAAATAAGGACACTTATGTTCGAATGCTGTTTATAGACTACAGTTCAGCTTTCAACACCGTCATCCCAAGCAGGCTGGTTGAAAAGCTGTTCACCCTCGGAATACCACCCTCCCTCTGCCGCTGGGTCTTGGACTTCCTTACAGACAGACCTCAGGCAGTCAGAGTTGGTACCAGGACATCAGAAACAAAGACAGTGAGCACTGGGACCCCACAAGGCTGTGTGCTCAGTCCTCTCCTGTACACCCTCTTCACCTACGACTGCATCCCCTCCCAAAGCAACACCTCCATCGTCAAGTTTGCTGACGACACCACCGTCATTGGGCTGATTACTGGGGGAGAGGAAGCAGCTTACAGGGAAGAGGTGGCCCAGCTGGTGTCCTGGTGCCAGGAAAATAATCTCTCCTTAAATACAGAGAAGACTAAGGAGATGATTATTGACCCGAGGAAGAGAAGAGACCAGCATGCTCCATTATTCATCAACAGGACTCAGGTGGAGAGAGTGAAGCCCTTCAAATTCCTTGGCACCCACATCAGTGAAGACCTCACCTGGACCTACAACACAGCACAGACTGTCAAGAAAGCTCAGCAGAGACTCTTCTTCTTAAGGAAACTGAGGAAATTCGGATTATCCCCCAAGCTCCTCAGCAACTTTTACAGATGCACTGTGGAGAGCATCCTGACAAATTCCATCACAGTGTGGTATGGAAACTGCACCAGTCAGGACAGGAAGGCTCTCCAGCGTGTCATCAAAACAGCACAAATCATCTGTGGAGCTGCCTTCCCATCACTACAGGACACTTATAATACCCGGGTAATAAAGAGGGCACACAACATCATCAAGGACCGTACCCACCCACAGCACACACTGTTCACACTCCTGCCGTCTGGCAGACGTTACAGGAGTGTAAAAGCAAGAACAACCAGACTAAAAAACAGTTTCTATCCACAGGCCATCAGGCTACTGAACCACTGACTGATTACCAAACTGTGATTACCTGCCTTTCTTTCATCTGTATATATTGTTTGATCCCACAGGTATTTTACCTCTGTGACAGCTTCTCCGTTTCATAGGGTCATGGCCACACCTGCAGCGGGGTCTTACCCTCTTCTGATAGTTGTGACACTACTTAAGCTGTGGCGGGGCTGCTCGTCTGGCTCTAACTGCTAATAATCCTATCATCTGCCCCGCTACCTCTCTGTTCTGATGCTATCGTTCAGGAAGGCTCACACAGACGACCCAAAACAGAGTACAGATAGTTATAGCAGCCAGCCCCTTGATCAGTGCACTTGTAACCGACCAGAATCTTTTATCGGCTCGGTGTGAGCCCAAGGGACATAAGTAAAGTTGAAGTGGTTTACTAAAGACTAGTGTGTCCAAATAGAACCTGATGATATAGCTTGCCTTGCCTTACTTTTACTCTTCTTGGACATTAAGTGTACCGTTTAAAAGGGAAATAAATTCTCAACAAATTCCACTGACTTTTTAGAGTCAAATTTTATTTGCAGGTTTATAGCTCAAGCAGTTTGCATTTAGCTCTGAATCAATCCTTAATCAATGCTCTACATGCAGTAATCTCTTCTAAATATCAGATCTCAAAATCATCATATATCAATCACTTCTTAAACAGAGTAAATACTTATGAGCTGGGTTGATGAAGAAGGGGCTTGAAATTGTCCAAATCGTTTTAAAATCCTTTTTGGAAGAAAAGACTTCAAGTTGGTGCCTGGCCAGAAGCGACCACACCCAAAGTCCAGTCCGTTACTGCTGCAGTGAAGTTGGGGAAAAAGGAGAAGTCCAAAAGAGTGAAGTTATCCACTTCTGATTGACTGTCCTTCTTTTATAATCCTTACTGTTCGTCAGGCTTCATTTTAGAAATCCAACAGCTCAGGCACCTCCAATCTTCATCCGACAATGCAGGGAGAATTCTCACAAAGACGGTTTGAAGTCAATTAAATGTCCACATCTGGGTTGGCTTAGTCCAATGAGCAGACCTGTCTAGGTGCTGAGAAGGGCTCCGCAGAATCTCGTACGATGTTTTCGTGCAACTCCTTATATATGTTGTCTAAGACACATCCTAGTTTTAACAACAACATCATGACAAATCATCACCCCACTGCTCTTATTACCAATTATGGTATTAGGCTTTATTCAATACCTCATTTCTCGTAATACATGGCTTGTTTGGTACTTTCCAGTTAAGATTATTTTTAACTTGTTTTTCTCCTCTTGTTCCCTCTTATTCCTAGGCAACAGGTTTCAGTTCCTCATTTCCCTTGCTCAGTGATTTTCCAAGATTTCACAACTTTGTATTACACTCTGAATCATTTCTGTGTTACACACGTACTTATCAACCTTAGGTAGAAATCATACAGATTATTTGTTATATTTCATAAATCATCCTTTAACAGCCTAATAAATTGCAATCATAAATGCCCACATAGTATCAGGCACAGGCCATCGAATAACCAAAATCTCAACCTTAATCCACTTTACTTGACAATATCTGTATATATTGCACTTGCTTTATTATTGATTTATTTTTATTTTCTACTTTTACTTTCCTAATATACTAGTTCTTAAATTTTATTTTAACTTAGTTGCTTATTTCAATTGTTTGTAAAGCAGTCGCAAGTAAGAATTTCATTGCTCAGCATAACCACAGTGTTTTGCGGTGTACATGACAATAAACTTCTTGAATCTTGAATCTAATTTAATGTAATATAATAAGACCCATTTCCAAAACAGATTACAGGTTAACCCGGGTGGCACTGCATTGCATTGCCAGCATCTTGCTGCTGGGGTGCATGGAGTACTCGCACCGTCTTCTCTCAGGGCAGGTTTCTTATAGTCAAACCTTATCTATGTTGGTTACGTCACATACAGAACAGAGCACTAAGACTGACTACATGTTTTTGTCAGGGTTTCATAGTTGAAGCTTATCTATGTTGAATTGCATCATGTACATAACGTTTCTGCCTTTGCTGATTTAAATGTATTAAACTGTCTTAGAAGAGAGCAATGAAGATAGTAGTGCTAATCACCAGAGTAGAAGTACATTTTGTTTTTGTTCGGTAGCAAGGACAGCCTAGGCCTTCTGTGTCTCTGTGTCTGTCATAACAGTTCATGTTAGCTAGCGAGTGAAAAGTGTTGCAGTTAAGTTGATGAATCAGGAAAAAAAAAAAAAAAAGTCGATAAATCAGCGTTCAGTAAATTCTCCTGAAAGCAGCTTTGTTACGATGCAGTTCTGAGTTTAGCAGCATTTTAGTTTCAGGTCAGACACATTCAGAGGGAACTTTTCAGGACTGTGGTCTGTTTGTGGTGGTCAGACAGCCTCAGTAAATCTGTGGTCATGAACTGCAGCTGCAAGTTAAGAAAGGTGAGCAGGCTCCATCACTTGAGACACAAGCAGTGTTTTAGCTGCAGGCTGATGGCTAACAGTAAACTAGCAGAGTGAGTCGGTGGGTCGGTGGAGCTGTCGGTTTGCAGTCGTCGTTGCCTCTGGGGCTGAATATGGATGAAAACACTGTAAATATGTTGTTTAGCTCGTTATGTGTGGTTTCCACAAACACTGATTACTGTACAGTGTCTTGCCTTATAATGTAAAATTACTATATAACAAATGAGCGCTGGTAATTAAAAACCCAAATGAGTGTGTATTCCACCATTCCAAGAAAATAAGATGAACACGCAAAAATGAAGCTGCATGCCAAAAACTGGGAGCCTGAACGGTTTGGTCGTGCATTGGTTGATCTCTAGTTAGTTGGTGCAGAATAAAATATTAAAACCCTCCTTACATATGTGTTTGATTTGTTACAGAATGATACCACTGGATAAAAAGAGTGTGCTTACTTAAGGAGGATCTGGTACGTATTTTGGACTCTAAAGACTCAAAATGTGATCTCTATTTGTACTTTATATAGACTTGAGCCTGTCCCAGCTGCCACAGGGTGAGAGGCAGCGTACAGGCCAGCCTATTTTTTTTTCCAAGTGGTCTTGAGCAATAGTATCATCCAGGCTTTATGAAGGTCTTTCAAAATTTCAAACATTTTTAAAGCACTGGCTGCTTTGTCACTCATTTGCCATCCTGGAATTTCATAAACAACTCCTTTTAAATAGTCTGTGTAGGCAGTTTGTTACTAGCAACCTACCACAAAAACACACCATTTGTTTCCATTTCTTTAGTTTAACCCATGAAAAATGCCAAAGATAAGACAGTAACATGGAAGAAAACAGCACTCTTTTCAATAGCATTCATCAACAAAATGATTCCCAAAGAATTATTAGCTGAAAACTTGGCACATCTCAGCATGGTGTGCAGTGTGTCCTTAAAACATTTGAGGAAACTGAACAAGTGGAGAACCAAAGAAATGACAGGCCTTAAAACTATCTACAGCAGATAAAGAGGATCTGAAAGCCATGTCCTTAAGAAATAGGAAAAAAATCCAGCAAAGACCTGACACAGAACCTGAGAGATGCATCTACTACTGTTCACTGAAGCCTCATCAGAAATGGTCTCAGTGGAAGCATGGCTGTCAAGAAGGAAGCAAGGGAAACAGGGAGGAAAGACTGAGCTTCATGAAATGACACAAGAACTGAACTGAAAATCAGTGGCAGCAAGTCTGATGGAGTGATCAATCCAAATGTGAACCCAGGTCTGTGTAAGGCAGAATAAATGAGCCTACCATAAATTCAACTGAATGTTTGCAATAAAATGCTGTACCAGATCACACAGTAATTACAGTCCTCAGTGCTAAACGGGCTCCTTCTTATATAGTGCTTTTCTAGCTCAAAGTGCTTTATACACCATGTGCTGCGTTCACCCATTCATACAAGCACTTCCTTCTACAGCTCAGTGCTTCCTGTCTTACATCCACACACATTCATACTCTGACGGCTGCATCAGAGCAACGTGGACTTCAGGATCTTGCCCAAGGATAATTTGGCATGCAGACTGAAGCATCCAGGAATCAAACCAGCAACCTTAAGATTAGTAGATGGCCTGCTCTACCACCTGAGACACAGCCACCCCAACTTTTTTACAGTTTAGGAATGTCATTATTTGTAGTTTCCCGTGTGCTTACTGCATATCATTAGTTGTATTTAAAGCAAACATGTCATCCATCTGCCCATTTGCTTCGACTTTCTTCCAGGGTCGTAGGGCGGCTGGAGCCTATCCCAGCTGCCAGGGCGAGGGGGGTGCACCTTGGACAGGTCACCAGTGTGTGGCAGGGCTGAGAGAGCCCTGGTCCATGTGAACCATTCACACGCACATTCACACCTACAGCCAACTTAGAATCATCATTAACCTGACCCCACTGATGTTTTGGTATATTGGCTTTCTGGGCCAAAGGTAACCACAAGTTTTATGCAACTTTCATATTTGTGTGCTAAACATTTAGGCTAATCTTGCACAGAGACTGTAAGCAAAAAGAAATAAGTGAACATCCACAAACAGAAGTCATTTTAGATGGCATATGATTGCCTTTTTTTATTATTTTCAAATTTACAAAACAAAAAAAAAAAAAGGGAGGGAGAGAGAAGAAAGGATGGCTGGAGGAAAGAAAGGCACAGAGGAGAGGTCAAGGTCCAGGAGATGGATCGAAGGTGGTGGCAGACGAGGGGAGCTTCCTTTGAGCTGAAGCAGCAGCAGCAGCAGCAGAGGTCCTCCGGAGAAACTTGAAGCGCTTTTTCTTTCTGAGGCAGTGCTCGTGCAGCTCTTTGTGCTGCAGGATGAGGGCCTGCAGATCACTGAGTGTTTCTGCATTCTCTGCTTCAAGTGTTGTACACTTTATCTCGAGTTCTTTAACTCGGTCATGCTTTTCTGCATGCCTTTCTTCCAGAAGGTTCAATTTCTGCTGCTGTATTTTTTCTGCTTCCTGCAGGTCGTCACACTGACTCTGCACTTGTTGAAGTCTGCACTGGATGTCTTTGTTCCTCTCTTCCATCTTCTGGAGCATCTCCCTGTGCTTTGCTTCCTTTTCGTTGAGGACATTTCCATTGCTCTGCTGGGCTTTGTGAAGCAATGCTTGCAGGTTTTGATTTTGTGTCTGCATGTCCTCCAGTTTGGCCTCCACCACCCTGTGCTTCTTTTCAGTGTGCTCCAGTTTGGATTCGACCTCTGTGCGCTTCATCTTCAGTTCTTTGTTCTCTTTTAGAACTGCTACTTTTTTTTCCAATGCTTGATCGAGCATTTGCTGTAAGCTTTGGTTTCTTTTGCTCATTTCTAGCAGCTTTGTTTCCAGCTTTCTGCATTTTGCATTCTGTTCCTGCTGGATAAGCATCTGTGTGTTTCTTGTGACACCTTCATTAAGCTTTTCTCGCAAGCCTTTGTTTTCTTTCTCCATGGCTTCCAGCTTCGATTGCAGCTCTGCATCCTGCTCTAGCTTCTCTTTCTCCATGGCTCTAATTCTTTCCATGGCTGCTTTCAACTTGACTTGCAAGTTTTGCTCTTTTCCCTCCATGTTTTGGAGCTTGGACTGCAGCTCTTGGAGTTTTCTCTCCGCCACTCGGAGTTTGCTGCACCTATCATCCGCATGAAATTTCCCCTTCTGCACCCGGTGATGTGATCCACTTCTGTGGGATTTAGGCTCATCATCACCATTGAAGGGCTCGGCGTCAGTGTCAACTGAAGCATTTTGCCGAAAACCCCAGTAATTGGTGTCTATTTCAGGGTCAAGGGGGATTTCAGGCAGATCACCCCATTCAAGGGGGACTTCTGAATTATCACCCCAGTCAAACAGGTCGCTTTCTCCTGAGAGTTGAGACATGCTGTTGACCGTTTGACTGCTACTGATTGAAACGTTTCCAAATGCTGAAGTTTCAACTGCTGCGAACAGGAATGCTGCAAACACGACTGCTCCGAAGAGGAATGCTGCAAACACGACTGCTGCGAACACGATTGGTGCAAACAGTAATGCTGCAAACACGACTGCAACGAAGAGGAATGCTGCGAACACGACTGCTGCGAAGAGGAATGCTGCGAACACGACTGCTGAGAAGAGGAATGGTGCAAACACAACTGCTGCAAACACACTGAATTCTACTCTTCAAAGGCAAACCATAAAAAACAGACAGATAGAATGTGATGTCATAATGTAACAAATCTAAAGTCAACATTTCATATGCAAATTAGGTTGTCACATGACTTTAAAGATGTCATGTGACACAAGAAGGAACTGCAGGTTGTAAGTTGTAAGGAACTGCAGGCAAATTTCTATGAGGTAAGGCATTTTTTAAATTCATTTTTTTACTTTATGGTTAACATTCTTTGAACTGTTTTGCAATTCTATTTATTTATTCAACATTTGGTTTAAAATGACTGAAAAGTAGAAATTAGATATAGTTATAATATAAATATTTATTTTTTTATAAATATAATAGAAAAAAGGCGTTTCCTGGAGAAAATGCACTGTGAATGCTTGCTGCTGAATGATTGGAGCTGAAATGCCACGAAATGCTTCAGAGCTTAAATCTGATTGGCTGAAAGACTGAAAGCAGCTGAAAAATGCTGAAAATAAATTTGAAATTCAAAACAGCTGAAATTGTCAACAAAGTAGCTAAATGAAACTCAGTTTGCTTAAAGGGCAGAAAAACAGCCTGAAGAAATTTTAACTGCAGCTGAAGAAAAGCCAGAAAAGATACTGAAATGGGTAAAGCGGCCCACCAGTGTTCTTTTTGACTGCAAATTTGGATTTAGTTTCAGTCATAATTTAGTCATCTGAATAGTTTATTTTTAGTCTAGTTTTAGTCGACGAAATTATCGTAAGAATTTAGCCGACTGAATCTGCAGTCCATTTAGTCGACTAAAATATAAAAAAATATTTTAAAAAATGCACAACTGCCAAAACAAACATCTGTATTTTTTTGCCAGTAGAAATTGTTGAAACTTGTGAAATCCTCCTGATCTTTGCTGTATTGTGGAAACATGTAAAAAATAACGTGAATGAAAACAGAGGCTGCAAAATGCAGGAAAACAATTTAGTGCCATTGCTAAAGGTTTGGATGAGTGTACTTGAGTGGTCAAAGTCTGCTGCTTGTTGCCACAGTACTGCTCATTTTCTCAGCTCTAATTGTTTTGTAAAACCTTTGTTTTTAGTTGCATGATTGATAAAAGATGCACACATACCAACAGCAGGTAAAATCAGATCTAGAAAAGCTGCACCAAATGCTGTCTGCAGGGACGGTGAACTGGGGAGTGTTCAGTGTCACTTACCGTTTTTCTCTGCAGTAATTATTTTTCAGGTTTTTAGGTTCTGTGTTTGAGGATGCTGAGGACAACCAAGAAAGAGATGATGATGATGATGATGATGATAATGATGATGATGATGATGATGATGTTTTGCCGTGAAGCATAAACATGGAGAACCCACAGATGACCTGGAAGGTGTTGGAGTCGTCATCAGAGGTGTGGAAGTGTTTCACAACCTTAGGAGCATTGCATATGATACCTATGCATATGATAGTATCACATTTCCTGTGTAGTATAATGAAGGTTTTGGAATGGTTTTAATTTTAGATGAGTGATAAAGGGGGAAAAAGAACTTGTAAGGAATTCCTGTGTAGTGTATAATGTGTGTTTGGATGGAGCTGGTTCTTCTGTTCATCCTAATTTGAAAAATATTTTCACTGCAGAAGATCACTGCAGGTTCCACAAGATGTGTCAGGAACCGCTGCGTGGCAGGCAGGTGAGGACCCCAAAGCAGGGCGCTGGACTCGGAATAACTCAAAAACTCAGCTTTTATTTGCTGGCAAACACGGGGGTGGAACTGGCAGGACCAGCAGCAAACACTTGGAAACAGGAGGGGAAAAAACACACACACACACACACACACACACAGAGCACTGAGACCAGGGTCCTATTCCAGGAAGCAGGTTCAACAAACTCCGAGTTTAAAAACAGACTCTGAGTTGATCAACTCAGAGATCGGCAACTCTGAGTTTCCCGTTCCAGAACAGCTGATCAGAGTTGGTCGGTCAGCTCTGAGTATGATCACCCTGAGTTAGCGCGTGCTAACCATCATCAATGGAGCGCTGACACCAGGATTCACCATGGCAACGAGTAAATAAAGGGCGGAGCCTCCATTTGAATCTGGTGGATGGAGGATCCCACGTGTCAGTGTGGACCATGACGAGTCACTTTAATCAGCCTGACCCACTCTGTCATCATCACAGACAGAATAAAAGTTTGTTATCAAATATATCATTTCTTTATAATGTCGCTGTCATCATTTTCACAACCTGAATCTCCATCAGATGAAGCTGAATCTTAATTTCACATTTAATTTATAAAATCTAATTATTCAGCCTGACGGACAAACTGCAGGAGACAGAAAGTGAAGATAAAACTGTGGAGAAACAGCTCAGACTGAGTTTACTGACCGACCTGTGTGTTAGAGACTGAGACAGCAGCAGACCCCGGGGGAGCTGACCTCAGGTCAGTTTATTTAAGAAAAACTGTTTTTGCTGCAGTTTATGACAGTTCAGTTTATGACAGTTCAGTTTATGGTTATTTGTTGAAATAATTGTACAGTAAAAATGGAATCTATTGATGGAATAGCAACCTCACTTTATTCATTTATTTAAGTGAGGATTTCATTATTTCTGCCATTACTGGATAGAAATGAGATTTGCAGGAAAAACTGCTTTAATGTTTCCAGTTTAACCATTTGAATCTGATCTAAGATCAGCTGATAGATGACAGCTCTCTGACAGCCACAGCAGAGATGTTTCACTGAGTTACTGTTAAAGGTCAGAGTTCAGTCATAGTTTCATATTTAGCTGAAAACATTCAGAGCAGATTTCCAAGTCTGTAATGAATGTAAAGTTTTACCAGTAAAGGCAAACATGCTGTGATAAATGCCTCCTAAACTCAGCAGCTGCACCAACCTGACATTTCTCCTCCCTGAGTTAAACAGATGAATGGAAGTTAAATGGTTACAAACATAAAAAACACTGGTCCACAGACAGGCGCAGTGAGCTGAAATCAACAGCTGACCCACACAAAGCTACCTGAGATGCTGTATTGAACTACTATATATAATTTAATTATTTGTCCTGACTGGTTTCACCTCAGATGGTCTTCTTTCTCCTTTTGGTAGATTTCTCCCTCCTCTGTTTTGATGCCAAGAAGAAGAAGAAGAAGCTGCTTCAGAGAAGTGGGCTTCATGGTCTCAGTGCACAGGCTGCCAGTCACACTCACACACAGCAACATGTGTTTTCACTGCCACAATCAATACATGGAACAAAATCCATGTATTGTTGTTTGGAAACGTGTCACATTACTGCATGCTAAGGTGTGTTATTAACGAAAACATTGAGTTCTATTTTTCTGCTTTGATGATATCCCAAGCTTTTGTTTCACAAAGTTTATTTTCCAGTGGACAAAATATTTACTGTTACACATTTCTTTCTCATAGGGAATTTTTTCCATATTTTCCCATATTTCAGTCTCTGGTTCTTGAGAGTCATGGCTGCTCTGTCTGGTCTCTGACAGAGATCCTTAAAATATTATTGGAAAGTACCTATTCATTTTACTTTCAAACAGCTTTATGTGAATGTTATCTTTTGATGTATTATTTTTAATATATTGATCACAGTGTAGTGTACAGTAGAGACATCCAACAATGATGAGACTGGGCTGCTTGTGTGTGATTTGGAAGGTTTGTGTCTGTCTGTGACTCTGCAGAGGTTAAAGCTGTGATCCAGTCTCAGTCTCTGACTGAAGGTTGCTGAGACTCTGATTAGATACACAATGTGAAGCTCACAATTCCCTAAACAAATAAAACAGTAATGACAAACACGAACAGCTGTACTTATTTCAGAGACACGAATGTTTACAAACGTAATATTTATTTTAAGTATTGGACTTCATAAAGCGCACTGATGTTAGAGTGTGTGTTCATATTGAAATCATTTTGTAGGCTGAAATTGTAACGGTGGACCTGAGATGGTCCAGAGAAAGTAAACACATGTTCATTGGAGTAATATTCAGGTGATGGCTGTGAAACGTCAACAGACTGAGACAGACAGCTGTGAAATGCGCGCACAATGACGTCACCTCATTCACTGCTAGCTACACTGCTAGCTACATCGTATCATTCACGATCATCTATGTAAACAACGTTTAAAGATGTCGCCGCAGCTCTGCAGCTGTAACTGTTTCAAATCATATATTTTTGTTCGTTTGAACTCTGAGGATGTTTTTAAAACGGTCTTAAAAGGCTGTTGCTATGGTGGTTGTCACGGACGCCTCAGCAGCTTCTTGGGCTAACCTGGCGCGTCCGGTTCCTGCTGCTAGCTGTCTGCCGCAGGGAGGAGCGTCCCATTTCAAAGAGCCGCTGCTCCGCAGTAACTGTGGCTCAAACACCACTTTATCCTTTAAGGAAAGGCCTTTTATAGCCACTGAGGACACACACACTAATGTGCACGTCAGTGTCACAGTGTGACTTCACTAAAACCTCTAAAGTATTGTTTATAAAATGGAACATGAGCCGGGCAGGGACCTGATGATGGAGACTGGGGGGTCTGCAGCTGACGTTTCACAATCCTGATTGACTCGCTGTACATTCATAGAATTCATCAGAGCAGAGTTTAGACTGCACAGTGTGCTGCGCTCACTGTTACTGTGTCAGCTGCTGCCTTCATATATGTTTGCTGCTGAGGTTTGATGAAGCAGGTGGAGGAGAGTCAAAGCATGCTCACAGCCAGCTCATCATTTCCATGCAAGGAGCCTGCTTGGATTTTAGTTTGATTTATCATCTCGAACCAAATGTTAGATGTGACTGATGGGCTGCAGACCTGCAGGGTGCAACATAACTTTGACCCAAGGATCCCAGGATAGAGCCCATGCCCACCAAGACCCTGGGTGGATCAATGGTGACAATGAAGACAGATAATCAATATGGATATTAAATAATAATCCACTACATATTTGTTGGATTCAGCAAGAGTAATATGGATGACATTTAGTCTGAATTACTAACCCTAGCTCAGCATACAATGACGTCCTGGACTGCCAGTATTATTAGTTTGAGAAGGAGAGTCGTTTTGGTCGCAGTTTTGATTATAAAATAAAAGGGAAAATATAAACAAACCAAAAGCTCAACATTGTGAAGACTTGGAAGAACAATGTGACACTGATGAGAGGATTAGGCTTCCCAGGTCATTCCCAGGCCAAACCGGCTGGTGATCAGAATTATTTATTTATTTATTTTTTTAACCCAATTTCGCTGGCGGTGCAGCGCTCACAGCCTGTCCGAGGTCCTGGGCTGAACTTCAAGCCCAGCCCGTCCCTCCAGACAGTGCTCGCTGCTCCACTATAATGACCGCTTTACTCTCATCTTTCTACTGTTTTTAATGGACAGTTCTGCTTACAATTACAACACAGCCCAGCAATCAACAGGCGTATTGTATTGATGCTTAATCCCAGCGCTCTCTGTCGGCCTTGGCCTTTTGTACCGGGGCCACGCCAGGGCGGCTGCTCCCGGTCGGTGTGAAATGCGATTTGCATGACAGCCCTGAGTAAACAGTGCTTCCAGGTGTGCCTTCGCAGAGTTGTGTATTTAAAAATGAGCCATTTGGCGAAGGCTCCTTTTTTCTTGGTATCTGCACATCCCTTCGTCTGGCACGCAGGACACAAAACAACGGATCTACGGAGTTCAAGTATTACATTTACTTTTCCATCTCAAACAGAAACTAAATATTTCACCGGGTCATAACTGCATACGATGACCAGTGTGTTAGTGATGACAGACTGAAGCACTGACGGTCCTCTTCTGCTGAGCTATTCATATAGTCATTATCAGTCTTGGTTACAAAAGAAAATGTGGAAAACTGAGAATTTCCACAGCTGGGCATCCAGATGACCGCAGAGTCTTTCTTTCCATTATTATTATTGGTTGTGCATACGGTAAGATAATGAACGTAGACACAGAGAACACAAAGTTACCAATGGCACCAAATACGGTTCTGCATTTAATCAAACGCCACTTTATTAGACAGAGCTCTGAAACAGGAACCTGTAAGAACACAGATTTTAACACGTACTGTATTGTTGGAATATGATATATGCCACATACATTTACTTATATACATTTACTTCCCTGAGAAATTTGTCTGGAAAATAACTGATTACAAATACAGAAGCTTATAATGTTCTGTGTCATCATGACCTTTGTATTCTGACTGTACACTGATGAAGACTACACAATGATAGAAATGGGGACTTCGAGGTCACCCTGTTGTTGAAATTCTCTGCTTTCCACATTCTGTTTTGTGAATGATGTAATCAAGGCTGATATGCTCTGACTATATGAATCTCTAAGTTGAATTAGAAGGCGCCAGTGCTCCATTTCATGTCCAGTACCACACATGGGCATGGTATGCAGTCCTGACCCGGATTGATCTGTAAACTGTTTGAAAAAGGCTTTATTAAATTTAATATTTGGACTCCTTATTCCTGTTTGTTTTGTCATTCCTATCGATAAGCGAACACGCAGAAACTAAAGCCTTAAACAGCAGACAGCAGCACACACTCTTCTTCTTATTATTATTATTTTAAAATTTCTTCAGTCTACAGAATATGTTGCCGTTGACATAAAGTGACCTCCAGCACTGTTTAGACGCTGTGGGTGATAAACAGTGAAGGTTTTTTTCCTGGTTTTAGGCTTTTGCGTGGTCTTGGATCGACAAGACTGAAAACAAGACAAGGGAAATGAGGAGTCTTTTTCCTCTTCACCCACTGTAACATCGACTGAGGTGTGCAAGGCCCTGAGGAGGACCAACCCCCGAAAAGCACCTGGCCCCGACAACATCCCTGGCCGTGCTCTGAGGGTCTGCTCTTCAGAGCTGGCCGAGGTTTTTACAGATATTTTTAATTTGTCCCTCTCCCAATCATCTGTGCCCACATGCTTCAAGTCCACCACTATAGTGCCCCTCCCCAAGAAAACCAACACAACCTCTTTGAATGACTATCGTCCCATTGCACTCACTTCACTTGTAATGAAGTGCTTTGAGAGGATGGTCATGTCCCATATTAAAGGATCCATTCCGGACACATTAGATCCCCTGCAATTTGCATACCGTCAGAACCGTTCAACTGATGATGCTGTTAATGCAGCCATCCATACAGCCCTCTCACACCTTGAAAATAAGGACACTTATGTTCGAATGCTGTTTATAGACTACAGTTCAGCTTTCAACACCGTCATCCCAAGCAGGCTGGTTGAAAAGCTGTTCACCCTCGGAATACCACCCTCCCTCTGCCGCTGGGTCTTGGACTTCCTTACAGACAGACCTCAGGCAGTCAGAGTTGGTACCAGGACATCAGAAACAAAGACAGTGAGCACTGGGACCCCACAAGGCTGTGTGCTCAGTCCTCTCCTGTACACCCTCTTCACCTACGACTGCATCCCCTCCCAAAGCAACACCTCCATCGTCAAGTTTGCTGACGACACCACCGTCATTGGGCTGATTACTGGGGGAGAGGAAGCAGCTTACAGGGAAGAGGTGGCCCAGCTGGTGTCCTGGTGCCAGGAAAATAATCTCTCCTTAAATACAGAGAAGACTAAGGAGATGATTATTGACCCGAGGAAGAGAAGAGACCAGCATGCTCCATTATTCATCAACGGGACTCAGGTGGAGAGAGTGAAGCCCTTCAAATTCCTTGGCACCCACATCAGTGAAGACCTCACCTGGACCTACAACACAGCACAGACTGTCAAGAAAGCTCAGCAGAGACTCTTCTTCTTAAGGAAACTGAGGAAATTCGGATTATCCCCCAAGCTCCTCAGCAACTTTTACAGATGCACTGTGGAGAGCATCCTGACAAACTCCATCACGGTGTGGTATGGAAACTGCACCAGTCAGGACAGGAAGGCTCTCCAGCGTGTCATCAAAACAGCACAAATCATCTGTGGAGCTGCCTTCCCATCACTACAGGACACTTATAATACCCGGGTAATAAAGAGGGCACACAACATCATCAAGGACCGTACCCACCCACAGCACACACTGTTCACACTCCTGCCGTCTGGCAGACGTTACAGGAGTGTAAAAGCAAGAACAACCAGACTAAAAAACAGTTTCTGTCCACAGGCCATCAGGCTACTGAACCACTGACTGATTACCAAACTGTGATTACCTGCCTTTCTTTCATCTGTATATATTGTTTGATCCCACAGGTATTTTACCTCTGTGACAGCTTCTCCGTTTCATAGGGTCATGGCCACACCTGCAGCGGGGTCTTACCCTCTTCTGATAGTTGTGACACTACTTAAGCTGTGGCGGGGCTGCTCGTCTGGCTCTAACTGCTAATAATCCTATCATCTGCCCCGCTACCTCTCTGTTCTGATGCTATCGTTCAGGAAGGCTCACACAGACGACCCAAAACAGAGTACAGATAGTTATAGCAGCCAGCCCCTTGATCAGTGCACTTGTAACCGACCAGAATCTTTTATCGGCTCGGTGTGAGCCCAAGGGACATAAGTAAAGTTGAAGTGGTTTACTAAAGACTAGTGTGTCCAAATAGAACCTGATGATATAGCTTGCCTTGCCTTACTTTTACTCTTCTTGGACATTAAGTGTACCGTTTAAAAGGGAAATAAATTCTCAACAAATTCCACTGACTTTTTAGAGTCAAATTTTATTTGCAGGTTTATAGCTCAAGCAGTTTGCATTTAGCTCTGAATCAATCCTTAATCAATGCTCTACATGCAGTAATCTCTTCTAAATATCAGATCTCAAAATCATCATATATCAATCACTTCTTAAACAGAGTAAATACTTATGAGCTGGGTTGATGAAGAAGGGGCTTGAAATTGTCCAAATCGTTTAAAATCCTTTTTGGAAGAAAAGACTTCAAGTTGGTGCCTGGCCAGAAGCGACCACACCCAAAGTCCAGTCCGTTACTGCTGCAGTGAAGTTGGGGAAAAAGGAGAAGTCCAAAAGAGTGAAGTTATCCACTTCTGATTGACTGTCCTTCTTTTATAATCCTTACTGTTCGTCAGGCTTCATTTTAGAAATCCAACAGCTCAGGCACCTCCAATCTTCATCCGACAATGCAGGGAGAATTCTCACAAAGACAGTTTGAAGTCAATTAAATGTCCACATCTGGGTTGGCTTAGTCCAATGAGCAGACCTGTCTAGGTGCTGAGAAGGGCTCCGCAGAATCTCGTACAATGTTTTCGTGCAACTCCTTATATATGTTGTCTAAGACACATCCTAGTTTTAACAACAACATCATGACAAATCATCACCCCACTGCTCTTATTACCAATTATGGTATTAGGCTTTATTCAATACCTCATTTCTCGTAATACATGGCTTGTTTGGTACTTTCCAGTTAAGATTATTTTTAACTTGTTTTTCTCCTCTTGTTCCCTCTTATTCCTAGGCAACAGGTTTCAGTTCCTCATTTCCCTTGCTCAGTGATTTTCCAAGATTTCACAACTTTGTATTACACTCTGAATCATTTCTGTGTTACACACGTACTTATCAACCTTAGGTAGAAATCATACAGATTATTTGTTATATTTCATAAATCATCCTTTAACAGCCTAATAAATTGCAATCATAAATGCCCACATAGTATCAGGCACAGGCCATCGAATAACCAAAATCTCAACCTTAATCCACTTTACTTGACAATATCTGTATATATTGCACTTGCTTTATTATTGATTTATTTTTATTTTCTACTTTTACTTTCCTAATATACTAGTTCTTAAATTTTATTTTAACTTAGTTGCTTATTTCAATTGTTTGTAAAGCAGTCGCAAGTAAGAATTTCATTGCTCAGCATAACCACAGTGTTTTGCGGTGTACATGACAATAAACTTCTTGAATCTTGAATCTAATTTAATGTAATATAATAAGAGCCATTTCCAAAACAGATTACAGGTTAACCCGGGTGGCACTGCATTGCATTGCCAGCATCTTGCTGCTGGGGTGCATGGAGTACTCGCACCGTCTTCTCTCAGGGCAGGTTTCTTATAGTCAAACCTTATCTATGTTGGTTACGTCACATACAGAACAGAGCACTAAGACTGACTACATGTTTTTGTCAGGGTTTCATAGTTGAAGCTTATCTATGTTGAATTGCATCATGTACATAACGTTTCTGCCTTTGCTGATTTAAATGTATTAAACTGTCTTAGAAGAGAGCAATGAAGATAGTAGTGCTAATCACCAGAGTAGAAGTACATTTTGTTTTTGTTCGGTAGCAAGGACAGCCTAGGCCTTCTGTGTCTCTGTG
Source organism: Archocentrus centrarchus (assembly GCF_007364275.1). Classification (NCBI taxonomy): domain Eukaryota; kingdom Metazoa; phylum Chordata; class Actinopteri; order Cichliformes; family Cichlidae; genus Archocentrus; species Archocentrus centrarchus. The sequence continues at coordinate 18,548,160 of NC_044363.1, forward strand.
TCTGTCATAACAGTTCATGTTAGCTAGCGAGTGAAAAGTGTTGCAGTTAAGTTGATGAATCAGGAAAAAAAAAAATAAAAATTTGATAAATCAGCGTTCGGTAAATTCTTCTGAAAGCAGCTTTGTTACGATGCAGTTCTGAGTTTAGCAGCATTTTAGTTTCAGGTCAGACACATTCAGAGGGAACTTTTCAGGACTGTGGTCTGTTTGTGGTGGTCAGACAGCCTCAGTAAATCTGTGGTCATGAACTGCAGCTGCAAGTTAAGAAAGGTGAGCAGGCTCCATCACTTGAGACACAAGCAGTGTTTTAGCTGCAGGCTGATGGCTAACAGTAAACTAGCAGAGTGAGTCGGTGGGTCGGTGGAGCTGTCGGTTTGCAGTCGTCGTTGCCTCTGGGGCTGAATATGGATGAAAACACTGTAAATATGTTGTTTAGCTCGTTATGTGTGGTTTCCACAAACACTGATTACTGTACAGTGTCTTGCCTTATAATGTAAAATTACTATATAACAAATGAGCGCTGGTAATTAAAAACCCAAATGAGTGTGTATTCCACCATTCCAAGAAAATAAGATGAACACGCAAAAATGAAGCTGCATGCCAAAAACTGGGAGCCTGAACGGTTTGGTCGTGCACTGGTTGATCTCTAGTTAGTTGGTGCAGAATAAAATATTAAAACCCTCCTTACATATGTGTTTGATTTGTTACAGAATGATACCACTGGATAAAAAGAGTGTGCTTACTTAAGGAGGATCTGGTACGTATTTTGGACTCTAAAGACTCAAAATGTGATCTCTATTTGTACTTTATATAGACTTGAGCCTGTCCCAGCTGCCACAGGGTGAGAGGCAGCGTACAGGCCAGCCTATTTTTTTTTCCAATTGGTCTTGAGCAATAGTATCATCCAGGCTTTATGAAGGTCTTTCAAAATTTCAAACATTTTTAAAGCACTGGCTGCTTTTTCACTCATTTGCCATCCTGGAATTTCATAAACAACTCCTTTTAAATAGTCTGTGTAGGCAGTTTGTTACTAGCAACCTACCACAAAAACACACCATTTGTTTCCATTTCTTTAGTTTAACCCATGAAAAATGCCAAAGATAAGACAGTAACATGGAAGAAAACAGCACTCTTTTTTTCAATAGCATTCATCAACAAAATGATTCCCAAAGAATTATTAGCTGAAAACTTGGCACATCTCAGCATGGTGTGCAGTGTGTCCTTAAAACATTTGAGGAAACCGAACAAGTGGAGAACCAAAGAAATGACAGGCCTTAAAACTATCTACAGCAGATAAAGAGGATCTGAAAGCCATGTCCTTAAGAAATAGGAAAAAAATCCAGCAAAGACCCGACACAGAACCTGAGAGATGCATCTACTACTGTTCACTGAAGCCTCATCAGAAATGGTCTCAGTGGAAGCATGGCTGTCAAGAAGGAAGCAAGGGAAACAGGGAGGAAAGACTGAGCTTCATGAAATGACACAAGAACTGAACTGAAAATCAGTGGCAGCAAGTCTGATGGAGTGATCAATCCAAATGTGAACCCAGGTCTGTGTAAGGCAGAATAAATGAGCCTACCATAAATTCAACTGAATGTTTGCAATAAAATGCTGTACCAGATCACACAGTAATTACAGTCCTCAGTGCTAAACGGGCTCCTTCTTATATAGTGCTTTTCTAGCTCAAAGTGCTTTATACACCATGTGCTGCGTTCACCCATTCATACAAGCACTTCCTTCTACAGCTCAGTGCTTCCTGTCTTACATCCACACACATTCATACTCTGACGGCTGCATCAGAGCAACGTGGACTTCAGGATCTTGCCCAAGGATAATTTGGCATGCAGACTGAAGCATCCAGGAATCAAACCAGCAACCTTAAGATTAGTAGATGGCCTGCTCTACCACCTGAGACACAGCCACCCCAACTTTTTTACAGTTTAGGAATGTCATTATTTGTAGTTTCCCGTGTGCTTACTGCATATCATTAGTTGTATTTAAAGCAAACATGTCATCCATCTGCCCGTTTGCTTCGACTTTCTTCCAGGGTCGTAGGGCGGCTGGAGCCTATCCCAGCTGCCAGGGCGAGGGGGGTGCACCTTGGACAGGTCACCAGTGTGTGGCAGGGCTGAGAGAGCCCTGGTTCATGTGAACCATTCACACGCACATTCACACCTACAGCCAACTTAGAATCATCATTAACCTGACCCCACTGATGTTTTGGTATATTGGCTTTCTGGGCCAAAGGTAACCACAAGTTTTATGCAACTTTCATATTTGTGTGCTAAACATTTAGGCTAATCTTGCACAGAGACTGTAAGCAAAAAGAAATAAGTGAACATCCACAAACAGAAGTCATTTTAGATGGCATATGATTGCCTTTTTTTTATTATTTTCAAATTTACAAAACAAAAAAAAAAAAGGGAGGGAGAGAGAAGAAAGGATGGCTGGAGGAAAGAAAGGCACAGAGGAGAGGTCAAGGTCCAGGAGATGGATCGAAGGTGGTGGCAGACGAGGGGAGCTTCCTTTGAGCTGAAGCAGCAGCAGCAGCAGCAGCAGAGGTCCTCCGGAGAAACTTGAAGCGCTTTTTCTTTCTGAGGCAGCGCTCGTGCAGCTCTTTGTGCTGCAGGATGAGGGCCTGCAGATCACTGAGTGTTTCTGCATTCTCTGCTTCAAGTGTTGTACACTTTATCTCGAGTTCTTTAACTCGGTCATGCTTTTCTGCATGCCTTTCTTCCAGAAGGTTCAATTTCTGCTGCTGTATTTTTTCTGCTTCCTGCAGGTCGTCACACTGACTCTGCACTTGTTGAAGTCTGCACTGGATGTCTTTGTTCCTCTCTTCCATCTTCTGGAGCATCTCCCTGTGCTTTGCTTCCTTTTCGTTGAGGACATTTCCATTGCTCTGCTGGGCTTTGTGAAGCAATGCTTGCAGGTTTTGATTTTGTGTCTGCATGTCCTCCAGTTTGGCCTCCACCACCCTGTGCTTCTTTTCAGTGTGCTCCAGTTTGGATTCGACCTCTGTGCGCTTCATCTTCAGTTCTTTGTTCTCTTTTAGAACTGCTACTTTTTTTTCCAATGCTTGATCGAGCATTTGCTGTAAGCTTTGGTTTCTTTTGCTCATTTCTAGCAGCTTTGTTTCCAGCTTTCTGCATTTTGCATTCTGTTCCTGCTGGATAAGCATCTGTGTGTTTCTTGTGACACCTTCATTAAGCTTTTCTCGCAAGCCTTTGTTTTCTTTCTCCATGGCTTCCAGCTTCGATTGCAGCTCTGCATCCTGCTCTAGCTTCTCTTTCTCCATGGCTCTAATTCTTTCCATGGCTGCTTTCAACTTGACTTGCAAGTTTTGCTCTTTTCCCTCCATGTTTTGGAGCTTGGACTGCAGCTCTTGGAGTTTTCTCTCCGCCACTCGGAGTTTGCTGCACGTATCATCCGCATGAAATTTCCCCTTCTGCACCCGGTGATGTGATCCACTTCTGTGGGATTTAGGCTCATCATCACCATTGAAGGGCTCGGCGTCAGTGTCAACTGAAGCATTTTGCCGAAAACCCCAGTAATTGGTGTCTATTTCAGGGTCAAGGGGGATTTCAGGCAGATCACCCCATTCAAGGGGGACTTCTGAATTATCACCCCAGTCAAACAGGTCGCTTTCTCCTGAGAGTTGAGACATGCTGTTGATCGTTTGACTGCTACTGATTGAAACGTTTCCAAATGCTGAAGTTTCAACTGCTGCGAACAGGAATGCTGCAAACACGACTGCTCCGAAGAGTCATGCTGCAAACACGACTGCTGCGAACACGATTGGTGCAAACAGGAATGCTGCAAACACGACTGCAACAAACAGGAATGCTGCAAACACGACTGCAACGAAGAGGAATGCTGCGAACACGACTGCTGCGAAGAGGAATGCTGCGAACACGACTGCTGAGAAGGGGAATGGTGCAAACACAACTGCTGCAAACACACTGAATTCTACTCTTCAAAGGCAAACCATAAAAAACAGACAGATAGAATGTGATGTCATAATGTAACAAATCTAAAGTCAACATTTCATATGCAAATTAGGTTGTCACATGACTTTAAAGATGTCATGTGACACAAGAAGGAACTGCAGGTTGTAAGTTGTAAGGAACTGCAGGCAAATTTCTATGAGGTAAGGCATTTTTTAAATTCATTTTTTTACTTTATGGTTAACATTCTTTGAACTGTTTTGCAATTCTATTTATTTATTCAACATTTGGTTTAAAATGACTGAAAAGTAGAAATTAGATATAGTTATAATATAAATATTTATTTTTTTATAAATATAATAGAAAAAAGGCGTTTCCTGGAGAAAATGCACTGTGAATGCTTGCTGCTGAATGATTGGAGCTGAAATGCCACGAAATGCTTCAGAGCTTAAATCTGATTGGCTGAAAGACTGAAAGCAGCTGAAAAATGCTGAAAATAAATTTGAAATTCAAAACAGCTGAAATTGTCAACAAAGTAGCTAAATGAAACTCAGTTTGCTTAAAGGGCAGAAAAACAGCCTGAAGAAATTTTAACTGCAGCTGAAGAAAAGCCAGAAAAGATACTGAAATGGGTAAAGCGGCCCACCAGTGTTCTTTTTGACTGCAAATTTGGATTTAGTTTCAGTCATAATTTAGTCATCTGAATAGTTTATTTTTAGTCTAGTTTTAGTCTAGTTTTAGTCGACGAAATTATCGTAAGAATTTAGCCGACTGAATCTGCAGTCCATTTAGTCGACTAAAATATAAAAAAATATTTAAAAAACTGCACAACTGCCAAAACAAACATCTGTATTTATTTGCCAGTAGAAATTGTTGAAACTTGTGAAATCCTCCTGATCTTTGCTGTATTGTGGAAACATGTAAAAAATAACGTGAATGAAAACAGAGGCTGCAAAATGCAGGAAAACAATTTAGTGCCATTGCTAAAGGTTTGGATGAGTGTACTTGAGTGGTCAAAGTCTGCTGCTTGTTGCCACAGTACTGCTCATTTTCTCAGCTCTAATTGTTTTGTAAAACCTTTGTTTTTAGTTGCATGATTGATAAAAGATGCACACATACCAACAGCAGGTAAAATCAGATCTAGAAAAGCTGCACCAAATGCTGTCTGCAGGGACGGTGAACTGGGGAGTGTTCAGTGTCACTTACCGTTTTTCTCTGCAGTAATTATTTTTCAGGTTTTTAGGTTCTGTGTTTGAGGATGCTGAGGACAACCAAGAAAGAGATGATGATGATGATGATGATAATGATGATGATGATGATGATGATGTTTTGCCGTGAAGCATAAACATGGAGAACCCACAGATGACCTGGAAGGTGTTGGAGTCGTCATCAGAGGTGTGGAAGTGTTTTACAACCTTAGGAGCATTGCATATGATACCTATGCATATGATAGTATCACATTTCCTGTGTAATATAATGAAGGTTTTGGAATGGTTTTAATTTTAGATGAGTGATAAAGGGGGAAAAAGAACTTGTAAGGAATTCCTGTGTAGTGTATAATGTGTGTTTGGATGGAGCTGGTTCTTCTGTTCATCCTAATTTGAAAAATATTTTCACTGCAGAAGATCACTGCAGGTCCCACTAGATGTGTCAGGAACCGCTGCGTGGCAGGCAGGTGAGGACCCCAAAGCAGGGCGCTGGACTCGGAATAACTCAAAAACTCAGCTTTTATTTGCTGGCAAACACGGGGGTGGAACTGGCAGGACCAGCAGCAAACACTTGGAAACAGGAGGGAAAAAACACACACACACACACACACACACACACACACACACACACACACACACACACACACACACACACACACACACACACAGAGCACTGAGACCAGGGTCCTATTCCAGGAAGCAGGTTCAACAAACTCTGAGTTTAAAAACAGACTCTGAGTTGATCAACTCAGAGATCGGCAACTCTGAGTTTCCCGTTCCAGAACAGCTGATCAGAGTTGGTCGATCAGCTCTGAGTATGATCACCCTGAGTTAGCGCGTGCTAACCATCATCAATGGAGTGCTGACACCAGGATTCACCATGGCAACGAGTAAATAAAGGGCGGAGCCTCCATTTGAATCTGGTGGATGGAGGATCCCACGTGTCAGTGTGGACCATGACGAGTCACTTTAATCAGCCTGACCCACTCTGTCATCATCACAGACAGAATAAAAGTTTGTTATCAAATATATAATTTCTTTATAATGTCTGCTGTCATCATTTTCACAACCTGAATCTCCATCAGATGAAGCTGAATCTTAATTTCACATTTAATTTATAAAATCTAATTATTCAGCCTGACGGACAAACTGCAGGAGACAGAAAGTGAAGATAAAACTGTGGAGAAACAGCTCAGACTGAGTTTACTGACCGACCTGTGTGTTAGAGACTGAGACAGCAGCAGACCCCGGGGGAGCTGACCTCAGGTCAGTTTATTTAAGAAAAACTGTTTTTGCTGCAGTTTGTGACAGTTCAGTTTATGACAGTTCAGTTTATGGTTATTTGTTGAAATAATTGTACAGTAAAAATGGAATCTATTGATGGAATAGCAACCTCACTTTATTCATTTATTTAAGTGAGGATTTCATTATTTCTGCCATTACTGGATAGAAATGAGATTTGCAGGAAAAACTGCTTTAATGTTTCCAGTTTAACCATTTGAATCTGATCTAAGATCAGCTGATAGATGACAGCTCTCTGACAGCAACAGCAGAGATGTTTCACTGAGTTACTGTTAAAGGTCAGAGTTCAGTCATAGTTTCATATTTAGCTGAAAACATTCAGAGCAGATTTCCAAGTCTGTAATGAATGTAAAGTTTTACCAGTAAAGGCAAACATGCTGTGATAAATGCCTCCTAAACTCAGCAGCTGCACCAACCTGACATTTCTCCTCCCTGAGTTAAACAGATGAATGGAAGTTAAATGGTTACAAACATAAAAAACACTGGTCCACAGACAGGCGCAGTGAGCTGAAATCAACAGCTGACCCACACAAAGCTACCTGAGATGCTGTATTGAACTACTATATATAATTTAATTATTTGTCCTGACTGGTTTCACCTCAGATGGTCTTCTTTCTCCTTTTGGTAGATTTCTCCCTCCTCTGTTTTGATGCCAAGAAGAAGAAGAAGAAGCTGCTTCACAGAAGTGGGCTTCATGGTCTCAGTGCACAGGCTGCCAGTCACACTCACACACAGCAACATGTGTTTTCACTGCCACAATCAATACATGGAACAAAATCCATGTATTGTTGTTTGGAAACGTGTCACATTACTGCATGCTAAGGTGTGTTATTAACGAAAACATTGAGTTCTGTTTTTCTGCTCTGATGATATCCCAAGCTTTTGTTTCACAAAGTTTATTTTCCAGTGGACAAAATATTTACTGTTACACATTTCTTTCTCATAGGGAATTTTTTCCATATTTTCCCATATTTCAGTCTCTGGTTCTTGAGAGTCATGGCTGCTCTGTCTGGTCTCTGACAGAGATCCTTAAAAATATTATTGGAAAGTACCTATTCATTTTACTTTCAAACAGCTTTATGTGAATGTTATCTTTTGATGTATTCTTTTTAATATATTGATCACAGTGTAGTGTACAGTAGAGACATCCAACAATGATGAGACTGGGCTGCTTGTGTGTGATTTGGAAGGTTTGTGTCTGTCTGTGACTCTGCAGAGGTTAAAGCTGTGATCCAGTCTCAGTCTCTGACTGAAGGTTGCTGAGACTCTGATTAGATACACAATGTGAAGCTCACAATTCCCTAAACAAATAAAACAGTAATGACAAACACGAACAGCTGTACTTATTTCAGCGACACGAATGTTTACAAACGTAATATTTATTTTAAGTATTGGACTTCATAAAGCGCACTGATGTTAGAGTGTGTGTTCATATTGAAATCATTTTGTAGGCTGAAATTGTAACGGTGGACCTGAGATGGTCCAGAGAAAGTAAACACATGTTCATTGGAGTAATATTCAGGTGATGGCTGTGAAACGTCAACAGACTGAGACAGACAGCTGTGAAATGCGCGCACAATGACGTCACCTCATTCACTGCTAGCTACACTGCTAGCTACATCGTATCATTCACGATCATCTATGTAAACAACGTTTAAAGATTCCGCCGCAGCTCTGCAGCTGTAATTGTTTCAAACCATATATTTTTGTTCGTTTGAACTCTGAGGATGTTTTTAAAACGGTCTTAAAAGGCTGTTGCTATGGTGGTTGTCACGGACGCCTCAGCAGCTTCTTGGGCTAACCTGGCGCGTCCGGTTCCTGCTGCTAGCTGTCTGCCGCAGGGAGGAGCTGTGGTGTTCCAGACACAGAAGCATTGAACCCATAGAGTAAAGAGGGTTTTGAGTTAATGTTGTAGTGACGGTGCTCCTGTGTGGTGGAGGTTGGTTGTATTGTTAAGTTGTAGTTGGAAGAAAATAACCAGTCGCCACGGGAGGGCGTTTTGGGTAGAGAACCGCTGTGTAAAAAAAACAATAAATCATGGTTGCTGTGTGAAACTTCCAGTTGTCTGCTTGAAAAGTGTTTATGGGATCCAATATCATATACAACAGACTTTTGGCGACGAGGATGGGATTTTCAAGTTGGAAGACACAGAGTCCGCGGACGGAGCGACTCCATCGAGGCAACCCAGGACTGTAAAACGAAAAGCCGAGCTTTGGTGAGTGAAAGGACCGCCGAACCGGAGCTAAGAAAATGGCGTTTGGAAAGCCAGAAGACTTTCACTTCGAGGAAAGTGAGGAAAGTTTTGACAACTACCGTGCACGTCTCGAGCAGTATTTTGCAGCAAACGGCTTGGACACTAAAGAGGCGAAAACTAAGTCGGTGTTTCTCACAGTGGTAGGGAAACGAGCACATAGATTGTTGATGGATTTATGTGCACCAAATAAACCGTCGGAAAAAACCTACGAGGAGTTGGTGAATTTGCTTCAGCGGCACTACGTACCGAAGACCAATTTCATTGCAGAAAGGTGCAAGTTTCACGGGAGAAACCAAAAAGACAACGAGACGATCAGTGAGTATGTGGCCAGCTTAAGAAAGTTAGCGGCTACATGTAAGTTTGGGACCTTCTTAGATGAAGCACTGCGTGATAGATTTGTCTGTGGGGTCAAGAGCAGTGAGCTGAGAGATCGGCTGCTCAGCACCGCGCACACCAAAGATTTGACACTCCCGCTTGCTGTAGAAATGGCGCTCTCTTTTGAGGTAACCAAGGACAGTGCACAGCAATTTGCACAGAAAGCTTTCAAGGCTCACGTAGTGGACAAGAAAGCTAAGGCAAGGTACCGTGAAGCTACGGAGAAATGTGCAGCTGTCGGGAAGCCCTGTTATCGTTGCGGTGGAAGGAGTCACAGCCCGAACGACTGCAGGTTTAAGGCAAGCGAGTGTCATGAGTGTAAAAAGAAAGGACACATAGCCAAAGCCTGTCGCTCACGCAAGGAAGGAGGCTATTCCACGACGACCAAGGGAGCCATGCATCTGGATATGGAGAAAAGGCGTCCCAGCGTTTTCACGCACCGGTCCTGCCTTGGTGTCAGTGATCTTAAGCCGCCCCAGAGTGCAGATCGAGGCAGCGCTCACAAGTTTCAGGGAGATCGAGATGGCATGCAACTCCTGTCACACCACAACAGAGAAGACAGAGTGGCCAGCGATGTTTTGGTGCAGGATAAAATGGAGGCTGCACCGAACTCTGACAATGATCCAGTTGTGACATTAGACAGTCCCGATTTTGGTCTGTTTGAAATTAACACAGGTAATGGTGATGTTGTAAAACCTTATTACGTGTATGTCAGTATAAATGGTTCAAGAGTGAAAATGGAACTAGACACTGGTGCGGCAGTGTCAGTGATATCCGAAAAGCTGTACAAGCGCAGATTTAAGTCAGTTAAACTTAGTGCAGCAAATTGTGTACTTAAAACGTACAGCCAAGAATCATTGCAACTGATGGGTAAATTTATGGCAAAAGTAAAATGTCAAGAGACCACTAAAAAACTAGAACTGCTAGTTGTAAAAGGAAGCGGCCCCACTTTGATGGGTAGAGACTGGATTAGCCAGTTGCAGCTGGACTGGTCACAAGTGAATAGAGTGGCTCCAGAAACAGTGGAAGACGTATGCACCAAGTATGCATCAGTGTTCAAACCTGAGCTTGGCAAGTTGAATGGTATTAAAGCCAAGTTGTATGTAGCACCCGAAGCAGTACCAAAGTTCCATAAGCCCAGAAATGTGCCTTATGCACTGAGAGAAGCTGTGGAAAGGGAACTGACTAAATTGGAGGCGGAAGGGGTTATTTCACCTACTAATTACAGTGAGTGGGCCGCTCCAATAGTGTGTATACCTAAAAAGGATGACAGTGCAAGATTATGTGGAGACTACAAGGTCACCATAAATCCCTGGTTAAAAGTGGATCAGTATCCACTCCCAAGAACTCAAGATCTGTTTGCAAAATTAGCAGGAGGTCAGAAATTCACCAAACTAGACTTATCCCAGGCCTACCAGCAAGTCGAGTTGGAGGAAAGCTCTAGGCATTACCTGACAATAAACACTCACAAGGGGTTGTATCGATACAACAGGTTGCCCTATGGTGTTGCAAGTGCCCCTGCAATTTTCCAGAAAATAATGGATCAGGTGCTTCAGGGCATGGATGGAGTTATCTGCTATCTTGATGATATTTTGATAACTGGTAAAGATGCAGAAAGCCACCTGGCTAACTTAAAGGAAGTTCTTAAGAGGCTAGAAGGCTACAATCTCAGAGTAAAGCAAGAAAAATGTGAGTTCATGCAAGACAGTGTATCCTACTTAGGACATGTCATTGATGCCACAGGTATTCATCCTATGAAGGAAAAGACAACTGCCATTCAGAAGGCCCCAGTCCCAAGAAATGTAACTGAACTTAGGTCGTTCTTGGCTCTGTTAAACTATTATGGGAAGTTTATTCCAAACTTATCCACCCTGATCCAGCCGATGTCAGCATTGCTGCACAAAGATGCAGACTGGATTTGGTCAGAAAACTGTCAAGATGCATTTGAGAATGCAAAGAAGGCTCTGCAATCTGACAAAGTTTTGGTGCATTTTGACTCAGAGTTGCCAATTATCTTAGCATGTGATGCATCTCCTTATGGAGTTGGTGCTGTAATCAGTCACCAAATGAAAGATGGAAGTGAAAGACCGATTGCATTTGCATCAAGAATGTTAACCAAGACTGAACAGAACTACTCTCAGATTGAAAAAGAAGCACTTGGGTTGGTGTTTGGTGTCATGAAGTTCCATGACTACCTTTTTGGAAGGAAATTCACTTTGGTGACAGACCACAAACCATTACTGAAAATTTTAGGACCAAAAACAGGTGTACCTACACTAGCTGCTGCTAGGTTGCAAAGGTGGGCTCTAATCCTGGCTGCATACAAGTACGAGATTCAGTACAAGAGATCTGAACAGCATAGTAATGCAGATGCCTTATCAAGGCTACCAATGAAACTGAATGTAGATGTGGTGTCAACCCCATTTACAAAGTATCTTACCTTGAAGAGTTACCTCTCACTGAAAGGGAGATAGCGAAAGAAACAGACAGAGATTCTGTATTGAAAGTGGTGAAACAGTTGGTGTTGACTGGCTGGCCTAAACATGTACAGGATGATTTGCTGAAGCCTTATTTTCAGAGAAGATTTGAGCTTACAGTTGAGGATGATTGTCTGCTGTGGGGGCTACGTGTCGTAGTTCCTGAAAGATTCAGAAACCAGTTGCTCGCTGAACTGCATGAACACCACTGGGGAATAGTTAAGATGAAATCCCTTGCCAGAAGTTTGTTTTGGTGGCCAGCAGTAGATGAGTGCATTGAAAGGGAAGTCAGTGAGTGTGCCATTTGCCAAAAGCAACGTAGTGTGCCTTGTACTGCACCAGTACATTCATGGAAATGGGCTTCCAGTCCGTGGGAAAGGATACATCTTGATTTTGCAGAGGACCGCAAGCAGATGTTCCTGGTACTGATAGATGCCTATGCTAGATGGCCAGAGGTTATTCCTATGCATACTACTACATCTGCTAAAACCATTGAAACATTGAGAACGTTGTTTGCAGCTTACGGGTTACCAAAAGAAGTTGTAACAGATAACGGGCCTCAGTTTGTGTCGCAAGAGTTTGAGTCATTTCTAAAAAAAAATGGAGTGCAGCACATTAAATCGCCTGCATACCACCCTGCCAGTAATGGATTAGCTGAGCGATTAGTCCAAAATCTTAAGAAGTCACTGGCAAAGAATCGAGCTGTTGGTGGCATGACACTGGAGCACTGTGTTGCAAATTTTCTCTTAGGGTACAGAAACATGCCCCACACAACAACAGGAAAAACTCCAGCGGAGTTGTTTCTGAAAAGACAAGTTCGAACGCGACTGTCACTAATAAGACCTCAGTTTTCCCAGAGAATGCAAAACAAAACAGACCCACTTTTGCCCCGTGTCAGGGTCTTCGCTGTAGGTCAACCTGTCTTGGTAAAGAATTACAGGGGAGGGGAGAAGTGGTTGAATGGAGTTGTACAAGAAATTCTGGGTCCTGTAACTTACAGTGTTGAACTGAATGGGAAATGTGTAAAAAAGCATGTAAATCAGATGTTGGGGGTAAATGGAAACGCAGCTCAGCTGACCAAAACAGACTCTTGTGGTGGAACTTTTTGGGATTGTGATGATCTCGATACAAACGAAGATGTGGATCAACAAAGGGAAGAAAGCACTGTGGGCAACTCACTGTGTGAGTTGCCATCACCTACAGTCGAAGGGAACACTCGCCCAGTGAGAAACCGGCGGCCTCCTGAAAGACTGAACTTGGAATTGAGATTGTAAATGTGAGAAAAGAAAGGAAGAGGAAAAATAAGTTTTTTTTCCTGTTTGTGTTAAAAAAAAACAAAAGAAAAGAAAAAAAAAAAATCAATAACGGAAAATGTTCAATGGATGGAGAAGTATTGATTTTACAGGGGAAGAGCTGTGGTGTTCCAGACACAGAAGCATTGAACCCATAGAGTAAAGAGGGTTTTGAGTTAATGTTGTAGTGACGGTGCTCCTGTGTGGTGGAGGTTGGTTGTATTGTTAAGTTGTAGTTGGAAGAAAATAACCAGTCGCCACGGGAGGGCGTTTTGGGTAGAGAACCGCTGTGTAAAAAAAACAATAAATCATGGTTGCTGTGTGAAACTTCCAGTTGTCTGCTTGTAAAGTGTTTATGGGATCCAATATCATATACAACAGGAGCGTCCCATTTCAAAGAGCCGCTGCTCCGCCGTAACTGTGGCTCAAACACCCCTTTAAGAAAAGGCCTTTTATAGCCACTGAGGACACACACACTAATGTGCACGTCAGTGTCACAGTGTGACTTCACTAAAACCTCTAAAGTATTGTTTATAAAATGGAACATGAGCCGGGCAGGGACCTGATGATGGAGACTGGGGGGTCTGCAGCTGACGTTTCACAATCCTGATTGACTCGCTGTACATTCATAGAATTCATCAGAGCAGAGTTTAGACTGCACAGTGTGCTGCGCTCACTGTTACTGTGTCAGCTGCTGCCTTCATATATGTTTGCTGCTGAGGTTTGATGAAGCAGGTGGAGGAGAGTCAAAGCATGCTCACAGCCAGCTCATCATTTCCATGCAAGGAGCCTGCTTGGATTTTAGTTTGATTTATCATCTCGAACCAAATGTTAGATGTGACTGATGGGCTGCAGACCTGCAGGGTGCAACATAACTTTGACCCAAGGATCCCAGGATAGAGCCCATGCCCACCAAGACCCTGGGTGGATCAATGGTGACAATGAAGACAGATAATCAATATGGATATTAAATAATAATCCCCTACATATTTGTTGGATTCAGCAAGAGTAATATGGATGACATTTAGTCTGAATTACTAACCCTAGCTCAGCATACAATGACGCCCTGGACTGCCAGTATTATTAGTTTGAGAAGGAGAGTCGTTTTGGTCGCAGTTTTGATTATAAAATAAAAGGGAAAATACAAACAAACAAAAAGCTCAACATTGTGAAGACTTGGAAGAACAATGTGACACTGATGAGAGGATTAGGCTTCCCAGGTCATTCCCAGGCCAAACCGGCTGGTGATCAGAATTATTTTATATTTTTTTTTTAACCCGATTTCGCTGGCGGTGCAGCGCTCACAGCCTGTCCGAGGTCCTGGGCTGAACTTCAAGCCCAGCCCGTCCCTCCAGACAGTGCTCGCTGCTCCACTATAATGACCGCTTTACTCTCATCTTTCTACTGTTTTTAATGGACAGTTCTGCTTACAATTACAACACAGCCCAGCAATCAACAGGCGTATTGTATTGATGCTTAATCCCAGCGCTCTCTGTCGGCCTTGGCCTTTTGTACCGGGGCCACGCCAGGGCGGCTGCTCCCGGTCGGTGTGAAATGCGATTTGTATGACAGCCCTGAGTAAACAGTGCTTCCAGGTGTGCCTTCGCAGAGTTGTGTATTTAAAAATGAGCCATTTGGCGAAGGCTCCTTTTTTCTTGGTATCTGCACATCCCTTCGTCTGGCACGCAGGACACAAAACAACGGATCTACGGAGTTCAAGTATTACATTTACTTTTCCATCTCAAACAGAAACTAAATATTTCACCGGGTCATAACTGCATACGATGACCAGTGTGTTAGTGATGACAGACTGAAGCACTGACGGTCCTCTTCTGCTGAGCTATTCACATAGTCATTATCAGTCTTGGTTACAAAAGAAAATGTGGAAAACTGAGAATTTCCACAGCTGGGCATCCAGATGACCGCAGAGTCTTTCTTTCCATTATTATTATTGGTTGTGCATACGGTAAGATAATGAACGTAGACACAGAGAACACAAAGTTACCAATGGCACCAAATACGGTTCTGCATTTAATCAAACGCCACTTTATCAGACAGAGCTCTGAACCAGGAACCTGTAAGAACACAGATTTTAACACGTACTGTATTGTTGGAATATGATATATGCCACATACATTTACTTATATACATTTACTTCCCTGAGAAATTTGTCTGGAAAATAACTGATTACAAATACAGAAGCTTATAATGTTCTGTGTCATCATGACCTTTGTATTCTGACTGTACACTGATGAAGACTACACAATGATAGAAATGGGGACTTCGAGGTCACCCTGTTGTTGAAATTCTCTGCTTTCCACATTCTGTTTTGTGAATGATGTAATCAAGGCTGATATGCTCTGACTATATGAATCTCTAAGTAGAATTAGAAGGCGCCAGTGCTCCATTTCATGTCCAGTACCACACATGGGCATGGTATGCAGTCCTGACCCGGATTGATCTGTAAACTGTTTGAAAAAGGCTTTATCTTTGTGTATTTGTCACCGTCTCCGTGAGTATGGGTGGGTGAGTGAATGTGTATGTATGGCATATCTGTGTGTGGGTAAGTATGTATGGGCATGTATGAGTATCTGTGTATAAATGTGTACACGGGTGTCTGGGTGTGTTTGTATGTATGGCTGGACCTGGGTCTGGGCCTTGTGCCTTGCCTCCTGGCCGCTCCTTGCTGGTTGCCTCCTCCCCCCTACCCCCCTGGGATGGGGGTGCCTCGGGGTTCCTGGGTGGGGCTGGGTGTTCTGGCGTGGGTACTGGCCTGCCCCCCTTGGGGGTGCGGTGCGGGGCTGCGTTGGCTTCTTCGGCGTGGGGGGGGGCTCTGTGGAGGGTCGGGCGGTCCTTGGGTGCCGTGGGCCCGGGAGCCCTGCCGCCGGCCAGTGCAGGGGGCTGGCCGCTGGGGGGGGGGCTGGCTTCTCATCGCCTTGGGTTCCCTGGAGCCCTCGCGCCTCGACTGGGGGGGCTCCGTCTGAGACCACCCTCTCCCGTCTGCTGGGGTAGGTGTGCGGTTGTCTTTGGACTGAGTGGCCGGGGGTCTTCCTGGCCCTTGGTGGGCTGCTGGTGGCCTGGGGTTCTGGGGGCTTTCCGTACCTGCCTCTGGCTTCTGATGGGTGGAGCTGCAGCGTTTTGCCCTCATTGGTAAGTACGTTCCATGACACAGACACAAACATGACACAGACACAAACGCCCACTCAATCACAACTCAACAAAATTGTTGGTGTGCGTAACATGCTTTGTTAGTTTTGTTTTTCACACACAAATTTATTTTTGCAAGTATTGATAGTATTTTTTTTTATATGTTAAAGTGATGAAGTATCTGATTAATAGACTTGTGCTCTTTCCCCTTTTTTTTTTTTGCTCCCTTTCTCTCTCCCTTTTTCTTCTCTTTATTTTCCCCTTCTTCAGCCTGTCAGCTCTGGCTGTTACATAGTATGTGGAAAAATAACTCAGATAAATAAAATAAAGGGTTAAAACAACAACAAGAAGAGCCTATTGAGAACCTATAGAGCTCATCTTGAAATAGCAAATATGTTTGGCACAACAACGCATTCAGATCACAGTTCTGCTTGCAAGATCTACCAGACATGACAGGCTAAAAAAAAAAAAAAAAAAAAAAAAAAAAAAAAAAAAAAAAAAAAAAGAAAAAGGCTTTATTAAATTTAATATTTGGACTCCTTATTCCTGTTTGTTTTGTCATTCCTATCGATAAGCGAACACGCAGAAACTAAAGCCTTAAACAGCAGACAGCAGCACACACTCTTCTTCTTATTATTATTATTTTAAAATTTCTTCAGTCTACAGAATATGTTGCCGTTGACATAAAGTGACCTCCAGCACTGTTTAGACGCTGTGGGTGATAAACAGTGAAGGTTTTTTTCCTGGTTTTAGGCTTTTGCGTGTTCTTGGATCGACAAGACTGAAAACAAGACAAGGGAAATGAGGAGTCTTTTTCCTCTTCACCCACTGTAACATCGACTGAGGTGTGCAAGGCCCTGAGGAGGACCAACCCCCGAAAAGCACCTGGCCCCGACAACATCCCTGGCCGTGCTCTGAGGGTCTGCTCTTCAGAGCTGGCCGAGGTTTTTACAGATATTTTTAATTTGTCCCTCTCCCAATCATCTGTGCCCACATGCTTCAAGTCCACCACTATAGTGCCCCTCCCTAAGAAAACCAACACAACCTCTTTGAATGACTATCGTCCCATTGCACTCACTTCACTTGTAATGAAGTGCTTTGAGAGGATGGTCATGTCCCATATTAAAGGATCCATTCCGGACACATTAGATCCCCTGCAAATTGCATACCGTCAGAACCGTTCAACTGATGATGCTGTTAATGCAGCCATCCATACAGCCCTCTCACACCTTGAAAATAAGGACACTTATGTTCGAATGCTGTTTATAGACTACAGTTCAGCTTTCAACACCGTCATCCCAAGCAGGCTGGTTGAAAAGCTGTTCACCCTCGGAATACCACCCTACCTCTGCCGCTGGGTCTTGGACTTCCTTACAGACAGACCTCAGGCAGTCAGAGTTGGTACCAGGACATCAGAAACAAAGACAGTGAGCACTGGGACCCCACAAGGCTGTGTGCTCAGTCCTCTCCTGTACACCCTCTTCACCTACGACTGCATCCCCTCCCAAAGCAACACCTCCATCGTCAAGTTTGCTGACGACACCACCGTCATTGGGCTGATTACTGGGGGAGAGGAAGCAGCTTACAGGGAAGAGGTGGCCCAGCTGGTGTCCTGGTGCCAGGAAAATAATCTCTCCTTAAATACAGAGAAGACTAAGGAGATGATTATTGACCCGAGGAAGAGAAGAGACCAGCATGCTCCATTATTCATCAACGGGACTCAGGTGGAGAGAGTGAAGCCCTTCAAATTCCTTGGCACCCACATCAGTGAAGACCTCACCTGGACCTACACCACAGCACAGACTGTCAAGAAAGCTCAGCAGAGACTCTTCTTCTTAAGGAAACTGAGGAAATTCGGATTATCCCCCAAGCTCCTCAG
This sequence comes from Archocentrus centrarchus, assembly GCF_007364275.1. NCBI lineage: Eukaryota > Metazoa > Chordata > Actinopteri > Cichliformes > Cichlidae > Archocentrus > Archocentrus centrarchus. Next base: position 18,566,041 of record NC_044363.1, read on the forward strand.
CAACTTTTACAGATGCACTGTGGAGAGCATCCTGACAAACTCCATCACGGTGTGGTATGGAAACTGCACCAGTCAGGACAGGAAGGCTCTCCAGCGTGTCATCAAAACAGCACAATTCATCTGTGGAGCTGCCTTCCCATCACTACAGGACACTTATAGTACCCGGGTAATAAAGAGGGCACACAACATCATCAAGGACCGTACCCACCCACAGCACACACTGTTCACACTCCTGCCGTCTGGCAGACGTTACAGGAGTGTAAAAGCAAGAACAACCAGACTAAAAAACAGTTTCTATCCACAGGCCATCAGGCTACTGAACCACTGACTGATTACCAAACTGTGATTACCTGCCTTTCTTTCATCTGTATATATCTGTACATATTGCACTTGCTTTATTATTTATTTATTTTTATTTTCTACTTTTACTTTCCTAATATACTAGTTCTTAAATTTTATTTTAACTTAGTTGCTTATTTCAATTGTTTGTAAAGCAGTCGCAAGTAAGAATTTCATTGCTCAGCATAACCACAGTGTTTTGCGGTGTACATGACAATAAACTTCTTGAATCTTGAATCTAATTTAATGTAATATAATAAGAGCCATTTCCAAAACAGATTACAGGTTAACCCGGGTGGCACTGCATTGCATTGCCAGCATCTTGCTGCTGGGGTGCATGGAGTACTCGCACCGTCTTCTCTCAGGGCAGGTTTCTTATAGTCAAACCTTATCTATGTTGGTTACGTCACATACAGAACAGAGCACTAAGACTGACTACATGTTTTTGTCAGGGTTTCATAGTTGAAGCTTATCTATGTTGAATTGCATCATGTACATAACGTTTCTGCCTTTGCTGATTTAAATGTATTAAACTGTCTTAGAAGAGAGCAATGAAGATAGTAGTGCTAATCACCAGAGTAGAAGTACATTTTGTTTTTGTTCGGTAGCAAGGACAGCCTAGGCCTTCTGTGTCTCTGTGTCTGTCATAACAGTTCATGTTAGCTAGCGAGTGAAAAGTGTTGCAGTTAAGTTGATGAATCAGAGAAAAAAAAAAAAAAAAGTTGATAAATCAGCGTTCAGTAAATTCTCCTGAAAGCAGCTTTGTTACGATGCAGTTCTGAGTTTAGCAGCATTTTAGTTTCAGGTCAGACACATTCAGAGGGAACTTTTCAGGACTGTGGTCTGTTTGTGGTGGTCAGACAGCCTCAGTAAATCTGTGGTCATGAACTGCAGCTGCAAGTTAAGAAAGGTGAGCAGGCTCCATCACTTGAGACACAAGCAGTGTTTTAGCTGCAGGCTGATGGCTAACAGTAAACTAGCAGAGTGAGTCGGTGGGTCGGTGGAGCTGTCGGTTTGCAGTCGTCGTTGCCTCTGGGGCTGAATATGGATGAAAACACTGTAAATATGTTGTTTAGCTCGTTATGTGTGGTTTCCACAAACACTGATTACTGTACAGTGTCTTGCCTTATAATGTAAAATTACTATATAACAAATGAGCGCTGGTAATTAAAAACCCAAATGAGTGTGTATTCCACCATTCCAAGAAAATAAGATGAACACGCAAAAATGAAGCTGCATGCCAAAAACTGGGAGCCTGAACGGTTTGGTCGTGCATTGGTTGATCTCTAGTTAGTTGGTGCAGAATAAAATATTAAAACCCTCCTTACATATGTGTTTGATTTGTTACAGAATGATACCACTGGATAAAAAGAGTGTGCTTACTTAAGGAGGATCTGGTACGTATTTTGGACTCTAAAGACTCAAAATGTGATCTCTATTTGTACTTTATATAGACTTGAGCCTGTCCCAGCTGCCACAGGGTGAGAGGCAGCGTACAGGCCAGCCTATTTTTTTTCCCAAGTGGTCTTGAGCAATAGTATCATCCAGGCTTTATGAAGGTCTTTAAAAATTTCAAACATTTTTAAAGCACTGGCTGCTTTGTCACTCATTTGCCATCCTGGAATTTCATAAACAACCCATTTTAAATAGTCTGTGTAGGCAGTTTGTTACTAGCAACCTACCACAAAAACACACCATTTGTTTCCATTTCTTTAGTTTAACCCATGAAAAATGCCAAAGATAAGACAGTAACATGGAAGAAAACAGCACTCTTTTCAGTAGCATTCATCAACAAAATGATTCCCAAAGAATTATTAGCTGAAAACTTGGCACATCTCAGCATGGTGTGCAGTGTGTCCTTAAAACATTTGAGGAAACCGAACAAGTGGAGAACCAAAGAAATGACAGGCCTTAAAACTATCTACAGCAGATAAAGAGGATCTGAAAGCCATGTCCTTAAGAAATAGGAAAAAAATCCAGCAAAGACCCGACACAGAACCTGAGAGATGCATCTACTACTGTTCACTGAAGCCTCATCAGAAATGGTCTCAGTGGAAGCATGGCTGTCAAGAAAGAAGCAAGGGAAACAGGGAGGAAAGACTGAGCTTCATGAAATGACACAAGAACTGAACTGAAAATCAGTGGCAGCAAGTCTGATGGAGTGATCAATCCAAATGTGAACCCAGGTCTGTGTAAGGCAGAATAAATGAGCCTACCATAAATTCAACTGAATGTTTGCAATAAAATGCTGTACCAGATCACACAGTAATTACAGTCCTCAGTGCTAAACGGGCTCCTTCTTATATAGTGCTTTTCTAGCTCAAAGTGCTTTATACACCATGTGCTGCGTTCACCCATTCATACAAGCACTTCCTTCTACAGCTCAGTGCTTCCTGTCTTACATCCACACACACTCATACTCTGACGGCTGCATCAGAGCAACGTGGACTTCAGGATCTTGCCCAAGGATAATTTGGCATGCAGACTGAAGCATCCAGGAATCAAACCAGCAACCTTAAGATTAGTAGATGGCCTGCTCTACCACCTGAGACACAGCCACCCCAACTTTTTTACAGTTTAGGAATGTCATTATTTGTAGTTTCCCGTGTGCTTACTGCATATCATTAGTTGTATTTAAAGCAAACATGTCATCCATCTGCCCGTTTGCTTCGACTTTCTTCCAGGGTCGTAGGGCGGCTGGAGCCTATCCCAGCTGCCAGGGCGAGGGGGGTGCACCTTGGACAGGTCACCAGTGTGTGGCAGGGCTGAGAGAGCCCTGGTCCATGTGAACCATTCACACGCACATTCACACCTACAGCCAACTTAGAATCATCATTAACCTGACCCCACTGATGTTTTGGTATATTGGCTTTCTGGGCCAAAGGTAACCACAAGTTTTATGCAACTTTCATATTTGTGTGCTAAACATTTAGGCTAATCTTGCACAGAGACTGTAAGCAAAAAGAAATAAGTGAACATCCACAAACAGAAGTCATTTTAGATGGCATATGATTGCCTTTTTTTATTATTTTCAAATTTACAAAACAAAAAAAAAAAAGGGAGGGAGAGAGAAGAAAGGATGGCTGGAGGAAAGAAAGGCACAGAGGAGAGGTCAAGGTCCAGGAGATGGATCGAAGGTGGTGGCAGACGAGGGGAGCTTCCTTTGAGCTGAAGCAGCAGCAGCAGCAGCAGAGGTCCTCCGGAGAAACTTGAAGCGCTTTTTCTTTCTGAGGCAGCGCTCGTGCAGCTCTTTGTGCTGCAGGATGAGGGCCTGCAGATCACTGAGTGTTTCTGCATTCTCTGCTTCAAGTGTTGTACACTTTATCTCGAGTTCTTTAACTCGGTCATGCTTTTCTGCATGCCTTTCTTCCAGAAGGTTCAATTTCTGCTGCTGTATTTTTTCTGCTTCCTGCAGGTCGTCACACTGACTCTGCACTTGTTGAAGTCTGCACTGGATGTCTTTGTTCCTCTCTTCCATCTTCTGGAGCATCTCCCTGTGCTTTGCTTCCTTTTCGTTGAGGACATTTCCATTGCTCTGCTGGGCTTTGTGAAGCAATGCTTGCAGGTTTTGATTTTGTGTCTGCATGTCCTCCAGTTTGGCCTCCACCACCCTGTGCTTCTTTTCAGTGTGCTCCAGTTTGGATTCGACCTCTGTGCGCTTCATCTTCAGTTCTTTGTTCTCTTTTAGAACTGCTACTTTTTTTTCCAATGCTTGATCGAGCATTTGCTGTAAGCTTTGGTTTCTTTTGCTCATTTCTAGCAGCTTTGTTTCCAGCTTTCTGCATTTTGCATTCTGTTCCTGCTGGATAAGCATCTGTGTGTTTCTTGTGACACCTTCATTAAGCTTTTCTCGCAAGCCTTTGTTTTCTTTCTCCATGGCTTCCAGCTTCGATTGCAGCTCTGCATCCTGCTCTAGCTTCTCTTTCTCCATGGCTCTAATTCTTTCCATGGCTGCTTTCAACTTGACTTGCAAGTTTTGCTCTTTTCCCTCCATGTTTTGGAGCTTGGACTGCAGCTCTTGGAGTTTTCTCTCCGCCACTCGGAGTTTGCTGCACGTATCATCCGCATGAAATTTCCCCTTCTGCACCCGGTGATGTGATCCACTTCTGTGGGATTTAGGCTCATCATCACCATTGAAGGGCTCGGCGTCAGTGTCAACTGAAGCATTTTGCCGAAAACCCCAGTAATTGGTGTCTATTTCAGGGTCAAGGGGGATTTCAGGCAGATCACCCCATTCAAGGGGGACTTCTGAATTATCACCCCAGTCAAACAGGTCGCTTTCTCCTGAGAGTTGAGACATGCTGTTGATCGTTTGACTGCTACTGATTGAAACGTTTCCAAATGCTGAAGTTTCAACTGCTGCGAACAGGAATGCTGCAAACACGACTGCTCCGAAGAGGAATGCTGCAAACACGACTGCTGCGAACACGATTGGTGCTAACAGGAATGCTGCAAACACGACTGCAACGAAGAGGAATGCTGCGAACACGACTGCAACGAAGAGGAATGCTGCGAACACGACTGCTGCGAAGAGGAATGCTGCGAACACGACTGCTGCGAAGAGGAATGCTGCGAACACGACTGCTGCGAAGAGGAATGGTGCAAACACAACTGCTGCAAACACACTGAATTCTACTCTTCAAAGGCAAACCATAAAAAACAGACAGATAGAATGTGATGTCATAATGTAACAAATCTAAAGTCAACATTTCATATGCAAATTAGGTTGTCACATGACTTTAAAGATGTCATGTGACACAAGAAGGAACTGCAGGTTGTAAGTTGTAAGGAACTGCAGGCAAATTTCTATGAGGTAAGGCATTTTTTAAATTCATTTTTTTACTTTATGGTTAACATTCTTTGAACTGTTTTGCAATTCTATTTATTTATTCAACATTTGGTTTAAAATGACTGAAAAGTAGAAATTAGATATAGTTATAATATAAATGTTTATTTTTTTATAAATATAATAGAAAAACAGCGTTTCCTGGAGAAAATGCACTGTGAATGCTTGCTGCTGAATGATTGGAGCTGAAATGCCACGAAATGCTTTAGAGCTTAAATCTGATTGGCTGAAAGACTGAAAGCAGCTGAAAAATGCTGAAAATAAATTTGAAATTCAAAACAGCTGAAATTGTCAACAAAGTAGCTAAATGAAACTCAGTTTGCTTAAAGGGCAGAAAAACAGCCTGAAGAAATTTTAACTGCAGCTGAAGAAAAGCCAGAAAAGATACTGAAATGGGTAAAGCGGCCCACCAGTGTTCGTTTTGACTGCAAATTTGGATTTAGTTTCAGTCATAATTTAGTCATCTGAATAGTTTATTTTTAGTCTAGTTTTAGTCTAGTTTTAGTCGACGAAATTATCGTAAGAATTTAGCCGACTGAATCTGCAGTCCATTTAGTCGACTAAAATATAAAAAAATATTTTAAAAAATGCACAACTGCCAAAACAAACATCTGTATTTTTTTGCCAGTAGAAATTGTTGAAACTTGTGAAATCCTCCTGATCTTTGCTGTATTGTGGAAACATGTAAAAAATAACGTGAATGAAAACAGAGGCTGCAAAATGCAGGAAAACAATTTAGTGCCATTGCTAAAGGTTTGGATGAGTGTACTTGAGTGGTCAAAGTCTGCTGCTTGTTGCCACAGTACTGCTCATTTTCTCAGCTCTAATTGTTTTGTAAAACCTTTGTTTTTAGTTGCATGATTGATAAAAGATGCACACATACCAACAGCAGGTAAAATCAGATCTAGAAAAGCTGCACCAAATGCTGTCTGCAGGGACGGTGAACTGGGGAGTGTTCAGTGTCACTTACCGTTTTTCTCTGCAGTAATTATTTTTCAGGTTTTTAGGTTCTGTGTTTGAGGATGCTGAGGACAACCAAGAAAGAGATGATGATGATGATGATGATGATAATGATGATGATGATGATGATGATGATGTTTTGCCGTGAAGCATAAACATGGAGAACCCACAGATGACCTGGAAGGTGTTGGAGTCGTCATCAGAGGTGTGGAAGTGTTTCACAACCTTAGGAGCATTGCATATGATACCTATGCATATGATAGTATCACATTTCCTGTGTAATATAATGAAGGTTTTGGAATGGTTTTAATTTTAGATGAGTGATAAAGGGGGAAAAAGAACTTGTAAGGAATTCCTGTGTAGTGTATAATGTGTGTTTGGATGGAGCTGGTTCTTCTGTTCATCCTAATTTGAAAAATATTTTCACTGCAGAAGATCACTGCAGGTTCCACAAGATGTGTCAGGAACCGCTGCGTGGCAGGCAGGTGAGGACCCCAAAGCAGGGCGCTGGACTCGGAATAACTCAAAAACTCAGCTTTTATTTGCTGGCAAACACGGGGGTGGAACTGGCAGGACCAGCAGCAAACACTTGGAAACAGGAGGGGAAAAAACACACACACACACACACACAGAGCACTGAGACCAGGGTCCTATTCCAGGAAGCAGGTTCAACAAACTCTGAGTTTAAAAACAGACTCTGAGTTGATCAACTCAGAGATCGGCAACTCTGAGTTTCCCGTTCCAGAACAGCTGATCAGAGTTGGTCGGTCAGCTCTGAGTATGATCACCCTGAGTTAGCGCGTGCTAACCATCATCAATGGAGCGCTGACACCAGGATTCACCATGGCAACGAGTAAATAAAGGGCGGAGCCTCCATTTGAATCTGGTGGATGGAGGATCCCACGTGTCAGTGTGGACCATGACGAGTCACTTTAATCAGCCTGACCCACTCTGTCATCATCACAGACAGAATAAAAGTTTGTTATCAAATATATCATTTCTTTATAATGTCGCTGTCATCATTTTCACAACCTGAATCTCCATCAGATGAAGCTGAATCTTAATTTCACATTTAATTTATAAAATCTAATTATTCAGCCTGACGGACAAACTGCAGGAGACAGAAAGTGAAGATAAAACTGTGGAGAAACAGCTCAGACTGAGTTTACTGACCGACCTGTGTGTTAGAGACTGAGACAGCAGCAGACCCCGGGGGAGCTGACCTCAGGTCAGTTTATTTAAGAAAAACTGTTTTTGCTGCAGTTTGTGACAGTTCAGTTTATGACAGTTCAGTTTATGGTTATTTGTTGAAATAATTGTACAGTAAAAATGGAATCTATTGATGGAATAGCAACCTCACTTTATTCATTTATTTAAGTGAGGATTTCATTATTTCTGCCATTACTGGATAGAAATGAGATTTGCAGGAAAAACTGCTTTAATGTTTCCAGTTTAACCATTTGAATCTGATCTAAGATCAGCTGATAGATGACAGCTCTCTGACAGCCACAGCAGAGATGTTTCACTGAGTTACTGTTAAAGGTCAGAGTTCAGTCATAGTTTCATATTTAGCTGAAAACATTCAGAGCAGATTTCCAAGTCTGTAATGAATGTAAAGTTTTACCAGTAAAGGCAAACATGCTGTGATAAATGCCTCCTAAACTCAGCAGCTGCACCAATCTGACATTTCTCCTCCCTGAGTTAAACAGATGAATGGAAGTTAAATGGTTACAAACATAAAAAACACTGGTCCACAGACAGGCGCAGTGAGCTGAAATCAACAGCTGACCCACACAAAGCTACCTGAGACGCTGTATTGAACTACTATATATAATTTAATTATTTGTCCTGACTGGTTTCACCTCAGATGGTCTTCTTTCTCCTTTTGGTAGATTTCTCCCTCCTCTGTTTTGATGCCAAGAAGAAGAAGAAGAAGCTGCTTCACAGAAGTGGGCTTCATGGTCTCAGTGCACAGGCTGCCAGTCACACTCACACACAGCAACATGTGTTTTCACTGCCACAATCAAAACATTGAACAAAATCCATGTATTGTTGTTTGGAAACGTGTCACCTTACTGCATGCTAAGGTGTGTTATTAAAGAAAACATTGAGTTCTATTTTTCTGCTTTGATGATATCCCAAGCTTTTGTTTCACAAAGTTTATTTTCCAGTGGACAAAATGTTTACTGTTACACATTTCTTTCTCATAGGGAATTTTTTCCATATTTTCCCATATTTCAGTCTCTGGTTCTTGAGAGTCATGGCTGCTCTGTCTGGTCTCTGACAGAGATCCTTAAAAATATTATTGGAAAGTACCTATTCATTTTACTTTCAAACAGCTTTATGTGAATGTTATCTTTTGATGTATTATTTTTAATATATTGATCACAGTGTAGTGTACAGTAGAGACATCCAACAATGATGAGACTGGGCTGCTTGTGTGTGATTTGGAAGGTTTGTGTCTGTCTGTGACTCTGCAGAGGTTAAAGCTGTGATCCAGTCTCAGTCTCTGACTGAAGGTTGCTGAGACTCTGATTAGATACACAATGTGAAGCTCACAATTCCCTAAACAAATAAAACAGTAATGACAAACACGAACAGCTGTACTTATTTCACAGACACGAATGTTTACAAACATAATATTTATTTTAAGGATTGGACTTCATAAAGCGCACTGATGTTAGAGTGTATGTTCATATTGAAATCATTTTGTAGGCTGAAATTGTAACGGTGGACCTGAGATGGTCCAGAGAAAGTAAACACATGTTCATTGGAGTAATATTCAGGTGATGGCTGTGAAACGTCAACAGACTGAGACAGACAGCTGTGAAATGCGCGCACAATGACGTCACCTCATTCACTGCTAGCTACACTGCTAGCTACATCGTATCATTCACGATCATCTATGTAAACAACGTTTAAAGATGTCGCCGCAGCTCTGCAGCTGTAATTGTTTCAAACCATATATTTTTGTTCGTTTGAACTCTGAGGATGTTTTTAAAACGGTCTTAAAAGGCTGTTGCTATGGTGGTTGTCACGGACGCCTCAGCAGCTTCTTGGGCTAACCTGGCGCGTCCGGTTCCTGCTGCTAGCTGTCTGCCGCAGGGAGGAGCGTCCCATTTCAAAGAGCCGCTGCTCCGCCGTAACTGTGGCTCAAACACCCCTTTATCCTTTAAGAAAAGGCCTTTTATAGCCACTGAGGACACACACACTAATGTGCACGTCAGTGTCACAGTGTGACTTCACTAAAACCTCTAAAGTATTGTTTATAAAATGGAACATGAGCCGGGCAGGGACCTGATGATGGAGACTGGGGGGTCTGCAGCTGACGTTTCACAATCCTGATTGACTCGCTGTACATTCATAGAATTCATCAGAGCAGAGTTTAGACTGCACAGTGTGCTGCGCTCACTGTTACTGTGTCAGCTGCTGCCTTCATATATGTTTGCTGCTGAGGTTTGATGAAGCAGGTGGAGGAGAGTCAAAGCATGCTCACAGCCAGCTCATCATTTCCATGCAAGGAGCCTGCTTTGATTTTAGTTTGATTTATCATCTCGAACCAAATGTTAGATGTGACTGATGGGCTGCAGACCTGCAGGGTGCAACATAACTTTGACCCAAGGATCCCAGGATAGAGCCCATGCCCACCAAGACCCTGGGTGGATCAATGGTGACAATGAAGACAGATAATCAATATGGATATTAAATAATAATCCCCGGGGGGGCGCTAGTGCGCAGCTGTAGGATGTAGACGTGTTGGTTTGCGCTCTCCACCACAACTTTAAACAAATATTTAAATTCCACGATAAAAACATCTAGGAGCCAGCATCGCTGGTCCTGCACCCCCGACTAGCAACCGGGCATCATGTCGCCTTTGAAAAAATCCACAAATTCCGGGAAAAATAAGACCATGGACGGATACATCGGCGGCGCTAGTGCTAATGAGGCTAATGCTAGCAGTGGCCTCGCCAGCGGGACCGTGAACGAAACTGGGGACTGCGCTTCGGGTGACAAAACCCAGATGCTCGTAATGTGCCAGGAAATATGTAAAAATATGTCAGCCTCAATCCTGGAGAAACTTGATGAGCGTTTCGACGCCCTTGAAGCCAGGCTTCAGTCTGTCTTGGCTGCACAGACTGACTTACAGAACCGCATGGCCGGCCAAGAATCAGCAATCAACGCACACGAGGAGCGTCTGGGGGAACTTGAAACGAAATGTGCGGAGCTTACAAAGCTTGTAACTCAGCAGCAAACCAAACTGCTGGACTTGGAGGCGCGTTCCCGCAGGCACAACATCAAAATCGTTGGCGTAAAAGAAAACTCAGAAGAGGGGAGACCAACCGAGTTTGTCTCTAAGCTCATTCCCGAATTACTGGGCAAACAACATTTCCCGCATCCACTGAAGGTCGACCGCGCACACCGCTCTCTGTGGCCCAAGCCGGCGGCGGGTGAGAAACCGCGTACCATCATCGCCCGAATACATCACTTTCAGATGAAAGAGCAAATTCTACGCCTGGCCAGGACGCAGCCGTTGGAATATAAGGGGAACAAAGTTCAGATTTTTCCTGACTACACCAGCGAAGTAATGAGCCAGCGCCGCGCCTTTCGAAACGTGATGCAAGCCCTGAGAGGGAACGGAATCAAGTTCCAGCTGCGGTACCCGGCTCGGCTGCAGGTGCAATGGCTTGATGGCAACCCCCCTGAGGTTTTCAGCGACCCGGCTCAGGCGGAGGCGGCTCGCCTGCGGAGGATGGGCGGCACGACTGAAAGGGAATAGTGAGCCAAGTGGCGTTCTTTCTTTCTTTTTCCTCTCTTCTGTCTTAAGGTGTGCTGGCCCTCCGGTGTTAGCCGCCTCCGTTATGCAGTGGTTTTTCTGACGAACTATATTTTTAATAGCGTACGGACGCCCAGAACGCATGCTGAATAACCTGGGTCTGTTCTTTCAGAAAATACATTTTAAGATTATCTGGTAGAGTTGTTTAGTTCTTATGCCAGTTTAATGTTTGTTGTGGTGGGGGTCGTCGCGACTGGACTGTGTACGGTCCGCTATCTGTCCGGCAGCTCCTGTTTTGCTTAGGGGGGGGGGATGTGCGTCGCGTTCCGCAGACGCCGTGATGTGGGAGGGGGGGGGCTCGAGGTGTGTGTTAATTGTTTGTTTCGTTCTACCCAGATGCGCATGTGTTATTTGTCTGTATCGCATAGCATCAAAACTGCCAGTTCCGACAATATATGCGTTCAATGACTGATGTTCGTGGTGGGGGGCGGACAGAGGGGAGAAATCTGCAACTGATTTCATGGAATGTAAAAGGTTTGGGCAGTGCAATGAAGAGGGGGAAAATTTTTAAACACCTGAAGTCCTTAACTGCAGACATTGTTTTCCTACAAGAGACCCATATTAGAAAAGATGCACAACATAGACTAAAGTGTAGTTGGGTGTCTCAGATATACCAGTCGCCGTTCACCTCTCATGCTCGTGGTGTGGCCATATTATTGAGAAAGAATATCCCATTTCAGACATCATCTGTGGTCAGTGACCCTATGGGCAGATTCGTGATGGTAACTGGCACCATAAACTCGGAACCATTAACTCTCCTTAATGTTTATGGCCCAAATTCAGATGATCCTAATTTTTTTAGAAAAGTTTTTGACCTGCTTCCCGATGATAGCCATTCAAAAGTAATAATAGCAGGGGACTTAAACTGTTATCTTGACCCCTTTCTTGACAGATCATCTAAACGACCAGCATCAGAAACGGCGTCTACCAAACTTCTAAATAATCTTCTCAAAGCAAGGAATATGGTTGATATTTGGAGGGCTCAACATCCTACGAGTAGAGAGTACTCATTTTACTCACATGTGCATAAATCCTATAGCAGGATTGATTATTTTCTAATAAGTAACAATCTTATTTCTCAAATCGCCGACTCTAAATATCATAACATACTGATTTCTGATCATTGCCCCCTAGCCATATCACTAAATCTGTCCCTCCCTAGGGAGGGTTATTCCTGGCGACTTAATGCAAACCTTCTTAACGATGATAACTTTGTTAAAAACATAACCTCCAAACTAAAGGACTTTATAGAAATAAACGATAATGGTGAAGTATCAGACCCCATCTTGTGGGAAGCATTAAAGACTGTTCTGCGCGGCGAAATAATTTCCTACACTTCAGCCCTTAAAAAAGAAAGAGATAAACGCCTATTTGAAATCAATTGCGCCCTCTCCAACCTGGAAAGAAAGTACCAAATCTCTGAATCACCTGGCGACTATAAGGAAATACTTAAACTTAGATATGAATATAACGAAATTATGAGCAGCCAGGTTAGCAATTTGCTTTGGAAACTACGACAGAAGAATTTTGAGCTTGGAGATAAGCCCGGCAAATTGTTAGCACTACAGCTCAAGGGTGCCCAAGCCGCGAGATCAATTTATAGCATTAAGTCAAAATCCGGCGTGCTCTTAACCAACCCTGCCGACATAAATCGTAGATTCAGAGAGTTCTATGCTAACCTGTATTCCTCCGAGAATAATGCAACACAATCCGATTTTAATGATTTTTTCGATTCCCTCCCGTTGCCTAAACTGAATAAGTCTGACAGGGACTATCTGGAGTCCGACTTGACGCTTCAGGAGGTCACAGAAGCTATAAAATCCCTCCCATCAGGCAAAGTAGCCGGGCCTGACGGCTTTGGTTCGGATTTCTATAAGAAATTTTGCGACCTCCTTGCACCACTCTTGTTTAGAATGATGTCTGCTTCAAAAAAGGATGGAAAACTGCCCAGAACTCTTTATGAGGCTAACATTTCTCTTTTTCCTAAAAAGGGGAGGGACAAAACCGACCCGGCCAGCTTTAGGCCAATTGCATTGCAAAATGTTGATCGCAAGATAATCACAAAAATTTTGGCCACTAGATTGAATAAATGTTTAGCATCTATCATTCATCCGGATCAAACAGGGTTTATCCCTGGCAGGTTATCTTTTTTTAACGTAAGACGACTACTTAACACTGTATACTTCGATCATAAAAATACTAATGCCTCTATTCTGGCCCTTGACGCACACAAAGCCTTTGACCAGGTAGAATGGCCGTTCATGTTTGAATCATTGCGCAGGTTTGGGTTTGGCGAGACTTTCATCTCCTGGGTGAAACTGATATATCAAGAACCCCTGTGCTCCATCCTGACAAATAATGACCGGTCAGCTCCATTTCGCCTACAGCGCTCAGTTCAGCAGGGCTGCCCGCTGTCACCAGCACTTTTTGCTATTGCATTGGAACCACTTGCTGCAGCAATCAGGGCGCACCCGCACATAGAAGGCCTCCGAGTCGGTGGTGTTGAGACACTCATTAGTTTATACGCCGATGATGTGATATTATATTTGCACGACACTGTAAAATCTGTCCCCCTCCTCCTCAGTCTGATTACATCCTTCAGTAAAATTTCCGGGTATACAATCAATTGGTCAAAGAGTGAGTTGATGCCTCTTTCCAACACGTTCCCATCTGGATTCTTACAAAAAGTCCCATTTAAAGTGGTTGAGAGCCATCTTACCTATCTCGGTCTTACTATACCCAAAGACCCCAAACTTATATTCAAACTAAACTTCGCAGAGTTTATATCAGGATTAAAGCAAAATATTGAGTACTGGAAGACTTTGCCTCTGTCAATGATTGGACGCATTAATTCGATCAAAATGATCTCCCTACCTAGGTTCTTGTATTTATGTCAAAATCTTCCTATTTATCTTACAGCGACTTTCTACAAGGACCTGGATTCGATCATTCAATCCTATATATGGAATGGGAAAAATGCTAGGATTTCTAGAGTGCATTTACAGAGGCCGAGGGAGGAGGGAGGTCTGGGCCTACCTGTATTTAAACACTATTACTGGGCTGCCAATATCAGAGCACTAATGTATTGGCAACAGGGCCTCCCGGGTAACCCAGGGATGAATTTCCCTCTGTGGCTCAAGATGGAATCCAATCTGGTGAATAACTCCTCCCTACCAGCTATGCTGTTTGCCCGCCTCGAAAAACCAGAAGCCTATCGAAATTTGAGCTTTGTGTTAAGACACGAAGTAAGAATCCTAAATCAGATCAGGACCTTCCTTGCATTACCAAATACATCAGCACAGACGCCGTTTTGCTTTAACCACAGTTTCTTGCCTCCTTGGCAGGACAAAGCTTATCATGATTGGAGGGAAAAGGGGCTAGTGTCGATTAAGGACATGTATATTGGCAATAAGTTTGCATCATTCAGCCTATTGAAAGAAAAATACAATCTGCCCCATTCACACTTCTTTCGATATCTGCAGGTCAGGCATTACATTAAGTCAAAAATTGAGAACTTTGACACCTTTCCACGGGAGCACGGTGTTCTTGACATACTTGTGAGTTCCCCTGACTCTAGACATCTCATTACAAGAATTGTACATCTACTTAGTGACCACACTGTAGCACACACCACAAAATCAGGGAGGCCTGGGGAAACGAGCTAGGGATAACGATCCCTGAACCCTTATGGAACAGATGCCTCTCCAAAATTCGCTCGTGTTCAATAAACAGCAGACATCAGCTAATTCAGTTTAAAATCACGCATCGGTTACACTACTCAAAGGTCAGATTGCATAAGATTTATCCCTCTGTCTCCCCCATATGTGACAGGTGTAACATCTCTGAAGGCACACTGTCTCATGCTTTTTGGTCTTGTCCTTCATTAAAGGGTCTTTGGTCTAAAGTGTTTGACTGGTACTCCAAAGCATACAAGACTCCCATACAACCTGAACCAGAACTTATAATTTTTGGATGCCCTCGAGCGCAGGGGACTATACCCGCTACAATGTGGCAACCACTGGAACTGGGACTGATTGTTGCCAAGAGACTAATCCTGAGGGACTGGAGGTCCTCTGCTTCCCCTTCATTTCGCCTTTGGGTGACGGACATGATGTCCATAATACAGATGGAAAGACTTCGTAAAGGCTCTAAAGACACTTTTTCATACTACTGGAATCCCTTCCTGGAACACTTTTCACAGACTAGATTAAGCTGAACATACTTTGTCGTGGACTCTCCCCTCGGTTGCCCCTCAATGGGTGTCTGTACTCTCATGTATGTGACTTTATATACATTTGCTGTGTGGGTACACCATTTGTCAACTGGAATGTTTTATGTATAACTTGTGCATCTGGGTTCTGTTTGTTTGTCTGTATGTTCTAATCTTGAAAATTTAAAATAAAATTTATAAAAAAAAAAAAAAAAAAAAAAAAAAAAAAATAATAATCCCCTACATATTTGTTGGATTCAGCAAGAGTAATATGGATGACATTTAGTCTGAATTACTAACCCTAGCTCAGCATACAATGACGTCCTGGACTGCCAGTATTATTAGTTTGAGAAGGAGAGTCGTTTTGGTCGCAGTTTTGATTATAAAATAAAAGGGAAAATATAAACAAACAAAAAGCTCAACATTGTGAAGACTTGGAAGAACAATGTGACACTGATGAGAGGATTAGGCTTCCCAGGTCATTCCCAGGCCAAACCGGCTGGTGATCAGAATTATTTTATTTATTTTTTTTTTTACCCAATTTCGCTGGCGGTGCAGCGCTCACAGCCTGTCCGAGGTCCTGGGCTGAACTTCAAGCCCAGCCCGTCCCTCCAGACAGTGCTCGCTGCTCCACTATAATGACCGCTTTACTCTCATCTTTCTACTGTTTTTAAATGGACAGTTCTGCTTACAATTACAACAACAGAAAAAACCTGCTGGACTAATTTTTCTTTTAAACAAAACAAAATTTCACATATTTCAGATTGAGTTTCATTTTTGTTTCTACTTTTGCATTCCTGTGTTCACTGTGCTCTATCTAGTTTGAGTCCTCTTGTCTTATGAAGCGAAGTTTTTATATTTCTCTGTGTGTTAATCTCATGATGGCAATCCACACTGTAATCCTTAAATGCAGCGCTGTGCTCTCCACAAACTAAGCACACAGCTTAACTTCAGTAAGTAAGTAATTATAAGTTCATGTCTTGTTGAAAACTCCACATTCTGCTGACAGAACTCATTTGAGCTGAAATATTTCAGGGCTAGTAAACACGTATCATAAATTTACAGTCAATCTGCATTCACAAGGATCATATGTTGTTATTTATGTTTAAATCCTAATTTCCCTTTGACGTCATACCAGCCAGTCAGGAACAACCAAAGGGCTGTTAGTTTGATTTGATAAAATGTCCAGGTCTAGTCTAAATAAAAGGCTGGCCTTTGTTATTATAGTTAATATTAACATCACTATGGTGCAGATCTTGATTCATGAAAATATAACTTATTTACAGTATATTCATGGTACATTTACTTTTAAAGATATTTGCAGTAGTTTTGATATTACTCAATGCAAGACTGAAGCACTGTGAGAAGGTGAGCATGGGTGAAATCTATTGTGCCTTCATAAATTGAAGTTAAAAATAGGTAGGTATTTGCTTTGGACTCACATTTGTGAGCAACATGATAGTTGCACAGTTTTTTGTCCCATTTGCATTCTTAAAGCATACTCTAGTGTGAACAAATCTGGTGATCACACAAGCACATTCCTGCAATATTGTATACTATTTGTTTGATGTAAAAATTTTAAAATTAATTTCAAGTAAATTCAAACTTGTAAAGAAACAATGTTGCATTTTTGATCATGAAGTTACATCAAGCCAGATCAAACTGGAAACAAAATGATAGAGAATAGCTGCTGTTTTCTTCTGAGCAGCCTGCAACATGTAAAACACACTCGATGTCTGTTCTGCCACGTCCTTATTTTTATCCACTGAGAACAAAAGAACCCACGATTTTTGTCTTGGCCACCTCATGAAGAGGAAATGTAGCATGTGGTTTAAGCCAAACGTCTTCTGTTTACTAGATGCATGGTCTTGTTTTAAGTCAATAGCACAGCACACAGTAGTGTTAACAAGAAATCCAGTCAAAGAGAAATTTCACTTCACTCTCTGTGTGCATAACACATGTTTATATGTTGACAAGCACCTGCCTTTAAAAGTCTCTGCATGGATAGAACATCATCACTAATTTATCTGCTTGGCAGTTGTTAAAGAAATGGTTTGGCTTCAACCTACAGTATATGCTGGACATAAAAAAGAAAAAAAACAATAAAACTGTCATGGCTGCCATCCTGGATTTTATCTGAATCCAAGAAAATGAACCATGTGTATATTTGTTTCCCTCTCTTTCATAACAGCAGATAAACCCAGGGCCACACTGACAGCAGGAACAACAATCATACCAGTAGGGGGCAGTGTGACACTGACCTGCTCTGTGGGGAGATCTGCTGAGTGGAAATATGAGTGGTTCAGATGCACCCAAAGTACCACTGAAGTTCAAATCAGAAGAGATGATCAACCAAACAGAGTTATCAGAGTATCTCAAGGAGGAATCTACAGATGCAGAGGAAGAAGAGGAAACCCAGTTTTCTACACTGATAAAAGTGATGAAGTCATCATTGAGATAACCTGTGAGTTCAGTAATTTAGTTTGAAACATCAGCGGTGAGACGATCACTCTGACATGTGAGGTGCAGAAAGGAGGTGAACCCACTGAGTGGGAGTATGGATGGAGAGGACCCAGACAAACCACACAGTGGACACACAATAATTCTTTGACATTCAGAGTTTCTGAGTCCAGCAGTGGAGACTACATGTGTAAGAGTCGACGCAGAGATGACTCATATTCTTCAACAGAGTGGAGTGAAGCCTTCACACTGTCAGTAACAAGTCAAGTTTGTTGTGTGATCTACATTTTACAAATATACGCTGCAGCTAGAGTACTGACAGGGACTAGAAAGAGAGAGCAGATTTCTCCCATTTTGGCTTCTCTTCATTGGCTCCCTGTTTAATCCAGAATTGAATTTAAAATATTTCCGCTCACATACAAGATCTTGAATAATCAGGCCCCATCTTACCTTATAGACCTCATAGTACTATATTACCCAAATCATTTGATCACCTCAACAGGGCAACATGGGGACCCAGAGGAGAGCTCCAACTACTATAATGTGAATCCAAATTCAAATTCACCTTTTAGTAGTTACAGGAGTGTATTTGCATGCTGCTAGTGGGAGTCTTTTTTTTTTCTTCTTCTTGTCTAGATACATCTGTTGTCATTTATTGGTTTTTATTTATATTTTTGTGCTCTTGGAGGCTTGTAAATATTTATTCAGATTGTAAATAGTTTTGAGAATGGATTTATGTAAAAATCTTATCTGGATATTTGAAAAGACACATGCTTCATGCTTCTAATGGTTTATGACAGAGTATTTAATGTGTCCATATATAGTGTAATCAGCGTATGTATGGTATGGGAAGGCACAGCCAGAGCAATGTACCACTGGGTAATCTTGGCATTGGCATCCTTCATGCGGTGGATCCACTTTAGTGGAGCGTGGTCTGAACAGAGCATGAATGGGCACCTCAGGAGGTAATAATGGAGGGTGTCGACCACCCATTGGATTGCCAAGCACTCTTTTTCGACCATGCTATACCGAACTTCCCACTCTGACAGCTTCCAGCTATACAGTACAGGGTAATCAACCCCTCCTACCTGCTGGGACAAAAGGCCCCAACCCCCTGTTTGAGGCATCAATTTAAAGGACAAAAGGGAGAGATAAGTTAGGGATGTGGAGTAGGGGTTCCCCACTGAGAGCTTATTTTACCCAATCAAATGCCACCTGACACTGCTCCATCCACTGCACCAGGTCTGAGGCACCCTTTTGTTTTTTAGGATACACAACCCAGAGAGGAAGGGTGATGAATTGATGTAAACCATACAGAGTGGATGTAGCCCGTCTACCATATATGTAAATAACGATGTAGATGGGGCCCTAGGTTCTTTTCTCTATCTACTGTAACTGTTAACTCTGGAAAGTGGCCAAAACAAGCCAAAAGGAAGGGTGTCAAATTGTTACAACCTGAAATAAAGAGAGAACATGGCCTTTTCCTTAGACTGTGGAGACAAGGAAATCTGCCAGTAGCCCTTGGCCAAATCTAGTGTTGTAAAAAAGCAAGCAGTGCTGCACTGGCCGAGGTGTTCATTGACCCGGGACATGGGATAAACATTGGCCTATGATACCACATGCAGTTATCGGTAGTCAACACAGAACTGTATAGACCCGCCTTTAATAAAAACAGGAAGAGGTACACTACACCCTTTCATAGTTTGAGTCATGTTCCTATTTATCAGTCTTTAGAATGAATGACAATATGCCTACTCTATAGACATTAAGCACCATTTAAATTGCCAATAACTTAAGCAGCAGACATTTTAACTATGTATGTGTGTGTGCGCCATGTGTTATCCTTTTTCCACAGTTCTAACCTATTAGTATTCATTTGCTACTGTAAAGGACATTTAATTTTGACCAATAAGTGTGACAGTTTTGTTCTTTGTTCCCTAAGCTTTTTGAACTGAACAGGTAAATAAACAGCTTGAGCTCTCTTAGCTATTTTATATTTGTCTGAGTTGTAACCTTTGTTCATCTGTCTTGCAGGCAGTAACTATTTCACTGTCCTCTTCCTCATTTTAAAAACGTGTAACACCACAGAGGACATTTTGTTCAAACCACAGGAGTGACAGATGTTGCAGTCTGTTGATAACTCCTGTTGATCATCTAACTGGATGGCATTTTTAAATTTATTTATTTAACCTTTATTTTACCAGGTAAAATGTTTGAGAACCAGTTCTCATTTACAAACATGACCTGGCCGGACATTTTAATTGCACACCTTATCACAATATAAAAAAATATATATATAAAGTACTTTGCTGCTGTATGTAGAATGATCAAGAACTGATGTGACGTCAAAACCCTGATCTAGGAGCACAGCTTGAAAGGTGTGAAAGAGAGCTTAAGTTCAGTGACCATATGCATCTGCTTTTTTAGTAAAAGCAGTTTGTTACCCTGGTGATTGCTTTGATATTTGAAGACCCCACTGTCACAGAGGAAATCTGTATGTAGCCTATAATTTAATTTGTTGCCTCCTGTGTTTGCACTTGTAGTTAAAACTGAAGCCAGAATTTTAACTTCATGCAGACACTGTGCAATGTCAAGGTTTTCCTCTGCTGTCTGCTCTCAGCCCACTAAGTGTTAAGTAGTGTGAGATATAAAACAGAAATCAATGACTTGCATATGTAGTGCCACTGTAGACTGTTTTCTTTGAAGGTGTTTTTAACTTAATCTGTTGGTGATACTCCTGTGATCTGTGTACACACAGAACACACCACTGTGACAGATCATTTTCACAAAGATGTCAGTTTGTTTAAGAAGGAGGGGTCATGTATCACATCGACTCTGCATGCTGTCCACTGTAAAACAGGAAGTTTGAGCACTTAAAAATATGTGGACTTCTCACTCTAAAGAGAAAAGAGAAGTAGCAGGAAAGGGCTGAACCCAGAAAAACAGGTTGTGGCGAATCTGTAATCTCATAATTAGATCAAACCTTAATATGTTTCCACATTCTTTGCTTCTCGCCTGGCTGTTTCAGAAGCAGTGACAGACTTTCAGCGCTCAGTGTGAGGATGGGGTACACTTTGCTCAGTGTTCTCCCCTTAATCTGTGAGTACATGAGTAACTTCCTCTCTGTGATTGACTGAACTATAGTGAGTGTCAAGTCTAGTAAAATTCAAACGATTTTAAATGCTTTAATTTATGATATGCGATCATTCATAATTTAGAGGTATTAATCTTTATTACAGTGCTGAATCTTACTGTCTGCTGTGGACATGCTCAAGGTGACTGGTTTCTTTCTTTTTTCCATGCATTAATAAGTAAGGAACATTTTTTTCTTTATTTATGCTTATTAGTTTCTAAACATGTATTTATTTTCAATTAATGGGGAAAAAACAGTAGGCCTATTGCCATAGCGTGAGAAATTTTATTTTCATTAAAAAACAAAATCTGGTCTGAACGTTTTGTAACTGTGTGATTATGTTTGTGTTGGATTTTAGATGCTGAGTTGACCCTTAAACCAAACTTGTCCCATTTATTTGCTGGAGAGTCTGTAACCTTCATCTGTGACGCGAGAGAGGGAAACGACACTGACTGGCTTTACAGATTCACCTGGAACGGTCATGAAATCGTCCCCTTCACTAAGAAGATCTCCCACTCACTTTACCTGACAAAGGACCTGAGCGGTGATTATCAGTGCGTTTGTCATCACAACGGCTCGACAAATTTTACAAAACAGAGTAATAACCTCACTCTCTCCATATCAGGTAAGATACCATATTTCCTGTTAAGTTTTCTGTCACCTGCAGCACAGCCGTGGTAAAAGTACCACAACAGCATTTCAGACACAATCAGAGAAATAAATTCAGAGAAAAGGAGGAAATTTAATCCTCTTCTGTTTACTCTCAGAAGTGAACCTTTTTCTATTTGTCTTGAGTGAAATCAAACTTCAGTTAACAAAGATTTGAATGAATAAAAAAAGTTTATATTTGGTATCTAGTCTTTCATTCATGTTGATACACTGATCACAGCATAGCAGGGAATGGGACGTAACAACAAGCAGACATTTCCTGGTAGCAGATTCAGTGCCTACATGTGGAGGCTGCAAACGTAGCAACAGTCAATACATCAGGTACAGTGAAGCTTTTAGCTGAGCAATGTCACAACTTACAGTCATGGCAGCAAATGAACAAGCATGACTTTAGTGTATCAACATATACTGAAGGGAACATTATACTGTATGTAGTATGTGTGAAGTGAGAAATAGGTCGCACGAGAGGCTGTCTGGCTAAACTACTTCAAAGTCCTTTATTCTGCATATTTTTCATAATATGCAGAATAAAGGACTTTGAAGTAGTTTAGCCAACAAGTGCATTTCAAGCAAAAGCACTTGTTGGAAATGTATGAGAAACAAAAAAATAAAGAATTTTTTAATAACAAAAATCATCTGTTTTAAACAAAACAGCACACAGACCCACAGCTACTTTGACAGCAGACAGGACAGCCATCCCACTGGGGGGCTCGGTGACACTGACCTGTTCTGTTCAGGGCTCAGCTGGCTGGAGATATGATTGGTTCAGGCAAAACCCCGGTTCTCATGAGGTACCGTTTGATACGAATAGTTTGCAGAACGTTATTCATATCTCAGACGTAGGCATCTATCGGTGCAGGGGAAGAAGAGGGAACCCAGATTTCTTCACAAACCTCAGTGCCGTGCATTACGTTGAGAAAACATGTGAGTTTAGTAACTGTTTTTAAAGAAATAAAGTCACATACATTTACAATGACCAACTTTTTCTGTTTAAATTTATTGTATTTTTGGTATGAAAAGTGTCCAACAGGATCTTTGTGACTTTGCAACATAACTGGACTCAGATATTCAGCGGTGAGATGATTACCTTAAGGTGTGAAATCCAAGGAGGGGAAAACACCGGGTGGCAGTATGAATGGAGAACAACAAGCTCAAGAACCCCTCCAACACAGCGAGAATACAACATTAGCAGTGCTTCTTTTTCCTACAGTGGGAACTGTTGGTGTAAGGGCAGAAGAGGCTTGTACTTCTCGACAGCTTGGAGTGATGCTTTCACACTAAGAGTCTCTTGTAAGTGAAATCACCTTTGAGTGACACAGTGTCATGGATTTGTTATGTGTTGATTTCTCATCTGTCTACTTATAGAAAAAAAAATCCTTTATTTTACTCCAACAAACAGCAAATAAACCCAGTGCGACAATTGCAGCTGATAGAAGAACCATACCAGCTGGAGGCAACGTAACACTGACCTGCTCTGTGGCGAGCTACACTGGGTTGAAATACTTCTGGTTCAGGCGTACCTCGTTCTCTTCTGAAATTCAGATGATTAGAGACGAAGAACCAGATCGAGTAATCAGTGTCTCACAGGGAGGCGTCTACTACTGCAAGGGAGGGAGAGGAAACCCAGCTGTCTTTACAGATGACAGTGATCCAATCACGATTAAAAAAACAAGTGAGTTTAAGCACTTTAATTTGATCATTATGTGATATAATTTGATATAATATGTTATGCAGGAATTTGCTCAAAGCTAAAGCCATCTAATTATTCTGTGCTTTTATTAATAGTTTCCAGTAAGACAGTTGTGTCCCTGGAACCCAACTGGCCTGTGATATTCAGTGGCGAGATGATCACTGTTAGGTGTGCGATTTATGGCGATGGAAGCATTGAGTGGGAGTATGAATGGAGCAAACCCGACTCAAACGCAGTTCTGACAAACAATGAATGCAGAATTATTAACGCCTCTGTGCTCAGCAGTGGGATCTACAGCTGTATGGGTAAAAACAAACGGGACTTGTACTCGGTAACAGAGTGGAGCGATGCCATCACACTGATAGTTTCTGGTAAGAAAACCTCATTTTTTTTAGTAATTAATAAGCAGATAAAATGTTGTATTCTTGATTTGAACAACATAAATTGATGCAGAACATATAAAAATCCATTGCAATAAGTTTTGTAACCTAGAAGAGGTTTAAAGAATATGCAAATGTACAACCTGAAAATGTTGGGATTCTGTGTAATATGTAAATAAATGCAATGATTTGCAAATGTCAGAAACCCATATTTCATTCACAATAGAAGAAAGAATAAATATCAAAAGCTATTTAAACTGAAGAAATGAACCATTCTAAGAATTATTCACTCATTTTGAATTTGATGGCAGCAACACAACACGGGAGAGGGCTACAAAGGAGAGAGCTGGAAAAGTGAGGACAGTCAGAACATTAATGATACACTGCGTTAAAACCAGGCATGATTCTGTCATGGGAACTGTCAGCGTTCATACATGAAACAGAATTTGAAGTCCTAAACAGAAAATGAGGACTATGACACTGGCTCTGTTCCACAGTGTGCCTTTTTCCTCTCACCCCAACCGGTCATGGCAGATGGCTGCCCCTCCCTGAGTCTGTTCTGCCAGAGGTTTATTCCTGTTAACAGGGAATTATTCCCAGTGGTTGCTCATAGGGGGTCATCTGATTGTTGAGGTTTTCTTTGTGTTATTGTAGGGTCTTTAGGGTCTTTGACTTGACGTTTGTTGTAATTTGGGGCTATATGAATAAAATTGAACTGAACCAAGAGAAAGTATCAACCCTTCCATGAAATTAAAAGATGACAATCAACAGGACCTGTTAGTGGGTGGGACATATTTGGGAGCAAGTGAACATTTTGTTCTCAAAGTTCATGGGTTAGAAGCAGGGGGAAAATAATGAACAAGGGTAAGGATTTGAGCAAGTCCAGCAGCTTTAATTCAAATTCATCTTTGCTACACTTGATGTAACTAACACTGACCATGAACACCACAGCCACTGTGCACCAGTCCAGCACAGAGCTTCACTGTAAATTCACCTCAGTACACCAAACTAACCAGTTTATCCTGCACTAATCAGCCTTCATGCAACCTTTGAATAACACAAAATTAGTGTACCTCTGTGTTTTTTATATGTTTCACAATATTAAAAAACAAACAGAAAAACACAACTTCACATCATATACAGATCTTGGCTTTGGATGCTGCCCCATGATGGATGGGTGGGTGGGTTTGTACACAACACTAGTGTCTAAATTAATAGGAGGGCCTGACTTCAAGATTCAAGATTCCTCTGGGTCATAGTTATATGTCACAGTTATGATGTTTGGTTTGGAAATGGTGGCACTCAACAAAAGACAGGAGCTGAGCTGGAAGTGGCAGGATCGAAGATGTTAAGATTTTAATTGTGAGTTGCCAGAATGGACAAGACTAGAAATGAATATCTCAGAGCGACACCTCAGGCTGAGTGGTTTGGAGACAAAGTTAGAGAGGAAAGGCTGAGATGGTTTGGACATATGAAGAGGAGCTGATATGCTGGAGAAAGAATATTCAATACTGAGCTGCCTGGCCGGAGGAAAAGAGGAAGGCCACAGAGAAGATTCATGTATGTAGTGAAGGAATGTGCAGAGGGTTTATGCAACACAGGAGGATCCTAGAGATAGGGGGAGATGGAGGCAGGTTGTCTGCTGTCATGACACCTAAACGGAAGCAGCAAGAAGAAGAATTCCTTTCAACATGCATGTAACTGACACAGTGAATATATTCACCAACACCACATGGTTACATGCATAAATTGACTGAGTCCTGATTTAGTTTGACTACAGTATAATATATCTCTGCATGTTAATTTATTTCATATATCTTATGTTGGCATTTAAATTGTTGTTTGTACTTGATGCAGATGTTTTAATTTTAGTGCTACAGAATAAGATTGACTATTTATTGTTTGCAATTAACAGTTTTTGGTAAAACTGTTATTGTCTTTAAAGCAAAGGGACAGCAATATATGATATATAATATTACTGCACACTTTTCCCCCTACAGGACACAGACCAAAGGCCAGCATCAGTGCTGACAACAGAGTCTTTCTAGAAGGAGACAGAGTGGTCCTGACCTGCTCTGTGAAACCATCATCTTCTGGTTGGAGTTACTATTGGTACAAAGGCAAGAAAACCTCAGAACCACTGACGACGGCAGAGGCTGTTTTCCACTCTGTCGGACAAATCAGTGTATCACAGGAAGGAGACTACCGGTGTAGAGGAGGGAGAGGAAACCCTGTTTACTTCACAGAGTACAGTGATCTGATCAGTATTAAAAAAATTGGTGAGTCACAGTAAATGTTTCTTTTCTTTAATTCACTGAAGATGTTAAATTGTATTTTTAATTTAACTTCTTTGTCTTTAACATCAACAGTCACAAACAGGCCGGTTGTGACTCTGCATCCAAACTGGCCTGAGATATACAGAGGAGAGACTTTTACTTTGAAATGTGAGCTCCCAGGAAGAGATACTGAGTGGGATTATGAATGGGAAACAACCAGTTTATATAAACCTCCAAAGCAAAATAAATTCAGGATTTCCACTGCTTCTCCACTTGTATCACACAGTGGCCACTACTGGTGTAAGGGAAGAGTGAAAAGTGCACAACAGAATTCAACAATGTGGAGTGGATCCTTCGAACTAAAACTACACGGTGGGTGAATTGTTTATGCAATGTGAACTGTACACTTGCATTTTGTGCAAATCCATTATTATGGATTCATAAATGTATTATTTTTTAATAAGAGAAAATTATATTAACAGGTCAAACACAGCCTGTCCTCACTGTGTCTCCATCATGGCTGAGTCCTGGAGCCTCAGTAACTCTGAACTGTGAGGTTAAACATCCGTCTGCAGGATGGAGCTTCTACTGGTATAAAGCTGTGTCCCAGATCTCAAACATGTATTACTCTTCCTACATGCGATTCACCAGGATTCACTATGATAGATGGCGTCACCTCTACAGATATGAATTATTACCTGGAAGCATCAGTGGGACTGCACAGGACTCCTACATCATTGATGGACAGACACACACAGCAGGATATGTGTGTAGAGCTGGAAGAGGAGACCCAGAGTATCACACTGATCACAGTGAACCAAAGTTTGTCTGGTCTGCAGGTTGGTTTGTATGTTCCTACCTTTATTTTTTTTTTAAAAAAGTGTTAATTTTATAATTTCTTATAGAGTCTCTATCAAAGATGAAATTTATGCCAATAATTACATTACATGTACATTCCTGCCTCCCAGTATAAATAAGCCACAATGAGTATTTTTTCTGTTCCAAGATGACTGTATCTTCTTAAAATGCTGCAAATGTTTAACAACTCTGAATGGTTAAAAGACAATAAGAAAAAGTGAATATGTACTCCAGATGTTTGTCTCTTTTTTTGTCTTGATTTATTTATTTATTTCCACAGATTTTCATTCAGCAGCCTCCCTCACAGTCAGTCCCAACAGAGTGCAGCACTTAATTTATGAATCTGTGTCACTGACCTGTTCTGTAAACTCTTCTTCGTGGAGAGTGATGAGATTTGATGAACATGGCTATCTGAGCCAACTCCCAGACTGTCCCAACTGGAGGACAATGACAAGATCCACATGCAACATAGAAAGGCACAGGCATCGGGCTGCAGTGTATTGGTGTGAGACTGAATCTGGAGAGTTCAGCAATGGAGTCAACATCACTCTACATGGTAGGTTTTACCCCCCCCCCCCCCCCCCCCAAAAAAAAGACAAAACCCAAAAAGAACAAACAAAAATAAACCCCGTGTGTAAAAAAAAAAACTGTGTAAAATGTAAACAAAGACAGAAAGCAATGTTTATGTTTCAGTGTTTCAAATGAGAGAATGAGGGAATATATCATTTTAAGGAAAATTTTAATTTTAATTCGGAGGCAGCAAAATGTCTCAGAAATGTTGGGACAGGGTCACGTTTACCACTGTGTAGCATCCCCACTTCTTTTAACCACAGCCTGTAAACATCTGGGAACTGAGGGGAGCAGCTGCTGGGCTTTTGGGAGAGGAATGTTCTCCCATTCTTGTCTGATTAACAGTCACAGGGTTTCCTTTGTCATATTTTTAATTACCTCTACGAAGGAGGTTATGTTTTCGGTCGCGTTGGTTTGTTTGTCTGTTTGTTTGTTTGTCTGTTTGTTTGTTTGTTTGTCAGCAGGATTACTCAAAAAGTTATTAACGGATTTCGATGAAATTTTGTGGAGTGCTTGGAAATGACAAGAGGAAAAAGTGATTACATTTTGGCGGTGATCCGGATCACGATCTGGATCCAGGAATTCTTTAAAGAATTCTTCACTATTGTGGGATAGGGGGTTGGCCTTGGCGGAGGTTTGCGCTTTCTGAGTGCTTCTAGTTTCATGGTGCATCAGATATTTTCTACTGGTGAAAGGTCTGGATGCAGGCAGGCCATATCAGCACCCAGGCTCTTCTTCAGTGAAGCCACGCGTTTGGAATGGGTGTGGTATATGGTTTGTCTTAATGAAATATGCAGTATATGACCTCCCCTGAAAGATATTGTGTTGATGGGAGCATATGCTGCTCAAAAACCCTGTTTCACCATTAATGGTGCCTTTCCACATGTGTAATGTGCCAGTTCCATAAACACTGATGCATCCTCATTACCATCAGAGATGCAGACTTTTGAACTGAGCACTGATAACAAGCTGGATCGTCCCCCTCCTCATCCATGATTTCCAAAACAAATTTCAAATTTTGACTCGTTTGACCACAGAACAGTTTACCACTTTGCCTTGGTCCATTTTAAATGAGTTTTGGCTCAGAGGATCACGGGCAGCCAGTACTGATTTTTGGTTCTATCTGTTGCACACAGAAATTTCTGCAAATTTTCTGAATCTTTTGATGTTGTTATGCACTCTACATGATGAGATATTCCTATATCTAAGTAGGAATATATCTATTCCTACTAAGATATTCCTAAGTCCTTTTCTGAAATTGTTCCATAATTTGTGGATGTAGTTTGTGCAGGTTGGTAAACCTCTGCCCAACTTTCCTTTTAATCAAATTAGTTGAAAAATGTTTTTGTCCATTCATCCATTTTCTTCCACTTATCATATTTCATACTTCATATCATACTTCCACACAGCAAGAAAATGCAAACTCCACAGAGAAAGGCCCTGGCCAAAGTGAAAAGTTGCTCATATCCTAACCTCTCCGAAACATGTGGCTGCCATCAAATTCAAAATGAGTTGATATTTTTCATGAAACAGCAAAATGTCTTTTTTTTTCTGTATTAAAATATCAGTTGGTGACATTTGCAAATCATTTCATTCTGTCTTTATTTACATTTTACACTTTCCTGATGCTTTTTAAAATTCAGTTTGTAGATACATTTACAAATATTTTAGCTAAACGTTGAGGTAATGTTTCAGCTGTCATAGAAGTGTACATAAAAAGTATGTAGAAAATGTGTTTCCGATCAACGGCAAAGCGCAATATGCTATTTATAATATACTTATAATTAGTTTAAACCGGATTAGGAAAAAACATATTTTCAGTCTAAGTCCGCTTAGTCATCATAATAATAATAATAATGAGAGAATGCAGCCAAAAAATGCATTTCAAACCTATTTATAAGTCTAATAATCCTGCTGTAGTTCAAAGTGTGAAGAAATAAAAGAACAGCATTAAGGCTGTTGGTGCCACTGTCTCAATTTACCAAACACAAACAGCTGTTTCATATTATTTTAATGGCTTTTACAGGTACGAATGCTATCCTGGTGAGCCCTGTCCATCCAGTGAGTGAGGGGGACTCTGTCGCTCTTGGCTGCAAATTGAGGGCAGGAAACTTGAATTCCACTGTTGCCTTCTACAAAAATATGAAACTAATTCAGAAGGACGACAGACAAAATCTAAACATCTCTGCAGTGTCAAAGTCTGATGAAGGCTTCTACAAGTGTGAATATTCAGGGCACCAGTCGCAAGAAAGCTGGATGTCAGTAAAAGGTAATTGTGATGATACAGTCAGTGGCAGAAAAGCAGACAAATAATTTGTATTAGTTTAAAATCAGACATGCAGTAGTTAGTCTACAAAAATGAAATAAGAAAATTAAGCAGATGAGTTGAAATGGTCCTCTCCACTGGAAGCATATGAATCCTCATTTTGAACTAAAATGTTATTTAATAGTTTGTATTTTTGGCCACTTTATAGAGTGTTGATTATTTTCTCTTAATTATTGTGTAAATATCACAATCCTCACAGTTTTAAGAGTTGTTTTATTTGCAGACATTTTTCAACATCCCTGAAAGTGTTTGTCAGGTACAGAGTGTGGCCCATTGACTGGACTCCTCTATGTGAAATCTCTTGATAGGTGAAGCGAACTAACTCTAATCCTTTATTACTGCAGCATCCAGGTCCTCACTTTCTCTCTCTCTGATCACTGGGCTGGTTTGTGGCATCTCACTGATTCTCCTCCTGCCCCTGCTGCTCGTCTGTTGGTACAGAAAATCAAAGGGTGAAATATTTACATTACTTATCTATTTTATTTATTTATTCAATTAAAAAGATTAAAATCATTGTCATGGAATGGACTATTTTTTTTCATTTGTAATACACACATAATTAACATTATTACTGTCTTTTCCACAGGTACACTTTGTATCAGGTTGGTAAAACACTTTCTTTTCTTGTCTGCAGTCTGCTGATAGTAAACAACACATTCACTGTAACGTTTACCTGTTTAAAAAACTCAGACTAGCCGAGTCTCAGGAACCCGGTCAGATCACTGCCACAGTTCAATCTGTCAGCCAGGACGAAAATCAGCAGCACATATACTCCTCTCTTCTTCACGGTCAGCCATGCATCAAATACAAATATTCTTTGGCAGCTGTTACAGCTGCACATTTCTTAATGAACATTCATCACAACATAGCTGCAAGTTTACTGCACATAATGTGACTTATTTTGTCATTGTCTTGATTTTCACTGACCCGAAGGTGATGCTAATATCTATGAGTCATGCAGACGCTCTGAAAATGCCGGTACAGTATAAATGTTTTTCCAGAAAGAGCAAATGAAAAATTCGTTATTTTTATTGTGCGATAAAAATTTAAATGGTGAAATATTTTTCATTTTAGGTGAACAGACAGATGACCACGGAAATATTACATCTCAAATCCAGCTCAGAAGCATTGGACAGAGGAGTGAGTACACAAAATATGAAAATTTAAAACACGTGCACATCTGAATGTCATACCTCTACTTATAAGGCATGAGTTTCAAAAACTCAGGTTATAGAAACCTGTTTTCCACAGTTTGGGATAAAATATGATTTCTATACTGAACTGTTTGAATTTCTTTTTATGCAAAGAGGTCCTTCAAAAACATGTGATATCCACAGACTTTGTAAGCTGTGGCAAATAAACTTTATTTCTGTGTAATCTTTACAGGAAAGTGTGATGATCCAGAGGAAAACTCTGACTACCATAATGTAAATCCAAACTCGCCTACAGGTACAAATATTAGTTGTTAGCAAATGTTCAGTTTCAAGGTGATCTGTAGATGAAGGAAACATGTATCACATTATCATTAGGCCAAATGTGTGTTCACTGTACTAGAGCTTTAATTAAATATCCTAATGTTTAGAGTCAGAATTGTAACTCTTTAAAAAAAAAAAACAGTCTTCTCTCGCATTATATGTTTTTTTTAGGTGTTTGCTGGTTTAACTTATTTTATTGTCTGTATTTTTTTTTTTTTAAAGTTCCCTAAAACATGCAGGTGCAGCATCAATAAAACAAGCGAAGCCTGGACAGCAACATGAAAAAAACAAACAAAAAAACATGAATTCTCAAACATTTTAACTTTAGCATCATTACAACTGCTGTATGATAAAGCTGATGAGCCATACCATGAAAATATGTGAAAGAGTTTTTAAAGATAGATTAAAAAAAACAGGTGATGATCACTGAGCAGCAGTATTAATTCATATTAAGAGAGCTGTATAGAGAAGGTCAGTGGGTCAGCATTGTTTGTTTGTGGACCTAGATAAAGCTTATGATAGGGTGCAAAGAGAGGAACTGTAGTACTGCATGAGAACATTAGGAGTAGCAGAGAAGTATATGAGGGTGGTGCAGGACATGTATGAGGACAGTGGTGAGGTGTGCAATAGGAGTGACAGATGGGCTTAAAATTGGGGTGGGATTACATCAGGGATCAGCTCTGAGCCCCTTCCTGTTTGCTGTGGTGACGGACAGATGAGGTACATGCGTGTGAATGAGAGAGAGACAGGTTGAAAGGTGAGTGTGCAAGTAGTTGAGTTTAAATACCTTGGGTCAACCATCCAAAGTAACGGACATCGCAGAATAGAGCTTAAGAAGAGTGCAGGCAGGGTGGAGTATATGTATATATATATATATATATATATATATATATATATATATATATATATATATATATATATATTCAGTTCAAAAATGTTGGTTTGGTTCTACCTTGTGTTACTTTTCTTATCAGTTATTGTGTAATTGTTGTGTAAATGTTAATAAAAAGTTTAATATCAAATTAAAGGCCAGTGAGATTATCAGGTCGCTTTCAACAGTAACAACAGTAAGGTTATGTCACTGTTATGTCCGTAAGCTTACGCTAAATGTCAAAATTAGTGATCATGTCACATGATCACCAGTGAACATACCAATGAGCACCATGAAAAGTAATTCTGTGAGTAAATGTATACACAACATATAAACATGGTGACATCCAAACCACTTTGTGGAAGTGTTTGTAATATGAATATTCAGTATATAATTGTAAATTATATCTTTATGTCAGCTATTACATTTTGCATATTGTACTGTATCCTGTTTTCCCCTCATTTTATCTGATCTATATGAATTAAAGTTACTTAAACATTGTTGAAGGAAGCATCCTTTGTTGCACTGCTGACTGTGGTCACAATCAGCCAGCACAGTGTCTTTCTCCTTAAACATCCCACTTCAGAAGTCTTGTAACACATAGACTACATACATACTGTATTCACATTTACATTTTCCCAAGAACATAAACCTTTTTGAATCACAAATTCTCCAACATATCCTGGCCCTATTCCATTCATCACCCTCAGTTATGGTATTGACCTCCTGTTCCCATTTGCTTTTTGTGTGTGCGTGTCTGTGTGTGTGTGTGTGTTTTGAGATGAACTGTATTTATTAGTCAGTTACTTGATATTTCTTTAATTCAAAAATATGATAAATGTCTCTCCAAATTATCTGGTGATATCTGGAGACAGACAAACAGACAAGTACACATATATATACATACAAGCGTGCATACATAACATCTCAGGCCTCAATGACAGGAGATTACAAACTCATACCAGCAGGGGGCAGCACGTGAACAGTAGCACTAAGGCTTTTATAGTTCACTAAATAAACAATTTAATCTGTGATAAGCTTGGACAAAATAGGAAAGCCTACAGAATTTCTGTGTTCTTTTTTCAGCAAATATTGTACTTGATACTGATGCTAATCACAGGTGCATTTCATGGCATTTTATTTTATTATGGCATAAAAATCAAAGAAGTTCTGAGTAAATGTGGCTCATAGTATCACTTTTAATCGTCATTAAAAGTTAAAGTTCTAAATCAGTCCCAGTCCCTTTCACGTGTGTTGTGAAATCTGTTGTGAACCTGAGTAGTTGTTTGATGATGGCATTCTGAGCTTCTGTCTCTTTAAGAGTTTCCAGAAGTCTGAAAAGGGGAAACGCTGACTACCGGTGAGTTGTACTGTGTGTACTTAAAAGGGTGTGCTGGGTCTATTGCAGAAAAGCCGAGTTCTTCAATGTGTTTCTACCTTTTTTTTTTTTTTTTAAATCATCTTTAAGCCATGAAGTGCACAGTAAAAAGTCTGAAACTTTGGCACACAGATGTGGGCTGCAGCTGGGCTGGAACCTATCCCAGCTAAGACCAGTTGGTAATTGGGGTATCCTGAGCATGTTACTTTATTCATTCTAGATGGAAATTTATTTGATGTGTATTTGAAGCAATTTCATGTTTTTGTCCCATCTGCAATTTAAGGCTGCAATACAGCAGCAGTCTATGGTATGATTATATCCATGGCAGGAAGGAAATAATATTGCTTGCTTGCTCATTTTTTTAATCTCTTCCTTTTTTTGAACCCATCTGAATTACATTATCTATTTAGTTTCAAGCATAGAGTTACCACAGCAACCTAACTGTTGACATGAATGCTTGTGAGAATAATTTTTATCGACACCGAAATCTACATAAGTGGGCGATGTCATTTCCAACATTTATTGTTGTGTGGTGCATTATATGTCTATTACCTTGTGGTCCTGTCCTGGTGTTTTCCAGCCACAATAGAAATGTCATGTCCTGGGCCGGTGGCCCAGTGTTTTATGTTTTCTTGGTATGGTTTCCGTTTTCTCAGGTTGTTTTGTTATCTGTTAGAGTTGCCCTCAGTTATTTCTAGTCCCTCGTGTCTCTCTGTATTCTGTGTCAGGTTTGCGTCTCTGTTCCCTTGTCATACTTCCTGTTTTATTTTGATATTCATCCAGCCCCTGTCTGTTGTATTCAGTTTTGCTTCCCTCTGGTCTCGTCTTAGTTATCAGTGTCACCTGTGTTCCCACCTGTTTCCTCTTCCCTCATCAGCCCTTCTGTGTATTTAAGTCCTGCGTTTTCATTGCCTGTTGTCGCGTCGTTGATGTTTTGTGCCCGCATGTTCCTGTGTTCCTTGTGTTTTCCCTTCGTCACCCCTCCGTTGGATTTTGGTGTTCATTCTCCGCCGAGCCTTAATAAACCTCCTTTAAGTTATGTTTACCTCTGGAGTCCTTCGTTTTTTGCCCTTCCTCACCCGTTTCCTCCCCGGCCATGACAAGAAACAAATAAAATGCTGGAGGTTTTTTTCTCTCCTGGGTCCCCACACTTAGTTGTGTTCAGGTTTGTTTGTTTCTTTCAACGGCAAACATATTTGTCCATCCAGCACTGGATCAGGTGTCCCTGAACCCTCCCTTAGTTATGCTGCAGGAGGCCTAGGTTGCTGGGGGGAGTTCCCATGATGCACTGATAGTTTCTTCTCACTCTCTCTCTCTCTCTGTTTAAACACCACTCAGCATTTAGTTATTAGTCATTATTAATCTCTGGCTCTCTTCCATGGTGTGGCTTTTGTCCTGTCTCCCTCCCCTGTCATTACATTATTTTAAAAAAGTGGGCTGCAGTTTATGTATCATGTCACAATCTGAGGTTGTGTTGTCTCCTGCCACCTGTAGTGGCACTCAATTTGGAAATGCTCATATGGATCATATTTGAGAGGAGGAACAGACAACTTGTTTGGATTGGAGGACATGTAAAAATGTCACGTACATCCTTAATATTTTATCAGCATGACCAACAGCGCTTGCGATTTGTCTTCATGTACTCATCCTAATTAATTAACCCAGTCTGCATTTAATATTGTGTAAATTAATGTTGTGCAGTTTAAGAAAAAGAGACCACCGTATGTCAGTTGGTTGCATTTGTCTACATCACAGACTATATACACTGTATTTATGCAGGTGCTGCACAAAATAAAAACATGCAGCAATGTGATGCAAAGATCACAATACCATGCCATCATAGCTTTAATAGTTCTATTTTATTATTTTTTAGCAGCCAGATCTAACATCATTTCATTTTACCTGCACTAAGACTTGATTCTGCCTCTTTCTGTTGCTGTCAGGCCTTTTGCCACTGAATGATTCCTGGTCCCATTTCCCTATTTCTTTATCTGAAGGGGATTCATCAGGACTTTCTTGGCTCTAACCTAAACCAGAACAAATTTTTATGTTGTTTCACTTCTTGTTGAGATTCAACATATCTTTCTATATTCTGTGTAGCTTTAGATATGCTTATATTTTCCCTCTTACCAATGCTTTTCAATATTAATGCAACACTCAAAGCTTTTGTTCTTCTGCAATAAATCTTTGCTTGATATCTGTATGGGTTTTTCAGACAATTAAATTAAATACTATATTTACACCCACATCCACCTGTTCTCCAGTGTTCAGTAGTCATAGCAGCCTAAATCATACAAATATAAACAGTGCAACATGTGTTGTAATGGAAAGCCTAAAAAAACACATAGTAACTGTTCAAATAGACCTCGTGGTTTGTGCAATCTCAGTGTCTTCAAGTGCAGTACTTGAAGACACTACTTGTTTTACTGGATTCTTTTGAATTTCAGAAGCAGGCATAAAGTTGTATTTATAGTAACTTTGCAGGAAACATGACCAGATGACGTGTGTTCTGTGGCTGCAGCTTTCTAGAGTAGTCTCAGTTTCGTTAGAGAGAGAAGGAAACAGAGACAGCGGACTCTGTTGTAATGTGAAAATTTCTGATCTACCGTTAAGATTATTTTCCTTTGCTGAAGTTTAGAGTATCTCTGGTGCAAACTGAAAGTATTTTTCAGGCGTGTCAGTGCTGGATGTGAGGATGGGAAACACTTTGCTGTGTGTCCTCTTTGTATCCTGTGAGTACCAGCGATTTTTCACCAGTTTTTCTTTGTTTTTTTCTTTGTACAGCATTTTAGAAATGACTTGGCTTAGTTTTGAACAAAAAAAATGTTGAATCTTCACAGGCAGGTAATATTAATAATCAGCACTGCTAATTAGTTCTATATTTAACTGTAATTCTCATTTATGGATCATCAGGTTTTTAAAACAATTCTTTGAAAGTTTGCTTCTTGTTCCAGGCTTAAGTCCGTTCCTCTGCTATGGACATGTTAAAGGTAGAAGCTCAGTTTTGCCTTTTATTAAATAATTTTTTTTTTTTTTCACTTTGAATTAAGTCTCTATCAGCTTTATTGCTGTCTGCTATATCTTCTACTGAATATTATGGTATCATTTTTATTTATACTTGCACACAGATCGCAGCAAGGGACATAAGTATGTCATTCTATAAAGACTGGTAGCTTTCAGCATTGCAAATATGTTTGTGTTGGATTCTAGATGCTGTGCTGACAACAGACCCCTCCTGGTCCACATTTTTTATAGGAGAGTCTGTGACTTTCATATGTGACATGAAGGAAGGAGCTGTGAATGACTGGGAATATAAAATCAACAGAGAGGGTCGAGATTTTGTGCCCTACAACACACATCAAAGCTACACATTAAAAACTCAGTATACCAGTTACGGTGGTGAATACCAGTCGCAAGAAGAGCTCAAATGATACAAAGGATAGCAACACTGTCTCTATAACTGTATCTGGTAAGTCTTTAATGAAAGGTCAAATGTATAGGTTTAGCTCCATAACCACAGGTTCTATTTAACAAGGAGTTTAATCACATTAACATAAAATGTGTAAAACAAAGACTCTGAACATCATGTTTTTGCACCTCTAATGTGAGAAAAAGTCTTGCAGTGAGTGCAAAGTTTACTTTCTTGAGCTGTTGGAATTTCAAATAAGTTATTATTTCCTCTAACATGAAATATTAATAAATACTTGTAGCTACAGGGGTATCCACTTTATATACACAGATCAGCATACTGACATCTGAGCACACGAACAAGTGTGAGGTGTTGGCTTGGCCTCCACATTCCCCAGAGCTAGAGCCAATCAAGCATCTGTGGGATGTGCCGGACAAACAACTCCATTTTATGGAGGCTCCGCCTCAAAGCTTACAGGAATTAAAGGATGTGTTGCTAACATCTTGGTGCAGATACCACAGCACACCTTCAGGGCTCTAGTGGAGTCCATGCCTCAATGGGTCAGGGCTGTTTTTGGCAGGTGGTGATGATGTTATATTTGATAGGTGAATAATAAATACATTAGAGTTGCACTCATTAAACTGTGTAACACAACAGACTTCATTATTTATTATTAGCATTAATTATTCCCTACAAGAGGGAACAACACACTGGATAAAGTCTACTCTAACATCAAGCTGGGTTTCAGGGCTGTGCCACTGCCACATCTGGGCCAGTCAGACCATCTGTCCCTGCTTATGATTCCAGCATACACCCCCCTCAGCAAAACTGCTCTTTCTACATCTAAGACTGTTCAGACCTGGCCTGAAGGTGCCTCTCAACAGCTGCAGGACTGCTTTGAAACAACTGACTGGGACGTATTCAAGCACCAGGACCTGGAGCAGTATACCTCGGCTGTTCTGGACTACATCAAGTTCTGCACCGACACTGTAACTGTGGACAAGAATATCCGGGTTTTTCCAAATAGAAAGCCATGGATGAATGGAAAGGTGCAGAGCTTACTCAGAGAGAGGAACATCGCCTTCAGAGCTGGTGATGGGGCGCTTTACAGCGCTGCCAGAGCCAACCTGAAGAGGGGCATCAGGGAGGCCAAGGCTGTGTATAAGAGGAGGATTGAGGACTGTTTCCAGAGCCATGACTTCAGGCAGGTGTGGCAAGGGGTTCGGCATATTTTGAACTACAAACCCAGCCTGTTAGTTGATCAGCATAACATCAATCTGGCAGAGGAGCTGAACAGCTTCTTTGCACGCTTTGAGGTACAGCAACCAGAGACAGCCATCCAACATCCATCAGCAGGCAGCAGCAGCATCCTCAGGCTGCAAGAGCAAGAGGTGAGGCGTATGCTGGAAACTGTGAACCCCAGGAAAGCTGTGGGGCCCGATGGTGTCTCTGGACGGATACTGAAGGTCTGTGCGGCTCAGCTGGCTGGTATTTTTACCAGCATTTTTAACCAGTCCCTGAGCCAGGCTGCTGTCCCTTCCTGCCTGAAGTCCTCCATTATCGTCCCCATCCCCAAGAAGAACACTATCAGAGGTTTGAATGACTACAGGCCAGTAGCACTCACACCAATTGTTATGAAGTGCTTTGAAAAGCTTGTCCGGGCTCACGTCATCTCCAGTCTCTCCCCCAGACTAGACCCCCACCAGTTTGCCTACAGAGCCAACCGGTCCACAGAGGACGCCATTGCCACGGCCCTCCACTCTGCCTTCTCTCACCTGGAGCAGGGGGGGAACTACGCTCGGCTGCTCTTTGTGGACTTCAGCTCGGCGTTTAACACCATCCTTCCTGGCAGACTGGTGACTAAACTGTCAGATCTGGGGATACCACGCTCCACCTGTCTTTGGATCAAGGACTTCCTGACAGACCGTTCCCAGAGGGTAAGAGTAGGTCCCCACCTCTCTTCAGCCATCAGCCTCAGCACCGGCTCTCCACAGGGCTGTGTGCTGAGTCCCCTACTCTTCACCCTCTACACACATGACTGCACCTCCATACATGCCAGTAACTGCATCATTAAGTTTGCGGATGACACCACTGTGGTGGGGCTCATATCAGGCGGGGATGAGTCAGCATACCGGGACGAGGTGCAGCGGCTGTCAAGGTGGTGCAGTGAGAATAACTTGATCCTGAACACCACTAAGACAAAGGAGATGGTAGTAGACTTTAGGAGGACAACACATGTCATTCAACCTCTGTTCATCGAGGGGGATGAAGTGGAGCTGGTTTCAGATTTTAGGTTCCTGGGAGTACATCTGCAGGATGATTTGACCTGGAGTATCAATACGACCAGCATTTACAGGAAGGCCCAACAGAGACTGCATTTCCTGAGGGTTCTTAGGAGCAACCATCTGACCCAGAATCTGCTGGTGTCCTTCTACCGTTGCTCTGTAGAGAGCATCCTGACCTACTGTCTGTGCGTGTGGTTCAACAGCTGCACAGCAGCAGACAGGAAAACACTCCAGCGAATCATCAACACGGCTCAAAAGATCATAGGCTGTCCCCTGCCCTCCCTCCAGGAACTGTTCAATGCCCGCTGCCAGAGGAGGGCACAGAACATCCTCCAGGACCCCTCACACCCTGGACACTCCTTGTTTCAGCTACTGCCATCAGGCAGACGTTTCAGGACAATGAAGGCCAGAACAAACAGACTGAGGAACAGCTTTTATGCCAGGGCTATCATTGAACTGAACTCTGTGTGGTTTGGACAGTGATGTGGGGTGGTAGTGCTGACTGTGTGCGTGCATTGGTGTGTGTATTGGGGCTAGATTCGTCTGTTAATTTACTATTGTGCACTGTATTTTAGTAATCATTTTTATCACTCATATTTTTATTATTTTATTATTTATTGTCTGAGGCACCTAGAAAGGAATGCATTTTAAATTTCGTTGTGCAACTTCTGTGTACAATGACAATAAAGATTCTGATTCTGATTCTGATTCTGATTCTGATTCTATTCCTAACATGCAAAAGAACAAACCAGTTGACAGATGCTAGTTTATTTTCACTTGCATGGTGGTGAACTTTCATACTGCCTGTTTTATTTTACTTCATAAAAACAATTAATACAAAGAAAAATTAATGTAAAAACAAATTAAAACATAAATTAGTTTGTCCAATTTTTTAAATGTACCATTTATTATTGGTTTATTATTATTGGATTATTAAATACTTGTTTACTGAGTCTTTTTTTTTTATTTCTTTACTCATTAAAGAATGCTACAGACAGATGAAATGCTAAACTAATATTTGCATACAGATAAACCAAAGGTCAAACTAAGTGCAGATGTCACAGAAATTCCAGGAGGAGGCCGTGTGAACCTAAGCTGCTCAGTGAGCCCATCATTTGGATGGCAATACTACTGGTACAGCGATGAGAAACACTCTGAACCTCTGACCACACAAGATGCAGTTTTCCACTCAAATGGACAAATCAGAGTCTCACAGGAAGGACTCTACAGGTGCAGAGGAGGAAGAGGAGACCCAGTTTACTACACAGAGGACAGCAAACCAGTCAGCATCAGTAATCAAGGCAGGTTTGACTCATGCAATGATAGCATGCAAGTATTTCTCAAAATTGATAATGCTATTTTCATTAAGGTCTAACTTTGAACTCCCTGATTCATCATCACTGTTTGACTCACACTCTGATGTGCATTTCCAACTTTCGGGGGATCACACTCCTCAGCCTCCCCGGTAAGGTCTATGCCAGGGTGCTGGAAAGGAGGGTGCGTCCGTTAGTCGAACCTCGGATTCAGGAGGAACAATGCGGTTTTCGTCCTGGTCGTGGAACGCTGGACCAGCTCTTTATCCTCTCAAGGATATTCGAGCGTGCGTGGGAGTTTGCCCAACCAGTCTACATGTGCTTTGTGGACTTGGAGAAGGCATTCGACCGTGTCCCTCGGGGTGTCCTTTGGGAGGTTCTGCGGGAGTATGGGGTGTCTGGCCCATTGTTGCGGGCACAATAATACAGTATGACAATAAAAGTCATTTTAAAAGTGCATAAATACCCCCCCCCCCAAAAAAAAACAAACAAACAAAAAAAAACAATAGAACATATATTGCACATGTTGTACACAGTACTCTATCACATTCTAGGGAATGTGATAGAGTACTGTGTTTCAAATCTCAAAAAAAAGTTGTTGAGCTCATTAGCTTTTCCAGGAGCATCGTCTGTGATAAAACACCTTCTCTTTGTGGTCATGTTGACTGCTGTTTTCATGGAGTCCCATAACTTTTTCGGGTTTACCGATAAAAAGTTCTTTTCTATGATATCTCTGTGTTTATTCCTGGCTTCCCTCAGCTTTTGGTTTAGTTCTTTTTGCACCATTTTCAACCCTGTACCATAGACAGGAACACGGGCTCAGAGAGCACACACAGGCCTGTCTCTTCTGAATCCCCGCATGCATGTGTGTATTTTTTCTGATTCTTCAATACATTAAATGTCTTACTTTTTTAATTAAAGTGTTTCAGGTGTCTTCTTTCATTTAAAAAAAACTGTTTACCTGTCAGTTTCTTCAATGTAAATATTTGCTTTTTAATCACATTTAATATATTTAAAATATATTAAATAATATTTTTCAGTAAGGTGAAGCTCCTGTTTTCAAAATGTAAGCTCCCAAACAGCTGCACCACAGTTGTCATGTTGTGCCCTCTGCAGGTACATGTCTGAGCTCTGCTGTGAAATGCTCGTGTTACAGCTCCACCTCTCACCTGACTCACCTGACACAAACCAGGATACAGACTGTTCTTCCTCAGTGCAGAGAGACACACAGACGATCAGACTGAATTCAGACCAAACTAGCAGCTTCCTCTGAGTGAGTCCAGCTACAGGAGAGACACCTCCAACACTGCTGCTTCAAGCTGCTGACAATCCACACACTGAATGTGAGTTTGAGCAACAACACAACTCAAAGGAGGTTTCAGTGAAGGTAGTAGAGCTGGGAGGGGGGGGCCAGGACTGACTGTACTTCCTGTCTGTTGTTTGCAGCTTCACTCAGACTCAATGGCTTCCAGATCAGAGGATCTCTGCTGTCCAATCTGCAAGGAGGTCTTCAGAGATCCCGTTCTTCTGTCATGTGGCCACAGCTTCTGTAAAGACTGTCTGAGGAGATGGTGGAGAAAGAAACGGGCTCATGAGTGTCCAGTTTGTAAGAGAAGATCTTCAAAGTCAGAACCACCTTTAAACCAGGATTTGAAGAACCGGTGCAAGTTGTTCTTACAGCAGAGAGAACAGAGAGGTCTCTGCAGTCTGCACTCTGAGAAACTCAAACTCTTCTGTCTGAACCATCAGCAGCCAATTTGTGTTGTCTGCAGAGACTCAGATAAACACACCAACCACAGTTTCAGACCCATCGATGAAGCTGCACAAAAAAAAAAGAAGGAGCTTCAGGAAACTCT
The DNA here is from genome assembly GCF_007364275.1 of Archocentrus centrarchus. Lineage (NCBI taxonomy): Eukaryota > Metazoa > Chordata > Actinopteri > Cichliformes > Cichlidae > Archocentrus > Archocentrus centrarchus. The sequence continues at coordinate 18,608,179 of NC_044363.1, forward strand.
GGAGCCCTTAAAGAAGAAATTAAAGATCTGTGAAGAAGTTAAAGTGAAGTTTGATCAAACAGCAGAACACATCAAGGTCCAGGCCCGACACACAGAGAGGAAGATTAAGGAGCGGTTTAAGAAGCTTCAGCAGTTTCTAGCACAGGAAGAGGAGGCCAGGCTAGCTGCACTGAGGGAGGAAGAGGAGCAGAAGAGTGGGATGATGAAGGAGAAGATGGAGGCTCTGAGCAGAGAGATAGCAGCTCTTTCACGTACAGTCAGAGCCACAGAGGAGGAGCTGACAGCTGAAGACGTCTCATTCCTGCACAACTACAAGGCTGCAGTGGAAAGGATCCAGCGCCGCCCCCTGCTGGATGATCCACAACTGCCCTCAGGAGCTCTGATAGACCAGGCCAAACACCTGGGCAACCTGACCTTCAACATCTGGAACAACATGAAGAAAATGGTCTCCTATACTCCTCTCATTCTGGACCCAAACACTGCTCATCCACAACTCATCCTTTCTGAAGATCTGACCAGTGTGACACGAGGAGAGAGGCAGCAGCTTCCTGATAATCCAGAGAGGATTGATACATACCACTCTGTCCTGGGCTCTGGGGGCTTTAACTCAGGGACTCACAGCTGGGATGTTGAGGTTGGAGACAGTATACAGTGGTTCCTGGGTGTGTTACCAGAGTCTGTATCGAGGAAGGGAAACAAACTGAATGGATTATGGGGAATATGGTTCTCTAAAGGTAAATACTCAGCACTCTCACCATCAGCTCCTCTCACTAAGCTCTCATTACAGAAGAAGCTCCAGAGGATCCGTGTGAATCTGGACTGGAACAGAGGAAAGCTGTCGTTCTATAATCCTGATACTAACACACACATACACACCTTCACACACACTTTCACTCACAGGATGTTTCCATACATTGACATTGATGGTAAAGCTAAGGTGTTACCACAGAAGGTGCCAGTGTGAGTGGAGCAAATGAGTTAAAGATGATCATATTTCTAATGTCGTTTCCTGTCAATGAACTGAACCTGTTAAACTGCAACTGTCCTTCTGCTGCCTCGTTCTTCCAAATCTATTTGTTTCTCTTTTAGTTCTCACTGTTTCTTTCTCTTTCTGTTCTCCACCTGTTCACATGGAAAATCATTTCACTGTTTCTCAGTGAATGACTACCCAAACTACAGTTTCTAATCATTACAAGTGATAAATGTTTCTATTTGATGTGCGAGAGTGGAGGGATTTAGGTTGCTGGGATATGGACTGATGTGCTGAATGGGTGGAGCAGTTTGTTGTCTTCTTGTCTGTTTATGACAACAACAAATCTGTTGTTGAAAAAGGATTCATGTTTAACTCCATATATGAAATGTTGATATTTGAATTCTGTTTAAAGACTTTCTTCATTAAAGAAATTATTCAGTGTATTAATATAACTCAATAAGATAAGAGCTGAAAGGTGAACTATTGTGTCCATGGTTCACTGTCCATTTTTTTATATTATTTAATATTATTGATACAGTTTTGAATGCCCCTCAGTCTACCAGCATTGATCCATCCCCCGAGGCATGTATAAAATTTCTAAACTTTTTTGTGGATAAAGTGAATAATGCTAGGGCTCACATAACACCCCCTGTTTTTGACCCCCTCGGTCTCTGTTCCCTGCTCTGCTGCTTTCTACCAGTTTGAGCCTGTCACTCTGTCATCACCATCTGTGATTGTCGGCCATCTGAAGGTTCCCCGACTGATATTATCCCACCTTGATTCCTCAGAGAGGTTATCTCTGTTTTATGCCCATCTGTTCTTGCTCTTATAAACAGCAGCCTGCCCTCAGGTGTAGTTCCTAAACATTAGGCATGTAACAGTTCAACCACTGATCAAAAAATCTGGCTTGGATCCCACTGTCTTATCCAACTATTTAAATCTGGCTTGAAGCCTCTTCATAGCACAGAATCTGCACTGCTGGGGTTTTTTAATGCCATCTTTCTCGCTACAGATTCAGGAGACTATGTGATTCTAATTCTCTTAGATTTAACAGCTGGCTTTGACACAGTGGATCACAGTATTTTAATATCTCATTTAGAGCGTTGTGTAGGTATTCATGGCACTGCTCTGGAGTGGTTTAAATGATACTTGGTCCAGAGAACTTTTTACATTAGCCTAAATGATTTCAGATCATCTTCTGCTCCATTGTCATGTGGGGTGCCACAGGGCTCGCTACTTGGACCTCTGCTATTTTCTCTGTATCTGTTCCCCCTCGGTTCCATTCTTAGAAAGCACAAAATCGTTTTCCACTGTTATGCAGATGATACTCAGAATTTTAATGGAACAAAGACACAAACTCTTTGTGTGTTGTGTTATTCATTCCTCCCTGTCTCGCCTTCAGTTGGTTCAAAATGCTGCCGCAGGGCTTTTAGCTAGAACAGAGAAGAGAGATCAAATTACTCCTGTTTTATCCTCACTGCGCTGGCTACCTGTCCATTTCAGAGTTCATTTTAAAATTAATTTAATTAATGAATTAATTGGCCTTGCCCCACCCTACCTCTATGAGCTGCTGCACTTACATTCCCCTTCCCATTATATTCTTAAATAGTTGTGGCCAACTGCTCCTGGATGTGCCAAGGACACAGCAGAGGCTCAGGAGGGACATTCTTTTGCTGTGGCAGCTCCCAAATTGTGGAAATTGATGCCATTATACATTAAACAGGCCTCTTCACTGGCCATTTTTAAATCTACTTTTAAGACCCACCTCTTCTGCTTGGCTTTTGACCAAGTTTGAGATGTTGATTTTACATATTTATTTTATTTTGTGTTGCAATTTTGATTCTATTTATTTTATTTTCTCTTGTTCTGGTGTGTTTTTGTTCCCATGTTCAGCACTTTGGTCACTGGTTGCTGTTTTTAAAGTACTTTATAAATAAAGTTGACTTGGCTTGGATATTCCTGCTCATAAAAACTAAAGCCAGTGTGATGAGCGCATCAATTAAAAGCTCATTTATGTCAGAGGTAAATAGATGGAAATGACTAAATCTGTTTTTGAAAAGATCAAATTACTTAAAATGATTACACTGGTTTTGTTTCAGACTGTACCATATTATATAAAAACACTTTTAAAGTATTTTAAAGAATGTGATAACACCTATTCATTCATTCAGACAGTTCATATGGAAAATTGAAATTATTGAGACAGGGACTCAGCTGCATCTGATTAGAGTAATTATTTTTGTGCTGTTCAATACAAACAATACAAAATAAAAACACAGCTAGTCTGACCTAACCTGACAACACTGATCGGTTTCTTAGAGGAAAGTTCAACTCGAGCTTTTCAGCAGCACCTCAGGAGGTATTCTTTAAAGATGTGTTAATGTAATTAGCTTGTGCAGAAGCTATCAAACTATAACCACCATGACTGAAGTTTGGAAGAAGATTCTGAGTCTGTCCTGGTCGGCTGGATCTTTTCTGTGGAGTTTCTCCCTCAGTCCACTGAGATGCGTGTTAACTGGTAGGTAGGTACAAATGCTGGAATTTCATCAGAAATGTATCCATATGAAGCAGAGCAGGAAGTAATGTTAGCTAAGCTAATTCCAGATGGTAACCAGGGCCAGTTCTTCATAGGCCCTTTCCACTGACCGGGTGCCAGTTAGGTTGGGCCCTAAGGCTGAACTTGCCAGTTTGTATCAGTTCATAACAGATAAATGGAAGCAAGGTTCGTACTTGTTTTCTTCCTTGTAAGCGCTGTCTGTATATACCTTGTACTGCACACAGATGCTGCAGTAGTTTTGTTTGGATCATAAAATATGTTCACAGTACAAGAAATAGAGTTTGCAAAAGGGGAGCGTGTTCTCCCAAGTTTTTGCCCTTCGACTTCAGTGTCCAGACGAGGAAACGTCCACACTCATACGTAAAGGATCAGCTCACAAAGCGTAGTGGAAATCCAGGCCCGTTCTTAAGCAGTTCACCGGTTCATTGGTACTGTCAAGGAGGGCTGTGTAGCAGGACTCAGAAACAGGTTTAACTTTACTTCAGCTTTTATTTGATGATTGTGCCAGGGGCTACAGAGCTGGACAGGGCCAGCAGCAAAAACTAGAGAGACTTGGTAAACCAGACAGACTGATAGATGCATGGAAAAGCACACAGCAGACAGGGAACCACAGACGACAACACAACAAGGAACAAAGGGAAATGTAGACTATATAAACACATCAGGGCATTAGGACACACCAGGGAGCACAGCTGAACAGAATCGCACACTATCCAGGCAAGAAGCAAAACTGAATATCAAATCAACGATACAAGAGACTATCAAAGTAAAACAGGAAGTGACCTCAAGAAATATAAACAAGCCAACACAGAAAACCTGACAAAGGAGGCTGACATACTGTACAGAGGGAATCTAAACAGGTGATTAAACAAGTAAGATGAGAACAAAGGAAGCAGGAACTAAATACCAATAACTAATAAACACAACCAGAGATACAACAAAAGCAGAATTTCACCAAGAGAACTCAAAACACAGGGCCACTGGCCCAGGACCATGACAGGAACCAGCACTGGGACGAGCACCGGCACCTCATCAATCGAAATGTGGTAATAATGAGCAACATGGACCAGACTGACTCTGACAGCTCTAGCAGGTTGCTGGTCAGTCCCTGTTCAGATCTAAGATGGGCTGAGGAGCAGCAATTACCTCAGCAATCAACATCTGCATCATAAGTTGTAGAAAACTCCTTTAAACCCTGTTTTTGTCAAAATACTTACAAATACTAATAATCAGTGAATATGTCAACCTATAGTCTACATATAATCTCTACAGAAGAACAGTGTTTGATAAGGCACTTGTTTTCATGACATTAGGCTGCTCATTCAGTGCAGTTCTATCGTGAAAGCACATAAGGGTTTTGAATGATGACACACCCTGTTCCACCCTGTGCACACAGCCGCAAGCTATGAGCTCAGATGCAAATGAGGGGAAGTCTGCAACGGGCAGAACAGACGTAAAGACTGTTTTCACTATGAAAATGCCAGGAATGATTTGCAATCATCAGATAAAAGAACTACACACAGCAAAGGACGACACTGAGTGAGCTGTGCGAGTCAGAGCAGGTCAGCAGAAGCAGCTTAAGTGTGTGTTTGTGTCTCTGAGTAAAAATCTCTGCACCCTCTGAGAGAGACAGCAGTCAGAATCCTGCCTTCTCTGTTCTCTTTATATTTGTATTGGCTGTGTGAGCTTCTCACTCATAAAAAACCGTCTTCCCCTAGATGTGAGTGTATGAACCTCTGTGGCCCCACCCTGTTTCATAGTGTGACACGACCAGGGTTGGATGGTGTATTTGGTAGTGGTGTATAGAGGTGAGTGAATGAGAGAAAAAAATAATTCTCAATAACAGATTGCTCACAGATTGAAGGGAATTTAGGTTTTTACAAAAGGGCACTCACAGGTTTGCAAAAAAAAAAGCAAACTAAATCACCCAGACACGTGACGACCACGCCCTTGAGTGAAGACCACAATCCCAGGAGAGCACAGCAAACACGAAGACAATAGGCAAGGGGACACCACCAGTACTGCCTCCACCATGGCCTCCAGCAACTGAAATTAAATCAAAAACAGTCTGTGAAAACAGCACTAAACAGAAACAACAAATTAACAATGAATGGGAAATAAACAAAACACATGAACCAAAATGGGGGCCGTAAATGTCACACACACACTCATTAAAACGCTGGGTATGAACTCATATTAAAGCCCAGCATCAGAGTTTGAGTTGTAATGAACGAAGCCGAGCGCCGCAGCTGATACCGCTCCCGTCTGCTGGCGAACAAGCCGCAGACACAAACCAAGCAGCACTGGGACCCAAAACCAGACAAAGACAGGGCCAAAGACAAGAAAAGCAGCAGTTCCAATCAGCTGGAAGCAGTGTGCATCATTTGTAGCTCCAGATAAGTCAGCTGGAGAACACTGCATCTGACAAACGTTGAATTAACAGGGCAAGCAACTATAATCATGCTCGAGATGTTATAATTTAACGACCTACTTCCAAACAGTCTAATGCATCCACTGAGAGGAGGAACACGATGTGGACAGATAAGTGGCATTCACCTGTGAACATATGCCGCATTTCCACTCAGCGTGGCTCGACTCAACTCAGCCCTGCAGGCATTCCCATTAGGTCCTGGTATCGAGTACTTTTTTAGTACCCACTCAGCCGGAGTTCCAAGTGATCCGAAAATGTGACGTAGAATAACAGCACACCACTGATTGGCCAGAGAGTGTCGTCACTAGCTGTGTCATGAGAGCAACTGCTTCACCAGAATCAACCATGCCATTTTAAAAACCCGACAAGTAAATGGAGGCACACAAACCACTGGGAGGCTCAGCTGGATGCCAAGACAGACGGTTTGCAAAGGTAGTTTTGCAACAAGAGAGCCATCTGAAACATGCGCACAGTGCACATATTTTAATATTTAACAATGATAACCTTCATCCATTAAAACATTGTACGGGGGACTTATGCATGATGACGATAGTAACCTGGCATTTGCTGCCATTAGCTTTCCTCTATCTCATTCATTGTTGTGTTGTGTTTTGAGTCACATACAGATTACGTCAAGAGACTACTGCCCATGTTGCTATATTGACTCCACCCACATTGAGGTGGTATCCAATTGCAGTGGAAGCAAAACAAGACCATGGCGAGTCGTGCCGAGTCGAGTCAACCCATGCTGAGTAGGTACTAATGGAAACGTGGCAAAAGAGTAGCCGTGGGCAGTAAACTCAACACTTATCACACCAAAATGACTACAGTGAGAGCAATAATTATGAGGTCTTAAGGAGAGCTCCCACAAGGCACTACAAGAAGAAAGTCAGCTGTTGCCTACAATAACTTGCAAGGGAAGCCACTGATGGCCCTACATACTACCCCCCTTACCCTAGGGATGCTCAGGGTAAGGGTAAGGGGGACCCACTGTTAGCAGTATAAACCCCACCATTTACAACACAGCCAAACACCTTGCCACCATCTTAGTGCCACTTATAACACACCCCATCACATCAAAAACTCCAGTGAATTCGCCATTAGGGTCCCTAAACCTATGCTGAATCCAGGTGAAACCATAGTGTCCCGTGAGATGGTTTCACTTTTCACTTGTACAACCGAGGCCGTGGAGACTGTCAGAAAATGACTGCAGAAAGACAGCTCCTTACGCAACACAACCAGCTTTACCTCTGATCACATTTGCACATTATTAGACTTCTTCCTTACCCTAACATATTTGAAATACAATGACAGACAAAAACATGGATGCACCATGGGCTCCCCAATGTCACCCATTGTAACCAACTTTTACATGGAGGAAGTGGAAAGAAAGCTCTTGGCTCCTTCTAAGGGATAGTACCTAGCCACTGGTACAGATATGTAGATAATATGAGTCAAAATCAAAACCCAAGAAGTAGAAGCCTTCACTCACCACATCAACTCAGTTGATGAAAACATAAAGTTTACCAGAGAGGACACCAGGGAAGATGGAAGCCTCAACAGTGAAGTTTAACAGAAGCTTCAGGCTGATACATGACACCACCACCACTTTGATACTTTGACCATAATATTTTATTACAGAGATTAGAGCATAGAGTACAGGTACTGCACTGCAGTGGTTTGAATCATATTCATCTAATAGATTCCCATCATGTAAATGGCAGCAGTCAAACTCTGATGCCAACTAGAACAAGATTTTAAGCAGTTGTAAAGCACCTCTGCATCATTTATAAAAGTCTGTGGTTTTTGTTGTTGTTATTGTATGTTTCTTTTTTTTGCACACTGGCTACGACAGCATCCTTTAAAAGAAACATAATTTTCAGTAAAAACACGTGCTTCAGGTAGCAGAGGCAATGAAAGCGTATGCTTTACTTTAAAATGATACTGCCTAAGGGAAGCATGGATTATGTAAATTGGTCGCAGCACGGAACCCATCATTCCCCTTAGTGTGTGAAGAGGACTCCCATTTACATGAACAAATTGGAATAGACATGATTCAAAGCACTGCAACGTAGTACCTTTAATAGCAAGGGCATGCTCTAATCCAGGGATCCTCAAATCCAGGCCTCGAGAGCCAGTGTCCTGCAGGTTTTAGATGTGTCCCTGATCCAACACACCTGAATCACATATAGAAGTCATTAGCAGGACTCTGGAGAACTTGACTGCATACTGAGGACGTAATTCAGCCATTTGATTCAGGTGTGTTGGATCAGGGACACATCTAAAACCTGCAGGACACCGGCTCTCGAGGCCTGGAGTTGAGGACCCCTGATCTACAGTATCAAATGCTGCACTGAGCACAAGAATTGGCCTTCCAAGACCAATGCCTTCCTTTACAATGACTCCAATTCTGTTCTTAATGTTGCTAGACATCTCAGTGACATCATTGGTCACATACACGCCTAATGTATCACAGCAGACACAACCCCCAATCAGTCTGTCAATCTCCCAATGCCTTCAGCCGTCACCGCAACAACAGGCCAGAGACCCTATACTCTTGCAACAGGCTGAGGAGTGTGATCCCTCGATAGTTGGAGCACACCCTCCGGTCTCCATTCTTAAATAAGGGGACCACCACCCCAGATCTCCGTGTGGAGTTGCAGAGGAGTGTCAACCAAGACAGCCCTACAACAGACACACGGAAGGTGGAGTGACACTAGCAACTGTTTCGTTGCAAACAACTAGAACAAGGTTTTATTTTTTTATTTTTTTATTTTTATTAAAAAGATAACAAATTTACTTACAGATACTTATTTCGTTTTCCAGACATCTTCCCAGTTTTTTCCATTAAACATTAAACAATAAACAAGGGGGGGAACTAAAAACAGCAAAATAAATAGGAAAAATAAGAGTAAAAGAGGAACAAAAGGAGATGGGGGGAAACACAGTAATGCAACTTTCACCAGTTGGGATGGAGAAAAAGAGAGGTTAGAGAAACCCGGCTCTAAATGGGGTTACATATTTTATCCACCTGTTCCAAATTTGGTAGAATTTATTTCTTTGGATATTCAGGGTATAGGTTAATTTTTCCATCTTGAATATTTCAAAAGTAGTATCTAACCAGCCATCTATTGTAGGGGGGATTGGGTTTAGCCATTTTCTTGTAATATTTTTCTTGCTCGCCACTAGAAGGGCCTGTAATAGTTTCCTGTCCATTTTCTGTTTCAGAATAGTGACATCAGCAAGATAGAGTGTCACAAAATCAAATGGTATTTCAGTTCCAAAAACCAAGTCCAAAGTTTTATGGATTTCTTTCTAGTAGGTACTCAATTTGGGGCATTCCCAGAACAATTGGTAATGATTGGCTTTCCCTGTACCACACTGTCTCCAACATATCCCTGTCATGTTTTTGTGTTTATCCTGGGCTGGAGTCTTGAAATACCTTATTACATTTTTCCAGCCGTGTTCTCTCCAAAATGGGGAGCTGGTGGAGGACCACTGGGATCTCCAAATATCCCCCCAGGTTTCCTCTGGAATGGCAACTGCTGCTTCTTCCTCCCATTTTTGTTTTATATATAGAGTGTTATCTTTCTCTGTTATGAACAGGGCAGTATATATTCTGGAAATCAATTTCTTTGTCTTTGAGTTATGTGCAGATGCTAGAATCTTAAAAACTCTGATTCAACTCCTGTAAACCCCGTGGTTTTGCAGTTTGTAGTGAAGATGTGGCGTGCCTGAAGATATCTGTAAAAGTCCTCTTTCCTTAGGCCATATCTATTCTGCATAGACTGGAAGCTATGAAAGATATTATTTTCTGTTAATGTGAGGTAGGTTGTGATACCCTTCTTTATCCAGGATTTAAAGGTGCAGTCACGGTTGGGAGGGAATTCTGTATCAAATGCACACATCTGAACAAATACAACATCTTTTCAATTCGTGTCAGATTGACCACATTCCTCCAAATTTTTAACGTTAGGCTTATCCAACAATTTATCTCTCCCAATTGAGCCACCAGCCCTCTGTCACCAATCAAGGCCTGTAAAGGAAATCCATCCAACATTTTAGACTCAATTTCCTTCCACCTGGCCCTATAATCCTCGTTACACCAATACAGAAGTGGGGCCAGCTGGGATGCACAAAAATAGTACTTGAGGCGTGGGAAAGCCATGCCACCCATTTCCTTACTTAGTTGTAGGGTTCCATAGCGGATCCTTGGCTTTTTCCCTTGCCAGATAAACTGGGACATCTGCCTATTCCATTCCCTGAATTGTGCAGCTGGCACCTCAACTGGGAGAGTTCTAAATAGATACAGCAATCTTGGTAGCACTATCATCTTAATTGCATTTATTCTGGAATTCAGGCTTAAATATTGAACAAGGCTCCATCTGTGTAAATCTGCCTTTATCTTCAGAGATACAGGTTCGTAGTTGGCCTGTAATAGAGCTGACAAATCTTTAGTCACCATTACTCCTAGGTATTTTATTCCCTCGGCTTCCCATTTTAAATTGAATCTGCCCTTCAAGTTTATTGATGCTGTGAAGTTCAAAGTCATAACTTGTGTTTTTGTAATATTTAACTTATAGCCCGATAGCTTTCCAAATTCTTTCAGCAGGGACATTAAGTCTATAAATGATTTCTCTGGTTCCTCCATGTAGACCAGCACATCGTCAGCAAACATTGCCACCTTGTGTTCCACCCCTCTTATTGACACTCCCTTAATTTGCCTTCTCTGCCTTTGTCCCAAGGGTTCAATGAATAGTGCAAAAAGAATCGGGGAGATTGGGCAGCCCTGACAGGTTCCCCGTTCTAGTACAAAAGAGGCTGAAAGGTTGCCATTGATTCTTATCTGGGCAGTTGGTCTGGAATATAGAGATTTAAGTACTCTGATGAATTTTTGGTGTATTGCAAATTTCTCAAGGACTTTATAGAGAAAGAGCCATCTTACCGAGTCAAACGCCTCTTCAGCGTCGAGCCCAACTATTAAGGTTTCATTTTTTTGTTGTTTTGCTTTTTCTATAATATGTAGTGTCCTCCTAATATTGTCCATTGTTTGTCTTTGCTGTATAAAGCCGGTTTGATCTAGATTAATTAGCTCTGGTAGTGGGTTTTCCAATCGGCGTGCTAGAATAGAGGTAAATAATTTGTAATCTACATTGAGGACACTTATAGGCCTATAATTTCCACACTCTTGTCTGTCCCTGTCATCTTTGGGAATGACTGAAATTACCACCTCCCTCCCAGAAGGTGGGATTTCTCCTGTTTGTAGAACCCAATTAAATGTTTGTTATAGTATTGGTGATAAGCTTGATTTCAGACATTTATACCACTCTCCTGTAAATCCATCGGATCCTGGCGTCTTCCCTGATTTTAATCTTGATATAGCCAGGCTTAACTCTTCCACTGTAATTGGACTTACCAGCATTTCATTTTGTGCGTTTTGGATTTGGGGTAAATCTAGATCATTTAGAAAGTCATCTATCAGCTCTTCGCTGGCAGCTGGAGGTTGAGTATACAATTCTTGATAGAATAATTCAAAACATTCCTTAATCCCTCTCCTTGTGTTTTCTATATTATTTAGAACGAGGTTTTAATCAGTTTTAACGCACTTCTGCATCTTTTATAACAGTCTATGTTTTGTTATTGTTGTTTGGTTTTTTGCACACTTGCTCTTAAAGCATCCTTTAACTGCTGACAGTGGAATAAGATAAGATAAGATAAGATAGTGTTTATTTGTCACATGCACAGTTATACACAGTACAATGCACAGTGAAATGTATTTTGTACCTGCAACCATATATACACACACATATAAATAAGAAGAATAAAAAAAAAAAAAAAAGTAATTCACACTATACACTATACTCTATATACTATACACTATACACACTTTTATAAATTATAATATTTACATTGTGCAATAATGGTCCAGTTAGGGCTCAGAGTTGAGCAGACGGATGGCTTGTGGGTAAAAACTCTTCTTCAACCTTTCAGTCTTAGTCCTCAGGCAGCGGTAACGCCGGCCTGATGGGAGCAGGGAGAAGAGAGAGTGTCCGGGGTGGCTGGGCTGTTTTAGGATCTTCATGGCCCTCAGCCTGCACTGCTTGGTGTAAATGTCCTGCAGGTTGGGGAGGGTGGTTCTGATGGTCCGTTCAGCTGAACGAACCACCCTTTTTAGGGCCATGAAGTCCTGCTTGGTGCAGTTTCCCATCCAGGTGGTGATGCTCCCACGCATGATGCTCTCGATGGTGCAGGTGTAAAAGTTCCTGAGCACCTTGAGTGGGAGCTTGAAGTCTCTCAGCCGCCTGAGGAGGTAGAGACGCTGTCTGGCCTTCTTCACAGTGATGTTTATGTGATGAGTCCAGGACAGGTCCTGTGAGATGGTCACTCCCAGGTATTTGAAAGTGTCCACTCTTTCCACCTCAGCACCACTGATGACAAGTGGATGGTAGTCCCTCTGCTGCTTCCTGCTGAAGTCCACGATCAGTTCCTTTGTTTTGCTGACGTTGAGCAGGAGGTGGTGCTCCTGGCACCAGTTCTCCAGGCGGGAGACCTCTCTCCTGTAGGCTGTCTCCTCATTGTGAGAGATTAGTCCCACAACAGCAGTGTCATCAGCAAACTTGATGATGACGTTGGACTCTGACGTGGCCTCGCAGTCATGGGTGTACAGTGAGTACAGCAGAGGGCTGAGCACACAGCCTTGGGGGGATCCAGTGTTGAGGGTGAGGGAGGATGAGGTGAGGTGACCCACTCGTACCACCTGTGGTCTGCTGGTCAGGAAGCTGTGAACCCACCTGCACAGGGATGGGCCCAGGCCCAGGTCCAGCAGCTTAGAGACCAGCCTGGAGGGAACTATGGTGTTGAATGCTGAGCTGTAATCTACAAACAGCACTCTCACATAGTTCCCCTTACCAGTGGCTATGTGTGAAAGGGTCTTGTGGAGGAGGAAGGATATGGCGTCATCTGTGGATCTGTCTGGCCGGTATGCAAACTGTAGTGGGTCGAGGGTGGTGGGCAGTGAGGAGGTGATGAATGTCTTGATGAGTCTTTCAAAACACTTCATCACCACAGAGGTGAGCGCTATGGGCCTGAAGTCATTGGGGCTGCTGGGGTGTGGTTTCTTTGGGACAGGGACTATGATGGACTTTTTAACCCTATATCGCCATTTGTATCATATTTGCTACGCAAGATTCTGTGACCTCTATTTTATCAATGTGATCAATATTTACCACAAAAACCTGTTGTATATCATTTGAGACATGTGATCTGCCCTCTAGTGGATTAACAATGCACTGCATGCAGTGGAACAGCTTTTTTTTGCCTTTTCAAAATGTCTTCTGACAGGAGGTCATCCACACATGTTTTTCTGATAAAAACCTTTGCTAATTTTTGAGAAGTTATGGTAAGAATAACATCAATATTGTTAGTAATTTTTAAAAATAAATACTTCCTTTGTTGAAGCAATGCATAATTACTTAAAAAATATTTTACAATATTACAGTTAAACCGTGTTAAAAATGTGTGTATCAAATTTGATACTGCAGGTATTTAAGGTGTTCCAGTCCTGAACTGTCATGTGACATTTTAGTAATTTAATCTACAGAGTTCCTGCCACAATACAACCACACACTATTTTTGATGATTGATATAAACTGGTTAATCACTGAAATGCCATTTGAAAATACATTTTGGGTATTTTCCAATGGGTTCCTTTGAAATTATCATCTCTATGCTGTGCTGACGAATTATTTACGTGTGTATTTTTAGATGTCAAAGAGACTTGAGGAAGAAGAGAGAAAAAGAAAGTACATTGAAAATGTCATCAATATGATAATAGATGGAAATTCAAGTGACATAGAACAGTTAGGAGAAGATGAGGAAGAGGAAGAGGAGGAGGAATGGACTCCTCGGCCATGCATGATGAAGATGATGGAAGTTCAGCTAGCAGTGATGAGGAAGGCTATCAGGATGAAAGTATAGCCCAGACAAGTATGGAGGTTGAGGTCTCAAGAACAACTCTGGACACAATCAGTAATGAGTCAGTGAAGGGCAAGGCAAAAAGCAAAAAATACAGATGGAGAAAAATACAATATCAAGCTCCATCTGTCGATTTCATTCCAAGTGTTGAGGAAGACACAGAGCAAAGGTGTGACATGACACCATACATGTACTTCAAACAGTTTGTTACTGATGAAATGCTACAGGAAATTGCTGAACAAACAAACATGTACAGTGTACAGAAGCAGGGCAAGTCAATAAACACAAATGCCAAAGAGATTGAGCAGGTTCTAGGCATGTACATGCATATGGGGCTAGTACAAATGCCCAGTGTGAGAGCCTACTGGGAGATGGAAACAAAGCTCCCCGCAGTTTGTGATGTGATATCTCGAGATCGGTTTCTGAAATTGCTGACACTGATTCACTTTCAGGACAACCTCAGTGCATCTGATGATGCAAAGAAAGACAAATTGTGGAAGCTCAGGCCATGGTTACAAAAACTGCAAAAACAGTTTCTCTGCATTCCTCCTGAAGAATGCCATGCAGTTGATAAAATTATGGTACCATTTAAGGGAAAGTCTCATCTACGTGTCTACATGCCTGCAAACCCTCACAAATGGGGTTTCAAAATGTGGGGACGAGCTGGACAGAGTGGCTTTCTTTATGACTTTGATATTTGTCAAGGTGCAGAAAACCCAAACAGAGAGAAGTCTGAAGTTGGTGTTACTGGAGAAATTGTGCTGAAAATGACATCAACACTTCCTGCAGGAAGAAATCACAAAGTCTTTGCGGACTACTTTACATCAGTTCCTCTGGTCCAACATCTAAAAGACAGAGGAATCCACTACATCGGCACAATCCGCATGAACAGGATGAAAGACTGCGTCATGAAAGATGAAAAAGAAATGAAGAAAAGTGGAAGAGGGTCAATGGACTTCAGAGTGAATCAAGACAACAACATCATTGTGAGATGGTATGACAACAAAGCAGTGAACCTGATTTCCTCTTATGTCGGCATTGAACCTGTGGGAAACGTGAAACGCTGGGATCGCAAGTCCAAAACTCATGTGATGGTTCCCAGACCAGCCATTGTTGAAACATATAACAAGTTCATGGGAGGTGTTGATCTCCTTGACATGCTGTCTGCACTTTACAAGTTCAGCTTCAGATCCCGCAGATGGTACATGTACATCTGGTGGCACACTGTTACTGTAGCAGTCATCAACGCTTGGAACCTCTACAGAAGAGATCAAAAGAAGCTACAACCTAAAATGAAACCAATGGCTTTGCGAAGATTTCAGGCTTTGGTTGGCACTTCTCTCACAACCGCAGGAAAGGTCAAAATCAGGTGTGGCAGACCACTGTCCTCTTCAGAAGCAACTCCAACACCACCCCGTAAAAGGCCAAGCTGCAGTGTCCCTCTTGATGTGAGAAAGGATGGCACTGATCATTTTCCAACATGGGAAACCCGGCAGAGATCCAAGCACTGCACTGGAAATCACTTTTCACATGTGTACTGTGCAAAGTGTAAGGAACATCTGTGCCTGAACAAGGACAGAAACTGTTTTTGTGCCTACCACCAAGTGAAATAAATGGCTGTAAAAGGTTCAATGTAAAAAAAAAAACAAAAGAAGTAAACTGCCTAGAGTGTTCTAAACTTGTTAAATGTTATGGGCAAAACAGTCTTTTGTTCCTTAAATTAACATTGTTGTGAGCAAAATGTTACCAAAAAAACCTAGTGTATCAGATGTGATACATTAAAAATATCATAAACAAAGTGATGTGGCAACAAATTTTTTTTGGATTTTGTTTAAAGGCCTAATAAACATGTCAATTCTAAAAAATTAGAATTTTCTGACTATTTTTTGATGGGTCAGGCTTTAAAGGGTTAAAGCAGGTGGGAATCACACACAGTTTCAGTGAGAGGTTGAATATCAGTGTAAACACAGGTGTCAGCTGGTCAGCGCAGGTCTTAAGGACACGTCCACTAATACCGTCTGGTCCAGCCGCTTTCCTGGTGTTTACACGTCTAAACGCCCTCCTCACGTCGCGCTCCGTCACAGTGAGTGTCTCCGCCCCTCCGGCCGGGAGCGCAGCGGGCTGTTGGCTTCCCGACTCAAAGCGCGCAAAGAAGATGTTGAGTTCATCAGCCAGAGAAGCGTCGGCACTCACCGGGTGTGTGTGTGGTGCTTTGTAGTCCGTGATGGTGCGTAGTCCCTGCCACAGTCCCCTGGAGTCAGACTGTTGTAGTTGCTGTTCCAGTCTGCGGCCGTAGCGATGTTTAGCCTCTTTCACCGCTCTGCGGACGTTGTATGATGCAACCTTGTAGTCCTCCATGTTCCCAGAGGCGAGGCCGGAGTTGTAGGCAACGGTGCGGGACCTCAGGGCATCGCGGACAGATTTATCCACCCACGGCTTCTGGTTGGGAAAAGTCCTGATGGTCCTCCTAAGTGAAGTGTCATCAACAACTTTCCCAATAAATCCCACGACAGTTTCCGTAAACTCCTCGATGTCTCCGCCCGCGCTGCTGCGAAACATGTCCCAGTCGGTTGAATCCAACGCACCCTGCAGAGCGGCCTCTGTTTGATCAGACCACCGTGTCACTTCTCTCACAGCAGGGGGTTCCTGCCTGAGCCGTTGTTTGTATTTCGGCATGAGAAGGACAGCGGTGTGGTCAGACTTCCCAAAAGGCGGAAGAGGCTTTGCTTTGTAGCCCTCTTTGAATGTAGAGTAGCAGTGGTCTAGGGTCCTCTCTCCTCTGGTGGGGCAGTTGATGTGTTGAATCAATTCCGGTATCACCTTTTTCAAGTTTGCACTGTTAAAGTCCCCGGCTACGATGAGAGCCGCATCACGCTGGTTAGCCTGATAGGTGGAAATCGCCTCATGTAGCTCGGATAGTGCAGTGTTTGTGTCCGCCTGAGGTGGAATATAGACGGCGCTGAAGATGACCGAAGTGAACTCGCGGGGCAGGTAGTGGGGGCGGCATTTCAGGGTTAGGAGCTCCAGGTTAGGTGAACAGCTCCAGGTTAGGTGAACAATATTTAGTAGTGATGGAATTTTGCAACTGGACTTCCTGCACAGGTGGCAGCCTATTAGGGTACCATGCTGAGAGCAACCCATTATTTGGAAATGTTTGTAGAAGCAGTCAGCATGCCTAGGTGCTTGGTTTACACACCTGTGGCCGTGGAAGTGACTGGAACACCTGAATACAATGATTTGGACGGGTGAAATTACAAGCATTTCTACATTTTACAGGCAAAATCTTTCAGTTTTCAGCAGTCACACTGCATTTTTGGCAGGAAATGCTTTTTTTCTGGTTGTTTACAGTAACTGACCAATAGTGATGTATAGTAATAGTAACGCGTTAGATTACTCGTTGCCAAAAAAAATTAGTCAGATTAGAGCAACGCGTTACTATTTGCAATCCAGTAATCAGATTAAAGTAACTTATTCAACTCACTATGCATTACTATTTTTGTCATTTTCTTTAGTAAAAAGATATATTTTTGCTTTCTTCTTGCATCTCAGGGAGCGACACAAACTATGTAAATAATGGAGGGAGGAGAGAGATGCACGTTTTCTAGCTGGAAACTATTTTGAGTTTGCGTCTAAAGATAAAGATGACAGTATCAAGGTTGGTTGACTCTGTGCTGGCAACAAAGTGCTATCTAGCTTCAGAAACACTACGTCAGATTTGAAGAAACATTTGGAGTCACAACACAGTCAAACTTACAGAGCGAGTATCACCAGGTGGTGTGAAGTAGCCAGTGTTGTGCCAAAAAGTGATCGTCTGCGATAAAGTGATTCAGATGTTTCTGTGTGCTTTTATGTGTAATATCTTTGCTTATATTGGTAAATAGAGTGCAGTCAACATGATTTATGAAGTGCTTATATATAAAATGAAGAAACAACCTGTTTTTCAAGAATCTTTAGGAGTCTGTGTTATTGTACCTACATTATAATCAATTCAGTGCTTTTTGGCCATTTAAAATATCTTTATAGAACTGTAATGTTATATTTGTTGTAATTTCTGCAGCCTTCTGACACAGATTTCTGTTTAAAAAGACATTTTTAAAGTTAATGACAGTTTTTACCTTGATAAATAACAAATATATAAAAGTCACCTTGCCAAAAACTGAGTGCAGCTTCTACCTTGTGATAGAAATGCTGTTTCTCACTCAAAATGACCTGATATATTCATGAGAGATATGTTTGACACATGTTTCACAGATTATAGGTCAACCAGTCATTTACAGCCATTTAAATATAGGCAATCACTTTTTGGCACAACACCGGCAGCTGTTGAATGTAACTAATAAAGTAACTTGTAATCTAATTTAGTTACTTTATTAGTTTATAAGTAATCAGTAAAGTGACTAAGTTACTTTTTAAAGGAGTAATCAGTAATCAGATTACTTTCACTGCCATCACTGCTGACCAATTCCCAGAAGTTCAGATGAAGCAGAATTCAAAGATAATAATTCTAAAGATAATATTTCATAGAAGCACACTTTAACAACTATTATTACTATTAATATTTTTATGATGTGTTTGATCTAAACTAATATTTAGCAATATTGCTGGTTTTTCATAAATGCCATGCAACAATACACCAAAACAATTCCCCATTCATAATAACCCTAAAACTTTAAATGCTTTTAATAATCTATTAATTGTTCAATATAATTCTGACTTTTATTACTTTCATCTATATTTTTTTATGTGTTACACAATCCTAATCTTTATATGATGTTTTTTCCTTAATCTTTCCCCATCATTTTTGGCTGTAGTAAAGGGCGGTATGTTTGCCTGTGTTTATATGTTGGGACATGTACACTATCTTTAATGTGTGTTTTTTTATCTAAACTGTGAATCGCGTTGTAACTGTGTTATTTTATTTTTTTGCATATTTTGCAACATGCAGGATATTAGTGATACGCCAATACTATTACTGTCCAATGGGTGGCGCTGGTGTGCTTTATGCTGCTTTGAAGCCACTGTTGCTCACCGGAGAAGAAGGATGAACCTTGAACCTTCCTGTTGAAGAGGACAAGCTACACTCTGATCCATATGTTAACATGATGATACTAAAATCGACCGAACTGGGATAGTGACAAAGTCCGGTTCAGATGTTCACGATCAGGTGCACTTTGGGATCATCGGCAAAGTATTTGGTGTCGTTTCCGGCTTTGAGACACAAGATTAAACTGCAAAACAGGTTTGTTGTTGTTGTTGCTGTTGTAAAAGAATGGATTATTTTATAGCTATGAGCTGAGCTTTGTAATAGGTTGTCAGGAAATTGCACAGTTCTGGGTATGTCATACAGAAACGGTGAAATCAGAGCATAAAAGCTGGAACATTTGGTCCAGTAACACTCAACAATTATTTTATTTTACAGATATTTACATTAAAATTTAGTGATTTAAATGTCTCCATAGCTTTAAAAAAAATCACAGTGAGTGCAAAGCTGCATTCAGTAAGTGTATAACAGAGTAGTTAATGTAGTACTGCAGTTAATGATCAACTGTGGCTGACCTGAAACTTTTCTTAGACCTGCAGCTTACAAACAGCCTCTTCTCTGTGCAGGATGTCCAGCTCACCTCACCCGCTGGCTGCAGTCTGTCAGGTGACAGCTACCCCTGACAAGGAGGCCAACTTCTCTGCCTGCAAACAGCTGGTGGAGGAAGCCAAGCAGCGAGGGGCCAGCATGGTCTTCCTGCCTGAGGGCTTTGACTACATTGGATCCAGCAGAGAGGAGACGCTGTCACTCTCAGAGAGCCTGGCAGGAGACACGATCTCAAGATACACTCAGTTGGCCAGGTAAACAAACAGGTTTCAGTCTCTGTTCTGTTTTTATCCAGCACCTACAGAGAAACTCCTAGAAAGATAAAGTTCTTACTTGTTGCATAAATACCAGTGAGTCCAAGCAGAGATGAGCAGAATCAATTTGGTTGGTTTCCTGGCGTAAATAAATTGGAGTCAGCTGGAAAGGTGTAAGTAATCCTAAATTATTCAAGTATTTCAGATCCTGTTTCTTCCAGGAAGCTGGAGTTGTGGCTGTCTCTTGGAGGATTTCATGAGCGTGGACATGACTGGGAGGCTGACCGACGAATCTACAACAGTCACATCATAATCAATGACAGAGGTGCGTTCCACTCTCTGCCCTCTCTCTGCTTTCTGCTGCTGTTTAGCACGTTTTAAAAAATCCACCTCACCCACACTGACACGCTGTCATTTCATTCACAGGGGACGTCATTTCAGTCTACAGGAAGTCCCACTTGTTTGATGTGGAACTGCCAGAAAAAGGCGTGTCCCTCAAAGAAAGCTCCTTCACCATTCCTGGACCCTCCCTCGTGACCCCAGTCCAGACTCCGATCGGAAAGGTGTCAGTTTAAGACCTGCAAGTGAATGTTAATTCTGCATATTAGGTGATAGTTTTTATTAATTAGGAGGCTCAAAGGTAAAATATGGTTGTTATGATTATGGGCATCCAGACAGGATGCAACAGAAAACAGTCATCAAGGATTTATTTTACAGTCCTTATAATTTGTGCCAGGTGAGTTTAGTTAAGGAACAAAGAAACTCAGGAGCCAATCAGTGATGAGAAAATCAAAAGAGAAAATGAGGTAAAGATGGTGAGGTGTGGGTGAGTGAGAAAAAGGGGGAATAATCCTAGTTTCACAAAAACCTGCAGCTGCTATTTACATGCAGTTCTAAATATCCACTAAAAATAAGTTGGGTTATTGATTCAAAAGGTTCTCTTTGGACTTCTTCAGAGACAATGTTTTACAGTATTTGAAACACAAAAGCATATATGCTAAAAGACCTGCTCATGTACTTTGTGTTTCTGCTGACCCTGTTCTTCATCTAGGTGGGCTTGGGGATCTGCTACGATCTAAGATTCCCTGAGTTATCGGTCGCCCTGCAAAGACACGGGGCCGAGATCCTGACATACCCATCAGCCTTTACTGTAGCAACAGGAGCTGCTCACTGGGAGGTGCGCAGGCTCATTATAAAACAGCTGGATCACTGCAAGATTTAAACCCAAACGTCCATAAAAATGCCCTTTAAATGCTTTCAGGTGTTACTCCGCGCACGGGCGATTGAGACCCAGTGCTTCGTCCTGGCGGCGGCGCAGGTTGGACGGCACCACGAGAAGCGCTCGTCATATGGCCACGCCCTGGCAGTGGACCCCTGGGGCGATGTGCTGGGTGACTGTGGAGGGGAGAAGCCAGGTTTGGTGCTGGTGGAGGTGGACCTGGGGAAAGTCAACAGGACAAGGAGGAACATGCCGGTCCAGCAGCACCGCAGAGACGACGCCTTCTACCACAGCCTGCCTCAAACCTGAGAGCAGCATCCAGGCTGTTTATAAAGAGCCTGGTGGGAATACAGTCTGAAACAAAGAAGGCAGGATGTTGTCTTTAATCGCTGCAGAGGGGCTGAACTGAATAAGATGTCTGTTTTCATTTCATACTTCACTCATTCCTTGGAGATGAAAAAATTAATCACTGTGGGCTCAGAATCACCAGACTGAGGTGGAGGAAATGTTGGTTTCCTGTGAGGAAAGAAACAGCCAGTATTTTCAAATCAGTAGTTACCACACATGGAGGAAGTTCAAACACAAAGTAGTTTTCGCTGCTCTTGAGGTGATGGAGAAATTTGAGGTTTAGTGGTTTAAACTTTGAGTCATCACTGCTGTAGATCATCTCATTTCTAGTTTTTAAAGCTCATTCACAGCCTTTTAGCTCTAACAATAAAGAAAATCAAGTAAGTGGCATTACTCCTGCTTGTCAATAGATGGTGCCATTGGCCAAGGAAACACCAAAGGCTTCCAGTATGAGAACATATTGTGAAATGTGTGATATAAAAGGGCTGTTAACATACCTGTAGTGTTTTCCAGAGTTAATTTCTTATCATCTAAAGAATATAAAATCACTACACTTGGTTTGTCTTCTTGTGTTCTGTAATAAATGATTTCTTTGCTTTTGTTCAGTGGTGAGGGTCTGACGGTATGGAAATGTCACCTGCATCCAGAAACTGTATGCAAAATAGCTCTAAATATGGATGTTAATATGATCAGCTGTCCTCTAAGATTTTACACTTCTGGGTTTTATGTTTTGGAATGAAAAAACAAAACACAGAGCATGTTATTGTGTCCCTGTGCCTGACTCAAAGTAGCTCACAAACCTTTGCTTAACATATAATAAAATTTGGGAAATTTTCTTGTCTTGTGTGACCGCACAATAAAAACCAGCAACACAAAAACACCTGTTCAATCAAATATTAACTGCTCCAGTGTGCTTTCGGGGAACCGGTCCAGGGAAACACAGACAATTGGACAAGAGGCGGAACCCCCCCTCCAAAAAGCAGAATTTTATTCTCATGAAGTTTTGGTCTTGAAAACATATTGCCAAAAGATGAATGTATTTTTTTCTTTTTTTAAAAAAATTGAATCCCCTGTTGGTCGGGCCTAGAGACCAGTCCGTGACCTCCTGGCTATCCAAAATCCTTGCGACCTTCAGCAACCTCTGAAAGTTCATCCTTCAGTCCGAGTGAACTTTTATACCAGATATTAAGGAATTCACTCAAGGCTTACAAGAGGGTCAATCATGAGATTGTATTCACTAACACCAAAGACTCAGGTTGGTGACACATTTTTCCCTGGTAACCAGTGGTTGCCAATGGGTTGCCAACCAGTTTCTAGGCCTGTGTGACTGGGGCTTTAACCAGATAGGCAGGCAGAGAGAGGAAGGAGACAACAACATGGGGCTTCAGTTTCCATTTAATATCAGATACTTTAAAGCTTTCAGTGAAGCTGAATTGTGATGGTTACTTTTTATTTTGGTGTTGGGGTGCAGTGTTTTCCTTAAAGATTGAGAAGAAGGGGGAAAATGCTGAGTGTCTCACCCAGTCAGGTGAGATAGCCTCCAGAAAATTGATGGAGAGATAATCAAAATGAGTTTCAAGTTTTTTATTTTATTTTCAGTCATCAAGTTTCATTTAAGGCTTTATTTGAGGATTTGATTAACCATTTTTGAATGAACTATGTCTGCTGATGGTATTTCCATCTATTCCAATCATCTATTGCAGGTCAGGGTCACTGTAATCTCATTTCTCTCCCTAGAAGAGACCAGAAATAGCCTGCCACAGGATCCAATTTGGCCCAGTGGATGGCTTTGGAAATTAGTGGAAATTAAATGATGTGGAAATTTCAAAGAAAATTAGAAACGTTAATTTTATGTTTTTCAGTCTTCTTATTGACAAAGACACGTGCCATTTACATAATAGATAAAACATTAAATTTAAATTTGTTTTTAAGCTCATTTGGCCAAAGAACTGATGACTCATGCTACGATGAATAGTCTGTCTGTCCGTCCACAATTCACAACAACTGCTACTGCTCCTACAGTACTGCCCATAATTTAATGAAACTTCAAAAATCACCTAATGGTTTTTCATCCAAATTGTGCTCAAGTTTAAGGTCCCATTTGTGGTGGTTTTACATTTATTAACCTGTGAATTGTGACCAGTAAAGCTAATTTAACTAAACATTTATTATATATTTATATATATTAATATATATAGGCTATTAATATATTATATTATATATATTAATAGCCTGCCACTACACATTTGATTTCGGTCAATATATATATATATATATATATATATATATATATATATATATATATATATATATATATATATATATATATATATATATATATATATATATATATATATATTGACCGAAATCAAATATTTGGGTCACATCATCTCTGATGATGCAATGCCAGTGTTGTAAACTGTATGCACAGTACTGTATATGCTGCCTCATAAATGATGTACACATGATGTTAAAATAGCTTTTTTTTTTTTAAGCCAACTGTACTCCAGTACAGCAAATTACACTTAGAGTAAAAGCTTCAGGTGACATGTAACGATGCATTCAGGATCATGCTCAAACTTCCAAGATGAACAAGTGCAAGCCAGATGTTTATGACTCTGAATGCTTTAACTGAGCCTGCTGTAACACAAGATATTCTTTCTTCCTACCACTTCTTTTGTATAGAGAAAGACCACAGAGTCTGAAATAAAGCTTCTAAAGTTTACTTTTTATACACTTTTTATTTTGGTTGCCCCTTTAGGGGTAGCCACAGCAGATCATCTGCCTCCTACTCACCCTCTCCCTACCATCCTCCTCTTTCACACCAACCCTCTGCATGCCCTCCTTGACTACATCCATGAACCCTCTCTGTCATCTTCCTCTTTTCAACCTACCTGGGAACTACCTTTTCAACATCCCTTGTCCAGTACATCTATCCTTCCTCCTCACATGTCCAAACCATCTCAGCCATGCCTCTCTTTTTCTCCAAACTGCTCAACCTGAGCTGTCCCTCTGATGTATTAATTTCTCATCTTGTCCATTCTGGTCACTCCCAGTGACAATCTTAACATCTTCAGCTCTGTATTTTTTAAATAACAAGCTTCCAAAAATGTGATTTTCTCTGTTTATGACCTGTTGATCCTTCTTTTCTCAATATTGGATCATCACCACGTTTGACATGAAACAGTTTATAATTGTATGATTTCATGTATCAGCAGTTATTGTGGTGATTATTTAAACTGTAACTTGAAAGAAATGTTTCTGTATTACCAACAAGGGAACCTTGAACTGCCAGGTGTGCAGCGTTTACAGGTGTGTGCTACAGGTGTACCTTTAAGCATTTTCCTACTACACTTAGCTCCCAGCTCCCTTTCACTCTTACTGCTAGCTTTCTGTCACAAATCACCTCTGATGCTCGTCTCCACCCACTCCGTTCTGCCTGCACTCTCTTCTTCACCTCTCTTGTGCACTGTCTGTTGCTTTGGATGGTTGACCCCAGGTATTGAAACTCACCTACCATAACTATCACTGCTCCCTGGAGCTTCACTAAAGTTCATATGCTGATTATGATTGAATTTCATCTGAATAAAATGATGACAGATTCTAACTGTATTTCTGGTGGAAATAAAGTTTTAAAAAAGCACAAATATGTTTCTGCACACCACTCAGATTCCCTGTTTTATCCCCAAACATCCAACCTGCAGCAACATCACACTGTGCACAAGCTGTCCGTCCCATTGCACGATTAATAGTTGATTAAAATGGTAGAATTTTGCGTCTCAGTTGATTTATCGAACAACGCATGGACTTAGTAATTACTCAGGGTTTGGTTGCAGTGATTGGATGAATAATTGATCAGCTGCTGTACTATCACAGAGACTGTGGGTGGGAGCCGCCGCTGCTGGAATATGACGGGAACAGGAAGTGAACGTCACTGACACAGGAATGGGACTGAAAAAAGAAAACACCGTCAGGATGAGGAGAATGTCAAACCCCTCGGTGTAGGAAAAGAAACCCCGGCTTCAGCTCAGGAGAAGGATGAACTGCTGCGTCCGAGCTGGATTTGAGCCATCAGGAAGGTACGTTGCTGACATTTGCAAATGTGAAGGTTAGCCAGCTGTGTGCTGGAGAATACAGATGTGCGCTTCACCCAACAGCCTTCCACCCACCCAGCCAGCCATCCTCCTGTGGCTGTCAGATGCTGTGAGCTCGGCTTTCCCATCCTTGTCGCTGCCGAACAGGTGCTAGCGGGTTTGCTGCCTTGCTAGCAGTGATGCTAGCCTGGCTCCGCGTCGATGCTGCTCCAGTGGAAATTTACTGTTAGACTGGCTGCACGTTTCACAGTGTTTGTGTACAGTTTGATGGAGTCAGGCCCTCGGCGTGTAGCTTGGGTGAGTGTAGCTGCGTTTGTTGCTGTAGTTGTTGTGTTTTTTTTTTTCTGGACGTTTTAACCGTAGTGCACGCGCGGCTAACCGCCGAGCGCGTGTGGGTGCGAGAAATGACCATCAGTGAGGTTTCCTGTCTGCCATGCTGGTTCGGGGTTGTTTTTCTTCATTAGTACCGAAGAAACATCAGTGCCGTGCCTGCACCTGCTTACCTCTGAGGCTAAAAACAGGCTGTTCTTTATTTAACTTCTCACAGGTGCATTTTTAAGCCCTATGTCTCCGGATAGCTAACTGTCAAAGAGTTTTAAAAAAGTTGGTCTGCAGGTCAGCCGCTGGATGTTTAAGTGGTGTTTTTCTTGCACCAAGTAACTCAGTATAACCCAATTAAGTCAGGTTTTATTGTTGATAAAAATGGCAAATAATTTTAAAATTAATAATTTTTCAGGCATAATGGCCAAGAATTCACTGCAGTAATAGCTTCTAAAAAGTGGATAAGGTCAATATACAGTTGTAGTCAGATGTTTACATATATTCATCATGGGCATGAATATTAGGGTAATTTGGGGCTTTTAATTAATTTTTTTTCTTTTTTCTTTCAAGGCTATAATGATTATACAACATACATCTTTAATGACTTTAGAAAACAAGAATTGGGTGCACAAGTTTGAATTTATTTTGGATTTTCTCGAATCCACACAGGGTATACACACTGGCTCAAAATTCTACATACACCCCCACTAATATTTGGTTAAATGTCTTTTAGCAAGTTGCACCTCGACCAGATGCTTTTGGTAGCCATCAACAAGCTCCTGGCAGGATATTTGACCACTCTTCCTGGCAGAATTGGTACAGTTCATTTAAATTGGTTGGTTTTCTGGGACAGACCCGGCTTTTAAGCATAGTCCACAAATTTTCCATAGAGTTGAGGTCAGAGCTTTGGAAGGTTATTCCAGAAGCTTAACGCTAGCTTGCTTCATGCATTTCAACCTAGCTTTGATGTGTTTGAGATCATCATCCTGCTGGAACACCCTATTGCAGGGATCCTCAAATCCAGGCCTCGAGGTCCGGTGTCCTGCAGGATTTAGATGTGTCCCTGATCCAACACACCTGAGTCAAATATAGAAGTCATTAGCAGAACTCTGGAGAACTTGACTGCATACTGAGGAGGTAATTCAGCCATTTGATTCAGGTGTGTTGGATCAGGGACACATCTAAATCCTGCAGGACACCGGCCCTCGGGGCCTGGATTTGAGGATCCCTACCCTATTGTGTCCAAGTTTCAGCTGTCTAGCTGTTGCTTTGAGGTGAAGTTGAAGAATTTGGATGTAGTCCTCATCCTTCATTATTCCATCCACTTTGTGCAGTGTACCAGTACCACCGGTAGCAAAACAGCCCCAGAGTGTGATGCTACCACCACCATGCTTGACAGTTGGTACAGTGTTCTTAGGTTTGAAAGTCTCACTGTGACTCTTCCAAACATACCTCTTGTAATTGTAGCCAAATAGCTCAGTCTTTGTCTTGTTTCACCATCAAATTTTTCTCCAGAAGGCATTTGGCTCGTCCATGTGGGCAGCTGCTGATTTCAGTCGAGCTTGAAGGTGTTTTTTTCAAAGTAGAAGCTTCTTTCTTGATCAGCACACGCTCACTTCCAGCCAATGTAAAACTCTCTTCAATGTGGGCAGTGATGCTGGTGTTCCAGCATTTTCAAGTTCATGGCAGGTTCCTGGGTTCCTTGGTGGTTCCTGGGTTGTTCAAGAACATTTTAGCCATTCCCCTCTCCCTCTGAGGGTGACAGTTTGGGTCTTCTTCCAGACTTTGGCAAAGTGATGAAACATCAGAATAACGTGTACTTATCTACAGTTGTTTGAACTGATGAGCCTGGAATCTGCAGTCGTTTAGAACTGGCTCTAAGAGATCTTCCCAACTTGTGTAAAAATACAATTTTCCTTCTTAGATCTTCACTGAGTTCTTTGGACATTCCCATTGTTGGTCAGTTCAGTGCTGAGTGCTGTCAATGAATCCATTTTATGCTGTGAAGAGAAACTACTAGTTGAAGTCAATCATGATCATTAATGAGAAGTTAATAGGGCCTAGGCCTTGTCATGTTAAAAGACACTGTAGAACCTTCAGCACCACTTATTCAAAGATTTAAGTGAGTGTATGTATTTATTTGAGCCTGTATGTGTACTTTTGACCCTGTATGGATTTGAGAAAATCCAAAATAATTTCAAACTTGCGCACCCAATTCATGTTTTTTAAAGTCACCAAAGATGTGTGCTGTACAATCATTTCACCCTGGAAAAAGAACACATCAAAGAAATCATTAAAAGCCCCAAATTACCCTGACATTCATGAACATGATGAATTTATGTAAACTTCATTGGATCCGTAAACTTCTGACCACAACTGTAAGTGAAAGGCTACAGACACACACACACACACACACACACACACACACACACACACACACACACACACACACACACACACACACACACACACACACACACACACACAGACAGCCTGTAAATAACTCTTTGGAAAATATCAGTGGGCACTTCTCACAGTTTTCATTTTATGGATTAAATGATTAATCAGTTGTCAATCAAGATTAGAAATGTCTGGTAGAAAAATATTTGTGTGCAGCTAATGTTGAAGTTTTCCATTACTAAAATGTTCCCAGTCAGTTTTTTTTTTTTTTAAATCAACAACAATGGGATTCCTCTACCTGTAAACTATAACGTATAATTATTAAATCCATTGATTGCATTTTTGATAAATCAAGTAGTTGTTGGTGGTGCTGAACTTACTGAAAAAGAGTACAAAAAAATCACCACCAATGACAATGATTTTTTTAAACTTGTTCTTATAGTGGTTGGGAATTTAATCTTTTGAGGTTTTGAACAGTCCCTTGAGAAAGCAAAAGCAGTGATTCTCCAGTTTTGCAAAGCTGGAGTTACTGTATTTATTAATCAATTGTCAATAAATTTGCCTAAACTTTGTCTTGTTGATAAAGTGACCTTGACATTGAAAAAAAGCAGTCTTATTGTTATGCATAACCTCGTGGTTGTGTTTCCCTGCTCTTGTATATCCATCTGTGTTTAGAAAACCCGGTGTGTGTTTGTAATTTCTGATTAGCCGGCAGTCGTGTCGCAGCAGAATCAGCGTCTGTGGCACTTTTTTTTTTTTTTTCCCCCACCCTGGCAGACACAAACAGGTCAGACTGAAGGAGCTGCAATGCTCTTTGATTTGCTCACTGTTGGGTTAATCAGCACTCAAGGCAGCTCATTTCTCTGCCTCTTATTTACTTATGACCCAGACTGTAAGGTCTGCTGCTTCCTTGCTGCGTTCTGGTCTGACACACATACAGAAGGAAAAAATAATGTTTAAAAAAAAAAAATCTCCACCTTAAAATTAACCTACTGAGGCAATGACTAATCCAATACTGGCTGAACTCTGTGCTAATATAAAGAAAGTCTGACAGTCAGTTGTTCCGTGTTGTCAAAAATGTTTTGTATTGGAAATCTAACTACATTTCATTATGTTCATACAGAACATGTTTGAAGTCCTCTGTGGCCTCATGCTATCAGCACCTGCATTAATCTGTTGTTAGTTAATCTCATGTTTGTGCTTTTTAATACAAGCCTCACTTTTGGGAAATACACAAAGCCACTCAGTTCTGCTACCACCATTTGAGGAATAATGTTAGGACCCAATCAATACTGAGTTATAGAGACAGTCAAGCTATTAGTCATGCTTTTATTTCTTCTAAATTAGATTATTGTAGTGGCCTTTTAACAGGTATCAGTCTGAATACCAGTTAATAGATTTCAATTTGTTCAAAATGCAGCAGCAAGACTTCCTGCAAGAGCCAAGAAAAGTGAACATATTACATCAGTTTCAGTGACTACACTAGCTACCAGTTTGTTTTAGAAGGCTTTTTAACTCTACCTGTTAAAGCCTTTTACTGGCTCTGCAGTCAGCTGCTGGCTGTTCCTTCCCCACCGCTTAAACACAAAAGGCAACCGAGCATTTGCTATTAGGGCTCCTCAGCCTGCCTCGCTCATTTCATGAGGATCTTTTTTGAAGTTATTGTTAAAGATTTTATTAAGTTGCTGGACTTATTTTTTTAACTTATTTTTTATTGTGATTTTTACATTTTTAGGTTATTTTAAATGGATTCTCACCTCCCGAGTCACACTGTCTTTGTTTTTGATGACGTACTTTAGTCTCGCAATGGCCTATTTGATTTTAAATAGAGATGCTAATTGTGTCTATACCTTATTATTACAGGTTGAAATTCTGGGAATTTTTTTTTTACTCCATTTTATTTTGTGTATTATATGATATTTAAAAAAAAAAAAAAAAAAACTTTAAGTGCTTTCTAAATAAATTGTATTAATAATACCTTTATAGAGTTTTCAGAGTATAGATTTAACATTATTAACTAGCTGGTGGACGTGTAGCTTGATAAGATGTTCTGTCTTTAAGTTGGGATGCAGTCACACAGATCTAGAAACCAGTTGCCGGCCATCTGGCAACCACCAGTTGCCAGCGAAAAATGTTGCTGGAGATTGCTGGCTGTCTCTAGGTGAATTGGGTTGCAGAGAGGGTGCAGGACCACAAACCTCCTTGTGATTGCTTTGGTCATTAGCAAATTGCTGTAGTCGCTAATAGCTTGCATGGATGACACCGACTTTCTGCAGACATTCGCCAACTAATCACTGAGCAGTAGTGCACCAAATGGTCACCAATCTGTCTCTAGGCCTGTGTGACTGGGGGCCTTACTAATCAAAAATATTTTATTAGTAAAGTTTTTCTTTGAATGGTATTCAGGTAAATGCATAGAAGAACTTTTTAAAATAATGCTACGATTATTTAAAAAGATTATCACTGAAGTGGCAGAAGGATTTAATCAAAATGTAAGCTGATAATTAAGTTAAGTAATACTTGTCAATTTAAATACCCTAATTATTTGTATAAATATAAATATTTAACGCAACCTATATTCATGATCTATGTATCTTCTCCTCTGTGCGTGTATTATTTTCTCAAATTGACGCCTCTGCCTGACTTCACAACTTCAGCTGTCTGTGTCAGTGATGGAGTCAGTGCAGCAGCACTTCAACAACATGCAGTTGGCTGCATGTTGTTGAAGTGCTGTTAATTATGGTGAGTGAAAGCCCCGTGCTGTGCTGGGGTTGCTGTACGTTGGATGTTTCCCTACAAAGCGATCCATATATCGACTGCCTGCTGCCTGTGATGGATATGCATGTCAAGGTGTCAGCCCTCTCTATGGAGGAGGTACAAGCCTGACGGTTAGAGGGAGGGTAAAAAGCTGAGTCACATCTCAGCAACAGTTTCCTGGGTAACACCTCCATAGTGACCAGTTGAAGAAAGATAAGGTCCCTTGCTGCTCAACTAGTTGTATAACATCAGTAGTCCCTGCAGCATTTTGTTGCTGTGCTGCTGATTGTGCCGCTCTTATCAGCTTACCCTCAAACGGCGAGCTGAAATTTGACTTGCTGGGTTGCAGCTCCTAAATAATCAACACCCTCCAGCCTCCCTGGTGTAATTACTGTTTTGATTTCTGTTGCAGAGAAAGAGGGGAAACTTGAACAAGTACACTGCAGACTGACATAATTATAGCTATCACATGGCACTAGCAGAGTGGAGTAAAAGGGAATATGATGGTTAGAATTAAAGCTGTCCATCATCAAGAGACACAGCAGCACAATTCATTTCATGTGAGAGCTTTTACACTGAAATGATAAGTGAACAATTTTAACGTGCATTTTATTGTCTCAGTTCCATTTGTCTTGGCTAGCGATGCTCCGTGACTCAGCACCCCTGCTGTGCACTTCATTTAAATGCCAGAATTAGCACTTTGGATCCAAACAAAGTAATTGCCCAGATCTTGATCATTTTTCATATAACTGGAGGTCAGACAGCACAGAGAAAAAGATCTCTGCAGAACCAACTCTGAGGCAAACAAGCTAAATTGAATTTCCTGACCATACTGATTTGATAAAGCTCAAAGGGAAGTCCCAACTCATAATGAATGAGTGTGATTGTTGGCTCAGTGAAAGGTTGTCTTTTCTTTTTTACCTCACATTGCAGAGTTTGTTCCAGTGAGGATTACTGGTCTGTAGCTCCACTGTTGGCCTTTGCAGAAAGCTTTTGTTTGTGACAGCTTGGGCTGTGGTGTACTGTCATAACAAGTGCCAGCGTTCGTTTGTTAGAGGTGAGGGATTTTCACTACAGTGCAGCATCTGGAGGGAAAGGGTCTGATCAATCAGTTATGTTTACATGTTTCCTACAAGTAATAGCAAATTTTCCTTGGGTGGACCAGCAGAGTGTATATAGTCACTCATTTTAACATTTTTATTTATTTAGTTTTAATTTTTGTCTCTCTGAGAGAACAGTGACATTCACAATCTATTTTACTGCTGGACAATCCTCCTGTGGTTTCTAATCAGCTGACCAGTTGCTGTTTAACTCTTCAGAGAGGATCTCCTTCCATTGGTGGATGGACTCCACTCTTTCCACCTTGGACTCAAGCTGGTGACTGTACTTCATCTTCTCCTGCTGAGATCCACTACAAGCTGGAGGACTATTCTAATGCTACAGTCACACTAGGGAAAACTGGTTGGCGACTGTTGCACAACCCAAATTATTGTGACTGTGTGAACTTGCCGTCTCATTGCCTCTGAAATGGTTGCTTCTAAGACAGGGACCAGATCTAATCACCGATAGTAGATGTGTTCAGAGGAACTTTGGTGCATGAAGACAATGATAAAATGATAATAACACGAAGTCTTTCAGGCGGTCTATTGGTTTGAGATTCAGTGGAGTTGAACTGGAAGTTGCATGCAAGCTGTTTGTGATGATGTACTACGGATTTTGTACACTG
The DNA here is from genome assembly GCF_007364275.1 of Archocentrus centrarchus. NCBI lineage: Eukaryota > Metazoa > Chordata > Actinopteri > Cichliformes > Cichlidae > Archocentrus > Archocentrus centrarchus. The sequence continues at coordinate 18,640,820 of NC_044363.1, forward strand.
CCTCCACTGACAACACCTCTCCCTGCACGTAGATGTCGACTGGCTTCGCGCTACCCTCACTCAAGCATAAAACAAGCATAAGACCTTCAGCAGTGCAGTGTGTAGAGGTTAAGGGTTTAATTTTAAGGGCAAACTGATGGAAGAATGATTTGTGGCAGATGTCACCTAATTGTGACAGACCTGTTTTAATTCTGGCCTGCAGTGGGAGGTCTGATCCCCCTCTATTCCCTCGTTCCCTGTCTACTATTATACTGTCATAGCCAATGGGGATCCACTAATAGATGCAGAACCTGTATTACTGATTTGCCAAATTATTTGTCAGTATCAGTGTAGTTTCATAGTGGGGTGAAGTATCCAATATCCTAATATCCACTGAATGCAGAAATGCCCATTTATAATCCAGGTTAACAGGTTTCAGTGAGTTACATGAAGAAAAATACTGTGTGGAAACACAGCCCTCAGTCAATGAACTACTTTAGTGTGCAGCAACATAGGAACTGCAGGGCTGACTAAGCAAGTTTTACTTCCAGCCATAATTCAACCACACACACACACAACATGTTCACAAGACAAAACATTGAGTAGGAAATCCAGATCTTCTAGGCTCAGGTATCCTTTCACAAATATATTGGAGAAATATCGAATCGCCTGTTCTTGAGGGGATTAATAAAGACCCTCCATTAACCAGCACCAGATTACTGATCTCGCCCTCTTTCCTCATTATTATGTCAGCCATCATGTCTCAAAGTACATGTATCTATTATTATCTGAAGGTTACCTTTGATCTTCAGGAGTCACTGGACTGTCACTGTGTGTGTGGCCTGTGGTTAGGATTAGTTTTGGTTTGGTTTGGCCCTGAGTCACGTTTGTGGTTACATATTGCGGTGTTGTTACACAGCTTTTCCACTGGGGGGGGGGGGGGGGTTTAAGAGCAGGTGATGTACTGTGGTGATGAATATGCTCTGCTCTTCTTTGCCCAGCAGGAATATTATCATAATCGTGCTCTCATTGTAGAGAGGATGCCCATGTGTCATTTTAATCTCTGTCTATAAATAACCTTCACTTGGCTGTGCCGTGGGTAGAAGTGCCTTTGGTTTGGTGCGTCATCCCTGCCAAATTCTTTGATTTAAAGTTGCTGGTATTGTCTGAAGGAAACAAATAGGTTTACATTACATTAGGTTTACATAGAACTGATATGATCTCCATCCAGTAATTTCTTACTGCTGTGCATTTCTTAGGAAAAAAATAACCTATAATTCATGTTTTTCCTAGATTTCCTTTTTTATAAAAAATTTGTATAAATAAACAATAACTTTTTATTCTTTATTTAGTAATCAAAGCTTTTTGTATACTTGATGACTAAAACACTGTATGGGAAATACTGCCAATCTACTGAGCTATAAAACTGTATAATATAAAGATTTTACACAGGAAAAACAACAAAAAACAAGTATTAAAATTAAGTATTATAGTTTTTTTTTATTTTTATGTGGGTAAGACACCCGTGCAAGTTTGAAAAATAACCCTAACACTGGGATTTTTTTTTTTTTTTAACTCTTCAGTTAAAGGCTGAAAGTTACTTCTGATCATTTCACCTGTTATCTGACTGAAGCATTTGTTACTGTGCCACATAATTGGCATCAGGGGTTCACTTTGGGTCATGAGCTCATCTGGCTCATCATCATCATCATCATCGTGATCATGCATTTTTCTCTTCTTATTACTCCCTGTCGGCTTGTATTCATCTTTCAGCTTAATGGATGTGTCTCATCTCTCTCATCTCACACAAAGATCTTGATGGCTGTAGATGAATGACATATTGGATTTTTATCATTCCAAGGGCATGCTCTGCAACATGCCGACAGATTTTATAGTATATCTTTATTATACTGTAATACGTTGTATTTTGTTAGTAAGTTATATTATTCACATAAGAGGGATGGAGATAATGTCTCTGAAAAGAGCAAAAAATCTATTCATGAAAAAAAAGGGAGGGTAAAAAAATAATTATGTTTGGGGTGGGATAAAATATCCCTATTGGAATATTGAGGTTTTTCAGACATGTGACCACTAACCGTGTGACGTCAGCTTGTCCGCCTTCTTTGGAAATGTGACGATCATGGTGACAACGTAGTAAGGCACATGAGTAAGGCACCAGCCACACAGGACTAAAGACCAGTCTGCAACCATCTGCCAACCACCGGTTGTGAGGGAACAATAACTATTCCCTGAGCAGTTAGTTGTGAGTGGTTGCTGGGAAAATAATTGCTAAAGCCCCAGTCACACAGGTCTACAGAAGTATGTGATTGCTTTGGTCGCTAGCATGTTGCTGCCATCTTAGTTTGACTGGAAGTGTCACGAACCAGGTCGCACGGCCATGACAAAAATGGGAGATGCACAGAAATGCCACTGACAAGGTTGTTTATTTTAACTTAAAGGAACACAGGTCTAACTTAAACTAACCATATGTGTAGTCAGTACAATCAGTAGTGTCAGTGCATGAGTGAATAAATGGTGAATGCAGTGTTGTCAGGTGCCAGAAGGCAAATCAAAAACCAAAGAAGTGTCTTGAGGAGAGCCCCCCAGCAACTGAGATGTGAGCACTTATATAGAGCACTGGCACACACTGGGCCCAGGTGTTGCCAGTGTCACTGATGAGCAAACGAGCCATGCAAGCCCTCTAATGATTGCAAACAACCTGCACAAACTGTAGTGCAGTGAATAAATAGAAAATTCTTTCTTTTAGCATTTGTGATATATCACTGTATTCTGTTACTCCATGATTCCCAAACCAACAGTCAAATGTAAACAAATATTTTCTGTGAGGACTTTGCTGGCGTTTATCACTGCGTGTTCTTTTAGGTTCTTTAATGATCATATTGGTTGCTTCATCCTGGATAAAAATGTCATAGATTGTATTGTAAGCTGTGCTTTTTTCCTTCTTATTTGTGTTAAACTCTAAGCTGATTTAATAACCAGCTTTCAGTGAATGCCTGGTTGTGTTTGTTGTGAACATCTATCTTTGCTGTTTACCTGTGGCTCTGAATGCATGCTAACAACCCCCCAACTCACCTGTGCCCCTCATAGACTCACTCCACCTTGTAGACTCTGTAATCCAGCCTCCTCCCTGCTTATCACCCAGGGTACCGGCGCGTTGCTAAATGGAGTCGGAGCAGCTGTACCACAGAGGCTACTGCAGGAACAGCTACAACAGCATCGCCAGTGCCAGCAGCGACGAGGAGCTGCTGGATGGAGCCGGCGTCATCATGGACTTCCACACCACTGAGGACGACAATCTGCTGGATGGGGACGCTGCCTCTCCAGGTAGGGAGTATGGGAGATTCTTCCCCCAGCAGTTTGATTGGATAAAATCTGGACGTCTTGAGCTTCCCTTGATGAACCCCGACCCTCCTTTTCTTGAACTTTCACTGAGCTTCCCCACCATCATCATCTTTTGGTTCTTTGTTGATCTCTGGTTGTGAGTCATCTCACTTATGCTGCTGATGTGTGCTTCTTTGTGTCTCCCCCATCTCCATCTCTATCATCATCAGCAGCAGCAGCAGCCACGCCAAACCGTAAAAAAACTTTCTCCCAAACCATCCACCCATCATTGTCGTCCTCTCATTTTCACCTGTAGAGGCTCACAAATGCTTATAAAGATGTGACCTAACATGGCTGTGACAAAATAATATCAACTCATCTCCACTTTCTAGATTTTATTTTTCAGAACATTTGAGCACATCTTTGTATTTTTATGCATAAAAGCAATTGTCTCAGGAACTGTAGAACCAAATATGATAAAGTTTTCATCAATTAAATACAATGCAACAATAATAAACATACTTTTTATTTTTTAATATAAAAAGGCATTATATGTAATTATCAATTCCCTTTAAATAATGTCCAATTAAAACCAAAGTAATGAATTGTTTTATAACCATTTATGAGGCTCTTTAGGAGCTCCATTTAGTTTTTTCTGTCTTTGTTCATTTGTTTGCACTCTGTGGATCTTTCTTATCATATCTGTTGCTCTGTAGTCGATTAGACTTTGCGTGGTTTTATGGTTTGTCCTCTTTCAGCATCCTGTTTATTTTGCTGTGCTGTATCTCTTGCTTATTTTGACCTTATCACCTTTTTAATGTTGTTGCTTCCTGTTTCCTGATGTGTGCTTTGTGGCGTGGTGCCATTATTTTTGGGCTTTCTCTTCCTCCTTTCATATCTTGGCTCATGCAGATTATCCTGTCAAGTACCTGTAAAACAGGTGGTGGCAGCAATGCCATGTTCCAGACAACTCAGAACTTGGGAGTAACATCACTCCAGAGTTGGCGTGTTCCAGAAAAAGCGAGGAAAAATGGGATTTGTTTTGCTTTTTTTTTTTTTTTTTTTTTAGCTATGTAGAGCCGTTCAGGTATCACAAGCAGAATACTTGGGGGATCCTGGGTTGTGGGAATGCTCTGACTTTCCAAGTGGCAAATCCGAGTTGAGGCGCTCCAGAAAAAAATTTCTGACTGGGAACTCGGAAATTTCAGCTTCCGACTTATTTAGGAACGCAGCGTAATAATACAGACATGTGGCAGAGCGAGTTGGTCTGCTGTGTTTTGCCAAGTTAGATCAGAAGTTACAATCATTACTTCATTCGCAGACAATGCTGGAAGTGATCTCACCCGTGCTTCTGACTGCCAGGCTGCCAGGTTTCATAATACTCGTCACGCCTATCATCTTTCAGTGTGGACACCTGTTTCTCATTCATTCAGCTTCTCAGTGGTACTCCACCTTGCTTATCTTCCCCATCAGCACCCAATCTGCTGCTTCCTGTTTTCTCTTCCTCGTCTGAGTAAATATGCTGATTCCTCTCGTTTTTGACTAACAGCTGATCAAGCAGAAAGTGCACATCGTGCTGAGGATTGTGTCAGAGGTGTCGGCCGAGCTTGACTCTCCAAATATGAACGGCTTGTGTTCAGTCAGAATGCCTCTGCACTGAAGCAGTGTCTCTCATTGAATGCAGAATGAAGACTGATGTTAGCAAGCTAGTGTGTTTATGCAAGAGATAAAGGCACTGCATTCAGTTTAAATCCTATTTTGAGTGTTTGTTTAGCAGAGAGGTTTTATTCTCTCTGTAATAAAAGGATAATTAGGATCAACTGCTTCTATTTGATACACTTCTTGGATTGCTGATAGCTTAAAAATGAAGAAACTGGGAGCTCCTTGAGTGCACACTTTTTTGAAAATCTGTGCTGAAAGCAGGAACTCAATTAGGAATCCTGGCACTTACTTGGCTGTCATCTTTCTTTTCTTTGGTTCGGGTGATCGCAGCTCTTCTTGCATACTGAATAGTGCAGCCTTGAATCTCCGGTACTTTCCCTTCTCACTCCAAACCATCTCATGGCTCGAAATCTTTTCAGAGTATTTGTGCATGCTTTAAAGTAACCACCAGTACCTGCGACTGACCATTTATTCTAAGACCCAGTGTAAGTAAAGACTTTTTGCTTTGACAGGGCTCATACAAAGGATTACTCACAGGGGGAGTTTTCCTGTAGTAAAGTAAAGCATAGCAGTAACATAACCTTTGAATCTTGACTGAGCGTATTCATTATTAAACGGTAAACTGGGGGCGACCAGGCTATTCAGAGGAGAGACGCACATGACTTTTAACTGCGTGAGTGACCAGACAGGAGTGCGATTGTTTAGAATAAAGATAACAGTCTGGCTATTTTTGTTGTAATGCTCATTACAAATTAGTAAATCAAGTTTGACTGCATTAAAAAGGATCTTAACAGGAGCAGCAAAGGCATCATTAAAAAGGTTTATCCTCTGCTTTGCTAGCTGTACAGCTAAGTTAAGTTTTCAACTGAATGCTAACATTGTTACTACTACTGCAACATTGAGCTTGAAGCATGATTTTATATCTGCAGGTTGGTTTATTTACCATGCAAACTTGACAGGTCATTAGTCTGTCGAAGGCCGGGTCCCGAGAGACCGACAACCATTTACAACTATAGCCAATTTAGAATCACCAGTTAAGCTAACGAGCATGTTTTCAGATTGTGGGAGGAAGCCAGAATACCTGGACAGGACCCATGCTGGCACAGGAAGAACGTGCAAACTCCACAAAGAAAGGCCGCAGCCAGCTGGTTGATTCAGTGGATTGAACAGTGATAGTGCTAACCACTATACCACTGTGCTGCACCATGTAGTTTTTTTTTTTTTTTTTTGGCTAAACTTAACTGGCTGATGACTTTCTTTTCTTTCTTAATGTCTGCTTTGTCTGAAAACAATAATGCTACATTTACATTTGGCTTCATGTGGGACGCAGACCTCAGTCTAGTGGGAGAGATGCTCCGTTCCATTTGCCTCGGAAGTCGGGTGTCGGAGCTGGGAGTGGCATCACTCCCCGGTTGAGCGTGTTCTAGTAGTAAAGTTGGAAAAGCAAAACTGGAAATGGGGTTTGTTTTACTCCTCAGTAAAGTAAGGACATGGATGCATCACTAGCAGTACAATGTAATGCTTTTTTTAAGTTTGGTTTTAGTTGTATTTAAAAACACAGCAGCAGCACGTTCATGGATAGAGACTCGCCAGTGCTGTTTGTGTGGCTTATTTAGTGAGTCATAAATGCACAAGAGTGGCAGTAGAGATGAAAAGTTTTATAGTTTTACTACTGTTTGCCTGCACTGCCGCTATCTTGGATTGTTAAGTTGGGGTCAGTGGGCTGCTTTGACGTTCTGAGTTGAAAGTCTGAGTTGAAGGGGCCTTGTAAAGGAGATTTTAAATCACAATTGGATTTTCCTGGTAAAATAAGGGTTAAAAACAATGAACAGATTTTGTTTATTAGCATATTAGCATTTGTAAAATACAAGTACTGCCACTGATATTTGGGAGAGATGGGCTGATAGCATTATAATCAGTTTTTAATCTACATCTGATGATCAAAATACATACTTGAAGTACCATTTTACAGTATTTAACATTTCGTGGTTGGTGTATGTAAAGATGGTGAATGGGGCTGGATCACTGAAGTCACTGAGATTCAATCTTTGTGGAAAGATGATTTTTGAGAGTTTTGTCTTTGCTGTGTCTCATTATGTGCAGAGGGTGTGTTTCAGGCACTGCGTGTTTATATAAGAGGGATTGGCTTCAATCTCTGTGTCTTCAGTCTCTGTTCTTGTACTCTGAGTGTAGTGAGAAGATGAAAGCATAAATTAAGCTTTTACCTTTTGTGTCCGTGCTGCTGCTACAAACAGAATGATGTGATAGAAAACACTACTTATACCTTTTCTCCCTTTAAGAAATCTTCACTAACAATAATTTACAGCTACTAAGTGGCTTGTGTTCCTTTTTAATATTTTGGACCATGTTGTAATGCAGCATATTGCTACAGGCCTGGGCTCCACCTACCTGACTTGTTATTAGTGCTTTGTGTGTGATAGACACGAAACAACATTCCCATGAACCAGTCTGGGTGCCGGCTCGTGTGAGCGAAGGAAATCTCTGGATGAATGCCTTTCCTTGAAGTTGGTGCGCCGCCTGTCTCTGCCTCCCTGTGCTATTTTTACATAGTGTTGAGGGGTGGGTTCATAGAAAACCCCGTAAAGCCCTCCTCTCAGCTAAGACTGCAGCGTGACCAAGGAGCCAGATCACTCAGTAGTCCCACAGAGTTTTAGTGTGAAACTTGTTGTTGGCTTAATTAAACACAGCACCACTGAAACGGATTTACAGGAAACTTGAGAGACTTGGTGTTGTGGTTTTGCTGCCTGGAAATGCTGACTGGGGTTTTAAGGAGGGAGGTAACAAACTATGGCTGATATCACCTGTGCTACTGCGCAGCAGTGTGCACCCTAAGAAAAGGTAAGGGGCCATGAGGGTATAAGGTGGGTTGTGATGAGCCTGTTTTATGTTACAGTTATAAGAGAACAACGTGGGAAATCCTAGAATTACATATTAAGCCTGGGAACCACAAAAGAGGAAACTGACTCTGTGTTTGGTTTCATATAATAACATGTGATTACACTGAGTTTACAAAACATCTTTGAAACACAATAACTGATTTTTTTATTTATTTTTTATTGGATTTCACCTTTGAAATCAGTTATTTTGGTGGTGTGTGTGTGGTTTTTTTGTTGTTTTTTTTTTTGGTTCTGTCCCTGCAGTTCTGGTATGGGTGATACTTCCTGCTTGCTTTTCTTGCTTCAGTTTCTTTTACAGCCTCTATAAGGGTTTCATTTTTTTCATTGCATGCTAAAGGTGAGGTAGCACACTGCTGACTAACTGTTGCTTTCTGCTGTTGTAAAGCTTTCTTTCTGTCCATGAACCGAGAAATTTCAGCTAAAACTAGCGTGGGAAATTTTCTTCTTTATCGTTTTAGGATGTTAGTAGAGGTGGACCAGTCTAAACTTTATTTTCTCTTATTCCATTTCCACCCTAACTTAGAGAATAGCTTTATTGTCATTATGTCACACATAATGAAATTACAGAAACAGACAAACTAAAACACACAGGAGAGCTGAGAGCTGCTGCACATACACATGCCGCCATCTTGAACAAGATGTGCCTGTCCACTTGTTCAGCGATGACCTAATAAAGCATCTACTGTGCTCTTTTCAGAGTGCTGAGGTGCTTTGTCCCTTAGTTGTCTGGATAGGCACAAGTTTGCAAAAACTGGAAGCTGTCCTTCTTGGCTTCCACAGCTGTTCATGTGTAATGTCTCTTAAGTGGAGTTTTACAACTTGACAGTGTCAGAGAAACCAAATACTGTAACGCTTCAGAAAAGAATGGGTCTGGGGCTGACTGAGATTTCAGTGTGGACATTAAGCTGAGGATCAGGATTTTGCCTTAGCGGGTAACCCAAACCACACAACCGCATATTAATGGCTAACCTTGTGTTGTGGATGAGCTCATGTCTTGGCTGGTGTTTTGTCCGTTTTCAGTGTCTTCTTTCTGCTATATGATGGATTTTCTCCGTCAACATGTGTGTTTACTGACAGCAGTCTAAACGTCACCATACAGCTTTCCTGTGCTATGTGTTTATATTAACTTAACCGTAGCTTTGCTGCTAGCCACAAGGTACCGTTTTGGAGGCTTTTGATAATTCAGACTAGTCAGAAACTGGTATTTAACAGGTTATAATCCGACATGATTGATTGATGTAGAGTAACTGTAGCAGTACTATTCGGGGGCCAGGTGGAAAGCTATGTCAGGCCGCCGATGACTTTCCCTGTTTTAGAGCCACCATTCAAAACCACCAAAGTCTAAAATAATTTAAATGTGTGTATATGGATTATAATTAATTTTATTAGACCTGATCTAAGATAATATTTTTAAGTTCCCTCTGTGTTTTGCCCTTTTCTTATTTCATCAGTTTCCTTAGTTTGCCATTCAGTTTTATATTCAATTTCAATTTTTATGTATTTTATAATGCATTTGTTAATTAATCTATAGATTTACTGTGCTGGTCCTGTGGCAGGTTGGAGAGCTGTCCAGAGTATGTCTTGCGTCTCACTCTATGGCAGCTGGGATAAGCTCCAGCCGCCCTGCGACCCTGAATTAAATATGTGGAAGAGGATGGATGAATTTATTCTTTTTCCCTTTGAATTTTTTCTAGTATTTATTTTTACCAAAGTTGCACTCAACTTTGCTCCTAAACAAAATTATTCCTATATTTGTTTTTCCAATTATGGGTACATTTTATATGTTGAGTGACTTTTAGTATGATGAAAGTGCTGAATACTAAAAACCAAATCATGGAATCAGCTTGATCAAGGATCTGCTCAACGCTGAAATACAAACTGACATTAATAAATGAACAAATTGAATCATGCGCTGAAGGCTTTGTCCTGCAGAGGGTTTGATTCCACACCGGGCCATTTGCTGCATGTCATCGCCTACACTCGCTACCTACAGTCCAGTGTCACTGTCTAATAAAAGCAAAGAGCCCAAAACCAATCTTCAGATAAATAAACACTGAAAAAAAAGACTAAAGCACATGTTAAAAAGTAGTTTTATTATATTTTGGGTCATTTAAAGTCATCTTATTGATAGAAGTGTTATGTGTTTTTTTATTTTTTGGTAGTTTCAGACCTTCATAGGGGGGGTTGATCAGATCTGGTAAAAACTTGATTTGCCTAGAAGGATGCAGATCGGTCCTAAAGCTGCTCAGGTGCGGCTTCAGAGGCTGTTGTATATTTTTGTATATGCTTCCTTGATGACTTGGGTCAATGATATGCCAGAAAATATACAAAAATAATTTGAAACATGCATGTGTTTTTTTTTGTTGTTGTTTTTGTTTTCATTATCAGTTTAAAATCAACATATTTTAATAAGCTACTGTATGAGACAACGACGAGCAAGAAACATTATCAGTTGGGCAGTTTGGCTCAGAAAAATTAATTAGCAATTATTGGTCAAATTTGTTGCCAATTAGTGACTTGTTTATTTTTTTTAAGTATGGCATGTCTGCTTTACTGAATACACATCTATTAAAACTTCCTTTTATCGTCCTTACTGCAGTGCTTAGAGTGGAATTTTCCATTTTGGAGCTCACCAACTCCACCACCTCTAACACACGCGCACACCCCTGTGACCCAGCACTATGGTTTCTTCCATAGAGGCAGGGCTCACTGATCTCCCTTAGCAACCGAAGCAGGCAGGGCCGACCAGCCTGCTGTGATCGTCTTTCCCTGTGTATGATGACATCATCAGCTCTAACAGTCAGCTGCTGCAGTGGGGAGCGAGCGAGGAGGAAAAGGAAGGGGAGGGAGGGAGGGAGGAAGGACTGTGTGCTTACACAGACACACATTTTTCTGCTCAAACACACACACGCGCGCTCTCTCTTGCACTCACACAGCCCCACTTGTCTTCCTCTGGTAAACATGGCAGCGGCAGCAGCGAATTGCACACGCAGCGAGCAGAGCGTAATGAAATTGAGCATAGTTTAGCTTAGCCTCATCTTAACTATCAACATGGAGGAGGAGGACGCTGCAGCCGACCCCTATTTGCCCTACGACGGGGGAGGGGACACCATACCCCTGCAGGAGATCCCTAGAAGAGGTACGACTCGTCCCCTCTTCCCTTCCTCCTCCCCTCCTTTCCTCTTGATTCCCTCCTTTCCTAACGCTGCTGCGATGACAGAGGCCGACCTCCTCCTTCTTGTACGCTTGAGTGTGCGTAACCATATGGCGGGCAGACACGGTGCAGGTGGAACAAACGCTGCCTCCTCTGCTTCATTGACTAAAAGCTGCCATTTCTACCAACAACAAGCTATCTGAGCGGCACATTCCCAGCTCTGGCCTCTCCTGCTGATGATTAACTGTCAGTGTGTGCACGTCAGCCAAAGATAATGAGATAAAGAAAGGGTGGATTTAGTGTGAAGACTTGAGCTCGGGCCTGAGAACATCACAGGCATCCATTTTAATTTCTGCACAGACATTGTGCAGAAGCTCCCAGTTATACGTATGTGAGCTTGATGTTCATACATCTGCGCTGCTGTGTCTTTGAAGCGTTTCAGTCTTCCTGCAGTGAGTGTGAGGACACCTGTTGGCAAGATTCAGGATGTCAGCTCACATCACATCAGTTGTTGCCAGGCTGTCATTTGTTTTTTAGGATCAGTTCTGCACTCTTATCTCTTGCCTTTCCAGTGTGGCGTTTAGGGAGTCGGCAGTTGGTTCCTCTAGGCCTTGTTCGATTTTTCATGGTGAGCGAGCAGAGACAAAACACTCCTCGTAAGCTTAGGAGGTAACCGCTGTTCTCTACGTTCACGCTTCAGTCAGCAAGTGTCTCCACTTTCAACAGTTTAATAGTGGTACTCTGGAATTTCTGGGAGTTTTATGGTCAAAGGCACATAAACTGTAGTGCTGATAAGTTTGAACTGAAGGTGAAAATGGATACACAGTGTATTGTGTGGACTATAAATACTGCAAAACAAATTTATAGTAAGTTAAATATCTCGGTCATTGCCTGGGGACACTCAGTCCTTGTCTCAAACTGGCATGCAGTATGTAAACACAACCTGTTGGACTTTGATCCATTTTTCTGTCAGCCTGATTCGTAGTACTACAGGGACTCCACCAGTGTGGCCTGCATGCTGGTGTCTGAGCAGGAGGGCTTTTCAGGCTCTAATGGGGTCATTGGGGGTCATTTATGATCACATGATGGCTGAGAAGTCTAACCCAACTGACTCAGGGCTGTCCCACCCAGCTGCCTTTAAATTTCTCTTTGAATTACTCAGCAGTAGTAGAACAGACCTAATGAAGATTAATACAGCTGTGGTTGTTCGAGCGAAGCATGGTACACAGTAACCTCTCAGCTCGCAGTTGGCTGATAGTCGTTTCTCACTTCACTGATGATATCTGCGCAGGAAGGCTGTGTCTGTTCATTTAGAGAAGTGTTCTTCACTGTCAGCAAGACTGTGTGCGCTCTGACGTGGCTTTCTGCCCCCGATGCAGAACCACAGCATCACCGCGCCGATGCACAAGGGAGCGAAACTGAAGCCTTATTTTTATGCGTGTCTTTTGTCTGCGTGGCTGCTGAACCGTCGAAGCACGATGCTGGCAACGTGCGCACATGCACCCCCCTTTGGTTTCTGTTTTCTGTGGCGTCACCATCCACGCCTATGATAAGACTAATGGGTGCCTGATAGTGCGGCATCATCAGGAGGGGCTCATCTGGTTTAATCCATCAGTGAAATTTGCTGTTTTGTCACCAGACGTTGAAACATTTCCCTTCTTAATTGGGCCACATTTACTCTGCAATGTAAGGAAGCAGTGTCGTCTTTATTCTCTGTCGTATTCATAGGCTGACACGGCTGTATTATTGTCAGTGATCTGCAACAGAAAAATTATACATTAGCAGTTCTCTGTCGTAAAGTATTCAGTTTTTCTCTTTGACTTTTATAAATGTGGCCAATATCAGACTTCAGGGCGAACTGACACAGCTGCCAAGGAGCAATAACAACACATCATGTACCGAAGTAAATATGGAGGCCCCCGAAGCCGCATTTACAGTGCCAGTTATGGCAATATGATGTAAAAGCCTGCAAATTTGTGAGGAGATGACAAATGGAGCCAGCTAGGGGCACTTTTGTATGGAGGGTTCAGTTTGGGATTTGAATAACTTTACAGAAACAGTGATCATCCAAAAATTTTAGGATGCGATGGACCATTTTTAACTAAATCCATCAGCAGTTTGTTACACGACTCTCATGACAAGACACTCAGAGTCCAGTACGTAACGTAAAAGTCGCTTTAATTCTGATTTGACTGTTTCAATGTATTGTATACTTGATTTAGGACCTCTTGTGAAAGCGGCCCAAGTTAGAAATCAGATAATTGATTTAATGTGTGCTGTTCACATTGTCATGAAAACACAGATCTGAGTTACACACATAAATAAGTAAATAAATTGGGTCACATTAGCCTGCGGTATGAACCCAGCCTGAGGTTTGACATTTCTGTTTGTGGCCGTGGTCAGCATTGTTGCTGTTGCTGGCTGTGCAGTGGGGTCTTTTTCATGTTTAATATTGCCGGGTTTTTTTCTCACTCTTCTCGAGTCAGACTGTGAATCATCTACAGAGATACCATCTGATAGTAGTCCATTCCTCTGAAGAACAGACTATAATTATTCTTTTATATTTAAAGCAGCATCAGGCTTAACATTGTTTCTAAACTTTATAATAAAAAAATATGTAGCAAATAATTAGTTTCCACTGGCTTCCTTTCAGCTAAGTTTTACGTGGAGATTCACTGACTGAAACTTTCTCGGCTGATTTTCTTTCTGTAAACTGTAATCGACAGCATATTAAACTTTACAGTTTCCCTCAAACTGCAGGGCATTGCAGGATCTTCTCTCACTTTACTGAAAGTGCTCTCCTATTGGGAAGAGCTACTAAAAAGACAAATAATTAAAATGAAAATGAGCTGGTGTACCCCCACTTGTACCTGACACATTTCACCTTACCAAACAAAAGCAGGTGCAGTAGATTTATATAACATATCAAATGTCAGGTGCTTACATCATTTTCCAATATGCTCATAAATTCACCAGCTAACAGGAGATCAACCCTTTTCTCTTTTTCAGTCATCCTCGTATCTGCTTTGAGCCTTTGCTGATACCGAGGCTGCTAGCTCGTGGCTCACTCTGAGCGCTGGATAGCTACTTTATTTTCTTTAAAATGACCCTGTTCAGCTGTGTGAGGGTGATTTAAGTGTCGGATTAGATTTGTTGTAATGTTCTCGTGGTGTTCCCCCTGTGGTTTACTTTGACAAACTTTGTGTCTTAGCAATGACGGGCTTTCATGCTAACTGCATGTTAGCATGTGGCTGTGAGTGTGTGCCGACTGTTTGCCTGAAACTGACTCTTAATCTTCATAGGCTTCATAAGTGAAGCTGTATGTCTGCTTACGGTCTCTGATCGGTGAGTCGCTCTGCGCGTTCCTCTGCCCCACACGTAGAATAAAAGGAGGATACAAGAGGGAGGTGAAGATAACCTTATGTAATAATTCCAAGTATAATCCTGACATAACTAAGTAAAATTAAAAAAGAAGCAAACGGGAAGCTGTGCCATTGAAGGTGTTTTCCCAGAGTTTGATCTTCCGAAAATGTGAGTTTAAAATTTGCATATGTTGTCTTGATGTAGATGTAACGTCAGCTACACTGCACATGCTCTGTCAGCAGTGGTTGTTATAGCAACAGGATATCCACGTTGTGGTGGCAGAGCAGCATCAAAAGAAAAAAAGCAACTGAAATTTTTTCACAGTAAACTGAAAGCAGCCAAATGATGTTTTCTCGCTATCTTGTGTTGACTAAGCAGATGTAATCTTGATGACTCAAAAGAAACTTGATACATGAACTACACCCCTATATTTCTACCTTCATTTGTTGCGCCCTTATAGGTGCATTTGGTTTGTTCACAGGTCCAAACCAAACATATCAGGCTACTGTTAATAAGTCAACTTCTGAGCCATCATCCCAACTCCCCTTTGCTCAGCCAATCCGTGCCCGAACTGTAACCGTCACTCTGAAATCAAAATGGAGAGGGTACTATCAACATCTCCTTACTGCTGCTGACTCCACAGCAGCTGCAGTAGTATCTATCACAGTCACTGCTCCTTCCTCTTCACTGGACAGGGTAGGCAGTAGCTAATCGGGAGATATTTCATCCTTCTTCCACTCCTACATCCTGTCAAACCTCAAAGGAAGCAATACAAGCTAATAAGCAGCTCTTTCAGAGTCTCCGCTACGGCCTACATTCAGGTCTTTAAGAATCAGGCTTCACTCTCGATTTGTCTCAGAGATTTTGACTGTATCCCACTACAGTAGTAGTTAATGATGTACCTATGTAGGAATGCATGGGAAAGCATGCGGATGTGTTTTTATGATTAGTTTTATGGCCTTGGTCACAACCACAGGTTTTTTATGTTAAGTGAAGGTCACAGCAATGAACAGACTTTTGTTTGATAAGCCCCCCTCTTTCTCAGTTGCACAAAATATTAAAAATGAAGAGAGGAATTTTATTGTGCTGCCTGGAATTAATGTCTTTGATTTGCTGAAGGCCGTGAGACTTACCCTGTTGTATGTTTTTGATCTTCTGTGGTGTTATTGCCGCCCGCATCCTGTAGTTATACCTTTTTATTTGTGTGGGTGCCATATAATGATATATTTTAAATGTTACACACAGCAGTAGTTAAAAAGCAAAGCAGGGTGGCGTCAGCATCCTGTTTTTTAACTCTGAGCCATTTTTTTATTCAAAAGTTTAATTTATCTGACAAAATATCTTACTGAATATTTGCATAAAACCTTTACAATTTCAAATAAGTTCATTTTCCTTTTAGCAAATGTTCTGCTGCACTGCAGTTGTTTTTTTCTAACTTTAAACCTTTTAAGAAATCCAAACAGGTGAGTTATAACAATCAACCACTATACAGTTGTTATGAAGGGGGAAACGATCCACAGAGGCCAAAACAATTTTCAATACAGGGCTGCAAACATGTTTATTTCTGCTGTGCTCTAAGGGTTGACTCGTTTTTGGAGATGGCCTCAAGTGGCCACAAGAGGAACTGCAGTTTTGTTTTATACTTTCATGTTCCATGCATTCGTACAGCCCCAAAGTCTGCTGCTTCGTGCGTTCACACATACTATACTTAAATCAGGGTGATGTTGCATCTAATTAATGTTGAAAACTCTGGTTTCTTAGATTTGACGTGGGTGTGGGTGTGTGTCATGACATCTTGAGTGAGTATTTAACGAGCTCTGCCTATCAACATAAATATCTGGAAAAGTCTTGGACTTGGACTTCCTGGTAAAATATATTGTAACAGTTTAGAAACTGTTTCTGAAAATATTGTGCCGGTTTAAGCACTCACATTGGATCATTTGTCCCTGTTGAATTCAGCTTGTTCATTTAGGACTTGTAGTATAAGCAGCAGCCTGTGAGCTTTCTTATTGTCTCCTTTGGTGGGATCAGTTTTAACACACACAATAATTACTCCTGTGTTCTTATATTGTTGAATGTGCCCAAACAGACGAAACAAGCTCTACTTGTTGGACTTGCAGGCGATACTTTTGTATTCTTTGTCATTTTATCTCATTGTGGCACACAGTGCACTCTTTGTTTTGCACATGAATATTCGTGCCATCAGAAGTAGGAGGCTTAGGCTCGATTTGCAGACGGTTTCAAATGTCAGAGGATGGATTTTCTCTAATTTCTCAAACAGACTTTGTACCAGGTTAAATATACTGTGGTGTATTTTAGGATTGCTAAATATCCTTCTTAATGAACTCCCTGCATTATAAGGATGATATGGAGGGATTTTTAATTATCCCACTGGTCGCTGGTGTGCATCAAAGGTAATATCTCATCACACCTCCGCCTCAGACAGCAAAGACAAATGGCAGCCATGTAAAGCCTGTGATACTTCCCAGATAAGAAGCAGAGAATCAGCCCCTCAGCTCTGTGTGTGTGTGTGTGTGTGTGTGTGTGTGTGTGTGTGTGTGTGTGTGTGTGTGTGTGTGTGTGTGTGTGTGTGTGTGTGTGTGTGTGTGTGCGCGCGCATGTACGTGTGCGCGCAGGCACGCAGATGACTCAGTATGTCTTTCTGTTCTCTTTTCATACTGAGCATGTCCGTCCTGCCAGAGCAGATCAAACCTAAGCAGTGGCTCGCTGCATCTCATGTCAGAGTAATGAGCAAAGTCATTGCACAGAATGAGACTATCAGCCCATCTTTGAAAGAGCAGCGAACAATGTTTGCTGCTGTTTCGCTCATCATTAAGTGATATTGCCTCATACTAATCCTAGTCATGGTGAAGTCATTACTTACAAGCTGTAAGTGGTTATTTGGTCTAAAGGCAGTCACATGGTCCTGCAGGCTGTAGACCAATGCAGCAGAATTGAAAGTAGTTTTTACACTTAAAAGGAGGAGATTTTACAATCCAAAGAAAAGCTGCACACATTTAAAATGTAATTTACTTGAATTATTTGATGTGAATAGAGTAGTTTGTAGAGGCAGGCACTTATAATTGGTTATCGGTTTTGTTCCACATGAGGTGATAGACTGCAGTGTTTCCAACAATCTCATTAAATCTCAGTGAGGGCTGTGCTGTGATCTCTGCAGTGTTTCTGATGGGGTTGGCTGGTATCGAAGAGGTAACTCTTAATGTGAGCCCAGCCGAGGCAACACTGTGATGGATCGCTCTCCTGGCCAAAATACTGAATCAAAAATGTTCTTTCTTTGATTAGGAATATTTTTCTGAGCTTTTTCTTGGGTTTTAGATACCAAAAACACATTTAACCCAATTAGCCAGACAAATATCTCAGCCATCTGTTATATCAGGCAATAAGTAGCTGGAGGGAGATTTATTTAAATGTTGTTTGAGACCTGGTTAAAACCAGAACTCTGGTTTACAACTCATCAGACCAAAGAAGAAATTATTCATTAGGTTTGTCCACTGTAAATGTACTTTATGATGGGAAAGATGTAATATTGTAAGCCTGATCAGACATTCTTTGAGCAGATGTGTTACAATATTACATTAAATTGTATTTGATGCTTTGTACTCACAAGAGAGTGCAAACTATTTTCCTTGATTAGGCCTCTTAATTAGGACTGTTAATTTAGCAAATTCTGTTTTCTCTTCAGGATCTAACTACGCCATGTCGAACGGGGGCGGGGCTCCCAGTAGCTCCACCCACCTGCTGGACTTCCTAGAGGAGCCCATCCCCGGTGTGGGGACTTATGACGACTTCCACACCATCGACTGGGTCCGTGAGAAGTGCAAGGACCGCGAGAGACACCGGAAGGTGAGGACACCGAGGACAAACTAAACAAACTAAAATATCTTCAAACCAAAACTGAATAAAAAGCTTCCACAAAGTGACAGAACATAACAAAAAAACAAACCCTGATTGCGTTTATATCCTCTCACACCAAGACAATCTTTTCATAAATTATAAAAACTGTAAGGTAGAGCTTCCTCAGAGTCTACTGTCACACAGGAGTTTCAGATGACATTAAAAGATGCGACAAGTAGTTAGTCTGACATTCACTGAGGCCTGAAGTGAACAAAATATGGACACTGTTTTCCCATATATATTTTGTATTGAGTGATTCACGCTAATGGGGCAGCTCAGCAGGTCTTCTACCAATCAGAAGGTCAGTGGGTCAAGTCTGCATGCTAAAGTTTTCTAGGGCAAGATACTACCCTGAGTTGGCCCTGATATGCATCCATTGGGGTATGTGTTGTTAGGTATAGATCAAAGTGCTGCATGAATGTGTGTGATTGGATGAATGAGACAGTAGAAAGTGCTCTGTATGTTCAACTGAGTAGAAAGGCGGTAAGTAAGTACCAATTCATTTACCATTCACAAATCCACAGCATTTTCCACTGTGACAGTTCACAAACTTTCAAATTTGTGAGGGTCAGCAAGAAAATCCTCTGCTATCCAGGAAGGACATCTCTGCGAAGTTAAAATGTTTTTAGGTCTAGATGAGCTATTTCACAAGATTCATAAACGCATATAATACATACATCATACAAAATGGTAATGAAAAACTTTAAACCCCATGAGGTCAGTTTGTTTATTCGGTTCACAGTAGTTTAGTCCTTCTGCAACAATCGTGGTAACCAGCAAAACTGAGGAGGACACTGAGTGGATGGGCAGGTCACGCCCCTCATGTTTCTTTGAAACTAAAGAGGTCATTCATTAGCCTGTGCAGCCAATTTTAAAGCATGACCCTAACTTGAAAATTGCAAAACATAGAAATGTGTTGAGGATATTCAGCGCGCACACTCAGCTGTCCTAATGTGTGGTGAGTTCATTGATCCCCTGTTTGCCCCCCCCTCCCCAAGGCAAATATTTTTGCACTTTTATAACTGTGTCTACATTTCTCTATGCGTATATGGTCGTAAATATGCACAGAATTTTTGCTTGTCTGTTTGTTTGTTATTTTTGAATAGCAACGTGACATGATCCAAATGCTCCCCTTGTCAAAGTTGGTTGCCGGTCCAGCTCGTATGGTCTGCTGCTGACCTCGATTAATGTACATGTAATAACAGTTGACTCACTAAATGTGTAAAAACTGAGACATAATGTTGAATTTCTATTTTATTGTAGGAAGATTCTGGCTGTTCTTTGCAGGCTGGTAATCTTCTGTCTTGAAGAGGAAAAAAAAAAGTTTTTTTTTCTCAGTTTTTCTTGAGATCATGAAGGACTGTTTGTGGCCCATGAACTGGAGTACGTTTCTCACTACTGTATAATGCACTTTGTGCGGTTTGTTTGGGGCACTCAAAAGGAAGATGCTAGAGAGGATAAATAGGGAAAAGAACACTATATATTAAAAGAAAATGTACAAGCAGAAATTCTAACAAAAATCATATTCCTTCTCTAATTATTGTTGTTTTTAAAGAAATTCGACCACAGTTTTTTAAGACATAAATTCCTAATGCATCCTTAGCGCCCACAGGCTAGATGTGTGGGAGCTTTCACAGCCCTTCAAGAGTGAATTGGTCAAGAGTGCATTTAAGCTGTGTGGAGCTCCAGAATAAATATGTACCTAATAAACTGTACTTCTCTCAACAATTTTATCAAAATATTGACACAGTTCTGCGTCATGCTTTCCAAAGTTGTTTTACTGCAAGACAGATGTCAGATGTCAATACTCAGTTGTATGCAGATGATGCTGTTATTTTTTACACAACCAAGGACTGATATGGAAGTTTCGAAAAAACTGACAAAAGCTATGAAATGTATTCAAGCCTGGTTTACCAGGTCATGTCTACTGCTTAATTCAAAGAAAACCGTTTGTATTAAATTCTCAAAACGACCGCAATCAAGAACATCTTCAAATGTTTTCCTGGAAGAAGAAGAGCTTCAGATTGTAAATGAAGTTAAATATCTTGGTGTTACAATAGATTCTACTTTATCATTTAAGAATCATGTTAAAAATATATCTAAAATCATTAAATTTAACTTACACAATTTTAAGCAAATCAGATCATCACTGCCGGAAAATGCAGCCAAAATGTTTCTTTATTCTATGATTTTTTTCTCATATGGGATACTGTTTTACTAACTGGTCATTGACAAGCAGTACTATTTTAAAACCAGTAGAATCTTTATTTAAGAAGTCTTTAAAAGTGTTAGAAAGCCTCTCTCTTTTCATCATTGTCCTATACTTCAGAAATATAGCATTTTAAGTTTTGAAAATTTTTAAAAATTCAAGTTTGCTTGTTCTATTTATAAAATTTTACATGGGCTTGCTCCACCTTCATTGGGTGAGTTCATTATTCCAAAATCAAATATTACTGGGAGATTAACTAGAGCCTCCTTTAGAGGTGATTGTGTGATACCTTTTTAGGCATACAACATTTAGCAAACAGGTGTTATCAGTCAGGGGGGTGAAATTTGGAATAATATTCTGACCGTAATAAGAGAATGCACCACCTTTGACAGATTTCAAAGTAATCTTAAACAATGGCTAAAGAGGAATCAGATCTGTAATCATTAATTTGTTTTTAAAGTGTTGTAAATAATGGTGTATGTTTCATATGTTTTATATTTGTTTTTGTATTGTGGGTCTTTATGTGTCTTTTTTTATGATTTGTTGTTAATTGATGTTTCTTGTGTCTTTTTCTTATGGGTAATTTAATGCTTTTGTTAATTCTTCTGTTGTCTATATTTACATTTGTTGTTAATTGTTTGATGTCTTTTGTCTGACCTGCCAGGGACTACAGATGAAAAGTAGCCTTTTTGGCTAATTCTGGCATATTTACACATTGGTGTTCATTAATGTGCGCTGTCCCTTTTAAATAAATAAATTAAAAAAAAAAAAATTTACATCTGAAAATAATCAATCAGGATTTCAATGTTATCTGAAAACCTGTTCTTACCTGCCCTGCAGGAAATGCAATCAACAGTTTGATTTAGGCAACAGTGGAAATCCTTCCTGTAGAGACTTGTCACTGGCTAGTTTTCAACCTATCCTTCACTTGCTTTACTGTCACTACAGGTTTATCTAATGAGTCATTTCATAGAAATGGAGTTTTGTTTTTAGTGGTTCTCGCCTGTAATTGAGCCTTTTGCTGTGTGTTTTGTCTGTGTTTGTACAGATCAATAGTAAGAAAAAGGAGTCAGCATGGGAGTTCACCAAGAGCCTGTACGATGCTTGGTCCGGCTGGCTGGTGGTGACGCTCACTGGCTTGGCGTCAGGTAACATACATGCTGTACAAAAGCACCAACAGCTGTTATCTGCCCTGCTGGTGACTCTCACATGCTTTGCCTCAGGCAGCTCACACTCAGTCTTTCTCTTGTTCACTGTCTTGTGCTTTCACTCGCCCACTGCTTATAAGCGCACTGTCTTTCCTGCAGATCCTCATGAGACAGATCTCGAAGCCATGAAATTGTGTTTTTATGGCCACTAAATGACTAATCTCTCTGTTCAAGCTGAGCTAGTCAAAGTGAAGTTGTTAAGCTCCAGGCTACAGAGGGAGACAGATTGGCAAAATAAATATGGTTCATTGTGTTACCCTGAAGAAGGTCTGTGCTATGAATCACATTATTTTGCTTTAATGCTCAGGCGGCCATGTTGTTCTAGGGTCTAAAACAGCCAGGATTAACCATTTATGACCTCCTCATATTTTATACTGGATTATTGTAGTTTTTTCCTTTATCTGAGACACTTACCCATGACAGTCTTTATCTGTTTCTTCTTGGGAAATAAATTTCAGTTTCAGTAATACTAGAGAAAATACCAGATTATCTATTGCGGTATGCTAATATCATTTTAACACCAAAGAACATGAAGTGTTGACTGTAGTACTTCAATCAACAGCAGCAAATAAAGTCGTCAAAGCCAGGATGTTTTTCCGTCCTTTCTTACTTCAATGCTTCTTTAAAACTTCAGTAAAACTGAGCAAACCTGTAGATGAACTGAAATAATGGTAATGATTCCATAATTAGGGAACCAGTTACAAATTACGTTAAAATCAAAGCCTGTAGTGACAAAAAATATATATATATATAAAACTTTATATTATCCCTGTCGCACCAATGGGCCTATTCCTGTTTTAAAAAACCTGTGAAAGGTTGTAGGAGAAGTAGGCTGATAAATTAATGGTAAAAATATTACAGTGGTACATGTAAAAAATTATAGCTGCACTTGGTCACATGAAGATTAATGAGCCTGTGATGTTAACAAAGGCTCATCTGATATGGAAATATTAGCTACAAAGGTCACGTTGAGAATTCATATTGTTTAACACTTTGGTCTCACATGCCAACGATTCCTGCTTAGAGACCAGCAGGAGGCACAAATCCCTGGGAAGGGTTTGCATCAGGAAAAGTAAAAATCTGCCAAATCAAACATGTGAATCCTTCCACTGTGGTGACCTCTCATGATTAAAGGAGCAGACGAAAGAAGCTCTGTTGTTTAAGTCAGTCACAACATTTTTAATGTGCTGTAATATTTATGCATCTAATGTTGAAGATTGTCTGATGTGGAAAATTTGCTGCAGAGTTTTTTTTTTTTTGGTGTGTGTGTGTGTTTAGGTCCATATTTAGTGAGGATGTTTCTCTGTGTTGCTGCTCTCTGGCTCAGAATCAGGGCTAAATTTTCACAGTATGTGTTTACCACCTGAAAACATCTTTGTCAGGTAGTAAGCCTGGTAGTGTAGTTCTCCTTTTCAACTCCTCTCTGCCTTCACTTCTTTGCTTTTTTTTTTTTTTTTCTTTCTTCTTTCTTTTTTTCCTGGTTCCCTCCCCTCGCCAGGTGCTTTGGCTGGCCTGATTGACATTGCTGCTGATTGGATGAACGACCTGAAGGAGGGCGTGTGTCTGAGCGCCTTGTGGTTCAACCACGAGCAGTGCTGCTGGACGTCCAATGAGACCACCTTTGCTGAGAGGGACAAGTGTCCTCAGTGGAAGAGCTGGGCTGAGCTAATACTGGGGCAGGCTGAGGTAGAGGAACACAGGCACATCAAAGGGAGAGCGTATTGTTGCTTCAAAACAAAAATGTACACTCTGTATACCTCACTGCAATGAGACCAAAGAGCTAAAGCTTCTAAGCAGTCTGGCTGCCCAACAGTGTGAAGTCCTGTTGTCTAAATTTGTTTCTGAAGTCTAATAATTAAAAAGTAATCTGTTTTTATTTAAGCCGAGCACCTCCAGAATCTTTACATTTGAGAACTTTATGAACTGAATGACAAAAGGAGAAGAGTTCAGATCTGGTCTCAGGTGTCCACATACATTTTTTTTTTTTGTTATTTCTAATATGAGTTTGGAAGTTGTTTTTTTCCCCACTCTTTAACTTCTCTCAATCCTTTCCTCCTTGGCTCTCTGCAGGGTCCCGGCTCATACATCATGAACTATTTCATGTACATCTACTGGGCTCTGTCCTTCGCCTTCCTGGCCGTATGTCTGGTTAAAGTGTTCGCTCCGTACGCCTGCGGCTCGGGGATCCCTGAGGTGAGGAAAATGTTGCCTTCTGTAAGTCTCACTACAGCTGAAATGTACTTGAGGCTGCAGCCACGGTCCATTCCAACCTCTTCTGGTGATAAATTTATGCGCTTGAAGGAAATTCTTGAACTCTTAAATGAGAAATGTCTCCAGCTTTGTGTTGTCAGGCAGATTCCCTGTCTTTGCTCAGCGGAGCAGCTAGTTTTCACTGTCATTTTTGTCAAAATAATGAGCCAAATGGACCATTTTCTTTCTGTGTCCTTTTTCTGTGTGTGAAGTAGCTCTTGTGGTATCTTTGTGTAAATTTTCTGATCAATTAGCCTCCTCTGTCTTTCTGTGAAAGAGGTCTAATGGGTTGCAGGATCTATCTTTTAATGTCTTAAAGCACCCTAAAATTGCTGATTCAGTGGGGAGATGTGAAATATCTGACTGCTATTTTAAGGGGAGCGCTGTGAGCTTTTAAACAAATGCTTTTTGTTTCCATGGGAACGCAAATGTTGCACAGATTAGATGGTGACTTGGAGGAAAGATCAGGAGGCAGAGATGCAGCTAAACTAAAAACTCCTTGAATTTATGTCATTATTTCATTTTAATTTTCATCTGTGACGGTTTGTGTCTTTTATCCTGACTTAGACCCTGAACATGTTCATAATACCTCACTTTCCTCTGTAGGAATCCCACCCATCCTCTTTGCCTGGCTTTAGTTTTACCTTCTGCCTCTCCTCTAGATCAAAACCATCCTGAGTGGGTTCATCATTCGGGGCTATCTGGGCAAGTGGACCTTGATGATCAAGACCATCACTCTGGTGCTGGCTGTGGCATCGGGCCTGAGCCTGGGGAAAGAGGGCCCCCTGGTCCACGTGGCTTGCTGCTGTGGGAACATCTTCTCCTACCTCTTCCCCAAGTACAGCAAGAACGAGGCCAAGAAACGAGAGGTAAGAAAGAAGAAGTTTAAGTCACAGTAGCAGGAATAAATGCTTAATGCGTATGACTGTGTTTAATTGTTTGTGACTGAGTGAAATAACCCGACACGGGAACTGAGGTGTGTTTGTTTTTGTGCTCTCAGGTTCTCTCTGCTGCGTCAGCTGCTGGGGTATCTGTTGCTTTTGGAGCACCAATCGGGGGAGTCCTCTTCAGTCTGGAGGAGGTACATCAGCACTTGTAGTAATGTTCAATGAAAATGAATTAAATATTTTACAAGAAGCTAATCGTCTCCTTTCTCCCTCAGGTGAGCTACTATTTCCCTCTAAAGACGCTGTGGCGCTCATTCTTTGCCGCCCTGGTGGCGGCCTTCGTGCTGCGCTCCATTAACCCGTTTGGGAACAGTCGCCTGGTGCTCTTCTACGTGGAGTACCACACGCCGTGGTACCTGTTTGAGCTCATCCCTTTCATCCTGCTGGGAGTGTTCGGGGGTCTCTGGGGCGCCTTCTTCATCAAAGCCAATATCGCCTGGTGTCGGCGGCGGAAGTCGACACGTTTCGGTATGATATGGCCTCATGAAAGTCTGTCAGGAAGATTACTGAGAAAAATCAAATGCATACAAACATCTCTCCTTAAAGCAAACTGTCTAAGAGTTATGTAATTGGGCAGCTGTATTTAATTTGTATTCGAGCCCTCTCACACACACACACACACACCTCTCTGTCTGGCTCTGTAGGCAGGTATCCAGTGTTGGAGGTGATCTTAGTGGCAGCCATCACTGCAGTGGTTGCTTTCCCAAACCCCTACACGCGGAAGAACACCAGCGAGCTGATAAAGGAGCTGTTCACTGACTGCGGCCCACTGGAGTCCTCGCAGCTCTGCGAGTACCGCAGCCAGATGAACGGCAGCAAAGCCTTCACTGACAACCCCAACCGGCCGGCGGGGCCCGGCGTCTACTCTGCCATGTGGCAGCTCTGCCTGGCACTCATCTTTAAAATCATCATGACTATATTCACATTTGGACTCAAGGTGAGGAGTATATTTTTTGTTAATAATGAAGCAGATCTTTTACCCTGTATGTCTATATCAGCACTAAAATATGTTTTTCTCCTCCTCAGGTACCATCAGGCTTGTTCATCCCCAGCATGGCCATTGGGGCGATCGCAGGGCGGATTGTTGGCATCGCCATGGAACAGCTCGCCTATTACCACCATGACTGGTTCCTGTTCAAAGAGTGGTGTGAGGTGGGAGCCGACTGCATCACTCCAGGCCTCTACGCCATGGTGGGAGCTGCAGCTTGTCTGGGTGAGTCAGCAAATAATGGTATTGTTAAGTTTGTTAGCTTTGCCACCAGTTTGTACCAAAGCCTTTTAATGTGGTCATCAGCAAGGGGCTGAGGATGAGTACATATGAAGGACCTTGAGATATTCTGCTGCTCTTTTAATATCCGGCTGTATCTGAACATGTTAAGGTGCAACTCTCTGAGCAGGACTGGTTTATTGGGATATTGAATTTACAGGACAAAAATAAATACATTTATATCAGGTTATCAGCTCAAGAAGAAGTTTTGTTAGTTAATTTCTCTTTAAATACATTTTAGGAAAACTTATAATACAGAAAATATAACCCCAATTCCAAAAACATTGGGTTCCTTTTTAGGATGTAAATACAAACAAAATGCAATGAATTGCAAATCTCAAAACCCCAAATTTTATTCACAGTAGAACATAGAAAACATGGAAATGTTTCAACTGAAACATTTTACTATTTCATGAAAAATATTAGTGCATATTGGGACAGGGCCACGTTTACCACTGTGTAGCGTCGCCTCTTGTTTTAACAGTAGTCTGGGAAGTGAGGAGAGCAGCTGCTGGATTTTTGGGAGAGGAATGTTGTCCCATTCTTGTCTGATAGAAGATTTTAGTTTCTCCCTGGATCGTCCCTCGCCTCTTTAGTTTGGAGGATGTGGCATTCACGTTTTCCACATTGTTAATTCGTCTGACCACCGAACAGTTTTCCACTTCGCAGAGTGAACCTCTGCCCATCTTTCCTTCTGAGAAACTCTGCCTCTCTAAGATGCTCTCTTTATACCCAATCATTAACTTAATTAGTTGCGAGATGTTCCTCCAGCTGTTTCTTCTTAGTACAACTTGCATTTCCAGCCTTTTGTTGCCCTGTATTTATTATTTTACACACCATCCCAACTTTATCAGAACTGAGGTTGTAATTGTCATAATGTAAATAGCCAGTGAGATAATATGGCTATTTGCACTTAATGTGTATCTGTTTGCTAAGTCTCACGTCATTAACTGTTTCTGGGTCAAACACTTCTTCAGTTCTCAAAAGCAAACAAAAACTGAAGCACCATGGAGAGTTCACACAGCTCCAATAAAACAGTCAGCGTGTGTTTAATGTTCAGGCATCCATGAAAGAGGATTTATGAGGTTAGAAGTTTGCAGCAAATTAGCTAGCTAGCTGGCATCTGAAGTTGATGTACTATGTTGTGACTTAAGTACTTCTAAAAAAACCAAATGTAGAGCACTGTTATAACTCTAAATGTAAATCAAGCTGGAAAACTAAATACCAACAGTATAAGGGTCAGTGAAGCTGAAGTACTTCTTTAGGCTAACATAAGCACGTTAGCACAGGGAGTATAGAATGAGATTTTAATGTTCTCAGTAAAAATGTTGATGTGCTGTGTGGTTTGGATTGCTCATTATGAAGAGGTCATAACCATAAGCTTAATGTCCAGATCAAAATCTTAGTCCTCCCAGGAATGATTTTTTTCCTGAAGAGTTAAACTATTTGGTATCCGTGATCCCCTGAATGTTTTAAAATCTACCTTGATGACGTGCCACACATGAGTAATGATAATAAAAAGTTGTAGAGCCCGAGAATGACAAATATTCATAAAAATGAGAGATCCAGAAAGGAGGTGAATACATCAGCAATTTACAGCCTTCCTATGATTTTTCACTGTGACCCAGAGGGTTATAATTTTGCCTCTACTCTTTTAATATTTGTACAGACATAAAGCCACATTTGTTAAGTTGGAGTTGTCATCTTTATGCCTAAATGTGTGTTAATGTCACTCTGTAGGTGGAGTGACTCGTATGACTGTCTCCCTTGTCATCATCGTGTTCGAGCTGACCGGTGGGCTGGAGTACATCGTCCCCCTCATGGCTGCTGTGATGACCAGCAAATGGGTGGGGGACGCATTTGGTCGAGAGGGAATCTACGAGGCCCACATCCGTTTGAACGGATACCCCTTCCTGGATTCCAAGGAGGAATTCACGCACACCACACTGGCCAGAGAGGTGATGAGGCCTCGACGCAACGACCCCCCGCTGGCAGTGCTCACGCAGGACGACCTGACTGTGGAGGAGCTGCAGGGCATTATCAATGAAACCAGTTATAATGGTTTCCCTGTGATCGTGTCTAAGGAGTCCCAGAGGCTGGTGGGCTTTGCTCTGCGCAGAGACATCACCATCGCTATAGGTAAGGCTGCAGAAATGACCCTTGAACCCCAGTGTCCTTTGAGAAGATGGGGTAAAGTGAAATGTTTCCGTATCTCTCAACAGAAAACGCCCGCCGCAAGCAGGAGGGCATCATGTTGAACTCCAGGGTGTACTTCACCCAGCATGCACCCACGCTTCCTGCCGACAGCCCTCGACCGCTCAAGCTGCGCTCCATCCTGGACATGAGCCCCTTCACCGTCACTGACCACACCCCCATGGAGATCGTGGTGGACATCTTCAGAAAGCTGGGTCTGCGCCAGTGCCTGGTCACTCACAACGGGTAAGTGTGCCGTGAGTCTGTCTCGGGAGGAAGGAGGTGCTGTAGGAAGAGAAGGTGGAGCCGTCTCACATCCTTGTTTCTGATGTAATGTTTGCTTTACCCGTCTGAGTTTGACACACACACACACACACACACACACACACACACACACACACACACCCACCCATCTCTGGTGTTGCATGAGCTCTGGGATCCCTGGATTTATCCTGTAATCTGCATGGCCTGGCCTAATCGCTGTGCTGCACCTCCTTTGTCCTCCTAGTGAGCAGTAACAGTCTCCTCAGCAGAAGAGGCTGAACTGCTGACTGAAACTAACCCCAATGCATAACAGGTATCGCGTGGGGAGAACATAGACAGTAAAATGAACTGATGTGTGGTCTGAATCCGAGGAGGAACGTTAAAGGTTTTACCTCTGTGAGATACCTACAGTGAAACTAATTTACCAATGTCTCATCTACCCAGGGAGACACTCAGAGTCTGATTTGAGTCTTGTAGCTGTGTGATGTTGAAACTACGAGACAGATTGTTGTATAATTTACTGTGATGATCACTGGAGAGAAACTGTGCAGCAGTGTTTGTTTTCATTTACCTTTTTAGGATTAACTTTTATTTAATTCTTAAATTATGATGCTGGCATGATTTATTTATTTAGTTAGTTTTTTCTGTTGTTAACAAATCCTATGAAAAGACCTAAACCAGTCAGCTTCACAACCTTTGGTACCCCAGTTTGAACAACAGGCCATACGACCATACTACTGATGTGTACTCTCTGTGATGTCATACAGAGCGAAATGTAGAAAAACGATTTATCTTAAACTGAGCACTCAGAGCAGTGTGAAGGCTGAGGCTGTGGCTTACAGATTCGTTTTACACACACACCTCTCATAATTTAAAATATTGTCTAATATAAACATCCACCACTGTAACACATATGATAGAAAACAGGGAACCTCAGTTTCCCGTTCTTTGCTGACAGGAGTGGCACCCAGGCTGGTCTTCTGCTGCCGTAGCCTCTCTACATGTTCGAAGTCACTTAAATCACCTTTCTTCCCCATTCTGATGCTCAGTTTGAACTTCAGCAGGTCGTCGTGATCATGTCTACATGCCTAAAGGCACTGAGGTGCTGCCATATGATTGGCTGATTACATATTAGCAGGGCTGAGTATTAGGTGTACCTAATAATAAAGTGGCAGATGAGTATAGATCATCTTTTCCGTGGGATTTGTTGACGGACAGAAAAATCATTTAAAAAAAACAAAAAAAAAAACCAGCTATTATTTTATCATTATATTTGACATTGATTTATAACATTAGCATTTATTGTATTTGCTTGTGTTTGTGTTATGTAGTTTTGAGTTGTATTTTTTTTGTTAATATTTTACGTTATGTTTATTGTGTACTGCTGCTGTCTGTTCTCTCTGTCTGTTTTTGTTGTTGTTGTTTTGGGCAGTTTGCTGAGTAACGGGTGTGTGTTTCAGGATTGTGTTGGGCATCATCACAAAGAAGAATATATTAGAGCATCTGGAGGAGCTCAAGCAGCACACGCCACCCCTGGTGACTAGCCCCGCCCCTTTACACACGTGATCTCTTCCCCCACTTTTTGCACCTGTCTCTTAGGCTCCGCCTCTTAGGGGGGGGATGCATGAAGTGTAGTGTGAAAAGCTGTTGGCAGTTCCCGGCTAAAACTTCCTTGCCCTCTTTCTTACTTCATACTCTTTTGCTCGTGGGTTGGTTTGTTGTGGAGTCACCTCTAACGAAGTCATAGCTAAGCATCTGTAGACAGATGTCCTCTGACCTTCATCTTCATCGCTGGTAGATGTTGCAGTTTTGGAGTCATTGTGTAGAGAAGCATTATGGTGGTCCTGTAATGTTGGACCTCAATGGGAACTGTCACCCACATCACTCCAGAGCCTCTTTCAGACATGACCTTCAGTACTTACTGTAAAAGTGCAGGAAGCAGCACAAAAACTCAACACGTTAAATGAGTGTGTTGGACAAAGTGGGAATCACATGAAGGGCCAGGCATAAAGGCTCAGTTCCTCAGACATGGATTAAGCCCAGTCTAAGACTAAAACCTTCACTGAACTGGGACTAGGCTTAATGCATGTCTGAGAAACTGGCTAACAGAGTTTAATGACATGCTTTAATCAAACGCACACAAATAATACAGCCGTCTTCTCGCTTACGACAAAAAGCCCTCAGCCAGTCCACAAAGTCTACTTACTGTCACAGAAGTTAGTCCAAGATTGTTGTAGTTAAGCTATATTTTTAGTTAACAGCTGCTAGAAAAAGGCAAAAATGTAAATATATATATATTTATGTAAAAAAATGCACTGTCAATGTTCTGTCAAAATTATCAATGCAACCTGCCTGAGGGGGAATCTGCTTCACAAACTTAAACTTATCCCTGACAGTTCAGCTCTGTATTAAAATCATTCAGAACACAAAAACTAATGAAATCTAAACTAAAATGTAACAATACAAAACATTAAAAACAAACACTGAATCTGATTAGAAAAAAATTAAACTGCCATAACTGTGATTTAGTCAATCAAAACTAATGGATTAATATTACAGTTCTACATGAAGGCCGCTGTACAGCAGACTCATAACAATAATAAACCCAAATGCATCCTGATGTAAAGACACAAAAATGACTTTTTCACTTTGTTCTGTTTATGGAGGAAGTTTGAGTTATTTTTAGGGATGGCACGATACCACTTTTTTATGTCTGATACCAATACCGATATTTTACATTTAGATATCGGCCGATACTGATATAAATCCGATATTTAAAATGGATCCAGGCATTTAAAAACATTAAAAAGAAGAAGTCAACAGTCTCTCACACAACAAAATCAAAGTCTCTTAGTTGTCCCACATACAAGACTAAGGACCAGGGCGGGCAGAGCTTTTTAGGCAGTGGCACCAAAGCTCTGGAACTGTTTACCACTCCAGCTCCATTTAGCTGACTCTGTGGCGTCATTTAAAAAATAGTTGAAAACTTTTCTGTTTAACCAGGCTTTCTGGTTTCTGACTTTATTTTTATTCTTTTTCTTTTAATATGGTAATGTTATGTTTTTAACATAGTGTTTTCTGGGGTGGGGGGTGATATTGTGTTTTAATTATTGTACAGCGCTTTTCTGTCTGTGAAAAACGCTATATAAATAAACTTTACTTACTTACAACAATAACTATCACCTGAATCCTGTTGCTTCTGTGTGAGAAGGTGATGCTTATGGCATGTTGCAAATTTCATTAGGGCTGCAACTATCAATTATTTTAGCAATGGTGTATTCTATTTATATTGATTACCCAAGTAACTGGATAAGAAATACTTTTTTCATATTAACAGTTCATCTGCATATTTTAACTTCCGTACTGCAGTTTTTCCCTGTGTGAAACAAACAGGGGGGATGGAGCAGCTACAAAGTTCTCTTTTCTTCACTTACTGATCAGGTGGTTGATGAAGGACCTCCAGCTGTTTCCCAGTAAAGGTTAATGGAGGTTACAGGGACGAAAAGGCTTCTTTTGGACACTAGAAAAACATTTCCTTCTGCTCCATCTGAGTGCGCCAGCTCCGCCCCTTTCGCTTGTGCAGACAGACTGCACGTAAATCAGCTGACTGCTGCTGTTGCATTATCAGTGTTCACGTGAAAAACTAGGGGCTGTGTGAGCGCAATTTTGTAATGCTTTATATTTACAAGCATTCTCCTAAATACGTTTCTACTGCAGGTCTATATTTAGTCACAAATCAGGGATTAAAGTATCAAAAATATTTTGACGGGGAAGGGGTTCTTCCAGTACCGGACAGTCACTAGTGCTAATAGCTGCGCTCACTAGCAGTATGTCCGGGAGCTGAAGTAGAGAAAAAAAATAACAGCTGATTCTCAGCACAGCGAGTACAAAACACAAACAAGGCAGAGAGCGGTGGAGGCGGAAAAACATGTCAGCGATGATCGCTCAGTGTCAAAGGGAATCCGTCGCAGCGACGGAGGATCTGAGGGGGTTGTTTTCTAACTCCTGATCCCCTACTCCATTCCAGTAGGGGGTGGTAATGCAGCTCTAAGCTGGTTTGGTCAACTGCAAACCCACAAGAAGAAGACGACTGAGCCCTTTAATACAGCTAATGTGAGCGAAACGTTATTTAATGTATCGGATTACATTTTTTTATTTCTTTCCGATATCTGATCCAGTAATTTAGGCCAGTATCGGACCGATACCGATACTGAATATCGGATCGGCGCATCCCTAGTTATTTTATTAACTAAATAACCAGATCCTCTGAGCATAAGTAAGGTTGTGGAGAACTAAGATTGGATCTAGAAAAATGTGCTCATTAAAATGGTAACGACGACAACCTAAAATTGTTTGCAGATATGTGTGTTACACCTCACGCTTCAATTCGATGTCATTATTTATCAGATACAATGAATAACTCAGCAGCCCATTTTATAGCCTGTAATGCCACAGTGACCAGGAAAAACAGTATGCTGTGACTCATTTCACTTCTACTTGCTTAGATACTCCATGCAAGCTGTAGCTTCTAAGTGATGCATGTGTGTGTGTTAATGTACTGATGGCCATTAATTCAAGCTTAAAGCTTCAGAGTTTAGCGGTCTTTCAGAATGAGCTTTTGGAAATGAATGACTGATACATTTCTGTCTTCATGCTGCGTTCTCAGTGTAGCTGCCCCCTCTATTTAAAAAGAAAAAAAAAAAAAAAATTGCGCATGCATTGCAGCAGGTTGCATTCAGATTAATTACACCATTAGTTTTGTTTACATTGATAGTGATACATTCAAAGGCTTTGAAAGCACGTGCTGAGAAATTTGAGTTATTTTAAATGTAGCCAAAAATATGCAATGATGTATGTAAACTTTCTGCTTCTGCTTTCAAAGATCGGTCCAGAGTGTGAACTTGGTCAAGTTTTAAGGACCTTTTTTTGTTTTTTGTTTTTTTGGGGGGGTTTTTTGCACATTAGTGCAGTATTTTTCACAGATGACTCATAATATTAAGGTCCTATATAAACAGTGAAACATGTTTAGATTTACGCTGATGGTGAGAGGGAAGAGGATGTTTGAAAATGTAAATACAACAAATAGAACAATGCTGATGAGATACAGATGTGGGTAAGCAGCCTTTTAAATTCCAAAACTCTGAATTTTGCAGCCAGTTTTCTGTCACTTATCTGTATTTAGATGGTCACAAAAATAATTCCTCTCGTGTGCGTTTCGCTGATATTTTTATTTACACAGCTGCAGATTTTCAACATTTTTCGATTAAAGGCGTTTTATGGTTAAAAGATTTTTTAACCTTTAAAGTCTGTCTGATGTCTGAAAGGGGCTCAGTAGATTCCCAGAGTGCAGATTTCATCCCATTGAACTGCATTTGTACATATTGTATCTCTTTCATGCTCACACCTTTTATTGACAGTAATCTGGTAGTTTTATTGCATTTAGTGCTGACTGTGTAATCAGAGACCCTCAGCATGTGTGCAGCTGTGTAACCATGAAGCCCTTTGTGTGTTTCCCCATCTCCCTCTCAAAACAGAAGTAATTTCATTTAGAAAGTTCAGCCTCCCAAAGTGTTCTGCCTTCATTAACGGCTGCTTTTTCCTCTTTTTTTTCCTCTTTTTTTTTTTTTTTTTTTTTTTAAATCCCTCTCGACCCCAACCGTTTCACCCTGGGTCTCCACAGATCGACGACATCTGAGCCGTCACCTTTACAACCACTGGGCGAGTAGTTAGCCGCCTTGGGAAACCAGACCACTGCTGTTTTAGTACTTTTTAAAGGGGGGTGTTTGTTAGTAGGAGGGAGGGAGATGAACTGTAGTGATACGACTCATTGCCATATTCCCCTCATTCTGTAGTGGCAGTGCGCGTGGTGGAGTGACGATGTTGTGTTGACTGGTGCTAGTAGTGCTGTAGCTTATCTAGTTAGTGTGCAATGATCACGAGACCTTTTTATAAAGTGATTACTAATCCTGTTCTTTAACCTGCCAATGTTTCCTCTGAGCCAGCAGTGCCCCCCCCCAGTGAGATGTAACTTCCTAAAAGAAACAGAAAGTGTGTCCTGTGGGGAGTCGAGGGCCACGACAAATATAAGAACATGTTAGGATGGAAGCTCCGTGATTCACTACAGGCTTCATCACCTTAATGGACAAATTCACAAAGTTGAGACTGTAATAAGACATTAAATTAATACAGACACAAAATGAAGTGTAATGTAATGGCAGGTAATGAACTCTGTAGGAATGCATAAATCAATAAAAGTTAATGTAAATGAAAATAAAGAACATTTTAATTTTTTTAAACAAATTAGAATTAAGAATACTTTTTTTTTTTTTGTCATTGAAGCAGAGCTAACAATGAGGTTAGGAGCACTGCTCCACCTTTAAAACAGATAATCACACACATCATTTGCATAAGCACCAACTGACATAATATATAATCAGCAACATGATATATGATCATTTATCAAAAATGCAGACTGTAAAGTGCGTTGTAGTGTTAAGATTGATTAAAAAGTGGCTCAGTGACTGTGAGAGTTTGTTATCACGGCTCTGTGAGTGTGCAGCTTTTAGCAGTCCTGTAGCTCCTGCCTGATGGCAGCAGCTGGAAGTGTTTATGGCCTCCTTCATGATGTTCCTGGATCTGCTGAGGTAGCAGGATGTGGCAGTCTCATACAATGTGGGCAGTGAGCAGCTAATGATCTTTTCAGCAGAATGGATGACACAGTGTAGGCCGCTGTACATCTGCGTACCACACGGTCAGGTGGTGCATTAGGTTGCTCTCATTGCAGAGCGGTAAAAGGCCACCATCAGCGTCTTCTCCGGGTTGTTCCCCCTCAGCAGTCTTTAGAAATGCAGTCGCAGTGCAGTGAAGATGGTAGGTGAGTTTAAATATCTGGAGTCAACCATCCAAAGCAACAGACGGTGCACAAGAGAGGTGAAGAAGAGAGTGCAGGCAAGGTGGAGCGGGTGGAGAAGAGTGTAAGGGGTGATTTGTTACAGAAGGAGAGCAGCAAGAGTGAAAGGGAAGGTTTACAAGGTGGTAGTGAGACCTGCTCTGGTTTAAAAATGGTGGCACTGACAAAAAGCCAGGAGGCTGAGCTGAAGATGTTAAGATTTTCATTGGGAGTGACCAGGATGGAGTGTGCAGAGGAATAAAACACTCGATTTTCTCTTTTGGTTGGTCTGCACCACAGACAGGTTTATGGCCTTGCTGTGAGCTTTTGTATGTGATGCATACAAAAAACAGTTAGGGTGTACAACATACATTTTAGTGTCTCCCTTGGCACAGTTACAAGCAGTTTTATTATTAGTGTGACTTAATATTAGTGCAGATAGTGTTAAAAATTAAAAAAAAAAAAGTTTGGCTGTACCTGCACCAATTCCACTTTCTGGCCCAGGTTCCAGTTTTTACTTGGGATAAGAAAAAAAAACTGGAGAAGGACTGGACACTGCTGGTTTTACTGGAAACATTGTGTTCACCCCCTTCACCTGACTCACTCTGATCTGTACCTGGCTTCCCGAGCATCTGCGGCTGGTCTGGTCATCACAGCCGTAGGTCTCAGCGGGGGGGAACCCAGATCTGATCTGTGTGACTGTGCTGTTTCATGCTTCCTGTTCTCTAACCCCGCCTCCACAGGTATCTCCGCTCCACGCACTCAGACCTGGGTTCAGTTTCCATTATTTGCCTTCTAGGGTTAAAATGCAGCTGAAGATCATCATTAATCATAAATGAATGAACTCCTTGTGGTCACCTGACAGTATTAAGACAAAGCGCACTGAGCTCTTTGGACCCATCTCTGCACAGTTTGGGCTCTGTAGCAGACAGGCAGCTTCTTCCCACTGCTATCACCTGTTTCTCCTCTTCACCTGACCTCAGACTACAATCAGCAAGAGCATCTGTGATGTTTAAAAAGCTTTAATATTAGTCAATAATGAGCTCAGCTGATGCCCTCGATATCTTAGACTAAATGTACTCTGTAGTGGAGGGAGACAGATTTATCACAGGAGTCTGAAATCTGTTGCTATTGAAATATTGTTGTTGCCACATCAGCTCTAATTTATCACAACTTGAAATCTTCTGTGTTTTGACATAATGACATCAACTCGACACTAAATGCTGAGATCTGCAGAATGTGGCTACATCACTAAAAGGAGAAATCAGAACAACAACTCCAACCTGGAAGGGAGTGACTCAAGCGCTTCATGTCTCGGAAAAGATGAATGCTATGGAAAGTGCATTAAACTTTTTTGACATGAGTATCTCTTTAGTGATGTCACTGTTCCCAGATCCCAGCAAATACTTGACAAACACAAGAGTTGGAATAAATTGCATTAAAGTATTTTTGTCAGGTTTGTTAAAGGTCTTGTTTACTCATAATACTGCCTGACATACAGTACTGTGCAAAAGTCTTGAGCCAGTCCTCATTTTTTTATATTTGGTTGAAAACCAGTTCCTGTCATTCTCAAAACTTTTGTCCCTACAAAACTCTCAGAATTCATTTAAAACCTTTCGAGCCATCGTGTTTACAGACAGAATGACACACACACACACACACACACACACACACTACCAAAAATATGGCCTCCTTGGTGGAGGTAATGAGGGGTGGCTTGAGACTTTTGCACAGAACTGTAGCGTTTGCTCACAGATTTAGACTTTGTTCTAACGGCACAAGGAAGCCAAAACCTTTGAATTAGACTGAATTAAAAAAAAAAAGGTGAAGAGTAAAAAGATAAAAATGTGCTCACTGACTCCTGTGATAGGGCGCCGCCTTTTTCCCTGCTTCTCTAACTTTTCTCCATTTCCTCTTCACTGTTTCCTGTTTCCCCTGAAGGATCCAGCTTCTCCTTTACGCAGCACCCCTTTTTTTTTTTTTTTTTTTTTTTTGGACTGAAAATGTCAAAGGGCGTCTGAAGTGGGCAGCTGGGTGCTGTTTCTCACCTGCTCTCCTCTCCTCCTCCTCCGCTCTCCTCTCCTCCTGCTGACTTTTGCTTCCTCAGGGACTCGTGCTTTTGTTGGCGGCATTCTGACATTGATTTCTATACAAAATCAAATTTAAATCATGTAAATCATGTAATTCTCTCTGCCAAGTTTTTGCCTCTTTGCCAACAAAAACATGATGTTTTATTTTTTCTCCTTCACTTCAGCTGGAAACTACCACCACCACCTCATGTTTCTGTTCCTCTGTCTCCCCCTGCAGGCGGCTTCTTGGTATTATCACAAAAAAAGATATCCTTCGTCACATGGCTCAAATGGCAAATCAAGACCCAGAGTCCATCATGTTCAACTGATTCGCTCCTTCCAGGATGGCTGGGGTGGAGGGGGTGGCGGGGAAGAAGAGGAAGAGGAGGAGGAAGAGGAAGAGGTGTGCCTCCTGAAAGGCTCCACTCTCTGACATTCAGACACCGTTTCTTTCTTGTTTGTTTTTATTTTTTTGGCCGTGTAGACCATGAACCTCACTGACTCTGGCCTCCAGAGACTTTAAGGCCACGAGAGGGAAAAGACAGTGACACAGAACTTTATTATCATCGTCTGGCTGCTGAGAACACGACGAGGTTGTGTTTCGAAGGCACGCACACACACGAGGAATGCACTTTTTACACACACACTTTTGCACTCAGACACCTCAGACATGCATGCTGTCCACACACATACACACCAACAAACACGAGACTCCCTAACCTGTACAGCTACGCCCGTTTGCACTCTATCTGTGCCTCACCCCTTTTGTCACCCCCCCCCCCTCGTGGTGGATGTCGCCTGGCTGGGGTCAAAGGTCAGAATGAACCGCCAACGAGGGACGCGATGAGGGACCTTGAAACCTCCAGGCTTCTGTTTAAACAACTCACTTTCCTCACCTCTGCACACACCTGAGCTGTCCGTCCTGCAGAACAATACCTTGTTTACCT
Source organism: Archocentrus centrarchus (assembly GCF_007364275.1). NCBI lineage: Eukaryota > Metazoa > Chordata > Actinopteri > Cichliformes > Cichlidae > Archocentrus > Archocentrus centrarchus. The sequence continues at coordinate 18,679,396 of NC_044363.1, forward strand.
GTGAAGTGTGTGTGTGTGTGCGCGTGTGTGTGTGTCCCCCCTTAGCACCACTACATTCCAGTCAGGTTACCATGGGAGCCGAAGGGACGTGCTTCTGCTTCTTGCCCCCAAAACACGGCAGCCTCTTGTAATTGCATCATGGCACACGGCTGCTTCCCTGGGTCATGTGAAAATGAAGGAGTGTGTGTGTGTGTGTGTGTGTGTGTGTGTGTGTGTGTGTGTGTGTGAGAGTGTGAGAGGGAGAGAGAGAGAGAGAGCGAGGGAGGTCTGGAGACAAAGACGGTACTATATTTCAAGAACAAACATGTTCTCTTTGAGGAGGTAAGCAGTAAAGACCTCTGTGAGTGTGTATCCATTTCTGAGCCAGTTTGAGCTGTGTGTGTGTGTGTGTGTGTGTGTGTGTGTGTGTGTGTGTGTGTGTGTGTGTGTGTGTGTGTGTGTGTGTCATCCACCGAGTCAGTGTGAAGGTGGGTTGTGTATGTAAATGAGGAGGAAAAAAAAAAAAAGGAAAAGTTGAGTTTTGCAGAGTCACTGTTTTCTTGCTGCCACCTTTAAACTATTGATCTCCAATCAGTTCCAGACGTCTGCTCTAAAGTGATCAATAACATCATATGTCTGGATGCATCTCCTCACAGAGCGACCAGCTGACCTCCTCCTCTAATGTTTCAAATAAATACAAGCTGATGGTCTCCTCTCTGAGCCCCCACAGGTGGTGTTTAACATGCCAAACTCATTTACACAACAAAGACTGTTTTAAAGCTGGTCTCAAGAGATTTGATCTGATGGACACCCTTTGATCTTTGATTGATCCTGTTGCTCCACAGATGATAGCATTTGGTTTAAACCTCCAGTTTTAGTCAGTTTGTCTTTAAATAAATGTTTTGTCCAAACATTTTGAGTGTGTGAAGCTGTAAATCCTCACATTTTAAAAGATGAGACCAGCAGAGGTTCATTAAACATTTAACTGTTGGAGTTTAAGAGCTTTTCATATCGAGTTTGTATGAACCGCACACATCCTCCAGCTCCAATTCAAAGCTGCCGTCTCCTTAAATCAGCGTGCATTTGTTGGGTCCAGCATAAAAGCATTTTCATGTCATTAACCACTCAGAGGACCTCAGATGAAGCTCTGCTCTGGCCCCTGTTGTGTTCAAGGTTGAAAATTGAAACGAACAAAAGTCTTCAGAACATCTGGCTGCATCTGCCCTCTGCTTTCATTCAGCCGGTTTCTTGTTGGCACATTTATTCTTTTTCTTTTCTTGCAATGTCTGCCAAGTGCCTGGCAGAAGTGGAGGTTATTTTTTAGGCTTTTCAAACCCCGATCTCTCTGCTCCTTCAAAACGTTTCCCACTTTTTTTAATCAAACTACATCAAATGATGAAGGGAAGTGAAGCGATGGTGAGGAGGACCTTACCTGCAGGGCGTCAGCAGAGGTGTGTGTGGTGTCCTGGTGTCCTTGTGTCCGTCTTTGCGTTGCAGTGGTTGTCCTGCTGTGGTTCGACAGGAAGCGGCAGACTTTCTGTTAACCTGTGGTGTTGCCTAACGTGTTTCATACTGATCTCAATGATTTTCCTTTTTTTTTTTTTTTTATTTTTTGGGTAGTGTGGATAGAGTTGTGCATTACTATAATGAAGAATTTTATGTATGATTACAAATGTTTCATTGTAAATTTAAAATGAAAACTGTAAAGATTAAAGTTTGTTTTAAATTAAAAGAATCAAGATGCACACGTGGACCCTGATGCATGATTTATTCACTGAGCCTGTCTGAAAACTGCATCTTTTGACAGGTTTTCCTCATTTTCAGGTTGAGTTCAACTTTTTAGCCATCGTTAACATGAAGTCCACAAAAGTCCTCCAACTAGTAGCCAATTTGTTGAATCAATTGAAGCTTATTCTCATACAGAAGAAAGAGGAGGTGCTTTCTGGAAGCTGTAATCAATATAAATTAGTCAGCTGTTGACCAACAGCAGGGCCAAAGGCTTTTGACTTTAGCTTTATTGGGTAGATCTGTTCAACCCCTTGTTAACTCAAATATTTAATCAGCCAATCACATGGCAACATCTGACTGCATTTAGGCTTGTAGGCATGGTCAAGACAACCTGCTGAAGTTCAAACTGAAAAAGGTGATTTAAGTGACTGAACGTGGCACGGTTGTTGGTGTGAGACGGGCTGATGTGAGTGTTTCAGAAACTGCTGATTTCCCACACAACCATCTCTAGGCTTTACAGAGAATGGTCTGGAGAAGAGGAAATATCGAGTAAGCAGCAGTTCTCTGGGTGAAAATACTGTGTTGATTTTAGAGAATAGCCAGACAGCTGATGGGAAGGCAACAGTAACTCAAATAACCACTCATTACAACCAAGGTATTCAGAAGCGTATCTCTGAATGCGTAACATGTCAAACTTTGAACCAGATGGGCTACAGCAGCAGAAGATCACGCTGGATTCCAGCTAACAACAAAATACTGAGGCTACAATTCAGTCAGGCTTCCTGCACCTTGTTGCCAATTAGAGCAGTTTTGAAGGCAAAAGAGGGTCCAACCTAGTATTAGCAAGGTGTACCTAATGAAATGTCCAGCGAGTGAATCTATTGGATGCCTCTTTCAGGTAATGGCTGCTGTAATTCGGATAATGTTTTGTGCACACCATCTTGTGGTATTGTTTGCCTGAGAAAGAATCTACTGATTGAAATTTAGCTTTTTGTATGTGTTTCAAAGATTTCATTATTATTTGGAGTCAGATGCTGTGCAGACCTTCCCTCCCTTTTTTTGCATGCTGTTTTTTATTGGTCAGGCACCTAGAAACACACACTTGGATCTTTTTTCTCATTTTGCCCCACAGCCACCATTTACTTTACAAACCAATCAATTTTACTAACATACACGTTTATACATATGTATAAGCATAATGTTAGAACCTGAGATAAAAACAGCTTTTGATGTGAAACTGATTCTGTGATGCCAAGAAAGGCTTTTAAAAGTTTGTGAAAACTTAGAGCAGTTCTTCCTCCCAGCACCAGATGAAACAGGAAACTACCAACTAAATTTAGGTGGATCTACTTACCCACCGGCTCATCTTACTCCACTTTCCTCCACAGACACACTGACTCTGTGTGTGTGTGTGTGTGAGGGCAGAACAGGTGGGTAAAGTGCTTCTAGACTTCTCCCACAGGTTTCTATTGAGGATGCACAGACAGTATAAAATGCACTCCTTATATAATGTCTGTGGTTGCAGCTTTCTCAAGACCTGCTCCTACAAACAGACTGAGTCATTTGTCACAGGAAACAAACAGAACGTACCTGTAAGTTTTAGGCTATCAGTGATGAAACTTTGTAAAACTTTTTGGCCGGCCCTCTTTTTGTTTTTCTCTTCAAAGACGTGGTTCATTCGTTAGAAAACTCTTTAAAGCAAGAAACCCTGTTTCCACCACTGCCTTTTTTTTTCCTTTTTACCATCCAGAAATCTAAATTTAAGGTTATTTTCTTAAAGTTTCAAGTTATGCAAAAGTTTGGGTCAATAAGTCAAACAAGCTTCCATACACCCGAGCGCTCCCTCAGAATGACCCGATTCCTTTAAATTAATAATTATATAGTTTATAATTGATTATGGATCTCAGTCTGCCCTCCATACTGTGAGTGTTCTCTGGATCGCAGGCCCTGGAGTACACAGGAGTAGGCTGAAATAAGATGAGCCTAAAGTTTAAAGTCTAAATGTTTTACCCTGTAGAGATCAGCTTCTTTCTCATGGCTGATGCAAACCACACCTTTACAAATCTGGACTCTGGGAACACTGTTTGAAATCATTTTTAAAAGGTCTGTCCTGTCATCCAGAACTCAAAGATTCTTCTCTTCAGACTGGGAAATGCTAACTAGTGCAGGCAGGTTGGTTTCCCAAAGATGATCAGCTTCCGTAAGCGATCCCTGCTGTCAGAGTATTATGTCTCCTCCTCATATCCAGTTGCACATCTATCATTCATGACTGCCGGTCCCCTTTGTTCACCTACATTCACAAAACCTCGTCTGCTCCTCTTCCAAATAAAAAAAAAAAAAATCAAGCAGGAATTTCTCACCAAATTCCATATCATGATCATCATCACTGATCCTTACAATATGCTGTAAATGTTGGTAAATCTAAAGGCATTGGTTTCAGCAGCAATAACTTGTGTTAACATTTTGTATGCAGCCTCTCAGTTTGTCCTGTTGTTGTGAGTGAACAGCTGCTCCTGTTCACCTGCGTCCTTGCAGTAAGAACATGCACAGATTTTTCCACTTGCTGCTTTTCGTTCCTCTTCTCAGCAGATCCGTTTCCTCCATCACCTTTGTGTCTCTCTCAGCCTTGTATCCATGGCTACCAGACCCATTGTACAAAAGGTCTAGCTTTCCTTATTAACGCCCCTCACATGAATGCCTCGGGGGCTTACAATTTCAATTTGAGGAAAAAGCACAGACCTTGAATGGTTTGAAATTGGACTGCAGTGAAAGAGTATAATAAAGAACCAACACTCAGCAACTTTGGTCTTTTTAATCTTTTGTCCTCATTCAGCTCTTAAAGGAGGCCATTTTTACCCCATCAGATTCTGCTGGAGTAGCTCTACATGACTGCCACTTCAAAATAAGCCTTACCTGTCTTATTACAGGGCCTAGGTGCAGTCCCTCAGTTCATCCACTAAGCGATACAACCTGTTTTAGGTCCTCTCCCCTCCTAGCCAATCAGAAGAAAGTAAGACTGCTGCTCCTGTTTTCACCACAGTGGGTAGCTCCACCGGATGATCTTCCTGACACAACCCCAAAGGGATTTGCATCTTCCTCTTGTGATTGAATCAGGGATGTTTTTTTGCTTGTTAGGTGAATGTGTAAAGAAACCATTGTACTGTGGAGCCACTAGGAGATAATCCGACTACTTTCTTCACACAAACGTACAGACTGGAGATCTGTTGAAAGTTGGTCTTGAGTGTGTCGTCATTTGGCTGTTTCTGTGGGCAGGTTTTTGGCCAGTTTCTCCCCATGCTGCATCACATGTACATATATATATGTACAGTTAGAGTGGTGTGTGCTCATATCAAACACAGCTGAACAATAAGGTCAGTACAAATAATCTAAAGCTGAGGCTCAGACTGCTCTAGATACTCACTTTTAGTTTTTTCCTACTATTGGCTCTGTGTGATGTCAGAGAAGGAATAGTCCTAATATGGTCATCTCAGTACACAGGCCCCACCCAGTTCGTGTTCAAACCATCTGTTTGTGAGGGGCAGAAAATTCAAGAGAAAGTTGGCTTTAAGTAGTGGTTCGCTAAAACTGTGAGGCAGACATTTTGCAATTTTTATTAAAAAATTTTTTTAATAAAAACTCACCATTTTTGTGAATGCTGACTAATGACTAAAATTGCAGGGTTAAGCTTTTCAGCATCCAAAGTGAAGCACACCAGGAAAAGTCTGAGAACTACTGACTTCAAAGGAGAGGAGCTAAAAATGGCTTATTTCATACAGGGCTGCACAGACGCCCAGTATAAAAGGGATAAGGATTATTTTGAACTGTAAATCATGCAAAGCTACTCTAGTACCTGGAAATCAGCATAATAAATCCCATTTAATATCCCCAAATTGATGACTGATAACAGAAAGACATGAGACCAAACTGTGGAGTCATTTTAAGCACAGCACTTTCATTTTATTCCACTACAAAAGAGGCATTTCAAAAGCACCAGTAGAAGCAGAACATCGTCCAGTTCATCTTTGCCACAGACTGGACTGTTAGCCAAGCGAAGGAGAAAACAAAAGGAGTCCTTTCAGTCCCAGAGAAAGATGTCTAACATCTCCACATGCAGCAGAAATACAACTGTACTGTAAAGCCTCTGCAGAAGCAAGACAAAGATACTGAAATTGGGTCAGAAGTCAAAATAAAATCAGAAGGACGCAAAGCTGCTTTTCTCTACTCAAGACTGCTGTCTTGTTTTTGCTTAAGAAGAAAAAAAAAAGAAACAAAAATCACATCACAAAATGGGCAGTAAAATAATAAAATTACTCTGAAAGCATTTCAAAGGAAACATTAAACTCTACCTAGTGTGTGCACACTTTCCTGGCTTACTTTCATGTTTTTAGAGATGCAGAGAGCTGTACAATCATGGACCAAAAAGAAAAGGAGTCAGCCTCGGTTATTTTTCTCAGTTCAAGCATGCACCTGTAGGCGAGCGGCACGCCGTGTGACGACAACAGACCGGCTGTGACAGTAGCTGGATGTTCTTGAGCGGATCTAGGAAGCTCGCTTTCATGGTTTGAAAAGAACGGCATGAAGAGCAGCTTGAGGCAGATTTCTGAAGTTAGTCATAAAAACCCCCAGCACTGTAAGAAACTAACAACTGAAAAATCCCCACAATTCTTTAAATAAGAACACAGGAAATGCCCCTTTACAATGCTCTGCTTATTACATTAATATCGATTCCTCTGCCTGTGTACATTCAAGCATCCAGAGTGAGAAAAAAAGCTCAAGTGTCTAAAAACCTTTTGATTTATTCTCAGTAGATCAGCCTACAGAGGTTTAGAGAGATTGTTCACAAAAGATAAATAAAAGTGATTGTTTCTCTTCAAAATGTGAACTTAAAAATGTTTTGTGGACCTTTATTCAAGTGGAAATGCATAGCAGGGTAACTTATCTCTTCAGGGTTCGCCTGTTTCGTCACACGTGGCTCTCGTAGAACACCTGGCAGGGAGGGGTCTTACTCGCCATCGGTTTGGTGGCAGCCTGTTCGGCATCCTCGGGCTGCTCGTTGTGAAGAGGAGTCGACGGCGGGGGCGAGGAGGGCGCAGCCTCGGGCTGTGCCGGGGTTTCTATACTCTGGTAGCTTCCAGCGGCAAGTGGCGGGTGGACCGACACCTGGATGGCGATGTGCTGCGGCTGCTCGTGATCAGAGGAGTTGTCGGAGTCGGCGGCGGGTGACTCGCTGCGCCCCCTCTCGCGCCCTCGCTCCCGCTCCTGCAGGATGGTGAAGACGTCTCTCACTCCGATCGAGGTGAGCCTGCGTCCCTCGGGAGCTTGTCTTACGAAGGTGTGCCTCATCTCCTCCACCCCTACCACCTCCAGGATCTCCTCCATGAAGGTGCGGCAGTTCATGATGAGCGGGGGAAGCGGGATGCTCCTAGCCAGCTCCTCGATGTACCGCGCAAACTCCATGGTCTTGAACTGCGTCACCTTGGCGAGCTCCAGTGTTTTGGCCGAGGTAATGATGGGGATCCTCTTGGCGATCTCGAAGGCCTTCTGCAGCTTCTCCGCGCCTTCGGTGCGGAAGAACTCGTTGATGGCTTTCTCCGTCTTCTTCAGGTGGCTGCTCATCATGCAGAGGCGCGTGATGTTCAGGATCATGATGATGGTGAAGGTGACCAGACACACCACCATGTAGTACACACCCATGTCGCCGTTAGTGAAGACCACGCGCAATGTCACTGTGCAGTTGGAGCTGCCGTACAGGTTGGACGCCATGCAGGTGTACTTCCCCCGGTCCGCAAACTCGATGCTGGTGATGTTGAGGACACCGTTGTCCAGCAGCGAGCACTTTCCCCCTACAGACATAGAGAAGGTCACGAATGTGGAAAACATGGAGCGACAGCCAGTAAAAGAGAAGCTTTTAAAGAAGCAGGATTTTGTTTTTGTTGCTTATCTGTTTAAATTCTCCAAAACTTGTTTGTTCAAAACCTGCAGGACCGTCTCACTGCTGCTGGTTTTCCCTGTTAACATGCAGATTCTGTTCCTTGGAAATTATTTTAGTCATGACAGTGTTATCCTAACTGACTGAGCCAAGCATGAGATTTTTCCTGGCCCACACCGGGCTTTTGAGGGGTAATTACTCATATGGGCACAAATGGTCCTTGTATATTTAAGGTAATGAATCTGTTTGACATAAATCTGTTTCCTCTAAATTCTAATAATTTAATAACAAAGATGTCTGTTATGCTCCAACTAAATCCCACTGAAGAAAACTGGTTAAAAATAATTTGATTACAGCAGTTCTGACTGAAGCCTCTTCAGGGTTGCCAAACATTTTGGAACATGCAGAGAAAAAAAAGAAAACTAAGCAGCATGTGACAGATTTAAAATCATGACTATTCACTGGTACCACATGGCCCACTGAAGTCAAAGTTTAAACCCTGAAAATCCTCTTAATGCATCCGTTTTCCTGCTCCGTAAGTCCACCATGAAGTCCTTAAAGCAGCAGCACTCTGATTCATCTCTGTGCTGAGTTCAGCTGTGCAGCATGTTAGTGAGATCAGCTGACTCACTTTAGGGGAACATGAAATGTGGTTTACATGTGTGCTGGTGAGCACAAGTGGCCTTATTATAGCTGCCATGCTTTCAATATTTAAACATACGGTTGCATTTCACTGTGTGCTGTGGTTTCCGGCACTAACTTACACAAAAACGATCTGTTTACACGTTGGAGCGAGTGGGGAGGAGCTACACTTCAAACATGCTTATGGGGTCAAAAGCAAACAAAGAACGCCACAATTTTATCAAATGTTTGAATTTAGGACCAGAGTACAACACTCAGCCATATTTCCACAATAACTCAATGAATGACAAACTGCTGTATCTCTGTTGTACATTTAGTGGATAATGAAGCGGTCTATAAACTTATATTAAACACATATTTAATAACACAACTTAATCATATAATTGACCCTCACTTGTGGTAACAAGTAACCAACACCACCAGTCAGGCAACACCTGAGTTAACTCAAGGAGTGTCTAATTAAAATGTGGTGTACAGTCAAATCCATGCCAGGGCCATTTATATGGGGGTATATGTAGCCTAAATGTGGTAGCATTTCCCTGACTGCTGGTTCTGGATCAGTTCTCATCAAAATAGCTGTGTGGCTGTTTTAACTGAGAGACTGACTGGAGTCAGTCTGTTAACGTGTGCGTGTAGTTTAAAGGAAAAGCTCCACGTTTGCTTCCTGGTATGGAGCTGTACAAGAGAAAAAGCACTTTATGCTTGCAGCTGCCACCCATATAATTATTTTGGTGAGTGCCACAGCCGAGCTGGAGACACAACTGCACGGGTGTCTGACTTCCTCTCACAGTCCAAAGACAAGCATGTTAGGGAGGACTGTGCCATGTCACACTGTCTAAGATAATACAGGTATAAAGTTCTAAGTGATTTAAAATATATCGTGATATCAATGATACGGTGACTCGATGTGTTTATGTACGCTAATGCGCACAACGAGACAAGCCCGGACATGTCAGAGCGAGAGCTGCATGTCAGCCTCCGATGATGATTTAATAAAAAAAGACACTATTTCAACATCCTCCAACAAAGCAGAATGGAAGAAAAAATAGACAAAAAACCACCACACCATTGAGTACAACCAGGTTAGGAAGGAGGGGATGCTAGCAGCTGCTGATGTATGACCCTAATACAAACAAACATCTCAGTTTAGCATTGCTGGAGCATTTGCTGGTTACGCTCCATATGACAGGCAGATCAAAGGGCGGATGAAAATTACTGATGCAGTTACACGGTGAAAAAGCAGGACTTTAAGCAGCTGGTTAAAAAACTCGACACATGATACAACATCCCAGGTAGAAAAGATCGGTTTCAATTTGATGTGACAATACTGTGCAGCTCCTGATGTCACAGGGTTAGATTATTTTAGTTGTTACAGAGCTGAGCAGTTGTGTTATACTTAAAATTTACAAGAAAAGCACTACATTGGCTACTTTTGTGCTTACATTTACACTCTGTCACTACCATTGCACTATAATGCTGCTGTCACTGGCACCTTGTTTCAATAGGCTCACACTTTTAATGAGGTCATCTGTCATCAATGTCAGTCTCTCACTGGAAAAGAAGGATGGAAATATCCTTCATTTTTTTTGCAAGTGGCGATTACAGATAAAAACATTGTTCAGTGTGTTTTTTTTTTTCCTGTGTCATAAATTTCATTGATATATTGTGATATAATTTTTCGACTACCTCTCCCACCCCTAATGTCAGGTTAATTAGCGATTCTAAATTGATACTTTAATTTATGTTAGGATTAAACAAGATGTAACACGTTGCTGACTGAGCTGCAGAGGTGCTGGTGGAGATTTTGTTACTTTCAAAGCAAAGCTAACCTGTTTGCTGCTTCAGCCTCACTCTTTGTGCTGAGCTCATCTTAAGAGATGCTTGTCTGATAACGGTTTTGCCGTCCAGCACAGCACAGGTGGATGAATTCAGTTTATTACACTCCATTCACTCTGCAGTCTTTCTACAGACAGTATCAAGATGATTGAAGTTAACTGACATCCATCAGAGTTATTCCTGTTTTCTACCTTTGGCTAAAAACAGTTTTTAATGATCCTCTGCGCAGCACTTTCCCCCTACAGAGTTACGTTTTAGTAAATCCAGCTCCTCCTCAGCTACCCACCGTCTCTACTGTGTGGGAGCAAGAGATGGACAGAAATCACAGAGGGCTTTTACAAATCTGCAGTATGAAGTCTAAAAACAACTTCTGCTGCTTTCTACTCTGCAATCAAGATCAATTTCCCACACTGCTATCCTCCGGAGGAGATGGATGAATCGGCAGGCAGGAAATGTAGCCTGGCCGGCAAACGGCGCGCCGCCCATCCGCCTTTTTCATGCAGGAGCAAGATTTCTAATTTTATCTCCACCATCGGATCATAAGATGTGACTGATGTGCGGCCAAGTACTACAGGCAAGAAATGCGTGCGCGCACGCACGCACGCACACACACACACACACACACACTCCTGAATAACAGGCCACAGAGGCCAGTGCTACAAAGCTGGATTTGAAGCTTATCGAGGGGGTCTTCAGGCTTCACCCTGGGTTTAAATTTTAAGGAGATGGATCACCATGGTAACTCATGCTGCATATCCTGCCTGCTCCCGTTATGCAGGTTATGTTCAAAATAAGAGATCAATAGGAATAAACCTTCTGACCAATCAGCTCTCTGGAGAGCCACCGTTCCTGGATGATCCCTCAGACCTCAGAGGGTTTAAAGTTGTTGTTTTTTTAATAGCATCTAAAAGTCTGATGTTCCAGGAGGAACATCAGTAAATGATTTTAAAATAAACACACGGGCTCATAGAACAGGGAACCTGTTTGTACTTCTGGACATAATCTCAAATTTACCTGTAGCCTAACCCTGCTTTTGAATTCTGGGTTTAGATTTACTCTTTATTCTCAGGATGCAGCTCAAAAAAACAACAAAAAAAAAAAAAAACACACAACTGTAACTGTCTGAGAATCACCTAAACATTAATTTAATGGAACAACAATTATAATCCATCAGACTCTCCCACGTCTTCATGACAGAGCTCTTAACTTACATAGTCAGCCTTTTAATACTATACTTTTCTGCTCACATACGCATCCTGCTGCTCTGGCTGCAGCAGCTGTGTTGTTTTCAGTCCGTATTGTGTGTTTAACCTCTTCTTTGTAACCTGTCCATGTTTGTGATTGGTCACACGCTGCAGATGTCACCCCTTTCATGTGAACGCATTCGTAGCCAAACAGACAAACCCAGAGTCGAATTATTGAGTTGATAACCAGCTTGTCGTGACACCCTGCCTGCCAGTGTTATGGTAGGTGAGGCCAAATAACAGAAATGTATCGCGGGTATGGTGAACTCGCTTTGTTTTACAGGTTTGTAACTCTGCTCTGTTTATTGCTCAGTGAAGTACCGCCAGCTATGGGGAAAGTCTATCACTCCCTAATTATATTCCTGAGAGTAACCCAAGGGAAAAGCTGAGCGGCGGGTACAGACGCAGTTCTGGGTTTGTAGGTCATAATAATAACTGCTGCTTCTCCAATATCCCTCTCTCTCTCTCTCTATAGCAGGTTTCAACAGGTCGGCTCAGGAGGAGCATGAAAACAACACACCGCTGCTCCCTCCCCATTCCTACTAAGGTGGATCACAAGCACAGACAAAAGGAGAAGCAGCTTGAATGAAAATCACTAGTTAAAGAAAAAAAAAAAGACTTCCTGAATCTAATTGGCACAGACCATCCATCACAGAAAGAGAATAATCACTACTGCCAGACAAAATGGGAGAATAATTGAGCCCCATTTCCCTCAGGAACACAAGGCTGTCCTGGCCGTACGTTCTGAAGTCAGACTCCTCTTTGATTACAGAGATGGCAACACTTTGCACACAGCCTTCACGTCCTGGCTTATCATTTCTGCTACTCTTTTTTTTTTTTTTAGACATTTAAGATGACTGCTCAGTGTATTTAAAGTCCCCTACAGTGGCAAAGCATGACACATGCTTCTGTAGTCCTCATTAACTTACTCCAATTAAGAAATTGTCCCTAAAACTCATGTGGTCAGAATAAGGACCGCTGCAAGTAAACTAAAATGTCACTGCAAAAAGAAAAAGGTTAACATTTTAGTAGGCTGGTTTAATGTAATCTGATATTTTTGTAATGAGAAAACAGACTTGAGAGATACACATTTAATAAATGCTGGAAAGTATGGATTGAGTATATGAAACCATTCAGATAAAATTTCAGGTAAAAGAGTAAAAGTCTGTAATTACCCCCATATCTTAGTTTTTTTTGGTTTGCATTTGTATGAAATGTTTGGATTTGTACAATCTAATTGAGCTCATTTGCTCTGCTGTAATTTTAATGATAATTTTTAAAAAGCACCTCAATGTTAGTTAACTTTCAGAAGCTTTCATTCATTAACAGTAAATAGCGAACCTGACACTCCTCTGCTTCTGCTGCTAATAAACCTGTCTATGAGAAAAGGAAACCAGAGTTATAGTAAAAAAAATAAAATAAATAAATTAAAAAAATAATACAGTGTCTCTCACCACTCGTGTCCACTCGGTCACCATGGGAGTTGAACCACTGAACACTGGGGAATGGGTCTCCAGTGACATTGCAATCAATCAGCGCGCAGCTCCCTTCACGGGCAATTATCTGGCTCACTTTTGTGAACGCAGCGGGGACAGATCCTCCGTCTGTTGCGTTACCATTTTCTGTGTCGTTTCCCTTCATGTGCACCAGTAAGGCCCCCGTGGTCTGCGGGGTGACGAAGGACACCAGGACCAGTAAAACGTATCCACTGGCCCAGTTCATTTTCTCCAGCTGAAAGTGTGGTACCCAGAGGGGAAGAGACTGTCATTCCTCCAGGGTCTCCATCCTGCAGACTGGCTATCTCTGGATAGTGGAAGGCAATTTGGTATTCAGCTGAGCTGCTTGAAGCATCTCACTGAAACAAGAAACTGAGGGGCATGTAATGATGAGAGACAGCCCAGGAACAAACTGATGAGCAGATTGATTCATAGCAAGGAATGAAACTAATACTTAGCACATTTCTGTGAGCCGGGGTTAAGTTTTCAGATTTTAATTTTGTCAAAGTTTCAAAATCCAGTGTTATGGACAAAAGTGCTGGGCCACCTACGTATTACGCCTACCTACAGGGGCTGCTTGGCCACAAAAACCCATGCCATGAAGCTCCCAGCACACACTTTTTGTACTGATATTAATTTGTAAGCTATATGCTTCAGCACTTGTCTACCCCACTCTGTAACTTTACCCAGTCTGGCACACTGTGGCTGAGTTTCTGTGGTTCCTAAACACTGCAACAATACTACTTACAGATTATTGTGGAATATCTAAGAAGGAATAAACTTTACGAACTGACTTGTTGCAACGGTGGAATTCTGTTACAGCATCACACTTGCTCTTTCCCAGATGTTTGTAAAGGCAGATTGTATAGCCAGGTGCTTGATTTTATACATCTGAATTCAGAGATTAGGACGTGTGGCCCAACACTTTAGTCTATACAGTGCATATTAAAGCAAAGAAAAGCAGCAGCTCACCATGTTTGATAACCTGCAGCAAATTCTCAGTTTCAATCTTAAAGCTGCAACCTCGCAGTTACTTCCCCCCGCTGTGTTCTTATAGAGGAAATGCCTATTTTTGACCGCTGCTGCTGTTACACAGTTACACTAATCTCCCATTTCCTAATGTCTTGCAGGTTACTAATCAAACAGCTTTAATTGGAAGAAAACTGTACCCATATCCATGTCAGTCCTAAAGAAATTCGCACGAAAACACCGTTAAATGTAATTTTCATTCATAGACTTCAAAAAACGGAAGCATTTTTACTAGTCCAGCTAATATTCACAGCTAAAGACAGCGTTACACCAGACAGAAACACAACACACATACAGCAGACAATGACGCCCATAGTTATCGTTTTATCTGTATAGGCAGCTTTCCTCTGTGACACAACAGCCCCTTTTGGCTCGATTAGTATGAAAACAAAGGCAGACTGCCATATAACGGAGCTGTGTGTGGGCTCCGTCTATTTTCTAGCTGCTACACGTACAGCCCCCCGGAGAAAATACCATTAGCCACCTTATCTGAACCAATTAGGCACAAAACAGATATTACTAATAGCCACATTTACCTATACGACAGAGCTGCTAAGATTTTAAACCGTGCCCGGGGAGTAAATGAAATAAAACAAGGGCGTAGAACCCGGCTACGTGCTGGATAGCAGTTCTATCGGGGGTGGAGGGGGGACCCTTCCAGAACTGTGCCACAGCCAACGAGTTACACAGTACTGCCAGGGTAGCTCAGGAATGCGGGTTTATTTCGCGTGCAGCTACATTTAAACTGTAAATGTTTTCGAAGCAACAGAAAAGCAGAAAAGCCACCGGGTACTGCAGCAACGTTACCTCCTCGGCGGCGAGCCAAACGATCCGGCAAGCCGCCAACTTACCATTGACAGCGGCGGATAAAAGGTCCTAAAACGGCAAATTCCGCGATTTCCCCGCTAATAAAACCCAGGTTTCATACTCACATCATAGCCAGCCGCTGTTTCACCACGAAACTTTGGTAGAAACTACCAAAGTCGACATGTTTTCGCGGCGCTATTTCTCCTCCGGCATCTTCACCCTCCTCCGACCGCCATCAGTCCGCTCTGGAAACGGTAACTGATCCCCGAGAGCTTCAAGCCGGAGTGGGAGGCAACGTCGCCAGCGTTGCTTAGGTTGCATTGCCTCTACAGATGACAGTAAATTGCCACCACAATAATAACTGCTCAGACTGAAAGGGTTTTAATTATCAAATTCGCAGTCTATACAGCAGAGGAAAAATCTAATTTGATAAGACATGTTGGCAGATCTTTACTCTCATATGAACAAATCCCCCCTCCCCTCCAGAAAGCAGGACTAATAAAGTCTGAGTTAATTAACTCCAACATGGTTCCAGAGAAGCTCATCAGTGTTGGTTCCAAAGACATCATCAGTGAAGCAACACTACAACAACTCACCAGTGCAATGGGTAAATAAGAGCAGAGCCAATTATTTAATAATCTATTGATGACAGAAATGTGGATCATGGCGTTTAGACTATATATATATATATATATATATACATACATATATATATATATATATGTATATATATGTGTGTGTGTGTGTGTGTGTGTGTGTAAAAAGAGGGAGGAAAGGAGTCCTTTCCATCCACCCAGTCATCATTTAATCAACCTGAATGTTCCTTTTACCAAACTCTACTCTGACCAGATTGTTTAACCCAATCTTGCAGGGTGAGAGGATGCCTGAGGAATGAAGAAGTGCAAGAACATTTTCAAGAACAAGCATGATGTGCAGAGCTGTAGCAACTACAGTTGGATACAGCTGATGAGCCACACCCATGAAGATATGGGAAAGAGTTGTTGAAGGTAAATTAAGAAGAGAAGTGATGATCATCAGTGAACAGCAGTATGACTCCATGCCAAAAAAGAGCGCTACAGATCTGAAGTTTGCTTTGAGACTGTTGATGGCGAAGTATAGAGGTCAGAATGAGCTTCACTGTGTCTTTGTGGATCTAGAGAAAGCACATGATAGGGTGCCAAGAGTGGAGCTGTGGTTCTGAATGAGGAAGTCAGAAATGGCAGTGGGTGGTGTAGGACATGTATGAGGACAGTGAGACAGTGGTGAGGTCTGTGGTAGGTGTGATAGATGGGTTCAAGGTGGAGGGGGGATTACAACAAGGATCGGCTCCGAGCCCCTTCTTGTTTGCAGTGGTGATGGACAGATGGAGTCAAACAGGAGTCTCTGTGGACTGTGATGTTTGCAGATGACGCTGTGATCTGTGGTGAGAGTACAGGATGCTAGAGATATGGTGAGATGGAGGCAGATCCCCTGTGGCGATCCCAAAAAGGAGCAGCTGAAAGAAGAAGAAAAGCCATGATATCAGTTTGACTGATTTTGCTGATCTGCAAAATCAGCTTTATTGTATTATTATTATTATTCTATTGTAACTGATTCAGAGTTTAAGTTAGCGCTCTTCCTGGATCTGAAAAACCAGACTTCCCCTCATTACAGGGCTTAAAACCTGATCTGGAAATTAATGTCGCTCCGGAACAAGGCCCAGATCTGCATTCATTTGTTTTTTAAGTGACCATTTATGCTTTCTGATTTATTTATTAGCAGCTTTAAAGGTTGCACCAGGCAGGGAAATTGCTGGGAATTTTAAGCCCATCATTTATTGCATGACAACATTTGGGAACCTTTTATTTAGGTTTTATGTCTGAGTAACTTAAACCCTAAATTAACAAAACTGGTTAAAAAAAAAAGCTTGTTCTTTTAATTCAATAAAAAACGGTAGATTGACCTTTTTAAAAATGATCTGTATACTTTCAGATACATCTGGTAAATCTGGATACATAAGTTAGAAATTAAATGGATGCTTCAGTACACAGTGCACACTGCTGGACTGAGATCCCTTGTGAACATCAGTACTGCCTTATGCAGTTTGGTTTGTCCTTCCTCACCAATTTTGCAGGCTTTTACTGTTGCTTGTTTATGCAGCCTGGCCCTGAGACTCCAATGAGGACAGGAGTAAGGTCTGAGCAGCTTCCCTGTGCAAAGACTGATAACCCTGCTCACATAAACCCTCAGGGCATTTAATAATGTGGCGCACTAAGTAGGTTGCTCTGTGTATGTCTGCATTACAGCATGGCATACAGTAAGAGCTAAATGGGCTGTGGTGAAAAGACACTCAGGCTAAAAGGCTGGACGATGAAAAGACACCGCAAGTGGATCATAGTGCTTACATGGTGCTAACTTCTTTTTGAAACAATTAAAGGCAGAACAAAGGAAGCTCTAAATATAGACACCGCCAGGGTCATTCAAGCTGTTATTCTGTTTACCAGAGCTGATAACCAGAGACCCTGAGGCCGCGGCACATGTCTGGAATTGACATTATGTGCCAAGGCCTCAGCAGACAGTCAATAATAAAGTCGATGCTCCATCTATGTATAGAAGCTCTGGAGGTTTAGGAGGATGTGGGTGTTTTAGCTTGTGTGGAAAGTGTTTTTTAATTAAAAAAAAAACCCTAACAATTTATGCAGTTACACTAGAATTTAAGCTTTTCTGCTCCAGAGTTGATTTTGGTGCTTTCACCCTGCTGTCAAACAAGTATTTTGTGTGAATGCTTCACATTGCACCAAACAAATCTGATGCACCGCTTTTGTTTTAACACCCCAGTTACTGTTAACCGAAACACTGTAAGAGGGCCCCCTTCAGCTGTTCTTGTTGTAGTTAAAATTTCCATCCTGGTATTTATAGTAATCTTTACATGAGAATTTTAATACTTGTTCCACGATTGCAGAAAGAGGCATTAAGTGTTGTAACAGACTTCTATTCCAAGCCACCTCGCTGACTCCGTCCTTCTTTCCAGATTAATGTTTAAACTGTACACAAAAACTTCAGACTGCTTGCAGACTGCTACATATTAACACAGCAGGGGGGAAAGTCTGTACAAAGGAGAAGAAAACAGTTCCCACCAACAGATGGAGCCTGTTGTTTGGTGCTGTCAGCAGGTACTGTTATGTGAGAGCTAGGAGGCCTTAAAAAAGAAGAAGGGGAAGATGAGCTGGTGCCGAATTCTTCATGACCTCGCCCGAACTTTTCGAAGGTCATCAGGGGAACACAGACCATCAGCTGCACCAGGACTGAGAAAGGCTGCTGCTTTTGTTTCTCTGCATCATCTATCATGTTTTTTCCACCAGTGAAATCAACTAATTTTGCAGTCCATCCATCTACAATATGATCTGATTTTTATATCTGCATCAATCACTGAGCAGCAAATGACAAAAAACAGACTCGAAAGACAAAATATAAATGATAAAAATTCCTTACTTTATTACACAGACAAGACAAAGCCATCCTCTCGTGCAGTGATTGTGTAGCTTTTTAATGCAGGCTTGACAAACTTATGTTGATGTCTCACAGCCATTTTTCATTAGGATGTATCGTCATGGTTACCCTGGTTTGGGTTTCAGGGGTCTGAGTTTCTTTGGAGTTTTGGATTCTTGTGTTTTCTGTTGGATTTCATTGTTGTTCCTCTGCTCTTAGTGTGGGATTACTGTTAGGCTTTGATTACAGGACCTCGTGCTTTAGTTCCTGTTGTATTCTTGTTTGTGCATTTTTAGAGTGCTTGTTTTTTCACATTTGGTTTTAGTTCCTATTTTGAGTTTATTTGTGTTTAGTGTTTTCAGTGTTTCCTTTTCTGTGCCTCCCTCTCTCTCATCTTTATCCGTTTCCCTCGATATTACTTCTTTCATGCTTCAGTGTTTCCTTACTTTAGTTGCTGTCATTATTCATTTCCTGTTTACTCTGACAGTTAGTTGTCTCTTCCGTCTTGAGCTTTACTTCCTTCTTTCCTGTTATTTTCTGTTCCAGAAAAAGAAAGAACAGAAGACAGAGGACCAATGAGGCTCACCACCCCCCTTGTTTTGAGGTTATCTGTGATTACTACAAAAAGCCAGGACACATTAAATCTGTTCAAATCTGCACTGAAAAGAAAAGAGGCCAGTGTCTTTTCTTTGCATCAGGGAGAAACCAAAGAAACAGACAGGAGTTAGATTCCCTTCAGAAGATTTAGTCCTAACAAGATACAAAGGGTTTTGTTTGATAGCACCCTGGCTGTGTCTGAAGATGATCTTGAAGTACTGATGAATGTGATTATGGATGTATTAGACACCAGCAGCACAATCATTTGCTCCTGCTTGCTAAGGAATGGATCATTCTTCTTTGGAAAATGATCAATTTGGTAACATGAATTCATCACAAAGACCGATGTTTCTGTGATTGGTCAAGGCTAGATTTAGAAAAACTAGATTTAGGAGAACTTCCCGAAACATTTTCAGGGTGTATTGTACCCAATTCTTTGTCTGCTTAAAAAAACTAAGGAGGGCGTGCATCACTCTAATTATCAGATACCTTCTTTACCCAGTCAGCAAACCTTTAGGTGATCTGTGTAGGTCCTGATTTGGGGATTGTATCACTCTAATTTTGATCATAAGAACACACTATTAAATCTAATCTTCACTAAAGCCACATGTTCAGAAAATCCAGCATGTGCCAGGGACGAATACGTTGTCACAAAGCATCTTTGATGAGTGCAGAGAGTCTCTTGAAAGCCTGTTGGGGAAAAAAATATGAGATTAGAGTTATACATGTGTGTGTGTGTGTGTGTGTGTGTGTGTTTGTGTGAGAGTGAGAGAGAGAGAGAGAGAGAGAGAGAGAGAGAGAGAGAGAGAGCAAGAGTATTTATCTGGTTGTAATTAATCTGGTAAACGTGTGTTTACCTCATCAATCTGCTCCGGTGTGGAGAGAGAAAAGGCCGCTCTGACGTAGGGGCAAGGGTCACTACTGTTGATCATGAAGCAACCTCCAGGAACCAGCAGTACCTGTAATATACACAAACATGTATATCCACAAACTATTTCAAGGCATCTCTTATCATCCAGTTTTTACACAGGGAATATTACTTTAATTTACCTGTTTTTGTTATTTTAACACCTGTTAGAGTGTCTTGAACAACATAAAACCAGGCAGGTCACCAAAGGTTACTCTAAAACTGCAGCGGCTGCAATCACAACGGCTACTGCCAAAGTCCCACTCAAAAAATTCACTGATTTGTACTGAACGAAGGAGCTTTCTTATTATATTTGCTAGCCAAAAAATATATACCTTTAGTTCTCACAAGAGCCAAAAGTTGAGCCTTTTATTGGGACACAAAAGGTCAATAATTTGTGGGAATCAGCAGGAAGAACAGGAATCCTGACACTCTGTGGTTAAACTCGTCACTGACACTGGAAATACAGGCCGGGCTGCTATACTTTGTAAGATAAGGCAAACAGTTTTGACAGTATACAACTTGTATTTTATTATTATGTTTGCTAATGCCTGGGCCTAATAACAGTGGCTTCCTAATACAGTGTACATTAGCTTTCCAATAGCTAATTAGCTCACTAACTGGGTCTCTGTTGTGTTTCTCTGTTAGATCACTTTATTACTATTTGTAGCATTTTTCATGTTCAGTGAGGGGAACACTGTGAATGATTCCAGGATATCCTCCATTTTTGGTCAATATCCGAATCAGGTATAAACACTTCTGGTATCTGTCATGGTCTCAAAGGCTGCAAACTGCTCCCTGTGGCATTTACAGCTTTGAAAGATTCATTTTAAATTCAGCTGCCCATTGTTCCTCCTCCGTTAGCGAGGAACACAGCGGCGTTATTCTCTGCAGTGTGAAGGCTTTAATGTTCAGGACACAGAGGAGACGAGCCTGCTGTGCAGAGACCCTGGAAAAGCCTGACTGCACCCACTCTTGTTTATACACAGCTAATCAGTTATTCAGTTGCAGGGATTTACAGACAGTGCATGTGTGTGTGTGCGTGTGTGTGGGAGGGAAAACACTTGCAAAGCGCACAAAGGCTGCTTTACAAGTGCCATCCAACACTCTGCTGAGATGCAAAACCTGCTTCGGCCTTGCTGCAAAACGTCTCCTCACAAAGCGACACATACAGAGAGAAGTGCCTCTGGGTTATCTGCTGTGTTTCTGCATACTGACCTCTTTCTCCAATGCCTTCTCCATAATCAGCTGCTGGGTATCAGCTATGCCCTTCAATTTCATCCACAGGAACATGCCTGCTGATGGTGCGTGCCACTCCGCTACATCTACACACACACACACACACACACACACACACACACACACACACACACACACACACACACACACACACACACACACACACACACACACACACACACACACAAAAAGAGCCTGAGTGTTCTCTGTGAATCGTAACTTCACCTTTTGTGGTCTCTTTATCAAACCTAGACAACACACAGAGTCCATTAAATATATCATAGCATCACAGGTTTAGTGTTGCTGCTGGTGCAGTGAGCCACCATATCTCACTCAGGTTCAGTGTTTTCAGTTCCTTAAAAGACCTCTAGGGAGCAAGTCCAAGAAAAGTGATTGAGGAAGTTGAAGAAGACTAAGAGGAAGTGTAAATAAATAAATAAAAATCACTAAATAGCTCATTGTACCTGAGTTTGTCACTGCAAATACTGCCAAATACTAATAATACTAATAATTTTACAATGCAAAATTTACCAATACAAAAACTGTTGTGCATCTTTATGTTTGACACTCCTTCGCTATCAAAACAGAAATAAGAACTACTTCAAACAGTTTAACAGACTTTCATTCCAAATGTGGCTGATCCTCACTTTTCAGTTTGATCTGAACTGATCATATAGTGCTGTTATACTCTAGTAACTAGAGTAATAATATTTATACAACACATCTGCATTCACCCATTCACACAAGCTCTCCATTCATGAATACATCGGGACCAACTCTGGGTTCGATATCTTGCCCAAGGATACTTTAGCATGCAGACTCGAGCAGCCAGGAATCAAACTGCCAACCTTCCGATTACTAGATGACCTGCTCCTGAGCCACAGCCACCTCAAAATTTACAGCTGTGAAACATCCCCAGGACGAGCCTTGGTCCCACGATAAGAGGTGATCTTGGTACAGCTAAAACTAAACCATGCTTTGCGTCTAGTGTAAAAAAAACAAAAAAACCTCTGAATGGGTTGGACATTCAGACTAATTGTTCAAAGAATGGTGGGCTATTGCCAGAACTGAAAAAAATTAAAATGAACATAGCACACAGCGATAAGAAGAGACGAGGTTTTACTGTGTTATAAGTGTTGTAAAAAGACAACATAAAAGCTTTAGTGACTGAAACCATAAAGCCACCAGGAAAGTATTTAATGAAGTCAGCATACGAACGTCCCAGCATCTCTCTATTTGCAAAAATCACGAAACCTTGGTTAACATTTGCCATGCAGTGTCTCCCCTCGCTGCCTTCGAGGCAAAGCTGTTAAAAAGGCCAATCATAAGCTTTATGATGAATGTAAATAACTACAGTAGTTTAAAAAGGGTGCAGCCCCACTACAGTATTTTTACACAGCGTGACTTTTTGCTACACCCTGGTTATGAACAAATGGTGGGGCTGGAGGCAGGGGACACACCTCTCCCCCATGACAGCTGGGAGGCAACCATCCAATTATGGTTGCTTTGGGAGGAAGTTGGAGTACGCAGAGAGAACCCATACAGGCACAGGAAGAACATTCAAGCTCCCCAGAGAAAGGCCACAGACACACTCAAACAAAATGGAGAAACAATCATCAAAACACTGCTTAGGAGTGTTGCAAATCTTCAGAAAACTATGCAGGAACCTTAGAACAGGGTATACAGTGGGTACGGAAAGTATTCAGACCAGAAGAATCAGAAGAAATGGACAGCATGTGAGTTAATTATGAGTGTCACAGCAAAGGGTCTGAATACTTATGACCATGTGATATTTCAGTTTTTTTTTTCTTTTAATACATTTCCAAAAATTTCTACATTTCTGTTTTTTCTGTGTACATTAATGAGAAATAAAATGAAACAAAGAGTGAAAAATTTAAAGGGGTCTGAATACTTTCCGTACCCACTGTACTGACAAACCACTTGGTGCACATGGTGCTGTCATTTGCACAAATCACCATGTGTCACTACCTTTACTCCATCTCAAACTGTTTATTTTATATTGCTTATATGTATTCAGTTATGTATATGTGTATGGGTATAGATATATGTATGTACTGTACATGTGTATACATATATACAGGTGCTGGTCATAAAATTAGAATATCATGAAAAAGTTGATTTATTTCAGTAATTCCATTCAAAATGTGAAACTTGTATATTATAGTCATTTATTACACACAGACTGATATATTTCAAATGTTTGTTTCATTTGATTTTGATGATGATGACTGAAAACTAATCAAGGATCCAAATTTATGTTTGCAAGCAAAGACTGTATATAAAAGATGTAGCCTCCAGCAGGGGGCGACTCCTCTGGGTGCAAAAAGAAAATGACCCTACTGTTACTTGACCTCATTAAATACATTCCTGGTGACTTTATGGTGCCAGCCACTCAAGCTTCGAGTCATACCTGACACAACATAACCCCCTTTGAAGTAAACTAGATTATAAAGGGCATCCATTACGGCTCAGCTACCTTTAAAAATCGTTACTATATGACAGTCAGATCCGCTCCTCATATCAGTATGGAGTTCACAAATCAAAGGCTAATGTTATGGTGGCTATGCCAACCCTTTATATAGAGTCTAGGATTCCAGCTTAAAAGGATACATATTAAGTAGAATAAATAGGTGACTGGATGTTTATAGAAAAATTATTTTTTCCTCATCAGTAGGTGCACAAACCTTTGAGCCATTTGTCTGCAGAGCTGAGCATGGCGTCTCGCTGTTTCCTGTAAAATTCATTCACCCTGCAAGAAGAAAAAAAACTTGTTTCATTCACTGCTTGAGGAGTTCTCTTGTTCACTATAGGAAACACGACTGGGTCTAAGTCTGTTCTTAACAACTCATACTGGTCAGACAGGAAGTGACATACCTGTCTATGTGTTGAAGGAAACCCTCTTGTCCCCAGCTGTGCAACAACTGAGACACCATGAGCTGAAAGGAAGCAGGACACACTGTTTATAGAACGGCATCACTCCAGATCATTTTACTGTAAAATGACTCTACAAGAAAATCAAATTGCAGATTAATACCCCAATTAGTTGAAGAGGCACAGCTTCCTCCTTTTAACACAGGTGCTTTTAGATGTCTGTTGTGGCCTGAGCTGTTTGCTTTTTAAATCTTTCATGAATTACAAACATTTTCAGGTTAGGTTAGATGATTATGCAGCGGTGAGGATTAAATAAAAAGATGGCAGCAGATCTTTTGGAGATCCTCGTTAATTCTCTGCCTCTGGAGTAAAACCTCCTGTGCAGCTGCTGCTAGTTCAGACATGCGATAAAGTCTTATTCGGCTTTAAATGTAGCGTGACAGCACCACTCACCCCTGCCTGGTTTGAATTTATGTCTGTGCAAATCAGGCCTGGTGGGTGGGAACTCAATCTGTAATGACTCTGCTCACAAATATGCTTCACTGTTGGCACATTGTGTACAGACACTGCATAAGCTCTATGCTTGCTGATAGTTACTGCCACTGTCCACAGCACTTGCAGATCATAGGTTTTTAGTCTATTTAGGGTGAATGGTAATGAAAAATAATGAGATTCTGGAAAGTGGAGGGTGTGGTGGTGTTACATGAAAATGTTTTCACCTGCGTGAAAGTGCTTGTGTGCATCGTCGAAGCCTGGATGTGCAGCACCACCCGGTCTATGAGAGGTTTGGGACCGGTCACAAAACCTATCCTGAGCCTGAAACAAAAAGCACACAGCTAACTAATTAAAGACAGAAATGTGTTGGTGCAGCAGTGCATAAAAGCTGAAGTGAAATATTAACTTCACTCTTAAACCTGGATCAGTTTTAACAGACTGTATTTTGCAATGTGATTTCATTGAGAGGATGAAGGCTGGATTGTCATGGTGCTGGGCCGCATGCCCAGCATTTTGTGTTTTGTTCTGTTTTCACTGGGTTTTGTTATTTTTGTTCCTGTCTTCCCTGTGTCTGTTTTTCTGTATTTTTCCCTGTTCCTTGGTCCATGTTTAGTTTTCCTCTGTGCCAGCCCCCTGTGTTAAGTCTGCGTGTACCTTGTTTGGTGTTTCCTGTTTTATTTTGACAGTCTGTGTGTTGTGTGGAGTTTTGCTTCCTGTGTTTCATTAGTGTGATTTTGTCCACCTGTTTCTCCCCAGCTGTTTCCTGTTCTCCCTCGTCATTCCCGGTGTATTTATTGTCTGCGTTTCCCTCTGTTCCTTGTCGCGTCCTCCCTCATGGAGGTGTGGTTCTGTTCCTGTTTTGCTGCCTCGTCATAAACCTCAGTTTTGTATATTTTGAATTATTTTCAGTAAATAAACTCATCACCTACATTCAGTCCTGTTTTTTGAGTTCTGCTTTTGGGTCCACCCTGTTCGCCACACCACCCAACCGTGACATGGATAAGTAATGCTGGAAACACATTACTGCACAGATACTAGCAAAAACACCATTAGGATGTGGTGAAAAGGTTTCACCATATTTGCTCTGCACATGCATTATGTGCTCCAGAGATGGCAGAATTGAAATGTATGGCACTGCAATTCATTTTAATGGAGGTTATTATGCTCTAGAAACTCTGCAGAAAAAAGGCTCCAGTTGGCAAAGCTAAGGTTTTGAAGTATGCAGACATGTGGCACATGCTCAGATTGGAGCTGTGTGTGGCTGCTCAGACCCCTTTAGAATTACAACTGTTTTTGTGATTTCTTTTTTTTATTTCAAAGCACGCCACCACTGGACTCTAGAGCAGTGGAAACATGTTCTCTGGAGTGGACGAGCCTGAGTTTGTGAGCTAGGAATTTTCGCCAACATCAGTGTCTGACCTCACAAATGTGCCTCTGGAAGAATGGTCAAAAATTCCCATAAACACATTCCTAAACCTTGTGGAAAGGCTTCCCAGAAGACTTGAAGCTTTTATAGCTGCAAAAGTTGGGCTGACATATTAAACCCTATGGATTAACAATGGGATACCACTCAAGTTCATATGTGTGTGAAGGCAGTCAGGTGGATACTTTTGGCAATATAATGTATTTTTTTGGTGTTGATAGGAAAGGAGGGAGAGAGCAGGGGGAGCAGCACACAGGCCCAGGGCAGACTTGAACCCAGGCCTCTGCAGGGGCCTGGGTTGGTTTGTTCACCCAGTGAGTTACACCAATGCCCAAACATTGTGATATTTCTAATAATAAAAGAATTTGTCAGTGTATTACTCCTGCAGCTTTTCATAGCTTTTTTTTTTATGTCCACTGGTATAGCAAGGATAATGGAAAGTTACATATGAATCTGGAAACATGCAATTTTAACATGAACAGTACTGCCTTTTCCACTTCTAATCACTACATATTGTATAATGTTTTATAGTTACCATGGCTAACAGAAAAAGGTTACAAGATATATTGAGGTATATGTAGTTTGATGACCAAGCAACTGGAGCAGACATGCAGGCCATGGACAAACTTGCAGCCTTCAGGGATATTTGAACAATGTTTGTAGCACTGAAATATTTTCTTTTTGTGGATGTAGATATTATCTCTGTGTTGATGAACAGTTGGTAACCTTCAGAGGCAGGTGGTGTTTCAGGCAATACATCCCTTCAAAACTAGCCAAGTATGGCATAAGGATCTGGTGGAAGATGTGTTGCCAAAACTCCTATTTGCATAAAAATGAAAACTGGAAATAATTATGCTAGTATTGCACTTTTTCAACATTTATGCCTATTTATGTGTCACAATCATACTTGGTAGGGCAAACCAGTGAAATGGGAACATTAGCTCCACATACACTGGGAGTAAAAAAAACAATCACACATCTACCCGTACATGCAAACACACACAAAGGTTAAGAAACTCACCCTGAAGACAGAATTTTAGAGAAAGAGTCGGTCCTGATGATCCTCCCATCAACATCCATGGAGAGAAACGTGGGAGCCCATGACTGCCACATAAAGAAACACTACATGAACCAGCTGTCACCTTAATTCATTATTAATTATAGATTATTAGAAATGATAAACTTTGCCTTTTATAGCTTGAAATAAAATTTTTCTTTTGCACCTTTTCAAACTGTAGGAAATAGTAGGGGTCATCCTCGATGATGAGCATGTCGTACTTCCTGGCCAGCTATTAAAAAGAAGAGAGATTTAAATGGAAAATGACAGAGTGAATCTGCAGGGAAATCAGCTTCACAACAAGCTGTAATTAGCTGAGTCAATGCTTCACTGGTTGCTTTGAATGACTGTGACTGAAGAGAGTCAAAATCTACATTGCGCGCATGTATTCATCTCTGAGTGTGACTTTAGAAAGGAGGCATACCTCGTACACTTCCTTCTTCCTCTCTGTTGTCATGGAGGCACCAGTGGGGTTTCCTCCATTGGGGATGGTGTAGAGGATTTTTGGAGCGGTGCTGCCAGGCTTGTGGACCTCTGACGGATCCCATCGGGACAGGACTTCCTTAAGGGCTGCAGGTATCATGCCATGATGATCGCTGGCAACGTTTATACAGTTGCACCCGAGAGGCTGTAGCTGCAGAGGAAATGAGAGGGTCAGATGGTCACAGCACCTTGTGTTAGAGTGTTTGTGCTGTGCAGAAGAAAAGTGCTCTTACTGCTGCGAGCGTGCCCGAATACGTGGGTGCATCCAGAAGAACGTTGTCTCCGGGGCTAACCAACATCTCAAAAACCTGCACCAAAACCAGCAAACACACGAGGCTCAGAAACGTTATGAGCCACAATTAACAATGAATACACTTTATTTCATTTATAAATGCTGAGTTGTTTACCTGAAGGGAGAAGGGAAAAAAGTTTCATCAGGATCAATTTTAGGTTTGTCATATTTGTTTATTTTTTTGGCATTTAAGGCACAACTTATTTAACATTTCATAAATGTGTTTTTTAAAAGTATAAAATGATATTGCTGTTGTATTTCTTTTAGTTTTTTTATGTGTGTTACAGTGCACAGTAATCCCATGTATAATGGTGCTAATGTTTTACTGGACATATAAAAATGTGCTATAATAAAAAATATATATTAAAGTATAAAGATTACTACTTTAAAGCTGTAGCTGAAGGGTTTCAATGAATCTATGCTGTTCAGTTGAAGTGATGTCAATACCTTACAGAGTCCCTCTTGGCTCCCCGTCGTCACACACATCTCCATCTGACCTCTCTCAGGACTGTAGCTGGCGGTCGGTGGGTTGTGGAGGTTCTTCTGCAGGTCCTTCATCCATGTCAACAGCTCGGGTATTCTACACAGGGATGGAAATCGGGCATAAACAGATAAGACAAGAAAACCTAACTGCTGTCTAAA
This sequence comes from Archocentrus centrarchus, assembly GCF_007364275.1. NCBI lineage: Eukaryota > Metazoa > Chordata > Actinopteri > Cichliformes > Cichlidae > Archocentrus > Archocentrus centrarchus. Next base: position 18,707,581 of record NC_044363.1, read on the forward strand.
TTTCTCACCCATTAGAGGCAGAGTACTGCAGAGCCCTCTTCATCGCCACCTCATCGAAGGTGACTGTCTCCCCGTTCTTCACTGTGATGGATGCTGACTGGAAGGGGAAGGTGTTGGGGTTAGGAGCTCCTCCGGCCAAAGAAATCAGTGACGGAGGCGACCGCAGCTGCAGCTCAGCTTCATATGGGATCACACAGAGAAGATACTGAGATTTTCATTTAAATACATTTAAAACCTGCAGTTCAGCCTCCTGTTGTTTTGTCAGTGGCAACGTCTCAAAGCCATACATCATAGCAGGTCTCACTACCATCTTATGAAGCTTCCCTTTCACTCTTGCTGCTATTCTCATGTCACAAATCACTCCTGACACTCATTTCCACCCTGCCTGCACTCTCTTCTTCACTTCTGTTGTGCACTGCCTGTTGCTTAGGATGGTTGGCCCCAGGTATTGAAACTTGTCCACCCTCACTATCTCTGCTCCTTGCAGCTTCACCTGTCTCCCTCTAATTCACACACGTATTCTGTCTTGCTTCTGATGATTTTCATTTCTCTTCTGTCCATTGCATGCTTCCACCTCTCTAGGCTCTGTTCCACCTGCTCTCTGCTCTCATTGCAGGTCACAATGTCATCTGTGAATCACATTCACAAACATCACATCACAGAGTCTCCTGCCTGACCTCATATGTCAGCCTATCCATCACCACTGCAAACAAGAAGGGACTCAAAGCCGATCACTGATGTAATCCCCCCATACTTTGAACCCATCTGTCACTCCTATTGCACACCTCACCACTGTCTCACTATCCTCATACATTCTTCTCTGCCACTTCTTGACTTCCTCATGCAGCACACAGGTCCTCTCTTTGCACCCTATCATATGCTTTCTCTACATCTACAAAAAAGCCAATTTTCAGTTACCAGTTAACCTAAAATGCATGTCTTTTGGTGGGAGAGTACCCACACAGGAACAGGGAGAACATGCAAAGTCCACACACAAAGGGCCCATGTGCGCAGTGGGCCACCTTCTATGAGCCACTTCACCACCCAGAATTATAATGGCTGAGTTGAAAATAGTCTTGTCAGAAAAATAAACAGACATCTTTGATAAGTATCCCTTAATTTGATGTTTGGTAATTTTCCTTCCTCGTCTTTTCTGACTGCTTTTTTTTTTTTTACTAGTTTTGCATTTGGTTAGGGTCAGTGTCACTACTCATAGCTTGAGGTGATACCTGGACCCTACAGAGATTGCATAGGTAGTCCAACTCCTCCAGGATAGCACACCAATATGTGTCATTGCCAGAAGGTTACCTGTGTCTCCCAGCAATCTCAAGAGCATGGAGGAGATTCCAGGAGATGAGCAGTTACTCTAGGAGAGCTGGACAGGGTCGTAGAAGGTCCTTAACCCATCAGCAGGTATCTGCTCCTTTGTGCAAGGAGGAACAGGATGGGCACTAACAGAGCTCTACAAAATGACCTGCAGTAGGCCACTGGTGTGAAGGTCCCTGACCATTAAGAAACAGACTTCATGAAGGTGGCCCGAAGACCTGACATTCACTAGGGGGCTATGCGATCACTGCCTGGCACCGTGGAGCCTGACTGGCATTTGCCGTAGAATACCAGAATTGACAAAATCACAACTGGTGCCCTGTGCTTTTCACAGATGGAAGCAGGTTCACCCTGAGCATGTGGCAGTCGTGAAAAGTGTCTTCAGAAGCTGTGGAGAACATGCTGCCTGTAGCATCATTCAAAATGATCAGTGATTGATCAGTGAGTGGGTCAGTGATAGTCTGGGGAGGCATATCCATGGAAGGATGCACAGACTTCTACAGGTCAGGCAATGGCACCCTGACTGCCATTATGTACCTGGATGAAATCCTTGGACCCATTGTCAGACCCTACACTGGTGCAGTGGATCTTGGGTTCCTCCTGGTGCATGACAATGCCCAGCCTCATGTGGTGAGAGTATGCAGGCAGTTCCTGGAGGATGACTGACTGGCCCCCATACTCGCCTGAGCAAAATCCAACAGAACACCTCTGAGATATTTCAGTTCATCCAATGCTGCCAGGTTGCACCTGAAACTGTCCAGGAGCTTAGGAGATACCCCAGGACACCATCCGTTGTCTCATTAGAAACATGCCCCAGCACTGTCAGGCATGCACACGTGGGGGCCATACAAATTACTGAGTACCATTTTGAGTTGCTGCAAGGATGTTTCAGCAAAATGGACTAGCCTGCTGCATCATTTTTAATTTTGAATTTCAGGGTGTCTTTGAATTCAGCTGTCTGTAGGTTGATAATTTTAATTTACATTAAACGATGTGGAATGCTTTCATTCCTGACACATTACCCAAACCATGTCTATGGACGGATGTTTTGAGTTAAGTATCTCAAGATTTTGAGTTAATAAGTCAAAATTTCAAGTTCATAAGTTAAAGTTTTGAGTTAATAAGTCAAAGTTTTGAGTTAATAAGTTGAAAATTTAAGTTAATAAGTCAAAATTTTGAGTTGGCTCTGCCAATCAGGAAGCTCTGTGAAGGAATATCATTTCCTTGTTACCAATGAAGCAGGATGAGGAAGGCATCAGCTGTCCAACAGACACTGATTCCTTACATTTAATGGAGTTATTTGCTAGAAGGTATTCAAACCAGATGCCAATTTGGTCACATTTGCTATACACTGGTAGCTCACTGATACTGTCTGATACTGATACTGATTTTGAACGCACATGCGTTTGTGTCATGTGCTTCTGGATAACAAAGAAATTACCTTCTTCATGGAGCTTCCTGATTGGCCGAGCTAACTCATAATTTCAAGTTATTTTTTCAGAAATTAAAAATTTCAAGTTATGGATAGCAAAAAAAAATAATTTTCAGTGGTGGAAACAAGCTTCCATAAATATCAGTATAGATATCCTTGGGTTGTGTTTCTGACCTTTTTAATTATATAAACTAAATAAAACAGGTATAATACAGGTAGGAAAATAACCTGTTTAACTGTATTGTGCAGTCATGAAATTAAGGTCACCACAGACAGGAAGTGTGATAGATTAAAAGGAAAAATCCTGAACAAACTCAGGAGGCCGACAGATACAGCTTTAAAGCTATTTTAAACCGACAGAGCAGGTAAACACTAAACACAAGTCCTACTAAGGGCATCAATAAAGGCTCTATTCTGTATTAATTACATAGTCATAATTAAAAGTGATTAGGAACACTATTACTATTTCATGCCAAAATAACTACTTATAACAGGTGCATTAGTCATGCTGTACAACCGGATTTGTGTATATTAATAAATAAAATTACTCACTCAACATCCTGATGGTGGAAGGCTTTCTCGCTGCACTGACAGCTGTCAGAAACCGAGCGTAATTCATGATTCCTGCCAAATTATAAGGTGAAAACTATGAATTGTTCCCCTGGCACAGCGGGGCTATCTGTGCACTCAGTTTACACCTGTCTCCAAAGCCCTGCAGTGAGGCATTTACCCGGTTTCTCGAAGCTAAAATATAACTGCAGTTCTAAACTGAGCCAATGGCTGCATGTAACGGCATGTAACGTAAAAATAGATTAATAAATAACCATGAACCAGCGTTAAGGTGAGCTAGGATACACACACACTGTGGGAGGCTACAATGAACACAGGAAATACACTTCACCAATATAAATAATTATTTCAGCTGTAGTTACGACGTTAACGCGCCCTCACTTGTCTCTGCCGTGTAACTGACCTTGCACGTGGCAGAATAGCCGCGGGGGTTTCTGGTCAATGTATTTCTCAATTTTCGTTCGGCGATCTTCGGTGTCCGTTTCCTAAACTACATTACCCGAGATGTGTTACAGAAAGAAAAAAAAAAAATCAAACAAATTAATACCTGGCTGCAGCAATGTCAGGAGTCTTGAGCGACAGTCGTCGGTGAAGGGTTATTCCTCTGGTGCCCGCTAGGCCGCAGTGAAACACAGGAAAGCGGAAACGGCCGGAAGGCAGCGAAGAAGTCGAATAACCGTGTTGTTCAGCATGTACCCGGAAAATTTAGATTAAATAGTTAAGGTCTATAATGAAGTAGTTTATGCGTTTTGTAGCATTTTTACTCTCGGAAATTGATAACTCTGAATTCCTTGTAATTATTTGAGCCTTTTAAAGTTATCTGCAGTTGTTAGACGCTAGCAGAGCAGGCTGAATGAGGCCGCTCGGTGTTTAGCGTTAATGTTTGTTTACTGAGGTTTCGGCTGCTATGTAAGCTGCTTTCGTGCCGTCGTTTCAATGGGGAAAAGGAAAGACATGATTCACCCCAGATTTCTCGGTGAGTATGTGAGACAGTTCACGTTTGTAATTCTACGTTTTCGCATGCTGTTGTGGTATCCTTGCGCTGAAATAAACACGCGGTCTCCAGGTTGTTCGGTACGTTTGTTTAGCCCTCACTCCAAAGACTACAGCCTCCAGAAAGGTAGTTCAGCCTCACTGAGCCTCTAAATATGAGGACGGCCTCCGTTTTAGCAATAAACTGGAGGCTGTGTGTGTTTTCACAGTTTGGGGGGTGTGGAGTGGGGTGGATAACAAACAGGAAGTGTGGCTGATGTTTTGAAATGCAGCTTAAACAGATGTTTACAGGAGAAACATTTTCAAAGCTCAGACTGGATTGGAAAACCCTGGCAGTGTACTTTGTACATGTAAAGAGTTGTATGTGTTTCTCACAGCGGGTTGAAGTAGAAAAGAGCCGGCTGTGTTTGTTTATTTTTTAAATCTTCCATCATTAGAGTTGTTGATCAGTTGTGAGTTGACAGGAGGCTGAGCTGAAGATGCTATGAATTTCACTGGGAGTGACCAGAATGGACGGGATTATAAATAAGTAGATGAGAAGGTCAACTCAGGTTGAGCTGTTTGGAGCCAGAGTTAGAAAGGCAAGGCTGAGATGGTTTGGACATGTTCAGAGGAGGAATAGTGGATATACTGAATGTTGAAGATGGAGCTGCCAGGCAGCAGGAAAAGAGGAAGACCACAGAGGAGGTTCATGGATGTAGGGAAGGAGGACATGCAGAGGGTTCAGGTTCTCAATCAAATGGTGGAGAGACCCAGGTATTTAAACCCCTGTGGGCGTAGTCCCCTGAAGGTGGTTATGACCCTCTGTTGTTCATGTGCATAATCACATGTGCCAAAGTGTGAATGGAGACGTGAGTCATTTCAATCAGTGGTTTCAGATGAAACAAATATAGGACTTCACTCCAGTGTTTCATGTGACCTGTTGAGGTCACTGGAACAAAGGTGTGAATGGGGGTTGAGACGTCTGGGAAGGGAGCTCAGGACAGCACTGTAAGCGGGGGAAAGTTGGTGACGTAATCCACCTCCTCTGTTCAATGATGGTTGTTCACAGTGGACATAGATGGCTTATTTTTTATTTTACTCCTCTTTAAATACCTGGGTCTCTCCACCATTTGGTTGAGAACTGAAGAAGCCTTTTGGATGAAAGGTGAAACGTCTTCAAGAAACAAATAGAAGTCCAGTCGCCTTTTTTTTTCAAGCTCCAGAGACTATGACCTGGATGACTGAGAGTCTACACAGACATTGAGCTAGCAACATTTGTTATTTACTTAGGTTGCATTATCCTTAAAAACTATCTTTTAGGAAAGCTATAAATTAATCACTCAGTTTAAAAGAGATTTTACTAATGATGAACTGTAATAACGTAATTGCAATTAGTTGGTATAAATCAGCCATTGGTGAGTCTGCAAGTAGTTGCAAATTTAAGAATAGATATTCAAAATATTATATCTAAACCAACTGATACGTTGCCATTATCAATTCTGCACACAGTGAATTAGAAAAAGCTCCACTGCCATGAGTCTGGCATCAGTGTTTTGCAATGAGCAGCTGTCACAAAATAAAGCTGCTTTCAGTGCTCTCTTATTCTCCTCCCAGGGTCGAACCAGGGATCTTTTGCTTGTTAGGCAAATATGTAAACCACTATATTGTCAGAAAATATTATTAAATAAATATTAAATAAATTGTTAAGTTGGAGGTATATGATTCCAGTTGATTGGGAAATTAACCGGTTCTCGATACCTGTTCAGTGTGGCTGTGTGTAACATGTTTAGCAAACATTTTGTTTTTGAAAAGAAATCCTAATGTCACAGGTCGTATGTGTTTTAAGCTCATCCAGCCCAAGGACCGTTGACCCTACACTGTGGCGAGGTGTCTGTTGTCCTTCCACAGTTCACACAGTTTGCCATTTTACCGGCATTAACTGGTGAACTGTGATGGATCATGAGCTAGATGAGCTACTAAGTCACTGATGTTCTGGCTTTGTGGTTTTGATCTGTGCTTTCGTCCCGTCCTGTGCAGGTGATGGCGGCTCCAGCTTGCACAACGCTCACAAGCGTAAACACAAAAAACACAAGAAGCACAAGAGGAAGCACCACAGCTTCCCTGAGGCTCCGGAGCCCGAGCCTGTCGCGGTGCCTCGGCCTCCGCCTCAGCTCCGACTCAAGATCAAACTGGGAGGACAGACGCTGGGGACCAAGAGGTGAGCTGTTTGAGTCCAGTTTCAGTATCAGTAACTGTTCATTGATCAGTTTGATCAGTCGGTTAAAAGGGTTTTGTGCACTCCAGTGTTCCCACCTTCACCGTCCACCCCGGTGTGGCTCGTCCTCCCTCGCCATTAATGATCATTGATAACGACGTTGATGATGACGAAGATGATGATGACGACGAAGATGACGATGATGAGCCCTCTGTACCTCTGGAGCAATATCGGGCCTGGCTGGGTGAGTTAGTGTATATATAGTAGCGGGGATTATCTGGGCATCAGGTGGGTCTTAAATCAGCATGGTTGACATTTTATGGATGAAACCATGAAGTTCTTTTTGCTTTTTTTTTAAATTAAGTGTATATTTCCAATGTGTGAACTTGTTCACCCACATGGCAATAAACTTCATTCATTCTCATTCTCATTCATTCATTCATATTAGACATAAATGATTGCTAATTGCTGCTTGTATAAACCTCCTTGAAAAAAACCTGTTAAGTATAAAAACTAAGTCTTCTCTTTGAACAGGAAGTCATTACTTTGTTACATATTTGTTACATACTTTAAAAAGTGTCACAAAAAAATTAAAAGGCACAATAGGCAGGAAAATATTTCTTTGTAACATGAAAGTGTTTGTTTTTGTCTGACAGTTTTCTTAATTGTTGCTTTTTTGTGAGAAATGCTGCATATTTGTCTCCAAAGTGTAGAGAAATTCAGAGTTAAACAGATCAACTTTTAAATACAGTAGTTGTCATTAATGCTGTCTGTTGATTCTCACATATTTTATAATTCCACCTTGCTGTTTTTCTTTGTCTGATTTGGTTGTGAACTAAATATTTTTGTGCCAAACAAGCAATTTCACCGTGTCACCTGGATACGATGAACTTATAAAAGAAATTTAACATTTTCTGATATTTATAAACTAAACAACTAATTGTGGATTTAAAGGAATACTCCTTACATTAATCAATAATGAATGTAATCTGCCTGCATCCCTACATAACTCCAACTTTAGAGCTGAGACTTACAGGCACTGATGTCTGACCATCTGCTGATGGTGCAGAAAGCATTTTGAGATGTATTTTTTGTGCAGATTCCCACAAAGCTTCACATTTACTCATTATGCAGTGAAAGTGAAGGGAAATGGTTGATGTTTATTGTGTATTAGCCTTGCAATAAAGATAGTGTATCTTGATTGCCTTGTACCAGATGAAGACAGCAACCTGGCCACGTCCCCTCTGCCAGACATGGACTCAGACTCCATGCTGGGCGGACCCGTGGACGAGGAGGAGCGGTGGCTGGACGCTCTGGAGAAGGGCGAGCTTGATGACAATGGAGAGCTGAAGAAGGAGATTGATGAGTCTCTGCTCACTGCCAGACAGGTGAGAAGCAGATACTTAAAAAAAAAAAAAAAAAAATCGAGTGTTTTGTTAGCATTGTAGAGCTAGTTTTTAATCACCTGTACCACACTTTCATATGAGACGACTTCCAGCATAATGTAGCTTAAAACATGTTTTTGCTTATCTTCCCCCCTCAGAAAGCTTTGCTACACAAGCAACAGAGTCAGCCTCTCCTGGAGCTCCCCATGGGCTACAAGGAGAAAGAGATGACTGCCGAGATGATGCAGAAGCGGGAGGAACGTGCCCGAAAGAGACGCCTGCAAGCCGCCAAGAAGGCTGAAGAGAACAAGAACCAGACGATAGAGAGACTGACGAAGACCAGCAAGGCCAAGATCAAAAGCATGAAAGAGAGGAAGTCCAAGCAGAACCAGTGTCCCATGGTTCGGTACAGTGACTCCGTGCAGGGAATGGCCATCTCCTTCCCCGCTGGGGTTCCTGCTCCGGCTCCGGCCCTTCCCTGTCCTCCACCTCCGGCCCCAATGAACTGCGGTGTGAGTGGGTGCACAAACCTCAAGAAGTACTCCTGCTCCAAGACTGGAGTTCCTCTCTGCAGCCTTGAGTGCTACAAGAGGAACCTGCTGCTCGTGCAGAATGCAGCATGAACCTCGGACACGGGTTTATGTTTGTGGATGGATTTTGGTTCGGTTTCTAACACACTGGGATATGACGATGGCATTTGTGAGTGAATGGACACTCATGGCTCTGAGGTGACTTTATCAAAATGCTTTTTTTCGTGTGTACATGTGTCATAATAATGATTTTCTGTGCTTGTCCAATTATGTACAAAATCTAAAAGATTAAAATCTGTGTACAAATCAAATATTTGGTATTTTTGATATGGAGAGCATGTTGCTCATAAAGTGCATCTTTTTTTGAGAGTTTTGAGACCCAGGCTCCGTTTCCACTCAGTTTTCATTTTGTGAATAATGTGAAGAAAAGAAAATTGCCATCAGCAGCAAATAAATTAGTCTGGAAACAATGAAAAATCATTTTTAATGTCAAATAACATCATTCATTAATGTAACAAATGAGTCTATTTCCGTACAAAACTGTACAAAGTTTAAATTAAGTAACAATGAATGCATTTTTACTTCGCTGTAAACAGTTTGTGAAATCATTCACTACACCCCTACGTGCCGAGTCAGCGCGGAGATGCATGCAGCAGAATCATTTTTATCGGTGCAGCTGCAGGAAGGTCTTGCGTGAGGTTTTACACTATGGTGTCTTGAGGTATTCACTGACTGAGTGGATTTTCATGTGCTCATTAAGGACCCTGGACACATTTCATACATGCAACAAGGCACAAAACAGCAGTCAGTCTAATATCACTGCTGAATGTCACACTCTGCTGTTATCTGCAGAAAATCATCCAGAAAATGGACGAGTAATTAAAAAAAAAAAAAAAAAGAAACCAGCTCCCTACATTTACACTCCTATGGGTCCAACAGGCGTCACAATGTGAATCATCTTCCTGAGAATGCAACGGATGCTTCATTGGTAAAAGAAGTCTTAAATTTTGTGTTCATCACTGTCACTCAACCTATGAGGAGGAGGAGGGCGATGTGTCACAAAGCCAAACCAAAGGAGAGCCTGAAGGCCATTTCCACGGGAACCTCGGGGACCGAATCGTGGAAGCAAACGTAAAACTCCTGAGGAACGGGCTCCAGCAGCATGCGTCTGAAAGCCAAAGGAAATGAGATACGGAGGTGAGAACGATGCCTGAAACGGTTCAGTGGCACGTGTTCAAAAAAAACCCTCAGGTGGAAAAGAGAAACATTCAAGTTAATGGTATAAATAGACGCAAGAGCTCAGTTAGTTTTAAAATTGTTCCCCTGTGAGCATTCCTTACAAATCCTGTTTTAACTCCCTCTCTGATCTGCCTGCCCTCTTCTCTTTAACTTACTGAGACTGGGAGTCTTTCCAGGATAAACACAAAGCATTAGCAGCAGGTCCAACATGAAGTTTCCCGTCCCTCCCTCTGTTTCACTGAACACACTGCACAATGCTTTGTATTCATTTCAGCCATAAACCAGCAGACTGATGGGAAAACAGGATTACTGGAATTCTAAATGGGACCAAGACTGGCTTTATCCTCCAGTAATATTATTTATTAAAGTTATATTCAGTTTTTGCTGCTCGATCATTCCAGGTGAAGACAGAAAGTTGAATAGTTGCGTCCCCAGATGAGGACTCAACCTGAGCAGACTTCATTGCCCCAGCTGCAGAATCTGAAACATGTAAAACTCTGTGGATTAAAAAAAAATAAATAAACAGTGGATTTTCATCAGAGTGGAAGCTGACATACCCAATGACCCAGTAAGTCATGGTGGGAGCTGGTTTCCTCTGGTCGGTCCAGTTTTCAGGTTTACACTGAAACAGAACCCCGTGCTCTTTGACGGGACCCAGACCCCAGCCGCCGCCCTGCGGCCTGTCTGCTGCACGGCGGCTCTACGGGAAAGAAAATCACACTAACAATTACTCGATTCATTCAGCACGTTAATGCATACAAGACTGGAGTGGTGGCCTAGGGGAGAAGAAGAGGGTTCGTCACTGAGAGGACCCTGGTTCAATCCTCGGGCTGGCACCACTGTGGGTCCCTGAGCAAGCCCACCCCCCCAGGTTGCTCCCCGGGCGCCCTTTGGCTGCCCCCTGCTCCATGCTGTGCTGTGTGTACTACATACTCCATGTGTGTGATGGGTTAAATGCAGAGAATGAATTTCACTGCATGTAAATGTATGTGACAAATAAAGCTCTTTCTTCTTCTTCTTCTTCAAGACCATTAAACACATGGTGAATCTGCAGGAAAGGGGTTTCCTTTGACCAAAGTGGACCTTATTCTCTCCATATTGGGTATATTTGAGTAATATGTCTGTGTAGATTCTCAGTCATCCAGGTCATGGTAGTCTCAAGAGCTTGAAAAAAGGCAACTGGACTTGTTACATTTTTTGAAGAGGGTTCACCTCTGACCCAAGAGGCTTTTTCAGTTCTAAAACCTAAAGGTGGAGAGTCCCAGGTATTTAAACCCTAGTGGGGGTTGTCCCTTTGGAGGTGCTTGTTGGCCTACTATTAATCATGTGCGGCATCACATGAGTCAAGATGTGAAAAAAGTTGTGGCTTATCGCCACCAGGGGTGAGACCCTGCCCCACCCTAGCATGCGAGATCACCTGAATAAGGTGTGAGTGGGGGTTGAGACACTACATATCCTACGCAAACAATTGAACAAACTAGATTTATTCATCAAAATCCCAACAAGAAATACAGAGATGTAGATTTTATAACCAATTTCACAAAGCTTCACCGCCCGCCTGTGACACAACACATCAAATCGGTAGTCCAGCTGCTGCCAAACAGAAGTCTGTTTCTGACAAAACTAACCTGGCTGTAAAGAAGTGAATCTTCATCTAATTCTGAATGTTTTCGCTCTTAAAATTGGAACTAAAATTCTCAGTTGAGAGCCTTTGTGATGGTCTCCAGTCAGAAAGCTTACACTTAAAAAAAAACTTTTTTTTCCCCTCGGTCTGCTGTCTCACCCTGGCCGGCAGACTCTGCTGGAAGGCGGCTCGTATGGAGAGGCAGCAGTGGTGGAAGTTGCGTATGAGCTGCGGGTGAATGGAGCCGCTCAGCTGAGCCACTTCTCTGTGAGTTGGAGCGATGAAGATGCCCTGCACGGTTTCCATCAGGACGTAGTGGAACAAGGTGTTCTCTGCACCCGATGTTAGTCTGTCACAAACACAAGACTCAGATCAAACTTAAGAAACTGTGTTTTTAGCAGATTAATAAAAGTAAATGTGTAAGAGGTCACTTACTTCATGGTGTTATACATCTCCTCTGTCTCCCTCTCAGTCAGGGTCTTCTTCAGGGTGCCCAGGTAAAAAGGGTTCGGGTGCTTCATCCTGGGTATCTGATAAAAAACATACACAAGTACATCAAAACATCAAGGTTAAATTAAATATTCTTTTTAAGTGGCTGAAGGGTAATCATAAAGAAATTCCTCACAGGCAGATTTACAGAAACATACAACCCACCCACAATTTTCCTATTAAAAAGAAAATCTAGCAATATGCTTTGAATTCTTGAAGTGTGTTTGGTTCATAGAATTCATCCAGCTTTGTTCCCTATAACTCTGATTTCTTTGTGAGCAGCTGGCTTGCTGCAAAATTTTGTTTTTGGCCAGGAACAATTTGGGCAAGTTTTCTACCTACAGAGGAGCTCTGAGTAGCCAAACCTTGTTCAAAACATCTGTGCTCAGCATTTTTTTGTCCTTTATGTGCAGGTTTATTAGAAAATAAATGAGATGTTTCACATCCTTTAACAAACTGATATTGGCAAACAGATGAAGAAACAAATGAAACAGGAACAAATATAAACTCCTTAAAAGATTACAGGTGCACCTTAAAGAGCCCTCCGCTGCCTCCACTCCCATCAGACCCTCCAGACCCCATCGAGTCCCGCCGCCCCCCGAGCTTCCTCGCAGAGTCCGGTGTGGAATGCGGACTGAGGCCTGGAGCCACTGATGAACTGGACCCCGACCCAGCATCCATCTGCCCCTCGCTCCCGCTGTCTGACAGGCTCCTCTGCAGGCTGGCCCTCCACGACTTCTCCCCGAACAGGCTGCGGCCTCTGGACCCTGATGAGGAGCCTTTAACGGCACTGGCAAGCTTGCTGAAGACGGGGGAGGAGGAGGCCAAGCTGTCGAGACGGTCGCGGGCCGAGGCAGCAGGGAGGAACCAGTCGGCACAGGACAGGCAGGGAGCAGGCGGAGCATTTAAACGCTCTTCAATACCTGCCTCCAACACCTCCAACTGCAGCAGGGTGGCTTTCACCTGGGGGCCAGAACAAGTCAGACCTTTAGATTAATGTAACAGATTTTTCTTGCATTGACTGCACACTACAGGACAAATGAAGCACATCATGGCAGGAATTTACATTCAACTTCAACAAAGCCCACCTGATCCACGTAAACACAATCAGGTCCTGGAGAGCCCAAAGCTGGGGAAGCACAGCCGCCTGCTTCCAACAGTACACACTGCATAAAGTGTCTCTGAGGAGAGGGGGAAAGAAAAACTGGAAAATGATGTCATGAAGAAACATTAGCATCAAGAGATATTTCCACATAACGTGCACACTGGGAGATGGGCAATGTAGACACTGATTAGATGGGGCACAATTACAGTCATGGTAAAAAGAAAGTACTCTGTCAGCTCTAAGGTTTTAAATATCAGGACAAAGTAAAATCATCTGGTCCTTAGCAGCTGCTAAACCTCAGGTGTTGAAGAACACACTACAGACTCCACTGTAAAATTATTTCCTTCACAAAGACTAAACCAAACTGCAGAAGCAGTGTACGAAAAACTAACTACACCCCATGATTCAGCAGTTTGTAGAATCACCTTTAGCAGCAATAACTTGATGTAATCATTTTCTGTATTGACTTTTTTTAAAATCAGCCTCTCCCATTGTTGTGGAGAAATTCTCGCCCACTCTTCTTTACTGTGTTGTTTCAGTTCATTGAGGTTTACAGGCATTTATTTATGCACAGCTCTCTGAAGGTCCCAACACAGCATTTCAGTCAGGTTGAGGTCTGGACTTTGGACCATTGCAGCACTTTGATTCTTTTTTTTTTTTTCCTCAGCCATTCTGTAGTAAATGTGCTGCTGTGTTTGGGATCATTGTCCTGTTACACAACTCGGTTTAAGCCAAGTTTGAGCTGTCAGCCGGACGGCCTTGCATTTGACTCTAAAATAATTTGGTATACAAAGGAGTTCATGGTCGACTCAGTGACTGCAAGGTGCCCAGATCCCACGGCTGCAAAACAAGCCCAAATCATCTTCCCTCCACCACCGTGCTGACAGTTGGTCTGAGGTGTTTGTGCTTATATGCTGTGTTTGGTTTTCTCCAGATGTGGCACTGTGCATTATGCATTATCAGACATCTCCACCATGGCTTTGCATGAGTGAAGAAATAATATATGCAATGTTGTCAAGTGCACTGCACCAAACCAAAATCCAAGTAAGGGTCTCAGAGAAGAGAGCCACCCCATTAAATGATCTGTGAGCACTTATATAGAGCACTGGTACACATTGGGCCCAGCTGTTGCCAGTGTCCCTGATTGGAAACGAGCCACACCAGCCCTCCAATGCTTGCATGAGACCTGCTACACAAACAGGCCAAAAGGACAGCAGGGCAGAAAGGTTCGTCACAGGCTTTTATAGAGGCGCTCACACTTGCTGATGATCATTTAATGCATTTGATTACCATGACCTGGCTACTACTTACCCTTTTATTTCCTATGGATGTTCCTCTCACATGTCTTCAGAATTTTGGTTAAGTTTTTGTTAAATAAATAATGATCTGGTGTAATATGTTTTGTATTTCATCTGAAGTTGTACTTACACAAGTTTAAGATTAAACCGCTGAGGACCAGATTATTTTTTTCTCCTGATTTGTAAAACCTTAGAATTTAAAGTGGGCGTGTTTTCTTTTTACTAGGACTGTTTAAGAAATCACACAGAGAAGTAATTTTGTTGGTAAGTCAGAGAGATAAATGTCAGAGGGGCACATATGAAGCCATAATTTCTACAGTTTAGACCCATCTATGGATGGTTTACTGGACTGTTGGTAACTTAATGTCTTCTTGTATGTGGTTAAAAAAAATATATACTGCCATGAAAATAAATCCACTCTCCCACTTTGAGCCATGTAAACAGCTCATGCAGATTATGCCATGCATAAAAATGCCACGTCTCTGACAGCACGGCTGTGTCTGCACTCTGCTGCTTTCTGTGTTGTTCACATGACATTAAAAGTCATTGTGAAAATTATCTTTTCACAGGTGTTACTACATGCTTGGATCATTATGAATTTATTACAGTTACCAGGATCACTCGTGTTAACATCAAAGTAATAATAACACAGACATTTTTCTGGCTGTAATAATACGCCTCTTTTCCAGCTCAACCTTCACGCTCATATGTTCCTTACCAGCCCCACAATGAGAAGGAAGTGCCGCCCTTGTGCCTGGCTGTAGCCCGGCGCAGCTCCGTTAGCCCTCTGCTGGGGAAACACCTCTCTCCAGATGACCAGCTGACCCACGCGCTGCTCTGATGCCAGCGGCAGCAGGCAGTAGTGCTGGCAGTACAGACACACATCCAGCAGGTCCTCCTTAGGCAAATGATTGGCAATCAGGTAGGACTGGGAGGGGAGAGAGTGGAAACATGAGAGAATAAATCACCATCTCTTATCACATTAGTTAATAATTTAACAGCATAATTGGTTTGTAAATTTGCTGCTGAGCCATATAACACACTTATCGTGTTATCCTGTGTGAAAGGCCATCATGTGTACACAATCACTGTTATCTGGACAACAATAGCTGTCTAGACATTGAGTTGAGCAAATAAACACGAAGGCTGCTGGCGCTGAAGCATGCACGGTACCTGTTTTGATTATGAAACTTACCTTATAGAACAAACAGGAGCCGAGAATTACATACAGACGCCTCAGGCCGAAAAAATCCTCAGACTGGAAAAGCATAAAAAAACAGATTAAACAAACAAACAAACAAACAAAGCCATATTTAAGGTTACAGCAGTGAGGTGGCACAAATGTAGTCTGACAGTGTGTCAGTGGTGCTCTACATAATGATCACTTAAAAGCTGTAAGGAGTAACAGCATCTACAGTGGCTCACTTCACTGCTCCCAAGCAGCAATAAAACTGGGTAACACTTTCCACATTTGTCTTGTATTTGGGTTTAAACGATGTTTTTCTAGTTCTGCACATGTAAGAAAAACTGAAAATATCTATTTTTGATCCCCAAACTTTGCTCTTGTAGTTCGGAGAATGATTTCACAAATTTGTCATTTTCTCATATAATGCCAGTTATAGTTTATGTTTTAACCTCTTTGCAAACTGATGTCTCTTCAGAAATTGCCTATAAAAAAAAGAATAAACCCTAATCCTTCACGCAAATCAAGAAAAACTAAAAAAATTAAAAAAAACATTTTTAATTCTAAAATTTGTTCCAGAGATTTCAAAAACAAATCTTTGTGCCTTTCAAATTAATGTTTGTTGTTTTGTGTCCAAAAAAAAAAAGCAAAAAATTGTGAAATTTAGCTATTTTGGAGGGGAAAAAAACAAACAATCTAAAATCCACAGAAGCAAAGTTTAACAGGAATAATGGAGATTTTCTATTGTTTACAATAACGCTTGCTTGTCACTGACAAACATCATGTTATATTGTGTAATCCATCTCTGATCTGTTAGCGCTGCATGTACAAAGGACAGACCAGACACCATTAGCTTCTCATTAAAAATACACACAGAGAACACACAGAGACATGAACAGCTTTCTATAAATAGGCTGACCTTCTCCCTTCCACTGAGCAAGACAGAAGACAGATCACATCTCAGCAAACACGTACACATGCTCAAGTGAAAGCCTCATAACGCTGGCATTTCTTTGCCCAGGTAAACATCACTGATTTGTAGCTCACTGTAAAAACAGTATGGAGCTTTACTTGTGCAGGAACACAAGTGTGAAGTTGGAAAACCACGAGTTTTTAATTTTTTTATTTTGATATTTCTTACCATTTCTCCAAAGTCAGAAGACTCAAAATCAGACAGAACTGTATCCACCTCCATCTGCGGATAAAAGAACACAAAAAAAAGTATCAGAAGACTGAAGGTGCTTTAAGTAATAATATCAAATGTGCTCTTTCTCATCAATCCACCCACTGTGATTGTTGAGTCCATTAAAATTTCACCTGATTTAATAAATAAATAAAAACCCAGCAGGTGTTGTTTTTAATACTGAACACAAGAGGGCACCAGAGCTAAACTAACAGACAAAAGCAACAGAAGCAGTAAGAAAAAGAAAAGCAGTAGTGCTGTATTTATTGATCCATAACAACATTATGACAGAAGAAACTTCACATTCACCGATGCAGCAGCATACCTTGATTTCTGGGGGCAGCGTGAGCCATCGAACCGCCGGCAGTCCATCGAGGAAGAGGGTCCCTGAGATGTCGGGTGGAGGTGCTGGGGAGGAGCCTTCCCTCAGACGTGAGGGTTGGATGAGCTGCTGGAAGAACAGGCAGAAGAAATGGTCCAGCCTGGAAGCGTGGTCCACCTTACAGAAAGCACTGCAGGGGACACGATTAGATTAGACGTCTTTAAGCCGACCTATTACGCTCTTCCCTTGTTTCTGCCAATTATGATGTCAGCGTATACACAAGCAATCATGTGAGCCCAAAGCTCAGCACCTCAGAGTGCTTCAAATTCTCGAAGCCCCCACCCATCTGCTGTTCAAACCTTCTGTTTACAAGTGGCAGCCAATCAGAGGAAAAGTGACTTGAAAGGGAGAGGAGCTAAAGATTGTAATTTCAGACAGTGGATGAACTGAGAGGCTGCATCAAGGCCCAGCATAGGGCAAATAATGCTTATTTTAAACTGTGCATTATTTAAAGTTATTCTAAAAGAATCCAGAAATAAAAGTATGGAGCTAGAAATGAGCTCCATACTTTTTTTTTTAAGGTCCCCTTAAAAAAAAAAAAAAAAAGAAAAAAAAAAAGAAACACGCACATGAGAAGATACTTGAGAACAAAGTAAATCCAGTTGACAAATTGAGGCAATAATGACTTTGCGGGGAAGGTTTTTGCTTTAGAGGACACGTTACTTTGATTTCAGCATATTTTGCATAATGTGGAAAAAATGGCAACCAGAAAGAGGAAGTTCAAACCACCTCTCCACAGGACCGAAGGAAAGCCAACACTGACCAACCTGTCTAAGGAGCCGTACATCACTTTTAGTGTGCGGACTACATCTCCCACCACCGTCTGCAGATACAGCAGAGGAACCCTGCAGGGAAATGGAAAAAGTCATAACAGAGACCTGGCTAAACATCAGCCTCAGCAGATCTATCAAGCTTATCAAATATTTGGACTAACAGCCAGAAGCCACAAAGAAAAACATTTTTATGGCAGTGATTTTTCTGCTTGTGGGTGTTCTTCAAAAAAATAAAAAATAAATAGATAAATCATTCCATAACTTCCAAGCATGAACGAGATGGTCAGTGGTCAGACTGACCTGGCTGCTACAAACGAAAAGGTGGCTAATGTGACTCATCTCGACAACCATTTTACGACCACGTGCTTCTTAAAAAGGCCTTCATCTGGCCAACAAAGGACAAAGAGAAGCACATGGTAAAGTTAAAAGTGAGGAAAAAAAAAACAGCCGGTCCTTTCCGATTGTTTTTACAGATTGTGCTCTTAAATCTTTCCTTCTTTCCAAAAATACTTTATTTCTGGAGCACAGGTCATGCTCAGAGAATTTATTACCACATCAGTGTCAGGGCCCTGGTTTAAAAAACAAAAAAAAAGATATATGTGAAAAATTCATGTCAAATTTAACACCTGTCATGTGGTATCAGCGTGCGTATTATCTACACAGCATGTCAAGTGTGTCTGCAGTTGACCTCACAGTATAATAGACTGTATGTAGTGTGCGTTTGTGTGTGCGTGTTTAATGCTGCCTCAGTCTACCTCTCAGCAGGAAGGCCTATGACCAGCAGATTGTTGCTGTCTTTCCAGTAGCCAACATGTACCAGATGTTTGCCGAGCAGGAGAGACGAGCTAGGAGAGAAAAAGTGGAAGGATCACAATGTGAGAGACGATGAAATGTGTGAAAAGTTTTCTGAGCTCTGATGTTTTCATCTCCATAAACTGTGTGGATGTTCAAAATATTCAAGAATAAATCAGTAGAAAAGTCAGGTTTCGGGTTTGCTACTATCAGGTACTTTCAGCTGGTCCCTTAATCCCACGGGGTCGCTACAGAGGATGGATTTGCACATTGGATTTGGCACAGATTTTACACCAAATGCCCTTCCTGAGGCAACACTCCCTCATTTATCCAGGCTTGTGCGCCCATGAAGCTGGGTTTGTGTCTCCTCCCGATCTCGAATCAGGGATCTTTTGTGTGTTAGGTGAGTGCGTTAACCACTACACCATTGAGCCGCCTACTTGGGGGGGAAGTGACTACAAAAATAAAGTGGAAGCTTATTCATATTAAAACTGGGTTCATTACAAGCGCAGTTAGATTAACACCTACATGAAGTGCGGCTGTAAAAAAAGAAAAGAAAAAAACAAAGTATATTTATGTTCACACTGCATCTTTCTTTGTGAGGATGATTCTAAAAACACATCGGACAGCAGCGCAGCTTTTGTTTTGTTTGTGAGGTTTGGTGGCTCGGCTGTAGGAGGGAGAGGTGGGGCAGGTTGGTTAAGGGTGGATCAAGCCGGGGAGAGCGGCACACCTGGCGTGCAGTTACCAGTCATGCGCTCTCCTTTATAGTGGGTGCGGCACCGGAGGAGAGTAACGTGGGACCAGTGGAAGGCAGTGAGAAGCTAGGCTGTCTGTAAACACAGCGAGCTCCAGCCGGGCAAACCGTGGGAGCTGTTTTGAATCGTAATTAGTGTAAATAAAGCAGAGTGTGTGACAACAGACCATTGCTGTCTGTCGTCAGTAAGGAAAACACCATTTTTGCCCGACACTGAAGAAGACTTACTGGATAAATAAAAATAGTTTTTGACACACTGGTGATTAAGAATATTATTTTTCACTGCTTTCCTATAATTTGTGAGCAAGTTAAAGTTCAAAATTAACATTTTCTTCATCCATTTTACTTTCCTACCTGATGATCCGCCCCCCTGTGACATTCTCCAGCATGTCACACAGAGTGAGGAAGATCCCCCTCACTCCTTTGAGCTGGCTGGATGCTTCAGACACCGGGTACTGGTACAAGATTTCCTCCTGCGGACACACACACATACAGCAGTCTGGAATTTTTGGTTTAAAGGGGAAAAAAAAAAAACTGCGTGTTGTTAAAATTACACATGTGCACAGAAAAACAAAACAAAACTCTGGTTAGTCTTTCAATAGCAAAATGTGAAGTATCTGTTTTTGGATGCTGCAGCTACCAAACACTCTGTCTGTTATAAATTATGGACAGAAAAGAAGAATGAATGGATGAGCCACAACGCAACAATGTCCCTTTGGTTCCAGAAACCAACCAAAATGTGTCACTTTAAAGACGAATGTTTCCAAACATATTTTACATACTTAACTTTCTGGTGCTGGAGCACGCACGGGAATTTAACTCTCATTTGTGAGCTGCACACAGTTAATTTTCAACCAGTTTCACTAGAACTTTTATTTCTGCAACTGCAAAAATCTACAGGTCCAAATGCTGCAGAATGATGCAACACAGAATAAGAGTGCTCTGGGCAGATCCAGCATATTGTTTGTGATATTAGTATTCCTCCCAGTGTACTGGCAACTTTAAAGGAGTGGATAAGATCCAAGCCGCCGAGTGGATAAGTGGAAGGAGCGGTGGGTGAGGGGTAAAAACTTTGAATGAATGGCCTCTTATAGCCTTGGCAACCAGAACAAAGGCACAAACAACTGCCGATGGGAGATATTCACCTTGGGGCCAAAGCATGCACAAGGAGGCTGCTAAAGAACAAACAGCACAGAAAGCAACCTTAGTCTGTACACAAACATCAGCAAATCATCACACAGTTAAAACTCAAAAATATCACCAGTAAAAAAACCTCTCCGGTTTCTCCTACCCTACAATCAAAGGACTTAAAAAAAAAAATCAAAGTCAGAGTTTAGCGGGTTCTTGCGCAGCACTGTCATTTAGAAAATCAACCGCTGGCTGATGTGGCTCCAGACAAGCTGTACTCTCTATCACCAGTGCTCTTTAGGTCGAGATAAATATAAAAAAAAATAAAAAAGGTCTGGCGTGCAGATACACAAAAAGGAACTGCAGAACAGCGAAGTGCAACCATAAAGACAACATCAACCTGCCAACAGCCGTCCGCAGGGAAAATGTGATTACAGTGTGGGAGGTGTCAGTCAGCAAACTCTTTGGGATTAACGCTTTACTGCAAGTGAGCTGTGTCCTACCTTGAGGGATATTATAACAGCGCCACGCACATGGATCTAATTAAAATAGGAAATGTTATTTTGTTTATAGCCCGAGTGGAAGAACAGCTCACTGCGGCTGCATCTGCAAAGGGAGCGTGGAGGTTCACCCAGGACAGAATAAAGTTCACGGCATTAAAATGATGGAGAGCACCTCTCGCTTTTCTCTTCACTTTAGAGTTTTGGTTAGTAGCGCCCGCGGCTCTCTGGAAGCCGTCCAGAGTAGTAGTTTTCTGAGGCATCTGACTCACATCAGAGAAATTCAGAAGGGAAAAAAAAAAAAGCTCGCCACTCCCAATCTTGGGGTTTCCTACACAGCTAAGGTCATTCTTAATACTCAATTATAAGAATGCCCTTTGTCAGAATGTAGATAATTAAATCAGTCTGCTCAGTACAGCTCAGTGTTTTAAACTGAGTTTTATAGAGTTTGCTCCGAGTCATGAGTGCCTTTGACCACAAAAGTCACGATCAGATTTCCCCAAAAACCAATTTACTCTCCAAAGGAATGGGAAAATATGTGGTCATCCAGGGTTTGGATATCAACAACGGCCGTTATGTTCTGTTTATCCTGCCAGTTTTAGTTAGGTCAAACCTATCAGCAGTATTTAAGTTCTGAAGGTGGCTTTCTCTTTTAACAGCTCCCTACATGTTGTTCTTTAATAGGAGCCTGTTTTCAGTGGAGGACCTCCAGGAACCTTTGCAGAGAAACGCAGGAACTCTGCTTGTAATTCAACTGGAAGACCCACGGTTTTAATGCAGCTCTTTGGCCAATAAATCCTTCAAATCGTCCCTTTAGTGCTTTGGTGACAGTACTCAACCACTGTGGAGTTTGCAGCATTTTTTGTTATTGTTGTTTCCCAGTCAACACTTTTTTCTTCACAGGTCTTTGTACTAACTTCAAATGCTAGCTATAAATGACCCCGAGCATTCATTTTATGACCTCTGGTTTGATGATCGGGTTTAGTTTTTGTGATAGGAAACATCCAGAGATATTTCAAGACAGAAAGAATGAAGTCGTAAGCAGTGTAATCCAGTGGTGTCAAACCTGCAGCTTCAGTGGCTCCCTGAGACTTTAACAGAAAACTAGATGAATATGAAAATAAACAATAGCTATTTTTACATCATCTTATTCTTTATCATTTTTGAGAGTCATTCCATTCTTCAAATTCAAACACCAAATGAAAAAATGTCATCTTCGGCTGGACAAACCCATAAAGGAAATGTGTACATTTCCATTTTTGTGTCTCTTGTTCTATATGGTGCATTTGTCAAAGCTCAAAGCAATGAATGACAAAGACCAGCAATACACCTTTAACACCCTTTGTATTACATTCTGGGGGTGCTGAACTAATACATACACTCACTGGGCACTTCATTAGGTACAGCTGTTTAACTGCTTCATTCAAATATGTAATCAAGAAAAGACTGCCCATCTGATGAGTCTCCATTTCTGCTGCTATATTAGGACGGGAGGGTCAAAACTTGGCGGAAACAACTTGAATGCATGGCTCCATCTTGCCTTTAACTGTGGTGGTGGTGGTGTAATGGTTTGGAGATATTTTTTTGACACACTTTGGACCCCTTATAGTATAGAGTATCATTTAAATACAACAGCCTACCTGAGTATAGTTGCTGACCATGTCCATCCCTTTATGACTACAGTATACCATCTTCTGATGGCTGCTTCCAGCAGGCTAACGCACCATGTCACAAAGCTCAAATCATCTCTTCAACATGACATTGAGTTCATTGCACTCAAATGGCTTCCACAGTCACCAGATCTCAATCCAATACAGCATCTTTAGGATGTTGTGGAATGGATGTGCAGCTGACAAAGCTGCAGTAACTGTGTGATGCTATCATGTCAATATGGACCAAAATCTCAGGAACGTTTCCAGCACCTTGTTGAATCTGTACCATGAAGAATTAAAGCAGTTCTGAGGGAAAAATGAGGTCCAACCTAGTTTGGTATGAGTGCAGGTCTTTAAGCATGATTTATGGTCCCACATTGGTTTCTGTCTAACTTTGGAGCTACAAAGAGAGAAGAATGAACAGGATGATTGTGGAGAATTGCATGTCATGCGCAACGTTGGCTTAAACGGGAAAAGGAGCCACATCAGAGTTCATGATGATGAGAAATAAGCGAAACAAAACCAATGAAGATCAGAGAAACTCGGACAAGCACAAACAATGGCTGCAGTGGAGACTTTTTATTGTTTTCAAACACTCGAGTTTCACTTAACTTCAAAGTTCTTTGTCTAAAAAACTTCTAATTCTCCATGACTCGGGCAAACCTAAAGGATCAACAACAGCACAAACAAGAACAAGAGTAGTGGCCGCAGACTGCTGCAACATGTAGATGTGCATCTGCAAAGCTCAGTGTACCAATGCAGTACAATATTGGAGCCCGTTATCTCATTAATGTCTTCATCATTTCCTTAAATGAACTTTAAAGATCCTTCATGTTAGAATGACCCATCGTACTGTTTTTAATAACTCACCTCCTCCTGCGGTGACGCAGAGTCCAGATTGAGTGACAGGTACATGACGATATGCGGGATGTGCGATATGGACATCTGGAGTTCGGCTGTGTCCTCGCCCCACAGCAGGCGCACCAGCTGGCTGACTGGAGGAGAGGCCTTTGTCTTACGGATCGATGAAGTGTCGCCAGCACTGGCCCGGTCCAACGGAGCCACGGTCTCCAAGGTCAGCCTCACCTGGAAGACATAAGAAAAAAGAAAGAATGTAAAGAGATGGTTCTGAAAGCCAAGGAGCAGACTGAGAGAGAGAGAGAAAAATCAGCCATTATTTTACAGTATCACTTCATCAGCTCGCCTGCCAGGACCTCTTAGAGTTTTCATTCATTTCTAAAAATTCTGCAAGTCACTGTGTCTCCACATGATTATACTTGGCAGGGTGTCCGTGTGTGCCATGCTTCCAAAAGGGGGAAAAAAAAAACCTTCAATCATTACACATTCACTGAGGAGAAAAGTGAAAAGCAGGACAGCGACTGTCAAAGAGAAAGTGACACTGACATCGAGGCCTAACCGCAGCATAACACATAACAGAGATCCGTGTGGTTGTGTTTTTGTATGTGTGCACTTTTTCTGAGTGTGTTTGACTAAAATTAAAACCAGACCGCTTCAAGCCGAAGACACAGCACTGAGGCAGCAGATGGCATAGCTTCTCTCATTCATATAGCAGTTTTACTTTCCATCCACAGTCCTCCATTTCACACTGTCATTCATAGAAAGTCGCAGTGGAAACAGACACAGAGCCGCAGGGAAATCAGGCCATCACGCACATGGAAACACATGTGTTCGAGACGCACAAAAGGATGAGAAACTGCAACTCTGCGGTGTCTCTGTTTAAACAATTTGTCAGACCTACATTTAAGTCTGATTATACCCAGAGTCAGAAGCTGCGTGTTGACCTCACAGATTAAGACACCATAGATGAGTCTGGACAAAGATGAATTAAAATCACTGGACTGGAGTTTTGATTATTTAATCAAACTTCCAACCCTGTGATTAGCTGCTTTCCCCACATTTCATACATTTTAGATGAGAGCCTCTTTTACAGACATATAGATCAGAAACACACCAAAAATGAATCAACACAAAGAAGGATTCTGTGTGTATATGCACATACACAAACACTAAACGAAAGAGTTTCCTTCAGACTCAGTTAGTGCTGACGGCTCACAGTAAAGACACGCTATAGCGGCATACCTGCTCACACGCTGTGTTGACTCTGGGCTGAAAGCTGTCAGCGCTACAGAGGCCAATTATGGAGCTAAGCTGATGCTAATTCAAGTAAATCAGAGCCAGAGTCCAGATGTGAGCAGGAACAGCTGGTTAACATAATGGGTGTAAGAGTTGCCTAGGAAGGGCTGGATGAATAAAGCTCTACCTTTCTTTAACAAAACTCTTTTCCAATATAAAATGGGCCTATTACGCTTTTCCTTCTTTTCTGTCAGTGGTTATACAATGTTGGATTACAACGGTCATATTAAACGTGGCCAAATTTCAAATAATGAGCTGAGCGTATGTACAAGTACCTTCGAGCCAAAAGCCCGGGCTTCAGACTGCTTCAAATGGTGAGTTTCACTTAGTTTTTTCTACTCTTTGTTCTCTATGATGTCATAGAGAAACCATATCCCCATCATGATCATCTCAGGCAAACAGCTCTGGCTGTGAGTGCAGAAGCCCCACCCACCTACTGTTCAAAAACCTTCTGTTTGCAAGGTGCGGCCAATCAGAACAAAGTTGGCTTAAAATGAGAACATGCAAAAAATTGGATTGTCTTTAAAGTTGTGGCTATTAATAAAGATGATACACTCAAACAAATAAGTTAGACTTCTCATAATTTATCAAATGACTTTCACAAGGAAATTTATCAGACTGTTTAATCCATAATAACAGAATCAGTAACAGGAATATTTAGGGTCTGCTGTGCAGTTTACTGTTGGACTGTGTGGTATCATAATGGCAAAATCTAAAGAGCTCTCTGGGAATAAAGGACATGGATGAAAAGCAAGGGATTAAAAAAAGCTTTAAATTATTTTTAAAAATACAGGAAAATCATCTACAAGTGGAACAAATTTTAAAGGGCTGGTGGCACAGGCAGGTTTAGTCAAAGAGCAAACTGTCTGATGCCAATAGAAGTCTCCAAGACCTTCCTAATTTCATTAGAGGACTTGTAGGCAACTCTTGGTGTCAAAGTGCATCTACAATCAGAAAGAGCCTGCACAAATTTACCCTACATGGGAGGCATGCCAGGAAAAAAGCCTTTGCAGTCCAAAAAGAGCATTAGAGCAAAACTATATAAAAAAAAAAGTATCTGGGTGAATACCAGGCTTTTTAGAATAATGTGCTTTGGAAAGATGGATCAAAGTTGGTAATAGCAGACAACTTTAGTGCAGACAGTATTTCAAGAGAAGACCCGCATACCAAATGCGAAGCATGGTGGTGGAAATATTGGAGTCTGGGGTTAATTCACTGCCTCGGGGACTAGAAAACATGATATCATTCATTCAAATGTGAATTCTGCATCATATCAAACAGATTTATGATACAGTGAGACAATGTGTGTTAAAGCTGAAGCAGAGTTGGAAGACAACCACAACTATGGTTTCTGGAATGCCTTGTCAAAGAAGCCCAGGGTTTGAATTGTACTGAAATGCTGCAGGGGAATGTGAAACAGGCAATGAAAGTAAACAGCTCAACATGACGACTCAGCTGTATACCTGCACCTAAAGGGGAAAGGACACACTTTGGAGGACGCTAATGTTCAAATTTTGGATCGATGAGACAGATGGTTTGAGAGAGGAGTAAAAGGAGGTCATCTGCACCCACTGTGGATGACCATTGCTGAACGGAGGTGGTGGCCTATGACACCAGTTACCAACCACCTATAATGCAGATCCCTTGTGATCTTGCGAGCATGCAGAGTAAATTTTAACCATTACATCTCAAATTCAATGCCCTGACCTTTTACCCATTTGACACACTGATATGGGGAGATTTGTGGACAATTAAACAAACTGCCTACAACAGGTTATTTTGGCTAAAATATGCAATGCTAGCTTCTGAGGCCAAAGGCATGCTTATCAGTATTATAAATTTTTTTTTTTTTTTACACAGAAATATTACATCTAAGGAAATTTTTGTTGAACAGGTTAAAGAAAAAAAAATTTCTGGTTGTGTTAAAGTATGCCACCGTCATCTGTGTGTACTATTTCAAAGAGGATCAAACATTTACTTGTCAAAAGACATCTTAAATCCCCTAAATTACCCATTAAGTTAGCGTTCATAGCTTCAGCTAAAAAGGTCAGGTACTCACCAAAACTCATTTTATTTACCATTTCAACCCTAAGTACTGGACTAAGGCTTCAGGACAGCACATAGGGGCAAAGCAGAGTACTACTTAAAAATATTGTGTTTAGCTAAGAGTAAATTTGTTGGATCTTTTTCAAGACTACTTTAGTTTCTTTTTTTTATTACTCAAGATTTTTGAGAACCAGCTGCTGCTAAAGCATTAAAAGGAATCTCACCTCGATGATATCCAAATAAATAGTGCAAAAAAAAAAAATCCTTATAAATGCCATGTGGCCAGGACACTCACTTATAAAAAAACACTTAAGTCTCTTTCCTGATTGAAAGTTAATGAGCTGACATGAAATGAACTAATATTTATAGTTCCAGGGCACTTTGATTGTGCTTGCATGCTAGTTCTCTCATGTGCAAAGTCAAACGTTTGCAGAAGAAGCAGAAAGGTGAACAGAACAGAGGAGGTTCTGCTAAAACTTAACCTCAGCCCACAGTGGGTAAGTTTTAACCACAACATCTTCACTGTCACTTGTCACACCAGGACTACAATTTGGTTTTGAAAACAGAATGTGAAATATGCCATTTATTGCACACTGTGGAACCGCTCACATTGATTTATGCAAAACGACTCAATCTGGAGTCAAAGTTCTAACACTGTTTTGTGTCGAGAAGTAAAAAAGCTGATGCAGATCTTCCAAAGTTAAAAATCCATATTTTTTTCACAACTTTAGACTATATGGAACCCACCCAATAAATTTTAGAGAAAAAGATTAAATTACCTGGTCAAAATGTTGAAACCGTATTTCTTTAATCCAGCGATCACTCCCAGAGAAGTCTCCAAGGCCTGTCAGCACTAACCACAGGCCACCCGCCTCTCCAGCAGGCGCCTACATCTGGGAGCTTGGCCATTTTAGCCAATTTAAGGGTATTATTAAAGAAGAACTGAGCACTGGAGAAACACTATGTGATGGACCTTTCAAACTCAGTCCTGCAAGTGACTTCTAGAAGCTGTAAAACTGATTTAATGTCAACATATCTTTAATTATTTCTGATGCACATATGATGAAAGCAATAAGCTTTGACTAGACTGAGCTGCGGACTTCAAATTCAGACATGAAAAAAAAAAAGGGTAGGACACTTTCAAAGTGGTTGAGCATAAATGGGGGAAATCTCTGAGCAAAGAGGCAGAGTGGGCTCACTGCAGCACTTTCTCTCATCATAAATAATAAGGATGTGGTTAGACTGGAGTGTGCTCTCACTAGAATTCCAGTCTGTTGATGTCAGTCATTTACCGCTCATTCATGGATGGACACACACATACAGGCACAAAGGAGAAACTGTAGTTCATCCAGGGTTGGTGAAGGCCACGGTGGACTGACTTTAATACTAATATTTGTCCCTCCAAACTTAATTACTACTGTCTGCATTCCATTTGGGAGGGCTGGCACACAAAAAAAACCCTCAATCCTCCAACAAACACGCACACACCAAACAATTGTTCTGTCAGCAGTACAACTCTATTTCAAGTTTCTGAAAGTCATCACGGTGCCTGAGAAGCTGTGCATTTTTCCCAAAAATCTTTCGCTCTTCCCCTACGATCTAATTTCGTTTCCGACTACAACTTCTAATCAGCTGAGCCTTCAGTCCCACAACAGCTTCCTGTGGAACCAAAAAATAGTCACACTGCTGTCCTGTGCATCCGCCATGTTCGCCATCAACCCTGCGCACACTCTGTCATTTGCAAATTCCTTCTTTTTGATGGTCTGCTTTTTGGTGAAAATGCACATCTGAGACGCAGACTGTGGGTTGCTTTTTTTTTCTTTGCTAACGATCAAAAGATCATTGAGGGCTTTCTGAACAGTGCTGGCTTATGTTTTTTTATTCACATTTTAGCAGCTCAGGGGGACTGGTGCATTGTAAAGCAATTTAATCTCTATATTTGCCGTCAGCGACTGCTGCCCATGACAGGCACTGAGATCTTAAAAGTATACATGTTGCCTTCCGGATTTAGAAATCTTACTCCACATTGAAAAACGAACAGCACAAAAACACTCATTATGTGGCCATCACCTAAAAAGGGGCCTCCCAATATTGACAGCAAGATATGCCTGAAGTGCAGCCTCCCAGCTTTAATTTGAGGGGTTTTACAAAAGCTCAAAAGTCATGGGACAACTGACTGACAAGCAGTTTCATGGCCAAATGAGCCCTGTCTGTTCCGCCAAATGCTGTAAAACTGACTGGACAGCGATTCCCAGTGCAAATGGATAATGACCCAAAGCAAAGAGTTTCTCAAGGTAAAGAAAAGGGATATTTTTCTTTGGCCAAGCCAATCACCTGATCTCAGCCCAACAGAGCAGCTTTTCAGTTATTAAATACAAAATTGAATGCAGAGAGACCCACAAACAAACAGTAACTGAAGGTGGCTGCAGTAAAGCCCTGGCAGAGCATCTCAAGGGAGGAAATGCAGCATTTGGTGATGTCTGTGGGTTCAAGACTTAAGCCAGTCACTGACTGCAAAGGATTTTCATTCTAGTAGTAAAAACAAATCGTATATTTAAAATTGTGTTAGTCTTTCCAATTATTTTTGGGCCTCTGTGTGTAAAAATGGCTGTAATTCCTAAACAATTAGTGGAAAATGTGTTTAAAATCCCTTGAATTAAAGAAGGAAATCTGGACATCAATCACACTGTGGTGGCACACAGAGGCAAAACTACAACCCTCCCCCACGTCACTGTCCATATACTTGTGGACCCAACTGTAAAAGGGGGTTGATAACACAAACTGCTGACTGTTGATATTAATACAAAGGAACATTGTCTTTAACTGGTTGTGTCAAAAAGGCTGGAAAAGCCACAAATGAATGCTGCTACAGATAATCCCGGTTCTACTTCAGAGTCATCATTAACTCCCCATGTGAGCCTCATCCGGGGCTGGAAATCGCCACAGACTACACCACCAGCACATCACCAATTCTGAACACCACCACAAAACGTGATTTTGGAAGCTTCACATGCACGCACTGACCTGTGTTGGTCCCGGGATGCAGGAGAGAACCCTCTCGATGTTCTCTGAGGTCACATCGACATCATCCACAGCTACGAGCACATCGCCTGAGCAAAACACGCAGAAAATATATATTTATCGAGATAACTTGGGCCAATTAGGACAAAAGCAAGCACGTTTTAACAAATACGATGCTTAGCCACCACACAGAAAGATATGCCAGGTATATTAGCACAGAGACATACAGTGAGAGGGAGGAAGCATCTGGTAGAAATACAAAGCAGATTCCTTTAATGTAACCATAACAAAGAAATGTACCTTAATTTTTTTAAGCCAGTCCCTTTCCCGTAGAAACTAATTATACGCAACTGTGATCTGCTTTTAAACCCACTGCTGTTTAGATTCAGCAAAGAGCTTCACCTGCTTGTGTGCAGGGAAGCGCTCCACCATCTCAGTAACAGAGCTATTTCAGGTATTTAAGCACTCTAATTGTTCAAACATGTAGCTGCACTGCATAAAAGCTCCTCTAAACCGTAACTGATGTGGGTAGTCATTTGTGGTGAAGCACAACTGGCATTCCTCTGTTTGCTGGTAAAACAAAAAAAAAAAAAAAAAAGATTAGTCCTGCAAGAAAAGAAAATCACTTCAGAGATGCTTAGCTTTCACACAGACCGGACCAAAGTCCCAGTCACTCTACAAAGCTACGCTAAAACCTTCATCAGGGCTGAGGATAGTAAAGGTTTAGAGCTGGTCATAAGAAACTGCTTTTGTTTAAAGTAGAATAATTTCCAGCAACATGCAGCCCAATCAGATTACTAATAACAGAACAATAGTCAACATTTTTCTGATCATTGGTACCATTAATTTTTAGTTTTACAGCTCTCCAATAAAATAAATTAATTTCCAAATGTGCTGATTTGGCTTTAATGCAGCCGTCTCACTCTTTGTAGTCAGTCTAGAGCAATATCCCACCTACAGGCACTATCTGATTGGTTACGTGACAAGAGTAAAAGCCCATCACAGTAGTGCATTCAGTCTGAAGCAGCGCCTGTGATCTGACAGAACTGCGGTTCGAAGGCAAAGCAGCAGATATCGCTGGAGTTGCGATAAACATCGCAGTCCTCTCAGATGAACTTGCAGGACTACAACTGTTCTCTATTTCACTGGTGACAAGCACGCATAGTTTCCCAGTTACTCTAAAATGTTAACAGAGACTCTTTAAAGTTACAAAGCAAACGAGTATGAGAGTATTTGTTCATAAGAAACAAGTATATGGTAAGAAAACTGAACATGATTATCTCCACCCAAAAAAAGGAAGATCAATGAGGCACTAGTTTTTTCTACTCTTGGCCGATGTCAAAGACAGGGCATATCCCTAATCTAACACAGGAGCCCCACCCCCCCTGCTGTTCAAACAAGAATAAAAATATGAAACAGAATATATTTCTCTAAAGGCTGCCGAAAGGTCAGTATGCTCCAGTTATTTGTCTACAGTTCTCTGTGCTGTTTGATTCCAATTAGATGATTTAATTTTTAAATTAAATTATTCAATAGGAGACACACACTGTGCAGTTTCTCTCTTTTCTGCTTTGATACTGTGCCTTTTTTGGACTATTTGGGTGCACCCATTTTTTTCTTGCGTTGCATGCTAGAGTCATCATTCACGCTTTGCTTGGGCAATTTTCTTTTTAAAAAAAAAATCTGTGTGCGGTAACTAAGTCTGTGTCATAATAATTACAGCCCGTGCTTTGGCAGGCCATTTGTGTGGTGTGGAAATTAATGTGTCACTACTGGAGAATGACTCTACTATAGCCTGACTGATACAGGATTTTTAAGACCAATACCAATACAGATATTCGGTGATATATCGTCAGATGTTTGTTTCCTTTCAGCCACAGGAAACAAGTGGTTTTCCCTAGCATTTTTTATGTGTAGTTATTTATGAGTTGTTACTAAGATAATATTACAATGCAATTTAAAATTAATCTTGTTTTATTGTCACAGCTAGTCGTGGATTACTAGTTTATGCTCTGCCCAACTCTGCTCAGATCAGCAGGTTGTTGTTCGTTGGGGTCCCAACAGGTGGTGCCTACATATAAGTTATAGAGTGCCCTCTCTGACAAGACAAACTATACAACATCAACACTCAGAACATAGTTGAAGGGTGTTTCTCCCCTCTCTTCTTTACTTTTTAACTTTTCATTTATCAATATCGATACTGGCAAACAGCTAATATCAACCGGGCTCCAGACTCCACTGATGACTGTTACTGAAATCTTAATGGCTGCATAGCTACTTTTTTTTCCCCACTTGTGAGGGCAGTAGAGAATGAAGGATGGAGAGAGTGCCTCTAGCAATGGGTTTGCTACAAATAATAAGTCATTAATTTTTACCCAAATACATTTCTTTATCTGAAGTATAAGCTTTGGAGTAGTAAATACACCCCTCAGTGATAATACCAGTAGATTTTTGGAATTTATGGTCTTACCAATTAGGATTTGGCCACATTTGATGGCTGGACTGTTTGGTATTAATCCATGAACAGTCAATCTTTCCTCCCGTGTGATCAATGCAGGGTCTTGCTGACCTCTACTCCAAGCTGGGCGATGCACCACACCCAGAAGTGCTTCCAGCAGGCCTCCGCCGTCACACAGAGGGGTCGACGAACCTCCTAAACGCTTAGGATTGAGGTAGACACACACCTCCTTCAGCTGCTGTTGCTGAACAGTCACACCCTGCCTTTGACCTTGCTGGTTCTTCAAGATAGACGCTGGTGGCGATAAATTTGAGCTGTCTTTACTCCCATGATTCCCTCCTCTACGCTGTGAAGGCCGCCGTTTTCTCCTCAGGATCCTAGCGAGCTTTTTAAGCGTGGGCTCACCTTTCGTCTGTGAGGTGCAGCGCTGCTTCTTGTTTTGCTCCGTGATGATCTCTGCCTCCTTTTCACTGAAGCGAACATGATTGGTGGATATACCTTGATTCGCCTGCTGGACCAACGCAGCCTCCTCTTCACCCTCGCTCAGCTCGAGGTAGAAGAGCTCGCCGTTCTTCTGAATATCGTCCAGCCATTCTGGTTCCAAGTCACTGAGAGGAAACAGAGATGGTTAAAGCCTTACATACTGTTCATAGTCTATGCCTTCACAGTATGGTTTCAATAATTCCTTCATAATAAGTGTCTACAATTAATTTTAAACTGCAGATGAATTTAGAATGTATAAATAGCCCATTTGACATTAATAAATGGATGAAATGGATAATTAATGTTTCAGAAGCAGGGAGAGTATATTTTTTTAGGTTTTATAACACTTGTTTTTGGAGAAAAACATTTATTATCACAGAATATCATGTCTTGTTTCACTTAAGACATGAAAACATAACAGCTGTGATGATGTATTTTATTAAAAATGAAAACCATTACAACCATTGTGTGTGTGTGGGATTTGCGCATGTATTTCCTACACTCACTGAAATGGCAGCTCATGTGCTGTTATAATCTTGTGATTTCCAAGCTTGTCTTTTGATGTGTTTTAATCTCACTTAGCTCAGAATAAATGGATTCTAATTTTTTTCTTACATTATGAGTACTCATGCTTGCAGGTGCACAGCGCACAAGTACCAATAGATAGGCACGTAATACACACACACATTTATATAGCAATTTTCTAGTCTTACGCAAAGCTCTTTTAACTACAGGTCACACTGTGCATTCATACAGCACTTTATTCTATACACTTCAAGCACTCTTCCTCTCATACATACCAGTTTAGAATCACCAGTTAACCTAACATATGTCTTTGAACTGTGGGAGGGAGCCAGAGCACCCTGAGATAACCCACTTACACCAACAGTGCTAAACCACTCCACCACCATGCCACCCTTCTTGAGATCTCTTGTCTGTTGTAAGGCACCCTCTGACCTCTATATGACCTCTGTTGAACACATATGACAACATCTATGCTGTTCTACTATTTCACTGTTTGGAGATTCCCCCATGATGCTTCAAAGACCAGCAGGTGCCCGTCTCTGTGGGAACACAGTCATTTCCCATAAGTGTCAATATCCCCCTTAAACTCTGTCACCACTGTCCCATGAAAAATACACACAGACATGGCATGTACAGCTTCACAACATCAACAATGCCTAAAACCACCATTTTCATTGATTTGACCCACACTGATGGATCTAAAATCCACTGAAACAGAGTATTTTTTACTGCTGTAAAATGCCAAAACAGGTCAAATTTGAACTGAACAGACTGTAAGAGTTAAATTTTCCAGATCAAAATGCTGCAACTAACTATTTTACTATTATTTATTGGCGTTTTGGTCTGAGCAAAATATACAACATGTCAGACTTCATAAAATATTTCAGTGTGTACCATGTGCGTGCTGTAAAAACAAAACAGAGAAAAACAGCATATGTGCAAACCCTGTGTAAAAGAGTGGGAGTTATTTTTTCTTTGGGTCTTTCTTCTTTTAAATTTAAGAAGCTGCGGTAAGTTGCTTCGACACGACATCCATAAATTTACCAAGAAGGCATGTAATTATTTATGAAGGTTTACCTCCCAAGTTGAAAGCACTGCCCAAAGCTATGAAAAGCACACAAGGGAGGAGACGGAAACTGCACCCCCCCCCCCCCCCACCCCCCCACCTACCACCACTCCCCACACACAAAAAAAAAAAAAAAAACATTTTTGTGGAGATTATAAATGAACACCAAACATGTGAAACGTTTCTAGTGTCAAACGCAAACGATGCCCTTACTCTGAGGAGTCGGAGCTGCTGAAACTCGACGCTGCGGATGCACCGTCACTGCCTCTGTCGGCTCCCTCTTCATCCGTGTGTCGCCTGGAGGGACTTTTTCCGGCGCAGTGGCGGGCATTCGCGAAAGCCATTCGGTTTAGATACGGCTCAGCTCACCAAAAGCGCCGGAAAACATCGGGAACTTTCACCAAAACGAGCACCGATACTCACTCGCCATGTTGTAAGCTGTGGTGAGCGGCTGTGGTTTACGTCACGTGACGCATGGGCGCTGAATTTCATTGGTGGATAGTACTGTTGCCCCTGACAACGCAGAAGCTTTTTGGGTAGTTAGTCGCTAGCAGCTTTCGAGCTGAAGTTTCCAGTCAAAATAATGTTTTCCGTGAAGCCCGCCGCCCGGGTCGGGGTTGTTAGCAACATAAGCATACCATGAGACGTTGTAAGGCGTCAGGGATATGGTTTGCTTCATATTTAGGTAAGATGAAACACTGAAAATTTACTTGGCACCGTGAAGCCATTTTCTCATTAAATAATGCAGCAAGCACACAAACAACAGCTTAAACGTCCTCATATACTTAAGAGAAGCAATAATTCATGATTTATATATTTTAAACAAAAATCGCCCAGTAAAGACACGTATCCTTAAACAACCTACATCAAATATGATGGGTAATGCCCAGTGTCTCCACCTCCCTGAATACTTGCATGAGGTGTTTTAAATCCCCTCAGGCATTCAGCAAAGCTTTGACAGAGTGCCTCTGAGCAAATAAAAGCACACGACCTCGACTTTGATGAAATAAATAAATAAGGAATAAAAGTACAGGAATGCTCCGCGTGCTCACTGAGGATAAAGTGAAGTTTTGACTGACCTGTAAAGGAGAACACTGCGAATGGAGTCAAAGTCCTCCAGGTTCTTAGAGAATGAACCTCCATCTATGGAAACGTTGAACATCATTTGTGTTTCATGTTTCTGCTGGGATGAGCCTGTCCGATAAATGAAGAAGTCTCCGAGAGATCCGGAGGAGAAGTCCTTTAAAGTTTTATTAGTCCCCCTGATGAACTACTCTCCTCCGTCCTGAAGTTTCTGACTGCATGAGCAGCAGCAGCGTGCAGCTCGAACTGCGTCTGGGCCCAGAAAGTATCCTCCCCCTAATTTCTCACGTCAATCACAGACTGAGTGCGCGGTTCAACAACAACTATTCAAAGCGAGAAGAAAGCCACTGATTCCCTCTCTCTCTCTCTTTTTTTTTCCTTAGCTTTGAGTGTTTTTGCAGGCCAGCAGGGTGGAATGCGTCCCGGCGGTCTCCTTGGCAGGTGGAGCAGAAACACGCCCACAAATAAAAAAGCTGCAGGCAAGCACACATTATATACATATACATATATATATATATATATTAGGGGTGGGACTCGATTAAAAAAATTAATCGAATTAATTACAAGCTTTGTAATTAATTAATCGAAATTAATCGCAATTTAATCGCATTTCAATATTTGACATGATAAATATTAATTTAAGTTTGGTTGATGAATGAATCAATATACATAAGCTTAAACTTCAAAATTTTGTTTATTTTCCCACCAGTCTACTACACAGACCAATGAAGGGTGGAAGTGCTCCTGTGATAAGCAAACTCCTGAAATTAAAGTTAAGCATCATAACTGGATAGTTTTATTCAACATTAATGTCTCACTTAATATAGTTGGAAATTAATCATTAGCTCAGCTGTATTCCTTGATGTTGAAATGTGTTATGCTTGTTTTAACAGCTTATTTTGAATTAAAGACTTAAAATTAAACCACAAAAAGGAGAAAAAGTTCGTTCTCCGTTTAACAGCTGCTTTACACAGCTGTGCTTCGCACTCACGGTTGCTAGGCGACATGAGCTACCTGAGGTGACGGCAGCTGATATGAAGGCTAGCCGCTCACTTCCGGCCTTTGCGGTCTTCGTGGGCTACGAAAGACGTGGGCCGGGTCCTTCACAGGATGCGGCCCCTAATTTGGACATTGTGCGTCGATATAATCTGTATGCCTGGAACTCGTGCACTGAGAAACGTTCCACGGTGCAAAGTGCGAATAAAATGCGTTAAAATTTTTAACGCGTTAATTTCCCTGTAATTAATTAATCGAAATTAACGCGTTAAAGTCCCACCCCTAATATATATATATATAGCTACCAGTACCAGCTTTAAGGACCACGGTATCCCTGTTCTTAATTTGCCAGCAAACTCACCTGACCTTAACCCCATACCCCTTAACCCCATGTGAAGAGGAAGATACGATACACCAGACCCAACAATTCAGAAGAGCTGAAGGCCACTATCAGAGCAACCTGGGCTCTCATAACACCTGAGCAGTGCCACAGACTGATCGACTCCATGCCACGCCACATTGCTGCAGTAATCCAGGCAAAAGGAGCCCCAACTAAATATTGAGTGCTGCACATGCTCATACTTTCATGTTCATAATTTTCAGTTGTAATATTCTAATTTTCTAATATTCAAATTTTCTGAGATACTCAGTTTGGGGTTTTCATTAGTTGTCAGTTATAATCATCAAAATTAAAAGAAATAAATATTTGGAATATATAAGTCTGTGTTTAATGAATGAATATAATATAAAAGTTTCACTTTTTGAATGGAATTACTGAAATAAATAAACTTTTTCATGATATACTAATTTTATGACCAGCACCTGTGTGTGTGTGTGTGTGTGTGTGTGTGTGTGTGTGTGTGTGTGTGTGTGTGTGTGTGTGTGTGTGTGTGTGTGTGTGTGTGTGTTTTGAGTTTTGAGTGTTTTTATTGCAGTACACCTTCTGGGGGGAAAAAAGAAAAGCTGAAGCTGCTAAAATCTTATTACTGAGTGAAATTATTTCAAATGAAAAATCATTTTTAATCTCTGAAAATGATGTACTTCCCCAGTATATTCATCTGTGATGTCAAACAGTGAATCATGTTGCTCCAACCTGCCAACCCCTGATGTTGTGTAGTACACACATTAGTCACTTACTGTAAGTAAAAGTACAGATACTTGTGCTGAAAAATACTATGGTAAAAGCTGAAGTACTGATTCAGCTTCCTTACTCAGGACAAAGTGAAACAGCGCTCAGCTTGAGCATCTGTTTTTTAGAAGACACAGAAAAAAACAAAGGGAATAAATAAAACAAATATAGCTCTATTTGTTGTTGCATACATTGTAGATGGGTGACTCTGCTTCCACATCTAAAAAGAGAAATGAGTCAGGGGTTAAAGTGGGATTCAAATCGGTTGTAGTGGCGCCATGTGGGGAAAGGAATCATTTAGAGATGAGTCACAATAATTTCTGTTGTGAGCGCCAGTAGATTTTTCTGCGTACAGGCTGTGATCAGCTGAGCTGTTTCTCTTTGTGGGTTTACATGAGCTGGCATGGCTGATTTCCAGCCTCTCGACAGTGTAAACATGGAATTCAGACAGTGAATCAGCATCCACACCTTAAATGCAAATTGATGTCTGCAACACTTGCAATCCAACAGTGATTATGACCAGTACAGCTGCTGTGCACACAGCCAGCACAGAGCTTTACTCTAAATTCATCACAGTACTGAAAACTACCTCATAGTTTAGTTTGCACAATATGAAAAATAACTTCACCACATCATGTACAGATCCAATATCTGCTCATAAACCTTAAAAATGAATTAGGACATTACATGTAAGCTTTAAATTTCCAGTTTGTCACATATCACAATGTGCCCACATACAAGACCAAAAGAGATCATAAACAGACTACAAACATATTCTGCTACAAGTACAAATTATGGACTCAAATGTTTACTTAAGGATAGAAATACAATGAGGGAAAATGTACTCAAAGTACAAGAAGGGAATTCAATTCAGTTCAGTTTAATTCAATTCAATTTTATTTATATAGCACCAAATCACAACAAACAGTTGCCTCAAGGCGCTTTATAATATAAGATAAAGACCCTACAATAATTACAAGAAGAAGAGTTTGCATAATGCAGAAAACAGAAAAGGAAGATTTACTTTGTTGCATTTATATTAGTGACTCATTATGTTAGATTAAATACTGTAATGGTATATCAGGCAGGGTTTTAGAACTGCTGGTGTTCTCCGAAGAGGGTTTGATCTTCCCCCAAAGGAAAATCACCAGAACTATAAACTTTTTTTTTCTTTTCTTTTCTTTTTTTTTTTTTTTACTCAACTTATTTTTACACTGGGGTTTCATTTACTCAAGCTTAAAATACATTTTTGTTAATCAAATAGGCGGAAGTGGCATGAAATGTATGTTTTTATTTGGGTTTTTTTTTGTAAATGCAAAGACTGGGGTTTTATTTCAAGCATAAAGCTTTTTTTTGTTTATCAGATGGACAGAAATAATATGAAGCCTAATTAAATCAGATTAGAGTTGGATTTAGAGTCAGAAAAATCGCTGATTTTCAAAATGCATTCTGGGATACCTGGCTGCCCCAGGTCCTCACCTCCACCACCCCACTGCATCGATCAAGTTGAGTCTGCGGAAGCTGTAGACAGTCACACCTTCTCATTGTCCCTGAATCTACAGTCACCCACAGCCCTGTGAGTAAGTCTTCATCAATGGGCTGTGGGTGACTGTACTTAATATATTTTGTAATACAAAATTGCCCATTTCCTGTTATTTCTGTCCATTTGATAAACAAAAATGGCTCTACTA
This sequence comes from Archocentrus centrarchus, assembly GCF_007364275.1. NCBI lineage: Eukaryota > Metazoa > Chordata > Actinopteri > Cichliformes > Cichlidae > Archocentrus > Archocentrus centrarchus. Next base: position 18,746,771 of record NC_044363.1, read on the forward strand.
GCTAGAGCCAAAGGAAAACCATTAGTGTTGTATTAAAATTATTTAGCTATACCTTTTTTTTAAAAAATTGGGATGTCATTTATTCAAGCATAATAGATGTTTTTGCTCATCAAATAACCATAAAGCCCAAGAAAATGCACAGATTTCTGTGAGATAAGGTATCAGAGACCCATTGCTTTTACTGTACATGAACAGATAATGCCCTCCTAAGATCCATTATGAGTCAGGAAAATCTTTGATTTTGCACAATTTACACAACCTGCTGTCTTCATGGAGGTTTTAATCCTTTGTTTTCACACAGACATACTGGTGATGACTGAAATGACATTCCTGATTCTACATAAATATAAATTATTGAATGTCTACTGAGATGTCAAAAATTACATGAACTGGCCAACATTTGCTTTAAGAAATACACTTTATTGTATTTTTAGAGGGCCATTCTTATGTGACGTCAAGAGGTCCCACAGTAGATACCTGATTCAAACTTCAGGTGGGAAAAATCACACATTTAGATCAATCCAGAGGGTACAAGATGCCTCTGAAACATTTGTTTTGAAGATCTTGGACCATGGGCAGTAGCTGATGCATCAGATAGGACAAATCAGCTGGGAAAGTCCCTATACTATTAAAAGAAAACCCCAACAATCTGACAACCCCTATGAGCAAGCCCCTGGTGATGGTGGGAAGGAAAAACTCCCTTTTAACAAGAAGAAACCTCCAACAGAACCAGGCTCAGGGAGGGGCAGCCATCTGCTGTGAGTGGTTGGGTGTGAGGGGAGGGACAAGAGAGCAGAGAGAGACAGGAAAAAAGACACACAATGGTGAAGAGTGAATAAGAAACACTCAGTGCATCATGGGAACCACAAGCAAGCCTGCAGTCTGAGAGCGAAGTGCTCTGTTGGGATAATATGATACTATGACATCATTGATATATGACAAGGCCTGCGAATCATCTGCATAGCAATGAAATTGTATGCTGTGTTTTCTAATAATATTACCTAGGGGAAGCATGTATAATATAAAAAGTACTGGAATCAGCACAGAACAATATATGATGCTGCATGTTGGACACCTCAGCCTTTTCTCTCTGTTTCCCTTGCTTAAGAATGGCTTCTTGCCAGCCACTGAGACCATTTCTGATTGATGAGGCGTCAGTGAACAGTAGATTGATTAACTGAAGCCCTCCCCCCCCTTCCATTTGCCAATCGCTAAACTTGATAGCCGGGAATCAGTCCACCAGGGCTTCCAGCCTTGGCTGCTACCTGACATATGTTGCACCTGACCCCTATGACACCTCCTATGGGTGGTGGACCTACAGGAAGGCAGGTCCATGTCTCCTCTTTCTCCTGAACGGGCCCCACAGGCCAAGGTCCAACCACCAGGTGCTCTCCCTTAAATACCCTCTCCAGGCCTGGCTCCAGGGTTGGGCCCGGTAATCCTATACCAGACAGGGTAAACTGTTCCCTTGATCTTTCTCTTGTAGGAGTGTCTGAATCCTGTTCATCTGGCCCTTCATTATGACCAGTTTGCCTTGAGAGACTCTGCCAGGGGGGTCCTACATCTGATGCTTTGCATTGTGCTTGGTGATGTAAGGCTTGGATGCAGATTCAGATCTACAGAGTCAGAGCTCTGTAGAGCCGAGTATTCCTTTCACGTTAACTAGTAGTGACTTCATGGATTTCTTTACAAATAAAATTTTAGACATTCGAGAAAAAATTATTCATAACCATCTCAAAGATTATTCTTCATGTTCGGCTGCTTTCAGCACTGCTGGTATTTGTTTAGACTCTTTTGCTCCAGTTGATCTTTCAGAGTTAACTTCAATAGTTACTTCCTCCAAACCAGCAACATGTTTGTTAGATCCCATTCCTACTAGACTGTTCAAAGAAGTCTTTCCAATTATTGATGCTTCAATCTTAAAAATGATCAATCAGTCTTTATTAGTTGGCTATGTACCACAGACCTTCAAGGTGGCTGTAATTAAACCTCTGCTTAAAAAGCCATCACTTGACCCAGCTGTCTTAGCTAATTATAGGCCAATCTCCAACCTTCCTTTTCTCTCAAAGATTCTTGAAAGAGTAGTTGTAAAACAGCTAACTGATCATCTGCAGAGGAACGGTTTATTTGAAGAGTTTCAGTCAGGTTTCAGAATTCATCACAGTACAGAAACAGCATTAGTGAAGGTTACAAATGATCTTCTTAGAGCCTCTGACAGTGGACTCATCTCTGTTCTTGTCCTGTTGGACCTCAGTGCAGCTTTTGATAGTGTTGACCATAACATTTTATTACAGAGATTAGAGCTTGCTATAGGTATTAAAGGTACTGCACTGCAGTGGTTTGAATCATATTTATCTCATAGACTCCAATTTGTTCATGTAAATGGGGAGTCTTCTTCAGACAGTAAGGTTAATTATGGAGTTCCACAGGGTTCTGTGCTAGGACCAATTTTATTTACATTATACATGCTTCCCTTAGGCAGTATTATTAGAAAGCACTGCATCAATTTTCATTGTTATGCAGATGATACTCAGCTTTACCTATCAATGAAGCCAGATGACACACATCAATTAGTTAAACTGCAGGAATGTCTTAAAGATATTAAGGCCTGGATGACCTCTAATTTCCTGCTTCTAAATTCAGATAAAACTGAAATTCTTGTTCTCGGCCCCACAAATCTTAGAAACACGGTGTCTAACCAGATACTTACTCTGGATGGCATTACTTTGGCCTCCAGTAACACTGTGAAAAATCTTGGAGTCATTTTTGACCAGGATATGTCCTTCAATGCACATATTAAACAAATATGTAGGACCGCTTTTTTGCATTTGCGCAATATTTCTAAAATTAGAAACATCCTTTCTCAGAGTGATGCTGAAAAGCTCATTCATGCATTTATTACTTCTAGGCTGGATTATTGTAATTCATTATTATCAGGCTGTCCTAAAAGCTTTCTGAAAAGCCTTCAGCTGATCCAAAATGCTGCAGCTAGAGTACTGACAGGGACTAGAAAGAGAGAGCATATTTCTCCCATATTGGCTTCTCTTCATTGGCTCCCTGTTAAATCTAGAATAGAATTTAAAATTCTTCTCCTCACATACAAGGTCTTGAATAATCAGGCACCATCTTATCTCAAAGACCTCATAGTACCATATCACCCCAACAGAGCACTTCGCTCTCAGACTGCTGGCTTACTTGTGGTTCCTAGGATACTTAAGAGTAGAATGGGAGGCAGAGCCTTCAGCTTTCAGGCGCCTCTTCTGTGGAACCAGCTTCCAGCTTGGATTCGGGAGACAGACACCCTCTCTATTTTTAAGATTAGGCTTAAAACTTTCCTTTATGATAAAGCTTATAGTTAGGGCTGGATCAGGTGACCCTGAACCATCCCTTAGTTATGCTGCTATAGGCCTAGTCTGCTGGGGGGTTCACATAATGCACTGTTTCTCATTCACCTTATTTACTTTGTTTATACTCCACTCTGCATTTAATCATTAATTGATATTAATCTCTGGCTCTCTTCCACAGTTCTCTTCCCTCAGCCCAACCGGTCGCGGCAGATGACTGCCCCTCCCTGAGCCTGGTTCTGCTGGAGGTTTCTTCCTGTTAAAAGGGAGTTTTTCCTTTCCACTGTCGCCAAGTGCTTGCTCATAGGGGGTCGTTTTGACTGTTGGGTTTTCTCTGTATTATTGTAGGGTCTTTACCCACAATACAAAGCGCCTTGAGGCGACAGTTTGTTGTGATTTGGCGCTATATAAATAAAATTGAATTGAATTGAATTGAATTGAATTGAATTGAATAGATTCTTATCCATGGAAACCCATTCCATGACACTTTCTACGCACTGTTCTTGATCTAATCTGAAGGCCCCATGAAGTTTGGAGGTCTGTAGTGATTGACTCTGCAGAGAGTTGGTGACCTCTGTACACTATGCGCCTCAGCATCTGCTGACCCTGGTTTGATACACCTCTGGCCATGGAAGTGATTTGAACACCTGAATTCAATGATTTAGATGGGTGAGTGAATACCTTTGGCACTTTAGAGATATTATTGCAGGAGGTCATGAGTGGAGGCACCATACTGCTTTTGAGTTTTTAAGGGAAACAGGAATTCTGCACAGACTCTGGGTCTGAATGACAAATAATATTACTGAGGTGTGGAAAATTAAGTGCAAGGAGTCTTTGTGGGAACCACCCATCCTTTGCTGCCAGTTGACGTTTGGAGTTTCATATTACAGCTGGGTAGATGGCAGTATCATACATTGTCATGGTTGTCAGCGGCCAAAGAAGAAGAAGAGGAGGGGACCATCCTGTGAATTTTCACATGCAGCTCTTCACAGCCGTCTGTTATTAGTGTATTTTTGTCTTTTTTCCCTCAGCGATAAGTCAGTTCATTAAAGTGTTTTGAAATAAATTGCATGATTAAATCATTGCTGAATTTTCACAAGTTTTTGTGTGTTTGCCATGAGTGTGTGACTTGTGCTGCTTTTGTAGCCCTCTTTCTGCCCTTTCTGCTTCGCAGCACTGCCATCATGTGTCAGAATACACAGTGTACAGTCAAACTCAACAACCTCAGTGAGACTTGACAAGTTTTTTAGAGTTGTTGAGCACCAGTGCAGATTATTTTTGACCTGTGCTTGTGCATTGCAAATGGAGAATGTTGTATAGTTTTTGATGCAGGTAAATTTTTTAAAACACGAAAAACAAAACTCCAGTAAATTCAGACCTGCAAAGAAACACAAAGATTATGTTTTATTCAAGAAGCAATATCAAGCAAGAATAATAAAAGATCAAACTGCAAACATGACAATGCAGAATAACATTTTTGTTTTCTTAGCAGTCTGCAATGCCCACATCATGTGGGCGTGGTGGCCATCGGGAGGTTCGGGACGTTTCCCGAACGGCAGGTCGTTTCCAGGCCGATCAGAATTTTTTTTTTTACCCAATTAAGCACTGCAGCACTTGCGTTGCAGCTCTCGCGGCCACAGGTGCAGACAGTGAAGGTCGGTCGGAGCTGGCTCTTTGAAGTGAATGACAGGAGCTGGCTCTTCACTGAGAGCCCAGCCAGCACACCATGAGAGGTGAAGGACGAGACACCCATACCTGTCAAGTCTCCCGTTTTAGCCGGGAAACTCCCGTATTTCACCCCTCTGTCCTTCCCGTATTATTATTTTCCCGTAAATTTCCCATATTTTAATAGAGTAATTTTTTAAAAAGTATTCCTGTGCCGCTCCAAACTGAATTGTCACTAGCCTCGCGAGAACTGCCACCTGCAGTAGCGGGGGTGGCAGTTCTCGCAAGGTTAGTGCCGACAGCCGGAACATCCCCGTAAAAACAACTGGACCTCGGTTGGGCTCAGTGTTGCGGTGTTTCTTCCCATAAAGCGTCTAGCTACAGTGAAATCCTCCGCTGTCGCCGCGTTTTGTGTACATAAAGCCTTCTTACTGTGTCTCTTCATCGCCCGGCCCTCACTTTGTTTCCACCCTCAAACCCCCGAACCTCACTTAAACACCGAGCCTGCCCACCCGCTCCCTCCTCTCCCATCTCCGGTCCTCACTTCGGCTTTTATCAACCTTTGAGACAGCCGACAGCGAGTTTTCTTACACAAGTTGGCAACAGTGGCTCAGATAAAAGAGGGTTGAACGTAACAGTCGCACCCCACAGTGTTTTCGTTAAATTTGATATTCAAACATTAAACAATACGGGACAAAAATTGATCTATGTAATGTGGGTCTAGGCCAGGGGTCGGCAACCTGCGGCTCATCCAGGTTTAATCTGCATAGATCAATTTTTGTCCTGTGCTTGCTTATATTTGTTCAGCATTTAGAAATGTTGCATTTAAAATGACCTGCAACACGTTACTCCCTTTACTTTTTTCCTCCTGTTCTGTAGCACTAGCTAAGATGCTGGAAGTACCACGAGCACAACTTATAGACAATCACCTTTCCCTATTTGGTCAAAATAAACAGGTAAGCTGAGCTCCCAAACTGAGAAGGCCCCTGAGCTGGAATTTTCCTATAGTTTAGGAGACAACATATACACTGCTCAAAAAAAAAAAGGGAACACTCAAATAACACATCCTAGATCTGAATGAATGAAATATTCTCATTGAATACTTTGTTCTGTACAAAGTTGAATGTGCTGACAACAAAATCACACAAAAATCATCAATGGAAATCAAATTTATTCACCAATGGAGGCCTGGATTTGGAGTCACACACAAAATTAAAATGGAAAAACACACTACAGGCTGATCCAACTTTGATGTAAACAAGTCAAAATGAGGCTCAGTATTGTGTGTGGCCTCCACGTGCCTGTATGACCTCCCTACAATGCCTGGGCATGCTCCTGATGAGGTGGCGGATGGTCTCCTGAGGGATCTCCTCCCAGACCTGGACTAAAGCATCCGCCAACTCCTGGACAGTCTGTGGTGCAACGTGACGTTGGTGGATGGAGCGAGACATGATGTCCCAGATGTGCTCAATCGGATTCAGGTCTGGGGAACGGGCGGGCCAGTCCATAGCTTCAATGCCTTCATCTTGCAGGAACTGTTGACCCACCCCAGCCACATGAGGTCTATTATTGTCCTGCATTAGGAGGAACCCAGGGCCAACCGCACCAGCATAGGGTCTCACAAGGGGTCTGAGGATCTCATCTCGGTACCTAATGGCAGTCATGCTACCTCTGGCAGTCACATGGAGGACTGTGCGGCCCTCCAAAGAAATGCCACCCCACACCATTACTGACCCACTGCCAACCTGGTCATGCTGAAGGATGTTGCTGGCAGCAGATCCCTCTCCACGGTGTCTCCAGACTCTGTCACGTCTGTCACATGTGCTCAGTGTGATCTTGCTTTCATCTGTGAAGAGCACAGGGCGCCAGTGGCGAATTTGCCAATCTTGGTGTTCTCTGGTAAATGCCATGCATCCTGCATGGTGTTGGGCTGTGAGGACAACCCCCATCTGTGGACGTCGGGTCCTCATACCATCCTCATGGAGTCGGTTTCTAACCGTTTGTGCAGACACATGCACATCTGTGGCCTGCTGGAGGTCATTTTGCAGGGTTCTGGCAGTGCTCCCCCTGTTCCTCCTTGCACAAAGGTGGGAGGTAGTAGTCCTGCTGATGGGTTGTTGCCCTCGTATGGCCTCCTCCACGTCTCCTGGTAGCGCCTCCAGCCTCTGGACACTATGCTGACAGACACAGCAAACCTTCTTGCCACAGCTCGCATTGATGTGCCATCCTGGATGAGCTGCACTACCAGAGCCACTTGTGTGGGTTGTAGAGTCCGTCTCATGCTACCACGAGTGTGAAAGCACCACCAACATTCAAAAGTGACCAAAACATCAGCCAGAAAGCATAGGTACTGAGAAGTGGTCTGTGGTCCCCACCTGCAGACCCACTCCTTCATTGAGTGTGTCTTGCTAATTGCCAATAATTTCCACCTGTTGTCTATTCCGTTTGCACAACAGCATGTGAAATTGATCGTCAATCAGTGTTGCTTCCTAAGTGGACGGTTTGATTTCACAGAAGTTTGATTTACTTGCAGTTATATTGTGTTGTTTAAGTGTTCCCTTTATTTTTTTGAGCAGTGTATGTAATTTCCCAGAGGCATGTCATACACCACACCACCCTCAAGTGCTTATCAAAGAAACTGGAATTTCTGTTACTCCCATGTTGGCTTCATTTTCCAGCCCAACAGGTTGCCTCTTGCTCACACTGGGTCACTTAGTCACAGTGCCCATTGTCAAATGAGAGTTCATCCTGAGTCTGTTATCTATTCAGGGTCCCAGTAATCAAGAACGTTCCTTCCAGGTCTCTACCTCATGCTCCCAAAGCATTCACATTTATTTATATACCACCAAATCACAACAAACAGTCGCCTAAAGGGACTTTGTATTGTGGGTAAAGACCCTACAATAATACAGAGAAAACCCAACAGTCAAAACGACTCCCAGTGAGGAAGCACTTGGTGACAGTGGGAAGGAAAAACTCCCTTTTAACAGGAAGAAACCTCCAGCAGAACCAGGCTCAGGGAGGGGCAGTCATCTGCCACGACCGGTTGGGCTGAGGGGAGAGAGACAGAGATTAATAACAACTAATGATTAAATGCAAAGTGGAGTATAAACAAAGTAAATAAGGTGAATGAAAAGAAACAGTGCATTATGGAAACCCCCCCAGCAGCCTAGGCCTATAGCAGCATAACTAAGGGGTGGTTCAGGGACTCCTGATCCACCCCACCCCATACTGTACACTCTCAAAATGATGCTGGTGTGATGTTCCCAAAATAGTCACATGTTTTTAAAGGTGAATGAGACATATTTTGACAGATGTTCAGGAGGTTGATGTTCTCTGTAATTAGTCCCACAAGCTCAGTGACTGCTTGAGTCCAAGCTTGTGACAAGAGATAAAACTGAAGGGAGACTAATAAAATATACCCGGAATTTAAATTCCAGAGATCATAAATGTGTGCATGACTATCCGTAGAAAATGTTCACCAAGAGAGAGAATGAGAAAACACCTTTTCTTCATAGTGAAGACTTTAAAAAAAAAAACAAAACATTTTTAATGAATATAAGTGTGCAAAGCAGATTTTCATCACAGTAATGCTGATGTCTGTGACAAAACTGACACTCATTATTAGTTATTATTTCCAGTGTCACTTCCTTTGTCTGTTAGTATGATGCAACATGATTGCATTCTCAAGAAAAACCTATCAACATCATCTGTCAAGAAGCTTCCTGCCCTCAGGGGGAAAGTACCGATAAAAAGCTTCATACACCAGACTGTCAGGAGGCCCAATTCTCTCTGCACTCCTCAAATAACTGAACCGTAATACACACAAAAACACACACGTATTTACACATATGTTTTGTTTTATCCAGCAGCTGCCATTTCACAGAGAACTGCACTGCTACAGCTGCTGTTGTTTCAAATGTGGCAAAACTACAGACATTCAGTACTTAAGTAGAAGTACAGATACTTGTGTTAAAATTTACTCTAGTAAAAGTTGAAGTACTGATTCAACTTCTTTCTTAAATAAAAGTGGAAAAAGTACAGGCTCTGAAATGTATTCAAAGTAAGAAAGTAAAAGTAGCTCTTCGGAGGGTTTTCAACCAGCTATTTTTGTGCATAGGTGGGTGAACCTGCTATATTAATCTAATAATAGCTAGCGGAAGTACCACGACCACAACTTACATCAACAAGAAATTTTTTAAAAAGCTCTATTTGCTGTTACCTGCATTGTAGAGGGTGACTCTGCCTCACCTGAACAGGAAAAGGAACACAAATCCCACTGTAACCCCTGACTGTACTCACTCAGGGGTTACAGTGGGATTCAGCACGTAGGGGGACCATAGTTTTCTTTGTGTGCAGGCCGTGATCAGCTGCTGCTCTGAGGTTTACTGCTCTTTATAGATTTACACAATTAAATTCAACAAGATGTAACCCAGTATTTCACGACCTATACTGGCTGATTTCCACCCACACACACTGACAGTATACAGTTGACTAAGGTTGAATTCAGTGAATGAATCTAATCTTCATCAGCCTAAATTCAAACTGATCTCTGCCACACTTGATGTACCCTAACGATGAGCATGAACACCACAGCTGCTGTGCACCACATTCACCACAGTACAGCAAACTAACCTGTTTATCCTGCACTAAACTGCAGTATTTTGAATAACACAAAGTTAGTCTACTTCAGTTTGTTTTGCAGGATGTTTTATTTCACAAGCTATACTGGCTGATTTCCACCCCCCACACAGATATTGATAGAAACTTTAAACACAAACAACAATAAGTGAATAAGAGACATTCTATATGGACCGTTTTAAGAGTGGTTGCACTGGCCTGAGGTGCTCTGAAGCAGATGTCCACTAGAAATCCCTCTGAGTAATGGAGGAGTTTTAAGCATGAACTTAAAGCCAGTTTAATGAGGCATAAATGGTGGTCGATCTCGGGGCCCAGGTACTCAAAGATCTTGACCTGTTTCACTACCTGCCTTCAGTTAGGGGTGTGCAAAACGATTGAGCCAACCAACGCTGAGTAGGGGACGGAAGTCGGGGTAGAAAGGGGGGGGGTGAGCTCTAGGCCACCTTCGTCTCAAACCCGTGAAGAAAACAACTGAATCCCCCACTAAATAGGGATGGCTCATTCACATGCAATGACCACGTGGAACTGGATCTGCACCCTGGGCACATTGATGACCATCGCGACTGCAACACAAGAGTTGAGCGCCTTGCATGCAATGATGATGGAGAATAGAGTGGTTTTGGACTTGCTGGCCTCCCCGCAAGGAGGAGTATACACCCTGCAGCAGAATGTGGAACGGCAGACACCTGGAGGGAGTCAGGACTGGCTCTCTTGGCTGACTACTGGAGCTTGGTGGCAAGTTCTGCTGAAAGCCTTAGGCACCAGGGGTCATTCTGCTACTGTTTTGTTTATTTTTCAGTTGTATTGTTCAATCTTTAAGGAAAATGATGAATGTTTTCCTTTCAGCTTTCTATCAGTGTACCCTTGTGCAGGGTGGGCAGGAGGGTGAAACAGATGACCAAATATGAAACCCCCATTGAAAATGGGAGACCAAGTGATGGGGGTGGATGTAAACTGGTTTTCAAACTAATGTTTAAATTTTGCAAATGTGTGTAGGTGCTTCCCCGAGTGAGACTGACTAGCAGTGGCTGCCGTGAGCGGCGGGGCCGTTGAGGAATTTTCCTGTCTTGAAAGAATAGAGAGTGACTTTGGGTCAAAAGAAGGATAGACAGCCGCACGACAGGTTTTTCGCCTCAACCTCATTCAGGATTGTATGTGCTATGTTCATGATAAACAGGGAGGAAATGTTAGAATAGATAAACGTTTAACTGTTTTTCTATGTATCATAATGTGTTCATCATAAACATGCACATGACCATCAGATTGTAAGCACAAAACATACTCATACACACCCGGACCCTCCAGGTGAAGAAAGCAGGTAACGCCTGTTTCCTGACATCACACACACATATACACACACCCCCACACACCCACGTGATGCTAAAATAAAAGAGCCGGCAGGAAGAAGGAAGTCAGACTCTCTTTGAGACATGCACACGAGTGTGAGCTGACTGAGACTCTCCCTGCAGGTTAAAAGATAACTACCGGTTTCTGTGTCTTTCTTTATTCAACGGTAGTCCGAACCTAACAGAGACACAGCAGAAAAGATCCTTCAAATCTGAGGAGAGCAAATAAGTTGAAGACTGAGCCTTCAGTAGATCCCTCCACTCATTAATTTACAACCTTTAAGATGAAGACAAGTCTTGCGATCCAGTGCATTGTTCTCCTGGCCTGCATGGCCTTCTGCAGTTCACAAAGTGAGTGGATTTTATTGGATGAGGGGAAACATTGGTGTATTTATGCAGCTTGAAAGGAGCTAAATTATGACAAGAAATCCATCTAAACATGTTTTTGTTTGTTGCAACATATTTGAGAAATATGAAATGTGAAACTGTATCTATTCAACATCACTTATCACTTTCAAGGTTTTCCAGTTACTTCAAAGTGCTGGTGTTTGACGATCAGTAAGAGTGTAAATCCCTCTCTCATCACTGGTGTCCAGGAGTTTGGTCCTCGTTCATACTGCAGTAAGAGAGAAGTCGTGTAAGTACCCACAGTGACAGGAGCGCATTAATAATAAGAGCTCAGTCATTAATAAACATTGTTTAGAAGGTGTTTTTACATCTAAGTTTTCTTCTATTGTAGTGTCACACTGAAGGATGGGACAAAACGGTGTCTCGATCCTGAGGCAAAGTTCACCAAAGCAGTGCTGCAAAGAATGTAAGTCAGAGAGAAAAACTGTTTTAAATTTTTTTTTTTACATGGAATATTTGAGCTCACTGTGGAACTAATTAGATGGGAGGAAGTCCAAAAGGTTAAAACAGGAACATCAACAGTGTGAGGCTGTGCGCATCAGCAATTACACATCCATGAAACAAAGAGCAGAGCAAGTACAGTAGCATGTTTAATGCAGATCTCCATCCAAATAAGTAACAACGGATACAAAATAAACCTGGTTTCTAAACCTCGTTAAACCTCTGTGGGAATTTCTGAGGGTCAATGTGGTTTTAGAGCAGCGAGTCCCAGCTGAGGGTGAAAACTCCTTCTGTCACGAAATAAATCTGAGGGGTTATGAAGTGTTGTAACAGGATGATGAATGTTTAACAATCATAGTTCTGCTGCAGGAAGTTTATCTTATTTTTCTGGTAAAGTACAAGATAGTCTTTCTTGTTTGGAGCCCAGAAAATCAGCAAAAGATTTTGAAATCACTGCTTAAGTGTGTTGAATTTAACCTATTAATGTGCTATATGTCTGACGTGCTTTCTTCACAGAAACCAGTTGAAAAGTGGGCATAAGATTAATGCCAGCTCAAAAACAACAACAGCAGCACCTACAGCAGCACCTACAGCAGCACACACAGCAGCACACACAGCAGCACCTACAGCAGCACACACAGCAGCACACACAGCAGCACCTACAGCAGCACCTACAGCAGCACACACAGCAGCCCACACAGCAGCACACACAGCAGCACATACAGCAGCACACACAGCATCAAGCACAGCATCAAGCACAGCACCAAACTCCTCCTATGGACTTTGCATGATTAGCACTGTCACATGACATGTTGATTAATAAGAAGGAGTAGCACAGCTTTGTGCACTAGCAGCTATACCTGACAGCAGCATGTGAACAGATTTAAAATCAGACTGAACTTCTGATTAATAAGCACATACATATGTATGTATACATTTTCTAAATATATTTATTTTTGTATGTTTATAATTGTTATGCTGTTTTGTTCTGTGACTCAAAGATATTAATTTATTTGTGTTTTTAAATGACTTGTAAACATTTTCCACATGTGCTTTTGTACCATGTTTTTTTTTTTTTTTTTGCTTTTTCATTCTGAAATGTAAAATTGTGGCTCCAAAGCTGCCTCAATAAATCTGAAGGTTGTTGAATAATTTCTTTTTATGATTATTTATTATAACTACAAACTAACTCAAAAGACAACAAATAAGATAAAATAGATAAATGAAAATAAAAATTACTAAATGCTACCCCAATGTAAAACAGACATGAAATGAGCCACAGACCAAGATGCACTTGTTCATTGCAATGCTGCCACCTTGTGACAAAAGTTTGTGACATTAGGTGAACCTCTGCCAGAACATCTGCAATATAACTAACAGCCATAAATTTACAAAAAATTTAAAAAAAAAAAAAAAAAAAACCCGACAAAGAACATGTTTACTGGCACCCCAAAATCCAAACAGAAAAATATATTCTTGGGTTTATACAGGGTTTTCTTGCTATTCTGATTTAAAGGGATTTTTTTGTCCTTCCCGGGACTTCCTGTCTTCAATAATTCAAAGGTTTCACCCTGAAAGCAAGATGATGCCTTCCATCTTTCAGCGTACTTCAGTGGAGGTCAAGAGTTTAAGAAAGGAAACTGTTCTAAGCATGTGACTTCCTGTTACCGCTACTTTTTCTTGCCGGTCTTTTGTAAAAATATTGTTTTTTTTTTGTTTTTTTAAAGCCTGTCATGTCTGGTAGATCTTGCAAGCAGAACTGTGATCTGAATGCGTTGTTGTGCCAAACATATTTGCTATTTCAAGATGAGCTCTATAGGTTCTCAATAGGCTCTTCTTGTTGATGTTTTAACCCTTTATTTTATTTATCTGAGTTATTTTTCCACATACTATGTAACAGCCAGAGCTGACAGGCTGAAGAAGAGGAAAATAAAGAGAAGAAAAAGGGAGAGAGAAAGGGAGCAAAAAAAAAAAAAAGGGGAAAGAGCACAAGTCTATTAATCAGATACTTCATCACTTTAACATATAAAAAAATACTATCAATACTTGCAAAAATAAATTTGTGTGTGAAAAACAAAACTAACAAAGCATGTTACGCACACCAACAATTTTGTTGAGTTGTGATTGAGTGGGCGTTTGTGTCTGTGTCATGTTTGTGTCTGTGTCATGGAACGTACTTACCAATGAGGGCAAAACGCTGCAGCTCCACCCATCAGAAGCCAGAGGCAGGTACGGAAAGCCCCCGGAACCCCAGGCCACCAGCAGCCCACCAAGGGCCAGGAAGACCCCCGGCCACTCAGTCCAAAGACAACCGCATACCTACCCCAGCAGACGGGAGAGGGTGGTCTCAGACGGAGCCCCCCCAGTCGAGGAGCGAGGGCTCCAGGGAACCCAAGGCGATGAGAAGCCAGCCCCCCCCCCCGCGGCCAGCCCCCTGCACTGGCCGGCGGCAGGGCTCCCGGGCCCACGGCACCCAAGGACCGCCCGACCCTCCACAGAGCCCCCCCCCACGCCGAAGAAGCCAACGCAGCCCCGCACCGCACCCCCAAGGGGGGCAGGCCAGCACCCACGCCAGAACACCCAGCCCCACCCAGGAACCCCGAGGCACCCCCATCCCAGGGGGGTAGGGGGGAGGAGGCAACCAGCAAGGAGCGGCCAGGAGGCAAGGCACAAGGCCCAGACCCAGGTCCAGCCATACATACAAACACACCCAGACACCCGTGTACACATTTATACACAGATACTCATACATGCCCATACATACTTACCCACACACAGATATGCCATACATACACATTCACTCACCCACCCATACTCACGGAGACGGTGACAAATACACAAAGACACACATTCATCCATAGCTACCCACCCTCTGAAGGCGGGGCAAGTGGAAACCACCCCAGGGCCAACAGCGACCCCAGGACGCCACCAGCCCGGTCCCCAAGGAACCACCCGACCCCTACCCCAGGCGAGACGCAAGAAATCGGGGTGTAAGATGACCCATCCACCCCTCCTCCTCCCCAACTTGTAGGTCTATGTGTTAATGTTTGTGAGTGAATGAGGTGTATAGGGTGCAGTTAAAATTGAGGGGACAGTTATGCCACAAGCGCCAACTGTTGGTCGTCAGCGCTTGCCCACACTGCCCCCCCAAAACCCTCCATGTCTAAAGTGCAAATAAAATTTGGAGACAGACAGTGACGAGGATCCGAGTGGGGCCGCCTCAGCGGCCCATCTCATCAACCTCTGAGTAACATGCCTGCCCCAAAGGTCCTATGTGTATCAGGTTGTAAGTGTGTATGTGTTGTGAGTTATAATGACTAAAGTGCAATTAAAACGGAGAGGCAAGTGGTGGTGCAGCTCTCCACGTGGCCTCTCCATCCTACATCTGTGAGTGATGTGTATTCTGTGTGTGTGTGTGTGTGTGTTTGTGTATGGGGAGGGGGAGGGGGGGGGGGGGGAATATGACCAGGAAAAAACCTGGAAGAAGAGAGCCAGCTGTCCGCTGGCTCAATAGGCACCCCGACCTCCCACACCCCAGCACAGGGCAGGGGGAGGTGAGCCCGGGGCCGCGGTGACAGCATCCCGGAGCACTGCAGCACCCGAGGTTGGCGCCCTCGCCCCCACCGCAGAGGGCGGCCCGCTCCTCCTAGATGCCCATTCACTCAACAATAGACACAAACAGGCGACAGGACATACTGGCCTGGGCATGGAAATGCAGTGCCCAGTCCCCCCCAACCACCCCACCGCGGCCCCATCCCCCACCCCACCCCCCCGCAATGCAGGCACCCCAGGGCCCCAAAAGCGTAGACCGGACATCCCGACGTCAGGCCAACCCACCCCACCCGGCGGCGCGGCCGGGACAGCAGAGGCCCCCCCCGCGCCAGGGGGGGCCCACCGGGAGCCGGCGCGGCCCCAGTGCCGGGGCCCCAGACCCCAGCCCCCAAGCCATACAGGGAAGACCAGCCAACCGACCGAGGGCCGGCACCACCCCCCCAAGCACCCCGCCCACACCCCAGGACCGAAGGCAGCACCATCCAAGCCCCCACCACCATCAACCAGGACAGGCACACAGACATCACCAGAAGGTCGCCCCAGGGCCCCAGCCCCAGGAGGCTACCAGCTACCCAGGCCCCCGGAGTCCCCCCCCACCCCCCCACAAAGCACATCAGGAGCAGAGCCCGCAGCCCATTACCCCCACTAAGTAATGGAGCTGAGCAGTGGGAACCAAAGAGAGTCAAATTCCTCCAATTTGTTTTTAGAAGAAGCAGACATTCTCTCTAAACTAACATGATCTACTAATAAATTTCTGTACTGAGTAATACATAGTTTATTTTTTGTCTTCCAGTTCATGAGGATCATCTTCTTAGCGATGCACAAGGCAGTAAGAACTATGTGTGATATATTTAACTCCATAATTAATTCACTGACATCACCTAAGATGCATAGTCTGGGGGAAGTTGGGATATGACAGCTAAACCATGTGGATAGATCTTCACAAATCCTCTGCCAAAATCTCTGAACTGGTACACAAGACCACAGAGCGTGTAGATGATTATCCTCTGAATTGCTTGTACAGTGGGTGCATATGTTTGAGTGTGTAAGGCCCATTTGGAACATCCTTTGTCCAGTGTAGTATGTTCTATGGAGAATCTTATATTGTACAAGTTGTATTTGGGGTCTTTTAGTCATTTTGAAGATATTTAAACATATTTCTGTCCATAAATTTTGATCCAGGTTGACAGAAAGATCACGCTCCCATTTTGTAATTGGGAGGGAAACTGAATCATCAGTTTTTATTAATAATTTATATAATTTTGATAACAATTTTGGGGTACAGAGGTTAAGAAATTCTGTTACCCAAGTAGGCATTTCTAGATTCAATTGATTAAGGTTAAATCTTCCCTGTAGGACGGACTTAACTTGTTGATATTCCAGAAATCTACCGTTGCCAATTCTATATTTTGATATAAGTTCTTGGAACGTGATAAAATTTCCATCTTGGATAATATGTTCTAAGTTATTTATACCCTTATCACGCCATAACGGAAAATTCAGCATTTTCTTTTTCTGACAAATATCTGGATTGTTCCAAATGGGTGTTAGTTTACAGGGGATGAGTGAAGACTTAGTTATTTTTAAAAATTCCCACCAGGCTGTCAGAGAGGTATTTATACTAAGGACTTTATAGCAGTTATGATGTTTAATACTGGAACTAATGAAAGGTAAATCTGAGATTTTTATTTTTCCACAAAACGCCTGTTCTAGATCCAGCCATGGGTTGTCTAATGAATTGGATTTGATCCACTTTGAAATATACTGCAATCTACTGCTTAAGAAATAGTAATAAAAGTTTGGTAATTCTAGACCTCCACTGTGTTTTGGCTTTTGTAAAGTTTTTAAGCTTATTCTTGACGGTTTGTTTTTCCATAAAAATTTTGAGATGTTTGAATCTAGTGACTTAAACCAAGGAAGAGTAGGTTTATTAGGGATCAATGAAAATAGATAATTAATTTTTGGTAAAACCATCATTTTAATGGCAGCAACTCTCCCCATGAGTGATATAGGTAAACTGTTCCAACGTGTGAGATCATCCTCTATGGTTTTTAATAAGGGGATATGATTTAATCGTACCAAGTCTGAGAGCCTGGCAAAAAAATTTATGCCTAAATATCTAATATTTCCTGACTTTAGTGGGGTCCTAGAGGTTCTCTGGAAATTACAATTCAGAGGCAAAACTGTTGATTTACTCCAATTGATAGAGTAATCAGATATAGATGAGAACTTATCTATCAGTGTGATAGTCTTCAAAAGAGAGCCTTGTGAATTCCCAAGGAAAAGTAATACATCATCAGCATAAAGGCTAAGTTTATGGTCCATATTTTCAGTTTGAATCCCTTTAATATTTACATTTTGACGGATTGCTGCTGCTAGCGGCTCAATGAAAATTACAAAAAGAGAGGGAGAGAGTGGGCAGCCCTGCCTAGTGCCCCTCTGCAGACTGAAACTTTGTGAAATGAGATCATTTGTCCTAACACGCGCATTCGGAGAGCTGTGTAGTGTTCTGATCCAGTTTATAAAGGATGAACCGAATCCAAATTTTTGTAGAACTGCTAGTAAGAATTTCCAATTTACCCGATCAAATGCCTTCTCTGCATCTAAAGACACGATTGTCGTCTCTAATTTGTTAATAGAACAATAGTCTATTATATTTATCAGTCGACGTGTATTATTGGCTGAGTGCCGACCCTTGATAAAGCCTGTTTGATCTGGATGTACAATAAATGGAGTAATACTTTCTAATCTTTTGGCAAGGGCTTTGCAAATTATTTTAAGATCTACATTAATGAGAGAGATTGGCCTGTAGCTGGATGGGAGTGTGGGGTCTTTGCCTGGTTTAAGAAGCAGGCTAATGTTAGCAGAGTTTAGGGTTGGAGATAAGATGTGGTCATTCTGAATCTGAGTTACCATTCTGAAAAAAATGGGAGCTAGCTCAGACCAAAATTCTTTATAAAACTCGGCTGGAAAACCATCTGGGCCTGGGGCTTTATTATTTGGGAGATGCTGTAGGGCTTCACTAAGTTCACACAATGAAAGAGGTAAATCCAGAGCTGCAGCCTGGCTGTCATTTAGTTTTGGTAGATTTATATTATTAAGAAATTCTTCAATTTCAGTATCAGATGGGTTAATCTGTGGTGAATATAAGGCTTCATAGAAGTCTCTGAAAGAGTTATTTATTTGTTGTGGGTCATGAGTAATAATACCAGTCGAGTCTTTAATAGAAAAAATAGCTGTTTTTTCTTTATTCAGTTTTAATTGCTTGGCCAGGAATTTTCCAGATTTATTTCCATGCTCAAAGTTTTCCAAACGCAGCCTCTGCAACATAAATTGTGTCCTTTTATCAATTATTTCATTTAGCTCCAGTTTCAGTTTCCTCAGGCTGATAATTGTATGTTCTTGTGGTGAAGCGGCATAGGCAGTTTCTAAAGATTTAATTTTTTGTTCTAATTCTAACACAAGTGCTTTTTCTTTATTTTTCCTATGCGAGCAGTAAGATAAAAATATTGTTACCTCACATCTGTTCATTGCATTCAGATCAAAAGCAGTTTTATATAAAACTGCAAACAATACACTCATTGGCCACTTTGTTAGATACAGCAGGGGTGCAAACTGGTACTAGCAGTACCGGTTTGCACCCCCTTTTAAAAGGGGGTTGACTGCATCACACAGATAAGATCTGGTGGCTGTGGAGGTCAGTGAACTCACTATCATGTTCACAAAGCCAGTTTGAGATGATTGAGCTTTGGAACATGGTGCTTTTCTCTGCTGGAAGCAGACATTAAAAGATGTGTACACTGTGGCCATAAAGGGATGAATATGGTCTGCATCAATAATCAGGTAGGGGGTGGTGTTGAAATGATGCTTAGTTGGAACTAAAAGGCCCAAAGTGTGCTGAGAAAATACCCCCCCACACCATTACACCAGCAGCAGCAGCCTGATTATTTATGGATCATGCAGTCATCATTGTAGATATTCTTTCCCAAAGCAAAAATGAGTGTTTTTTTTAATGTGATTATTATCAGGTATTAGACATTATTGTTCTTTCGACACTCTTAATAAAAGCAAGAAAACTGTTTGCATATCAATACAGAAAAAAAAACTTTTATTTCATAAAATGTAAAACCAAAGATAAGCAGATCCTAGAAGTCCCGTAAAGTACAGCAACATACTTCTTCTGTCACGTTTGCTGCTGTGGCTGGCAATGCTGGACCCCAATGCAGGACTCACAGGAGGGGTTTGAAATTCCTTAAAGCTTTATTATAAAGCGTGGCTTGAAATAGGACATAGCTTGACTTAACTTGAAGCATGAACATGAACTCGAAGCATAAACATGAACATAACGCACACAGCAGGGAAAAACAGACAATTAACTGACGACGCGACAAGGAACTAAACAACAGAGAGACCTTAAATACACAGACATAATGAAGGAAAAGGTGACAACACAGGTGAACGAAATACACTGAGACAAGGGGAAGTAAATCTAAACACAAAGCACAAGGAACACAAGATCGTCAAAATAAAACAGGACGTGACTAAACATGACAGGTATGTAAATTTAACACAGAGGGAACCTAAACAAAGAAGGGCCGAGACTAAACACAGGAGCACATGGAAGACCAGAACATGGAAAACTAAGCAGAAAACAAAGACAAACTAAAATTCAAAAAATCCTGAACCAGAAAACAAAAAACAGAACTTCACAAAACTCAAAACACTGGGCCACCGGCCCAGGATCATGTTATCTTCTTTTTTTTTTTTCCAGCTGCTGCAGTAAGATTTCTCCATGCTACTCTGAAAGCATGGAAGTCAGACTAAGGTCTGGGACTTTTAATATGAAAGGTAAGGCAAAGAAGGAGTGTCACCTGCACACTTGGCACAAAGAAATGTTTGCAATCATAATTTTATCACATATTTTATTGGCAGTGAAGCATTGCTGCATGACATTGTTTATTATTTTAGTTGTTAGATCCATTCACTGGTTGCCAACCTGCCAATCTGATTGAGCATATGAGACTCCAGAGCCGGAAAAAAAAACAAACAAGAGTCAGTAATTCATCTTCAGTGGGGCATGTGTGCCTCAAAGGAATGTCAAACAATAGTTGCTAAAATCTTCCCGTATGAGTACCATATCATAGCATCACTGTGAATGAAACAGAAGATTAACTGAAAAAATAACTCGTCACATATCCTCTCTGTTTACATGCTGATCTGATCTTAAACTACTTTTCATACAACCTGCACAATTCTCATCGCCTTTATTTACTGTGACCTGAAGGCCAAAGCAGTAAGTCCCATTTTGACAACATGCACACAGAGATAGAAAAATATCTTTCATGTATTTCTGTAAAAAAATTCCCCTTAACTTTGTTTTTCAAATGGTGGTAATTTTGCCAAGTCATCTTGTAACACATAATTTAATATCAAGAAGTCATGTGACCTCAAAGCTTTGCATAATGACCCATTTTGATCCCACATTTACAATATGACCGAAATGTGTGCATGCAGTTAATCATGAGGGGGAAATATTTCTTAACTCAAAACAAAAGACAGTGTCAGCTTTTTCCACTGACATGATGAATGTGGTTTCTATCTGACTGAATATTTCATATTTAGTATCTTTCTCTTAAAAGCTAAAAAGAGACAATGAAGATTCATTTTTACATGGATTATTCAGCCAAATAATCATTACCTGTACAACATTTGAAAGTTCTGAGATTTCATTTAAAAATGATTTCAGATATAACTAAACTCTGTCTTTACAGCCAAATTTGATTATTATTCATATATGAATAATAATAATAGTAAAAGTGACATATTCAGATAAATGCTCACATTTAATTAATTTCATCACTACCAAATTCAACATTACTACATTATTGTTATTAGTAGTGATGATGGTAAGCAGCTGTCAAAATTGTGATGAAAGCAGAGTTAAACACTGTAACACACAAAAAAAATCACAACTCCACATCAAGTCGTAGCATTATTAAGTCATAATTAAATTTGATTGTTACGTCATCCTGCGACATTAGCAGAGTCGTATTTTTGGCAAACTGACAACAATATATGAACTCTTCTTTTACCTCAGGTTCTGGGGTAGCGGTAGCTCAGGAGGCAGAGCAAGTCACCTACTGATCGGAAGGTCAGCGGTTTGATTCCTGGCTACTCCAGGCTGCATGCTAATGTATCCTTGGGCAACATACTTAATCCCAAGTTGCTCTCCGACGCAACTGTTGGAATGTGAATGTTAGATAATTAAAGCACTTAGCTTAGTTAACCACAGAAGTGCTTGTATGAATGGGTGTGCATGGGTAAATGTAAAACGTTGTATAAGTGCTTTGAGTGCTCAGACTGAACAGAAAAGCATTATATAAGAACTAGTCCATTTACCATTCTGATCTGCACTAAAAAACTGTTCCAGGAATCAAAACAACAAGATGAAGGATGATGAAATTTTCCCATTGAGCTTCTATAACTGCTGAAATAGGTCATAATAATAGCAGAAAATAGAAAATATTGTACATGATTGTACCATATCATACCATCAATGGGGCCCTCTACTCTTTAAAGTACTGACTGTGGTTTATATTTTATGGTACCAGTCTTCGGTCTCTGGTACTTTATTTACTTATAGCTTATCTTCTGTAACCTCCATCTGCAGCTGAGCCAAGTAAGAATTACCAGTTAACCTACACTGGTAATTTTCTCCCAGTACATTATCCACTTTTTTACAGAGCTTTTCGTAAATGGTAAAATTCAGTGTGTGGTTAGAAAATGTGGGGAAAATGAATATGGCAAATATGCCAAATTTCTTCATTTTAAAACATTACACTGTGCTGTATTTTTACCAAATGTTTTTGCAGTGTAATGTGAACAAACCGCTGTATGTGAAAACAGACCACAGAGAGAAACCTGGGAAGAAAAAGGGCACTTTCAACTTAAATAATACTTTAAAACTTTAAATCTTAAATGTATATGCACCTTTTTGGCCCTCCAAAAGGTTGACATAGTTACCTCAAGGTCCAATAATGAGCCCTAGGATACACATTTGAGTAGCTACACAGGTGTTTACCCTGTAGAGACAGAAGCTGACTTTTCACACAACGCTGTTTCTGAGCTACAACTTTCATATATGAGTGCACATGAGAGTCACTGCTCACACAGAAATACACATTAGTGCTGTGGAGTTGCACAAAGTTACGCAGTCCAAATAAAACACTTTCATCCATCATGATTACATATGAGAAAACACCAGCAATCTTGTTTAAATGTTGATTCCATTGTAGGCCTACACCCAGAAAATACCCAGAAAAAAAGTACTATTTATACAAGGCCTCAGAATTAAAATTAACAACAATTAATAGAAAAGAAAATCTGTCTCTGTGTTTGTACTACAGCTTAGATTGTTTACAGAACTCTGTCTGCTGATCTTTTTCCTCTTTCACAGTGTGAAGGGAGAGCACAGAGTTTACACACAGTTTTGTGGCAAGCAGAAGAGACTTGAGGGTTTTGGCTGGACACTCAGACATACATGCACAATCTGTGTGATTCATTTCTGGGACGACTGACCGCGGCGAGCCTGCCGTCTAACCTCAGTCGGGCCTCTGGTCGTACCCTGAACCCACCATCCCATGACTGCCTTCTGCTGCACATGTGAATACAACAAAGTGAAACCAACATGCACAATCGCACATACACCTCTGTGTTTTTTTAAAAAAAAAAAAAAACTCCTAATGCAGAAGTTCATGCGAAGCACATGATCAGTGTATGTATAAATATTTGCAGTGCAGATGTATGAAAACAGTCAAACAGCTCTAACACATCAGTCTGTGTTTAACAACTGAGCAAGCAGCCGCCGGAACCAGAAACAAGATGAAGCTCTGCATGCTGGTGATGCTCGGGACCCTGTTCGTCCTCAGTGACGGTAAGAACTGCACTGCGTAAATGGTTTCTGTGTGAATAAACATTTCCGTTTAGTCAGATGTGACAGTTTGAGGTTGTGAAATAGTAAATACCTGTTTGACTACAGTAGATGGAATGTGGCCTTTGAAAATATAAACCAGTGGATGCGTTGCAGCTGTAGGGAGAATCTCAGCTATGAGGGGCACTGGACTTTTTTACCTAGGGTGTAAAAACAGCATTGGAATATGTTAAGGAAATGTTTCTGGATGCGGTAAATCTCAATTATTTTCACTACAAATTAAAATTGCAAATCCTGCATGACTATAAGGTAACAAAAAATGATCTGATTACCTACTAGAAAGGTTCAAATCTGCAAGTTAAACTAAAACAGAAACCAGTTACAGTTTTTATTAAAGGTGTAACTAATGGAAAACTTCACTGTGTGCATGCAAGTAGTGTATTTGTGTCACACTTTTAGCATGATTGTCACCTGACTGATGGTATTTCGTCTGATTCTTTAGTAAGAATGGAGAACCAACTTTGTAAGAGTATTTTACAAGCAGGAAGATGACTGGAAGAGAAAAAAAGAGAAGCCCTTTTCTCAAGAAAGTCAAAATGCTACCATGAGAGGCTGTGATGAAACAGCTGCTGTGAGCTGATCAGCTTTCCAGCCCACTGAGTCAGCAGCCAAGCGAACTTTGGCAAAAGCTGGCTTCCGCCAGCATGAGACAACAATGCTGGTTTCTCTGGAAAATAAAATAGCTGAGGTTGCGTCAGCCAAATAACATCTCAAAACTAAAAGCTTGCCCTCACGTGAGTTTCGCTCTGCTCTCTGCATTAGTTGCTTTGCTAAGATATCCAAAGAAAACAAGATTTTTGTTGGTGCTGGAAAATGATACAAGCTCAAAAACACCAACCAGCACACTGAAAACATTTGCATGCTCTGATCTTTGAAGTACACACAAAGTTTCTGTTCAGGAGTGATTGGCGAGAAAGAAAACGTGAAGCTGTTTGCTGTTCTGTTTAAACTGCTGAGATTCTGCATTCAGACTGAGCGTCTGTTGATGACAGGTATGCCGCCAATCAGCCGGGACTACAACACCCACTGTCGGTGCCTGCAGGTGGAGTCGAGGATCATCCCACCAGACAACCTGAGGAGCATCAAACTCATCCCTGAGGGGCCTCACTGCAGGGAAACAGAAATCATGTAAGTGATGTTATCACAGTTACCGGAGGATGACACTGCAGTGTCGGGGGGGGGGGGGGGTCTGCAGCTGCACAAATAACAAATGCATTCCTGGATTATTCATTCAAGTTCAACAAACAAACAAAATCTAATCTTCATAATAAATGGGATAAAAGATTTAGATGGTAGATTATTAAAAACATTGTTGCTGGATCCAGCAAATGCTTTCCTTTCTTTATGTTTTTTTTGTTAATCGGTTAATAAATGAAAGGACAAAACTATTATAGTTACATGGATTTTATCTACTGCCTCTTTCACCCTCTTTCTGTGGCTGTTTTCCCTGATTTAAGGACATTATTTCCAATTTTTTTGGTTTATTTGTTTAAATCCAACTGGGAGTATAATCGCTGTTAAATACGCTTCCCAAATGTATCTCAAAAAAACAACACCCTAGTTCATCAAGATTTTTTAATCCAATTAAATCACCCTTCTCCACTTCTCAGCAATCAGTATTATTTGGAAATAACACAGCGATAACACACTGATTTATCAGCACGACAGATATTTGGCTGGAATTAAACTCACACACAGTTCTGGCATCCACCTAAATAGATCTGCATGAAGTTACAGTAAAAGCCCTCTTGGACTTTTATGGTATTGCAGTCAGTTCACAAGAAACCCTCAGGATTAGACACATGAGAAACATTTAAACACTCGAAGTTTTGCAAATATTCACATCAACTTGACCCAAAGCTTCTTTTTTTTTTTTCTGGTAACAGTTTTGCTTTCCTCAGAACTGTGCTTTGTTTGGTTTGTTTTTTTAAATTTTTTATCAGAATCCAAACTAAACTTGGTGGTCTTTAATCTCAAATAGATTTCTCATGGATTTTTATCTAATGCTTTTCTTAGAACATTCAGCCCTTGCAGTTGCAGTTAAATTGTTATGTGGGGGGAATAAAATAAAATGACTCAGATGCTGGTTTGCAGGTCAAAAATATCACAAAGCGATGGATATGTTGTAGAACTCCTTACCTAAGCATTTCTAACTAATTATTGTAAATCTCTTTAATAAGAGCCGGACTGGTGAGCGGAGCGAAGGTTTGTCTGAACCCTGATTCCTCCTGGGTGAAGAAGCTTGTCAACTTTGTTCTTGAGAAACAACAGGCAGGAGCAGCCTCCAAGAATCAGGCATAAATCCTGCAGTTCTCTGGAAGTATGACCACTGAGCTGCACTGTTTAATGAATAACTGATGATAACATTCAATCCACATGGCTCATTTAAATAACCCCCTTTTTAACACTCCTGTCCAGTTGTTTCATAATTTTTTGCTGTTGTTGCCTTTTTGTTATTACATTCTTTTATTTCTACTGATTTTTTAAATGCTGAATGTTTTATACTCATTTCTTGGAAATATTCTCGATGTTGTTGAAATGTGAGAACAAAAAAAAAAACACCAGACAAATGATTGTATGAGCTTTTGAAAGCAGATACTGAACGTAGCCTTAAAATGTAGCACTGTAACATGTAACATCAACACTTTATTTGTGTTTTATACTTCTTTTGGTGAATCTTCTCCTTCAGCAGCAACAAATGATCAATGCTCAGTTAAGAAGGACCTCAATCAAAAACCGGTTATTGCATAATGTAAAATGTAATAATGAGCTGCACAGAAAATAAAAATGATTAAAAAGTAAATGTGTGTTTATTTTCCAATCCAGTATTAGCGCTAAAAACCTGCGAAATTCTTGACGCAATGACTTCCTCGATTAAAGTCTCTGTCAAAGTCATGTGCGTACAGCCTTGTTGTATCTGTTATGAACTCTCTTAATGTCAGAAGATTTCAGAACAGCAGGAGAAAACTGCATTTTCAGGGCGCATTTGAAAGTATTTCAATATTAAAACTTTGAATATACAGCAAATGTCAAACCCTCGGGGTAATTAGCACCAAATAAAACAATCACTTAAGTTTAGCTTAAAGACTGTGTTGCTCTACAAGAACTAAAATGCACCAAAACCCACAATTTTATAAGTGTATTATGGTTAAACACATTAGCGTTTTACTTATAATAAAAAGAAAAATAAAAAAATTGGGAGGAGTGCTCATAATTCAAAGATGAATCCTTGAAGCAAGCAGGCTGGCTGGAGTTGGAAAGCCTGTTTATTTTCCCTTCAATGGTGCCACATTTTTAAAGCAAATGTATTTGTGGGTTGAGCAGCAGAGTTGAGTATGTGAGCTGTACCCATGAGAAACTTGCCAAATGTTCTCTGTCAGTGCCAAACAGCTTATTCTGCTGTTGACTCTTGCTTGGTGTTGTTTATTGGATTGGATGATGGAAGTCTGAAGAAACAAGACGAGATGGCAATGTAACAGTTTATTCATGTAACAAACAGAGGCCTCAGTAGCATGTGGAAGAACCAACCATAGCCACAACAGCATTGCACCGCCTCCTCATGCTGGTCACCAGCTCGGTCACCACTGCTGTGGGATGGCATCCCATTCTTCACCCAGCATTTGTTGTAAGTCAGCCTATGTGGTTTTGTTGGTCACTCAGGTCTGAACAAGCTGATCCCACAAATGTTCATTTGAGTTTCATTGGTCCAACCCACATACCCAACTCTGTTGTTCAACCCACAAATACATTTTCCTTACAAATGTGGCACCATTTAAGGGGGAATAAACAGGCTTTCCCAAGAAGCATTGTTACAACAAAGAAATTATCAACCAAACACAAATATCCTTTTTGTGCCAAGTTTGTTTTACTATTAAAAGTTCATCCATCCATTTTCTTCTGCTTATTCGGGTTCTCGTTGTGGTGCACCAGCCTACGCGGAGAGGCCCACTCTGCCCTCTCCCCAGCCACTTCCTCCCACTTATCTGAGGTAACACCGAGCCGTTCCCAGGTTAGGCAAGAGCTCTCCAGCATGTCCTGGGTCTGCCCCTGGGCCTCCTCCCATTAGGACATGCCCAGAACAAGTGATCAAATGACTGTGCTCCTCAGCCAATCTCCAAAAAGGGCAGCCACTCTTCAGAGGAAGCTCATTTCTGCTGCTTGTAACCACAATCTCGTCCTTTCGGTCACTACCCAAAGCTTGCGACCATAGGTGAGGGCAGGAGCCTAGATCAGCCAGCAAATCAGCAGCTTTGCTTTTATGCTCAACTCTCTCTTCACCATGACAGACCAGCAACTCGACCCTGACCCGGAGTAGGCACTCCACCCTTTTTCGGCTTAGGACCATGGCCTATTTACATTATACATGCTTCCCTTAGGCAGTATTATTAGAAAGCATTTCATCAAATTTCATTGTTATGCAGATGATACTCAGCTTTACCTATCAATGAAGCCAGATGACACACATCAATTAGTTAAACTGCAGGAATGTCTTAAAGATATTAAGGCCTGGACGACCTCTAATTTCCTGCTTCTAAATTCAGATAAAACTGAAATTCTTGTACTTGGCCCCACAAATCTTAGAAACATGGTGTCTAACCAGATACTCTGGATGGCATTACTTTGGCCTCTAGTAACACTGTGAGAAATCTTGGAGTCATTTTTGACCAGGATATGTCCTTCAATGCACATATTAAACAAATATGTAGGACTGCTTTTTTACATTTGTGCAATATTTCTAAAATTAGAAACATCCTTTCTCAGAGTGATGCTGAAAAGCTAATTCATGCATTTATTACTTCTAGGCTGGACTATTGTAATTCAATATTATCAGGCTGTCCTAAAAGCTCCATGAAAAGCCTTCAGCTGATCCAAAATGCTGCAGCTAGAGTACTGACAGGGACTAGAAAGAGAGAGCAGATTTCTCCCATATTGGCTTTTCTTCATTGGCTCCCTGTTAAATCTAGAATAGAATTTAAAATCATTCTCCTCAACTACAAGTTCTTGAATAATCAGGCACCATCTTATCTCAAAGACCTCATAGTACCATATCACCCCAACAGAGCACTTCACTCTCAGACTGCTGGCTTACTTGTGGTTCCTAGGATACTTAAGAGTAGAATGGGAGGCAGAGCCTTCAGCTTTCAGGCCCCTCTTCTGTGGAACCAGCTTCCAGCTTGGATTCGGGAGACAGACACCCTCTCTATTTTTAAGATTAGGCTTAAAACTTTCCTTTATGATAAAGCTTATAGTTAAGGCTGGATCAGGTGACCCTGAACCATCCCTTAGTTATACTGCTATAGGCCTAGTCTGCTGGGGGGTTCCCATAATGCACTGTTTCTTTTCATTCACCTTATTTACTTTGTTTATACTCCACTCTGCATTTAATCATTAATTCTTATTAATCTCTAGCTCTCTTCCACAGCGTGTCTTTTTTCTCTCCCCTCAGCCCTCCCCCTCACAGCAGATGACTGCCCCTCCCTGAGCCTGGTTCTGATGGAGGTTTCTTCCTGTTAAAAGGGAGTTTTTCCTTTCCACTGTCGCCAAGTGCTGCGCATAGGGGGGTCATTTTGACTGTTGGGTTTTCTCTATATTATTGTAGGGTCTTTACCCACAATACAAAGCACCGTGAGGCGACTGTTTGTTGTGATTTGGTGCTATATAAATAAAATTATTAAATTGATTCTCATACCTCCTGCTTCACACTTGGTTGTGAACCACTCCTCCTGGCTGGAGGCCACCACCTAATGAAGCCAGCAGGACTGCATCATCTGCTAAAAAGCAGAGACGAGATTCTGAGACCAGCAAGGCGGCAGCCTTCCACCACTTGGCAACGCCCAGAAATTCTGATCATAAAAATTAGAATCAGTGACAAAGGGCAGCTGTTGGGTTTTTTTATGTCATATACAGATACACACTAGAAGAAATGTTGACTATTGTTTTGACTGTGCTGCTTTAAACTGCTTGATCTAGACTGTTTGACTTTTACTCTGTTTTGACTGAATTTGACCTAAAAAAATATTGTTTTATATATATATATATATATATACTCCAGATGACCTTTTCTGTCTACATTTGATTGCATTTTTCAAATGTTTGCTATATATTGTTTTTTATGTTAACTTATTGCTGACAATGCGGACCAAGCTCTCGCTGCAGTTGTAAAGGGACTAAATGGTCCGCAACAACAGGCCAGACACCCCATAATCCTCCAGCACTGCTCACAGGATATTCAGAGGGATGCGGTCAAATGTCCACAAAACACATGTAGACTGGATGAAATCGGATTAGAAAAACCTTTTATTATTATTGTTATTATTATTACTGTCTTATTTTTTAAAAAATCTCTTTATATACATGTAGTTTAAAAACAATATCTTTATAAAGGTTCATATAAAACAGAACTGTTAAAAAATAATGACATTTTTACCACCAAACACTTCAGGATTTGAACATTTTATATAATGCTCATAATGCTGGTGTTCACCAATGCTGACGTTGGCAAATAATCACATGAACTCTAAAAAAAAGTGTAAAAATCTCACAAATGTTCTTGCGTGTTCATACAATTCCCTGAAATCTGTTTAAAGCTAATAAACATCTGTTCCTGTGTTAAAGTGACTGAACAGCAGTTGTCACAGTGTGTCAGCTCCCACCAGCAACATGAACAGTCATGTTCTATTAATGTCCTTCAGCAGGAGCTTCAGTAGTTAAGATGATGTTAAATAATGTCACTGTTCTTTGTGATGATTCTATGTTGCAGGTTGAGGTGGTGAATCACCTGCTGCAACCACATAACCCTTCCCTGGAGGAAACCACGTCTGCAGAGCTTCTGTCCAGCTGCTGCTGTCGCAGAAAGTCAACAAGATGTCAAAAACTGTGGACGGAGGAAAACTTTATTACACCAGAAGGATGTGGAAAAGACCCTTAACTGTCTTCTGGACAAAAAATACTTGCCTTGATTAACGGCCAGGATCTTTGAGTGGAAATTCTTTGTGTTGTTCTTTTTCACCATGCACTCATCTATGGGCAGCCTCGCTGTTTGGACGCTCAGTTCTCGGGCTCTGGAGAGACTCAACTTCTGCAGAGTAGAAAAGGCAACAGAAAGACCAAAACAAACATAAAAACACACTTTACTATACCTGCTGTACAGTAATATTTCCAGACATAAGGCTAAAAAAAATGAAAGCTACTGGGCATGATGCTTAGAGCTGCTACTGCGCAACATCTATGTTACAATCAGTTTTAAAGCAAAGTACCTTCTGGATGCTTTCATCCACAAGACCACCAAGGACGTAAACTTTGTCAGCATCCACTGTTTCCAAAGCTGAGACAAAAGAGGAAAAAAATACGGACTTGATGAATATCAGCAAAATATATCATGTACACACACTCACTGGTCACTTTATTAGTAATACATTGATGGTGTTATGTTGGGCCACCTTTGCTTTAACCCTCATGAACTCATGAAAATTTTGCACCCTCTGGACACCTTTGTGGCAAAAATGTACACGCACATGGATGGAGACCAAACTTTTTCACTGTCCACTCACTGTCAGGACAGGCTGTCAGGACAGGCAGGATCCTCCGTATGCTCTTCACTTTCAGAGGAAAGGTCACAGGTACTCTCAGCAGTGGAGGACTCCAGTGACCATTCCATGTCAGACTCCCCATCGAAGCTTGTGTCTTCTTCAGATGAGTCCTACAGCTTGACGGTAGATAAGGGCTGCAAGACCATTTCTAATGCTTCCTCTGTACTAAAATGTCTCTTCATTTTTCCTCCAGATCTTTCTCCTTCTCTGCTCACTAATGAAATGAGCCCCTCAGCCAAGCTGCTGTTTATCTTTGGCTGTGAACGCAGCCAGGTACGTGTTACGGCCACTGACCTTTGGCCTCTTTTTGAAAGAGAGCTGCTCTCCTTCTCTCTCTCTCTCTCTCCTCCAGATGCTTCCAGCCTGATTGCCAGAAGTGAACGGCATTGCAGTCATTTTGGGAGGCTGCATAAAAGGCTCCAGCTGCCAGTTCTCCTTGCCTTTAGGCCACTGGGCTTTGATGTGTGTGGTTGCTGGACCTTGGGT
This sequence comes from Archocentrus centrarchus, assembly GCF_007364275.1. Classification (NCBI taxonomy): domain Eukaryota; kingdom Metazoa; phylum Chordata; class Actinopteri; order Cichliformes; family Cichlidae; genus Archocentrus; species Archocentrus centrarchus. The sequence continues at coordinate 18,778,233 of NC_044363.1, forward strand.
GGCGTGTTTTGAAAGTGTTTAAGATTACTAGTAGAAAAACCTTGGTATTTGTGTTTTTGGCTCTGCTGTGGTTTCTTTTGTTTTCTTTTGTTTTTGTGGAAGCTTGGTAGAGGTTCTCTGTTTGTTACCTTTTTCTCCTGTTTTGTGGCTAGCCAAGAAGCTAAGCCACTGTCTTTTGTTTTCACCCTAAAGATTAGTATTATATTTCTTACTAGGAAGTGGGGGGGTTTTGTTTGTTATTTTGGCCGTGGAAACCCTGAAGTATGATATGCTTCCTTTGTTCGTTCTTTTGTTCTTATATTGGTTGGTAAATAGTTATTTGTAAATATCTGTAAATAAACCTTTTAAGCATGCGCAAGATCCCATTTCTGGTTTGCCTTTATTGTTGTGTTACGCTCCCTGCAACCCCTAGACACTGCAGGCAAGGGGGGGCTGTAACATGCATAAACATAATTACATTTTTTTTTACATGGCTCCATAATATACTTGGCAAAAATACAAGAATTTCATTCATCAGCCTAAAATGGGAAAATGACAGACTAATGGAATACAGTCAAAATGTCCAATATCACTACTTGTGTTCAAAATGAAATGCTAAGATTACAGAATGCATGATTTTATACTGCAGCTGCAGCGAGATCCAAAACTGTGATTTCAATGGAAGTCTGAGGCATTTTTGGCCACGAAGGTGTCCTGGGGGAGTATCTGGCACTTCATCAAAAAATAAAAATACAATCAATTTTGTTGCTAATCTTTGACATATCCAAGGCTCTAATCACCACCATTGCACCATCCATTTATTATTTGTTATATGAAAAATAATCAATTTTTGGTGTTTTTTTTTTAAACAAAAAATGCAATCATTCATGTAATAAAACTGGCATTTAAAGGGTTAAAATCTTGAAAATGATTGTTTGGTATTTTTGAGTAGGTCTGAAGTTTATTAGGTGATTTATGAAAAAAAAAGCAAAAAAAAAAAAAAAAAAATACTAATGTATGAGGATTTTATAAGTTTTTTGGTGTGTGTACATTTTTGCCATGAAGGTGTCCAGAGAGTGAAAATGTACCCCGAGAGTATGAATGACATGTAAGAGTAAAAGACATTAGATTTCAATAATTTAATGAAAAAGATTTCCTACAAAAAATTCATGCCACTACCTGCAACACAGCAAAAATGAAAAACTAAAGTTTAAAAGAATGTACAAAAATGCTCGAGGAGGGCACGAGGGTTAATTCTTCATAGCACAGATTCAGCAAGCTGCTGGAAACATCTCTCAGAGACTTTGGTCCATGTTGAAATGACAGCATCGCACAGCTGCTGCAGATTTGTTGTCTGCACATCCATGATGTGAATTCCCCATTCTGTGTCATCCCAGCTGTGCTCTGTTGGACTGAGATGTGGTGACTGTGGAGGCCATCTGAAGCTGTGGTGTTTAAATGATGCTCAGTTGGTACTAAGGGGGTCAGAGTGTGCTAAGAGCATATCCCCCAGGTCATTTCACCACCAGCCAGAACCACTGACACAAAGCAGGATGGATCCATGCTTTCATGTTTTTTATGCTAAATTCTGGTCCTAACATCTGAATTTTACAGCAGAAACTGAGACTCATCAGACTAAACAACTTTTTCTAATCTTCACCTGTCCAGTTTTAAGGTGAGCCTGGATGAACTGTAGCCTCAATTTCATGTTCTTTGACAGGCGTGCCCCCCAGAGTGGTGCTCTGCTGCTACAGTATAGCCCATCTGCTTCAAGGTTTGGCCTGTTGTTCAGAGATGCTCTTCTGCATACCTTGGTAGGAACGAGTTATTTGATACTGTTGCCCTCCTGATAGCGCAAAGCAGTCTGGCCATTCTCCTCTGAGCTCAGACACCAACAAGGCATTTTCACCCAGAGAACTGCTGCTCATTGGATATTTTCTCTTTTTCAGACCATTCTCTGTAAACCCTAAAGATGGTTGTGTGGGAAAATCCCAGCAGATCTGCAGTTTCTGAAATACTCAGACCAGCCTGTTGCTTAAATCACCTCTTCCTCATTCTGATGCTCAGTTTGAACTTCAGCAGGTCATGTCTCCATGCCTAAATGCACTGAGTTGCTGCCATGTGATTGGCTGATTAGATACTTATATTAATGAGCAATTGAACTGGTGTGCCTAATAAAGTGGCCGCTAAGTGTGCGTCTCATGTAATATTTCTGTCTCTGTATAGATTTAGTGAAGATATTTTGTGCTTTAAAGCTGTTTTCTATTAATCTCGTCGTATTAAAATTCCATATCATGTGTAATGAATTTTGAAAGTAACATTAATAAAGTGGCAAACAGCAGGAAGATGAGTAGAAGCAGCAGTAAACACAGCAGCCAAATGGTGCCATCTGCTGGACCAACAACGCATTTCAACAGCAAAACAAATGCACATAAATTACATTTACTGAAGCATTTTTGATCTGATTCATATGTTCAGTTAACAAAATATTTTTCAAACCTTCTTCAGCATCTGGAGTGAGGTAGACAACAGTTTCTGGAGGAAACAGGTCCAGACAGCTTTCCTCTGTTATATCCATCTATAAAGAAAAACACAGAGAAAGAAAAATGATCAGCATCTGTTCATAAACGGCTGCGACCATCTTTGGTTCACATTACAGAGAGTGTGAAACAACTGTGAGTGTCCTGTAATCAGTGATGGTCAGTTCCTCCACTTAAAATAATTGTCTTTAAGGTATTTATCAATTCTTTAACTAGAAAAACATCCAAAATTGTAGAGATTTTTTTTTTTTTTTTGCTTGATGATTTTAGAAAAGATGTTCGAGCATCTGACTAGGATGCCTCCTGGGTGAGGTGTTCCAGGCAGCCATAATTACCGTGTAGTTGAGGAAGCCGTCATTCATTCGCACGCACTCTCTGTAGAGACGACTGTCCTCTCTCAGGTCTGTCAGAAACAGGTGAAACGGTCGAGTCGCCTTCTTGTTTGACCCGTAAAGTCGTCTCAACTGGCCGGCCAGTCGGCTAATCTCCTGCAACAATAACACATACACTGCTGAAGGCGAATAAACGTTCTGTAACCACTTTTAATGAAGCAAAAACCTTTTAAAAAGTGTCACTCTTAAAATAAAGGGGTTTTTTTGTAAGTTGAAAACATTGTTTTAAGGTTTTTGCCATCATCCACCAACCTTGTCAGACATGCAGTCCGTCATACTGAGGTCGACACAGACTTTGAGGCCTGTCGACCGAGCCTCAGCTAAACGCTCTTTAGTGATCGCCTTCATGACCCGTTTGGTAAGCTGAGGACGGTCTGTGCTAGCGCCTGGATGACAAAGAAAACACAAAAAGGGACAGGTGCTGTGATTAAACAAGCTGGAGACTTTCACTCTCAGTTGCTGCTTAAGATTCTCTTTGCTGAGTCTTTACCGGACTCCAGCTCACGATTCATCTTCCTCCTCAGCTTTTCTTCCTTCCTCCTGCTCTTCTTTGCAGCCAGCTGCTTCTCCCAGTGTCGCTGCTTCCTCAGCACGTTCCTCTGTTCATTAAACAGACAAATAACTATGAGCCCCGCAGAAGCTCTCACAAGTCTGAAGATATTTTGGGGCACACAATTACAGAACAGTTCATCCTTTCATTTATCGATTAAACAAAAGTGACATTTTGCTGTTAAAAACTAGGCGATCTTCTTCTGTCAGCTACCATCTCAGCTCCCTATCATCCTCCTCTGTCACACCAGCCCTCTGCATGTCCTCCTTCACTACATCCATGAACCTCCTCTGTGGTCTTCCTCTTTTCCACCAGCTCCATCTTCAACATCCTTTGTCCAACATATCCACTCTCCCTCCTCTGCACATGTCCGGACCACCTCAGCCTCGCCTCTCTAACTTTGTCTCCAAACTGCTCATCCTGAGCCGTCCCTCTGATGCACTCATTTATAACCCATCCTGGGCACTCCCAATGAAAACCTGAACATCTTCATCTCTGCCTCGTGTCTTTTAGTCAATGCTGCCATTTGCAAACCACACATCTCGAAAAGTACCGATTGCATATTTGGACACTAATTTAAGATATATGGATGCATAATTTTATGTTTCACCTTAAAACTGACTCAGTTTCATCATGTTTTCTTCATCTGGAGATAGTTTATTAATGCCTGGAATGCTCTGCAGTGGAAGCCAAGAGGCCGAGAGATCGGTGAGATTAATTGGCTGTAACTTCATTATTTTTTGGGCTATTCATGTGGTTTAGGTATCAAAATGTGTCTTTTTTTGCTCTTTTTGTCTACATGGGTTTCAGGTATAAATGGGAAGACAGCATTTGTTTTTAACATACTTACATACATCAAAGCAGGTCTCGCTACCATGTTGTGAACCGGACAGCCACTTAAACTAAAGGAAAACTCATGTACTTATAAATGTTCCCAGTGGATTTTTAAGCTTTGAGATTTCTAAGGTCACAAAACTGTTTGGACTCATGAAAAAGCTGCTCAAACAACTCAAATCATAACACGAATCTGCTTTACATCAAAAAATTAAGAGCAAAGCCACATAGTCACATTTGTGGGTGCAGAAACAAGATTGTCAGGTCATTTTAGATCATGTTCACCTGATGCCTTTATTTTGCAGTTTTGACACCTCTGTATAATAAAAATATCATTTAAAAAATCAGTAATTTGGAGATATTTGTAATGTAGATGATCAAGAAACCCTCATTCATTTGAAAATGTTATTAATAACATATAAAGCCCTGGACACTCAGGTGATCACGGATCTTTGTGTGGTTTTATCCAAACTGTGAAGCACGTTGCGTTTTAAACACTACTACACAAGTTGTATTATTATTATTACTACTGCGTATTCATTGAACAGTGATTTTTTTTATGTAGATTTTGCACCTTGTTTATGCGGAAGATTCAGTAAACAAACTTACAGAACAGGGCAAATCTTCTCTCCCGGGCTTGGGGTGCACAGCGTCAATCTCCACGTCGATGTGAAGCAGCTCCAGGAGCTCTGCAGCTCCATCCAGCCGCGATTCACACGTTTCCGGCCCGGTTTGAGCCATCTCAGTCTGCCTGCTGGCTCCGCAGGTATCCCCTGCGAATAAAAACAAAGAACACCGTGTAAACGTCCACGCGTGTGTCTTGTGCTGTGGTACAGCTTGAGGTAGTGGAAGACTTTTTAAAAAGAGGTAGGTGTGTGTGTGTGTGCGTGTGCGCGTGCGCCCCGTAACGGTGCAAACACAAACCCCCGACTGACACCTGAAAAGCTCAGTAAACGCAGACAGAGGAGGACATACCCAGACACATGCCTGTGCTGGAAACGAGTCGCCTCCGCTTAAATGAACACGTGAGCGGCGCGCGTGAATGACGTAACGTAAACAAAGTAGAAGAGGCGGGGCAAAGAGATGAATAAATTAGGATTAATGAAATAAAACACTAAATAAAACAAAGATTCCTGAAAGTCTGTTTGTGTAAATGAGCTGCATCAAAAGGCCTTTGTATTCAAAAGCTGCTAACACCGTTGCCACCTGACCACCATTAGTGCTGTCACTGCATTAAAAAACAACACTAAATGCCATCTTCAACTTTTTTGATTTGGAAATTACATCAAATAATGAACAATTTCATCAAATAATGCCCCCCCCCCCCATGTGAATACTTCGGGGGTTTCCATGAAGCTGTGGAGTGTGATGTTTTAGACTCGTTAAATATACCAGAGTGATTCTTCATACTGGGACTGACTCCAGAAATTTCTTCAGGTGGACCAGCTAATGTAAATCTAGCAGCTAGCCCATATCCTACTCACTAAAACCTGCATCCAAGCAGTCACTGCAATTCACTGCACAGCTTAACATTATTACTGCCCATTTTAAAACATTTTTGTATAGTTACTAAAAATGACTCAAGTGTTTAAAATTACATGCCTTTAAATAAATCACCTAACATACTTTTACAAAATTACTCCTATTTTGTTTGATGGCTGCCTGTAATAAAGTGTTTTTCTCTGTTGTGGTTGTGTTTACCTGGCAGCTGCCACAGAATTTCTGAAAGAATCATTACAAATAAAAGGATAATTAAAAATGAAAGCGAGAGCATCTCTATATCTCTGAGCACTGTGCTGTTGTGGCATAAAGTTGTAAGCGTGTTCTACATATTTTACCAAAATAAATCAACCCTTTAAAATAGTAAAAAGAAAAGAAAAGAAAAGAAAATACAGTCGGCTCGTCACGATGGTAGGAGCAGTTGTTTGGAGTCGGTACACAAAAATCGACGCACAAGCGTCCGTTGCTAGCTAGTTGTTTTAATCAGAAAACTGAATAAAATCCCTTTTTTCTTTATTTTTATTATTTTATCTCTCATTGTGTTGCAGCACGTGATAGCAGAATCCAGTCACACTGTGCATGTGGCAGATTTCTCTAAAACTCTGCTATACATTTGCGGGTTAGTCTTCTGTTGTTGTTAGCACCTGAGGCTAACACGTTGCCGTGCGGCATCACATCTGCCAATGAAAGACGCAGAGGAGGGGGGCATGGCGCCAGAGTGTATTGTGGGTACTCCAGATGACGGATTTATATTATTTTACGGTTCTCAGCCCGGTATAGTCGCTGTCCGGGGGCCTGGACCAATGTGCGCGGCTGTGAACCCAGTAAGCACAAACAGCAGGTAGCGTTTGCTGACAGCACCGTGACTGAGAGCGGCAGCGTCCCTGTAGTAATAGCTGAGAAAGCGACTAAACTCGTTAAGACTATACTTTCAGGGATCATTTCTATAGTTTCTAACTTGAGAAATGCGTTTCTAAAGTGTTGGTCTCGCTAACCACGATGAAGAGGTGCTGATACTTTTTCCTGAGCGCGAAGCGGGCGCAGAGACTTGATTTATATCTTACGCTCTGTGCTTTTGATGACCGTTCACTGTTTCTCCGGAAATAGCGAGGGAAGGAGTATGATCAGAGTGGTTACGCCGAAGTGTTGAATAATATGTAGATACCAAGTACTGAGTTATTGACGATTTTAATTCATCATGCGCGTTGCATCTTGATGCTTCAGTTAAATTACAAGTGTAGGATGATTAATTTTTATTGTATATTTACAGATCGTTGTGTTCAATCTGTGTTAATGTCATGCAGGTTGTTTTTGATTGATAGAGATCGCTTTCTGTTTGTACATATGTTTAATAAAGTTATTGGAAAAATACCTTTTATATACAAAAGGTAAAAATATAAAGTAACAAATAAGTAAACTATATAAAATAAAGTTCCTTGTTCATTATCAGTGACGTCCTGACTAAAAAACCTCCCTGACTGTGGTGCTGGCAGTAATTTTATTCACCGAGGTGATCTGAGGCAGGGATTGTGTCTCTGCACCATTTGCAACTAAAAACAGTCAACTTTGTTGTACAACGTAAGAGTGCTCAAGTATAATAATCAATAATCCAGAATCAGAATCAGAAGCTTTTATTGCCATATGGGTGAACAGGTTCACAACATTAGGAAACTGCTGCGGTACTTCGTGCTTACATAAGAACAAATAAGTATAAAAACTATAACACAATATTTCAAAACATACAGTACAGTAATCATTTAGTGCAAAGCAGAAACCAGGTGAATGCTAAAGTGACATAATAAAGTGACTGTAAAGATAACAGAATGTAAACTATAGTCCGGGAATATGTACGCAAACAATTAAAATGGAAACACTGATACAAGCATAACATTAAAATGTCATTAATAACCCTCTGAGAAAGTGGAAAAATAAACTCGAATCAAAGTTTGAATTAAAATGTTTCCATATTGTTTATTTGTATTTAAACATCTGCACTGGAAACAACAAAGACAATAAGCTCGCATGTTAAAAACATATTTAAGATGTTTAGCAGTCATGTGATACCTCAATACTTGCTGTAAAGCCTTTTAATATGGATGTTATTAGTATCAATGCAATAAGAGAAGAAGGCCTTCGGTTCACACTCATAATTTTACAATAATTAGAAACAAAAAAGGTCAAAGAAATACTTACAAACATAAAACAGATTTACAGCTCATTAACGTGCATTAAAATTATGATGTAATGGGAGAGAAACAAGCAAAACACGCTGAGCAATTCTTTCTGCAGAAAACATAAACTCAGGCTATCAGGATCATTGCTTTGAATGAAAAATCTGCTCCTTTTCATTCACAGTGGCTTCAAGTTTTTAAGTTCCTTTAAAGAGAAAAAGATAGAAACAGCTAAAGAGCTGCTGTTAAGATTTTAGAGCTGTGGCTGAATTTGGATTCCCATTGTGCCGCCAGAGTGCATTGTGGGTACTCCAGATTACGGATTTATATAATTTTACGGTTCTCAGCCCGGTATAGTCGCTGTCCGGGGGCCTGGACCGATGTGCGCGGCTGTGAACCCAGTAAGCACAAACAGCAGGTAGCGTTTGCTGACAGCACCGTGACTGAGAGCGGCAGCGTCCCTGTAGTAATAGCTGAGAAAGCGACTAGACTCGTTAAGACTATACTTTCAGGGATCATTTCTATAGTTTCTAACTTGAGAAATGCGTTTCTAAAGTGTTGGTCTCGCTAACCACGATGATGAGGTGCTGGTACTTTTTCCTGAGCGCGAAGCGGGCGCAGAGACTTGATGTCTATCTTACGCTCTGTGCTTTTGATGACCGTTCACTGTTTCTCCGGAAATAGCGAGGGAAGGAGTATGATCAGAGTGGTTACGCAATGGTGTCAAATGGTAAAGTAGTAAATACTGAAACACGTGGCCCAGACTGTCATGGTGAGTGATCTCCTCAAGAGCGCCATCAAATGGACAATAAATGTAAAACAATAGGAGCAATAATAATCACGTGATGGTTTTGGTGCGTGAAGCTTTGATCTGAATAAATGAATGAATGATTGTGATGCCATCCATTCTCTCCCAGTTATTCCTGCCAAAGGGGGGCTGGAGCCTATCCCAGCTGTCATAGGGCGAAAGGTTGGGTACACCCTGCACAGGAAAAAAAATTATGCACTTATTAATATGGTGTCTGTCTTTATGATGCAATGGTTGGGTAAAGAGGAAAAGCGGAAACAAATTGGGGAGCGAGTTGTGATATCGATGTAATTGTTTTACTTGGTTTGTAGCTGTGCTTATGTCACTAGGGACGTTTTGCGGGTGTGTTTTGGATCAAGCAGGAACCACATGTCAGCTTAACCAATGAACAGCGTCAGTGAGCAGCATGTAGGCTGGTACTGCGTCGGGCTGCGTTCAGGGACAGTCGGAAATTACAATTTTCCTGGCAAATCTTTGCCGATCTCATAAGTATTTTTAAATTACCATTTCCAGTGGGGTGGCAGTAGGGGTGGCAAGGGCTCTGTTGGGGGTGGCAAATGCCACCCCTCTGGCTCCGCCACTGCATCGGGAGGTTTCCCGAACGGCCGGTCGTTTCCAGGCCGAACCGGCCGGTGATCAGAATTTTTTATTTTTACCCAATTAAGCACAGCAGCTCTCACCGCTGCAGCTCTCGCGGCCACAGATGCAGTCTGCACCTGCAAATAAAGTTCTCTTGTCTTAAAATCACGGTTTGTCCGTTGTACGATCGGATAAAAGGCCTCTCCAAACCCAGCTCCCGGGCTGAATTTTAACCCCAGCCCGCCCCTGCACAGGTGTCACAGTTTCACATGTTCTGGAAAGTTTCTTGAATATGTTTTTAATTCAAAAAGTGTATTTAATAGCCAAACTATATGATTTTCCAAATGTGTGCGCAGTAACAGATCCTCTCTGTGGGGATGTAAATGTCCTGACCAAGAATAATTCAGGATTAACAACATGAAATGTTGATAGCAGAAACTTCCTGCCTTATAGCTCTCAGAAGTTGACATTAGGTTTGCAAACACGTTTTCACATGTGTGTAGAGGTCTTTGTGGATAAAGAGATTTTTCTGTAGAACAAGCATTTACTAACTTTTCTTTTCTCTCCTGTACATATGCAGGAGTTTGCATTTGACTCCATGGCAGTGAAACTGGCTCATGTGTGCTAACTGTGAGAGGACTCCTGTTACTCTGCACAGGAAAAAGGGTCAATGTGTTTTTAAAACCTTTGTTTTACCAGGTAAAATGTCTGAAAACCAGTTCTCATTTACAAAACATGCCCTGGCCAAGAGGCCCGATATTATTTCCCATCAACCGTCAAACCCGGCAGGATTTGTTCATAAACATATTGAGTCATGAGGTTCATTATATACCTTCTCTGAGTTTAGAAAAGACTTGATACTGCACATCAACAAATCCAGTGACCCTTGGTTTCTTTCACTATTAAAACTGTCACATCTCAGCACTCAAAGCCAAAAACAGAGTTGACCCATGTGTCCATGAAGGCTGCTGCACCTATCAACAGCTCTGAAATTCCCCCTTTGTGTTTTTAAGAGTGATGTTGCTCTGTCTCTAAAGAAAAGTTAAACAAACATTTCTAAAAGGAAGTAAAGAGGGCGTGGTTTATGGCTCTTTATCACCTGCAGCACCATGCAGCACTTGGATGGTGGAATTTTTACAAGATGAGGTTGTTACCTCATCCCACCCAACCCCCCAACCTGCAGGGCCCAAGTGTCTGAAAGCTAATCCTCACAGCTGTCTGTCCCACCAAGCACCCTGTGCAGGAGCAGTAGTAGCCGTCGGAGTACCAGTGTTGTGTGTCCAAGAAAAAACACAGACAAGGACTAGCTCTTATAGAGTGCTTTTCTACTCAAAGTGTTTGTACAACATCTTTGCATTCACCCATTCATATAAGCACTTCCATGTGTATCTAAGCTATGTGCTTACTGTCTAGCATTCACACACACATTCATACTCCAATGCTTGCGTCGGAGAGCAACTTGGGGTTCAGTATCTAGCCCAAGGATACTTTGGCATGCAGCCCTGACCAGCCAGGAATCAAACCACTAACCTTCCAATTAGTATGTGACCTGCTCTACCTCCGGAGCCACAGTCACCCCCTGTGGTGGTGCATTTATTCAAGTATATCGGTATACGGTGGGTTTACAGACACAGAGGGTGGGTGTGAGTAGATAACCCAACCCAGGGCCATCTATAAGAACGTTGTTTATACAGGAGACTACAAGGAAGAGTGGGTGTAAAACAGGCGTTGTTTTGCCCTCATCTGACATCTGACAATAAATTCATTAATATTCATTGACATGTATGTTTGATTCATAGTAACTGTAAAATAAATGATTACTAAGCATTATGTTGGAAATATGGACGAAAACCACTAATAAAATGAAAGATTTTTACATCATTTATGTATGAAAATATAACATTTTCTAATACCTACAGTGTAAAAGATTCACTGTTTGAAGAGGTTCTCAATGTTCGCTGGTATTCCTCTACTTCAGCAGATCTATGAACCCAGCAACCCATGTGCAACTGCAATACTTTATTTAACTTAATTTCAGAATGCACTTACAACTGCTGCAGGATCTGAAAATACGTGGATAATTTACTCAGTCATACCTCTTGATGGTTACCATGAAAGGAATAAAAACAATTAAAAACAGTGGTAAACGTGTGATAATTGTACACCTACAAATCTTTAATGATTAAAGGCTTTCCTTGGTGTTTAGGATCATTGCAGAGTTCATGTTTTCATAGTTATCTCCTTCTCCAGTCTGTGGGATTTTGAATTTGCTTAGAGTGCATTTTGATTAAACTGTATATAATGTTTACAGAGCGCTGAATGTTTTGATTTTTGCATACATAAACATCACAAGCATGTGTGTGACACTGTTAATTTCATCTCATAGTTTTAAATAATGCAATTCAATACGATGATTTTACTCCTAAAACATTGCCTGGTAGCTAATCCTAACTGTTATTCACCATTTCATAGTAGATGTGAGAGATGCAACGCTTTTTTGAGTAAAACTTTGAGCATCCTTTCAGGTGTGATGGCTAGAATATAGTTTTTTCTCGCTCTTATACAGTGCTTTAAACTAAAACCAAATAGGAATGTTATACAAACTGTGGAGATAAGCAAAAATACTTTGTGTGTCTACACACCCACTAGTCCTGTGTGTCAAACTTGGAATTTGTGAAACAGTGATAATCTACAGACATATTATGAACACATCTATGCAAACAAAACATCTAAAGCAGGCCTATTCAATTACTTTTTCTTCTGGGCCAGAAAATTTTGAGATGCCACTGGGTCGAAGACCCCTACTGCTCAACAAAAAATAACCTAAAGAATTAAATTTTTTCAAGCGGGAAATCACGTGAATGTAGTGACAGGGGGCCCAACAACATCGATCACTGCTGGTACAAAGTGATGCCTGTAAGGCAGTTACGGAGAATCTCCAGGATCTGCCGACTCTCTGTTGTCCATCTGTACAGCTGCTCAGCAGTCCTGCTGTACTGCTGAGTCTACAAAGCTGCCTTGCATACAGACATTGAAACAGTACTGGATTTTCTCTGACTGATTTCAAAAGCTCCGCGCTGTTCACTCTGAAGGTAATAAAAGTCCAGGTGTGTTTTTGATTGGCTCTCGGTTCATTCCCTGCGGATGGTCGCTGATTCGCTCTTTTCTCACCCCCTGCGGGATACGCGCACCTGACTGGCCCGAAGCGGAGCTTCGCTCGCGGTGGTCTGAGGTCTCCGGTGCGGTCAGTCAGCTTCCGACCGTCTCCAGTGAATGATCGAGCTCTCGGCTCTCAGCACAAATTCTGATCGGGAGGTCAAAGAGGGGTTATTCACACCTACTTGTTATTTGGCCAGAAAGGCTCCTGGAAAACCAGAGAACCGTGGTTGAGGAGGCGGAGGGGGGAGTTTATGACAGACACCTGGCCGGATCTCTGACCAGATGTCGTAATTTTGGAAAGATCAAGCATCACATCGTATCAGATAAATGATAGGTGTTAAGGCTGAACGATCAGACAAATTGTTTAAGTGCAGCCAGGGGAAGGGGGGCGTTTATGACAGACACCTGGCCGGAACTCCGGAGGAGAGGGGGCTATCATAATTTGATATCATACACACACATCTTATCAGCCAAATGGTTTGATGTTGAAGGGGAGGGGGTTTCTGCTGCAGCCCCTGGATTGAGGGGGAGTGGGGGTCTTTGGAGAGCCCTTTGGTCAGACTTAGCGGCATCCCGCTCTGCCTTCATTCAGCTTTGTCAGGACTAGCAGAAGGAGGGGACACACAACGCGTAAGAAATTGCAACAGAGATTTATTGATCGTGCTGAATGAGCGAGAGTTTTCCTGCAGGGGTTTGGCGAGCGCGGGCTGGGCAGTGGTGGCAGGCGTGAGGGTGGCAGAGAGGAATCCAGAGAGAGAGAGGGAGTGAGCAGGAGCAGGGGTGATGAGAGAGCAGGATGGCTGGGCTCCGGCGAGGAAGAGAGCGGCGGTGTGACCAGTGGCGTTTCGGAGACGAGAGGGCGAGGCGGCGGCGGCGGAGCGCACGCAGGAATCCACAGCTGATCTAGAGCGAGAAGCGAGAAGCAGGTAAGTCAAGGTACAGGTAAGTAGCTACTCAATATACAAGGCGGCCAACACTGACTGTAACTTAGGTGCCGTTTACACGAAGCCGTTTTCATTTTGAAACGGTGTCGTTTTGATGCGTTTCGGCCTTCTGTTTACACGACAACAGAGTGAAAACGCTGTGTTTTGGAAACGGGGTCCAGAGTGGAGCGTTTCAGAAACGCACCGGCTTGCGTTCTCGTGTAAACACTTGAAACCGGGGTGATTTGAAAACGCTCGACTCGCACATGCGCACTCTGGTTGCGACGGCCAAAGTTTTTCGCGCACGCGCAAATTGGTAAACAATACTCGCTATGGCGGATTCACGAGTGCTTCTTGTGCTGCTCAGTCTTTTAAACTTAGCAGCCGTTCTTCAACAAAATGTACATTTGCTACACCATCATGTGGATCAACGGAGACGCATTTCTATCATGCGTCAGGTTCTGAGCGGGCGTGTTCGGCGACGAAGGGCAGCAAGAAGGCACTTCTGGAAGCGGCCTGGGAGGAAAAGCAAATGGTGGGATAACTTTGTGGCTCCATCTCTTGTAGCCCTGTGCGAGGAACTTCGCCCTTACATCGATGGTGAAAATACAACCATGAGAGCGCCGGTGGATGCACTCACAAAGGTGGCGTGTACAATTTATTACTTAAGTGATGAGGGCAGACTGCGGAAAACGGCCAATGCTTTCGGTTTGTCACGGGCAACTGTGTCGATAATTATCAGGCAAACCTGCCACGCCATCTCTGTTCACCTCGGACCAAAATACATACAGCTGCCGTTCACTGAACCAGAGGCACAAAGGCTCGTAAACGGATTCCAAGATGCTCACGGTATGCCGCAGTGTTTGGGAGCCATCGACTGAACACACATCTGCATTAAACAACCATCAGCTAACTCCACAGACTACATTAACAGGAAAGGTAATTATTCCCTAAATGTTCAAGCGGTCTGTGATTATAAATACAGATTCATGGACGTTGTTATCAAGTGGCCTGGAAGTGTGCACGATGCCCGCGTCTTTGCGAACTCAAAAATAAACACTTATTTCAAGACTGGTAAAATCCCTGCCCTAGCAAAGCATATTGTTGATGATGAGGAACCGGTTCCAATTTTTCTTCTGGGGGACCCCGCTTACCCTTTATTGCCGTACCTCATGAAGGAATACTCAAACGGTGGTTCAACTGCACAGGAACAGTATTTTGGACTTTGTTTGTGTCGAGCGCGAATGGTTATAGAGTGTGCCTTTGGCAGACTCAAGGCCCGATTTGCAGCACTCAGGCGACCAATGGACATTAACCTAAAGGACTTGCCCCATGTGATTTACGCATGTTTTGTCCTACACAATTACTGCGAGGCCGCACAAGAGACTGTGGATGCACAATGTGTGCGTAACGCCATAGAGATCGACCACGACTGGCAGCCTCGCACACAGAATAATAGATATGTGACGGACTGCAATGAAAGTGCTGGGAAACGTGTGAGAAGAATTGTCACAAAGTACCTCGATCCATGATTCTGTTTCTGTCATGTACAGTTTTACACTGCATGTAATTTGGAGCTGCCGTCCTGTGATTACTTGTGTAATCAATGTAAATGGAAAACTGCTTATGTAGGTACTGATAGTTTTAGACAGCAGTATGTTGATGTTGCTTTGGGGAAAAAAAAAAAGTTGTGTGTAATTTTTGAGTGATGTTTGTAAACAAATAACCGTTTGAAAGTGCCATTTTCATGCTTTTATTGAGGAAAATAAAATGTCAATACCAAAATCACTAATAGTGCTATACATGCATAAATAGTAAAAAGGTTATAAGAGCAAGTACAAAGTGGCTTTACAAAAGATGGTGTGCTTTTTACACACCATCTGCATGTCCCATTTATGTACATGAAGTGAACTCCAAAGTCTGTCACAAGTCCAGAAAGTCCCCGTGCTGAGAGTTGTGCTGAGAGTTGTGCTGTGTTGGGGCCCTATGTGCCTGTGCACTGGCAGGGCCGCTGAAAAAATGCTGTTGGGTGTGTGCAAATGGCCCTTGTGCATATCCTTCCATGTGCCCCTGTGCAAAACTGTATGGCTGTTGCTGCTGGGTCATTAGTTGCCCAAGAAGTGTAAAGCCATCTCTAATCGTTGAGGTTATATTGCAAATATTTTCTGAAATTTTATCCAGTCTCTCTGAGTTGCGTCTCTCTGACTCCTCTAGTAGGTCGATCATCCTCCTCTTTAGCTGGAGCTCTTCCAGAACTGCTGGGTCAGAGTGCATTTTCCGCTTCAGTCTGTCTTTCCTATGGTTGGACAACTTTGCCTTAAAAAATAAAGCAGATGTTACATTATTTGTAAATACGGCACTGATGTACACATCTAAGCATTTTTTTAAAACAAACAACAATTACACCGTTTAGCACTGTTTACTTATACGTACTTCAAGCTCAGCCCGACGGGCTTGTGACACATCCAGCTGAACTGGGGAGGCACCTGGGTCATCCATGGGAGCGTAGCTCATGGCTGGCAAGGGCGTAGAGCTCCGTGAACTCGAAGCTGTGCTGTCCGCCGCACTGTCTTCTAAATCGGCGGTTTCGAGACCTACTTCCAGGGTGCTAGTGGCTGGCGATCCGCCCCATATTTGCTCACAGAGTTCAAAAAACAGGAGCACAACACGTCCATGACCACTACGACGCCCCGAATCCACTGCCTGCCTGTACTTCATCCTTACCGCTTTCAGCTTGCCGGTTACCAGGGCCTTCGTTATTGCGCTGCGGTCGTGCGGAAAGTCTTTGCCATCTGCCGTCCCATTAGCAGGATAATGCTCAAGGTATTCAGCGTGGATGTCAGCGTACCTTGAGTAGCACGATTCCCAGTCTACATTTTCTTGTGATTTTGAGGTTTTGTAATTTAGGGTTGTGTGGAGCAGCAACTCCACTTCATCATCTGTCCACACGAAACCTCTCACACCGGCCATTTTGTAAATAATGAACAATTTGCCGCGCTTCCTACTGAATCCCTCCACGCATGCGCGTCATGCGTAAAAAAACTTTGCAAAAAGAAAACCAACGCCAACTTGTGGCCTGGCATGGGAACTACATCGTTTTCATCGTTTCACGTGTCCTCGTGTAAACGCGGATCGTTTCTGAAACGCTATCGTGTAAACGCAAGGCCGAAACGCATCAAAACGACACAGTTTCCAGTGGAAACGGCTTCGTGTGAACGGCACCTTAGTCAATGATCCAGCGAAGACTGAAGCTCTGCTGTCAGCTTAAAAGTCTGCGTGATTGCCTCAACGCGGAACAGGTGTGAAGCAGCGCCGCGGGGTGTCCGCCCAAGACGGGGGCGTCTCGGGAGGTAGCCGCCTCTGTGTCCACCCGTTAGTCACCAGACACGCCTCCAACACAGAGGAAGGACCGGAGAAAAGCACAACAAATCCGCCACCCACACACACCAAAATCCACAGGGCATGACAAGCTTCTTGTCGTCAGACTGTCAACACCTTCTGGAAACAACGCTCCGCGATTATAACGGTGCCTGGACAACGACACCAGCGGCTACTCGGCTTCTCCACAGCGGGCTCAGCACACAAGGCTTCGCTGTTACAATGGTTTCTGCGCGTCGGCCTTACGGCGTCGGCGTTTCAAGTGGATTTTTAGTTCTGATATTTTTTTTAGGCAGAATAAAACATAAACACATAAAATTAAATAGCGATTTCCACCACGGACCAGAACCGCACTGCGTTTTGGCCATGACGGTGAGGAAAAAGGAGCTGCACTGAGTCAATCGCATTAAAAACAGCCGGTCTTATTTGGTTCATTAAGAAATAAAATCTCCCTGATAGGTGCACACAGGTTGTACACAAGCATTCCTGACCTACATTTTCACTGTTTATGAAATATGAAATATTATGAAAAATATTTCCAGTTATAGAAATATGATATATCCGGTTGTAAAAATTATGACATAAATCATATTTTTATTGCCCCTCATAAATCACTCGTTTTGACATAAAGTGGGTCCACTCTTCTCTCTCTGAAAGTCCTTTTTTAGTATTGGTCTTAAGTAATAATCTAAGTTTCTGATATAATGAATTGGGGGTTTTCATTAGTTGTCAGTTATAATCATCAAAATTAAAAGAAATAAACATTTGAAATATATCAGTCTGTGTGTAATGAATGAATATAACATACAAGTTTCATTTTTTGAATGGAATTACTGAAATAAATCAACTTTTTCATGATATTCTAATTTTATGACCAGCACCTGTGTGTGTGTGTGTGTGTGTGTGTGTGTGTGTGTGTGTGTGTGTGTGTGTGTGTGTGTGTGTGTGTGTATATATAAAACCTTTCCAAAATCCCTACAGAGAATCACGCTATGCTTGTGCAAGTGATGCAAAACATGCTCATTTACTTTAATACGCAGCAACAGTTCCAGTTTTGAGTGTTTTTATTGCAGTACACCTTCCGGGGAAAAAAAAGAAAAGCTGAAGCTGCTAAAATCTTATTATTGAGTGAAATTATTTCAAATGAAAAATCATTTTTAATCTCTGAAAATGATGTACTTCCCCAGTATATTCATCTGTGATGCCAAACAGTGAATCATGTTGCTCCAACCTGTGAAACAGCGCTCAGCTTGAGCATCTGTTTTTTAGAAGGCACAGAAAAAAAACAAAGGGAATAAATAAAACAAATATAGCTCTATTTGTTGTTGCATACATTGTAGATGGGTGACTCTGCTTCCACATCTAAAAAGAGAAATGAGTCAGGGGTTAAAGTGGGATAGTGGCGCCATGTGGGGAAAGGAATCATTTAGAGATGAGTCACAATAATTTCTGTTGTGAGCGCCAGTAGATTTTTCTGCGTACAGGCTGTGATCAGCTGAGCTGTTTCTCTTTGTGGGTTTACATGAGCTGGCATGGCTGATTTCCAGCCTCTCAACAGTGTAAACATGGAATTCAGACAGTGAATCAGCATCAACACCTTAAATGCAAATTGATGTCTGCAACACTTGCAATCCAACAGTGATTATGACCAGTACAGCTGCTGTGCACACAGCCAGCACAGAGCTTTACTCTAAATTCATCACAGTACTGAAAACTACCTCATAGTTTATTTTGCACAATATGAAAAATAACTTCACCACATCATGTACAGATCCAATATCTGCTCATAAACCTTAAAAATGAATTAGGACATTACATGTAAGCTTTAAATTTCCAGTTTGTCACATATCACAATGTGCCCACATACAAGACCAAAAGAGATCATAAACAGACTACAAACATATTCTGCTACAAGTACAAATTATGGACTCAAATGTTTACTTAAGGATAGAAATACAATGAGGGAAAATGTACTCAAAGTACAAGAAGGGAATTCAATTCAGTTCAGTTTAATTCAATTCAATTTTATTTATATAGCACCAAATCACAACAAACAGTTGCCTCAAGGCACTTTATAATACAAGATAAAGACCCTACAATAATTACAAGAAGAAGAGTTTGCATAATGCAGAAAACAGAAAAGGAAGATTTACTTTGTTGGATTTATATTAGTGACTCATTATGTTAGATTAAATACTGTAATGGTATATCAGGCAGGGTTTTAGAACTGCTGGTGTTCTCCGAAGAGGGTTTGATCTTCCCCCAAAGGAAAATCACCAGAACTATAAACTTTTTTTTTCTTTTCTTTTCTTTTTTTTTTTTTTACTCAACTTATTTTTACGCTGGGGTTTCATTTACTCAAGCTTAAAATACATTTTTGTTAATCAAATAGGCGGAAGTGGCATGAAAATGTATGTTTTTGTTTGGGGTTTTTTTTGTAAATGCAAAGACTGGGGTTTTATTTTAAGCATAAAGCTTTTTTTTTTGTTTATCAGATGGACAGAAATAATATGAAGCCTAATTAAATCAGATTAGAGTTGGATTTAGAGTCAGAAAAATCGCTGATTTTCAAAATGCATTCTGGGATACCTGGCTGCCCCAGGTCCTCACCTCCACCACCCCACTGCATCGATCCAGTTGAGTCTGCGGAAGCTGTAGACAATCACACCTTCTCATTGTCCCTGAATCTACAGTCACCCACAGCCCTGTGAGTAAGTCTTCATCAATGGGCTGTGGGTGACTGTACTTAATATATTTTGTAATACAAAATTGCCCATTTCCTGTTATTTCTGTCCATTTGATAAACAAAAATGGCTCTACTAGCTAGAGCCAAAGGAAAACCATTAGTGTTGTATTAAAATTATTTAGTTAAACCTTTTTTTTAAAAAATTGGGATGTCATTTATTCAAGCATAATAGATGTTTTTGCTCATCAAATAACCATAAAGCCCAAGAAAATGCACAGATTTCTGTGAGATAAGGTATCAGAGACCCATTGCTTTTACTGTACATGAACAGATAATGCCCTCCTAAGATCCATTATGAGTCAGGAAAATCTTTGATTTTGCACAATTTACACAACCTGCTGTCTTCATGGAGGTTTTAATCCTTTGTTTTCACACAGACATACTGGTGATGACTGAAACGACATTCCTGATTCTACATAAATATAAATTATAGAATGTCAAATATTACATGAACTGGCCAACATTTGCTTTAAGAAATTCACTTTATTGTATTTTTAGAGGGCTATTCTTATGTGACTTCAAGAGGTCCCACAGTAGATACCTGATTCAAACTTCAGGTGGGAAAAATCACACATTTAGATCAATCCAGAGGGTACAAGATGCCTCTGAAACATTTGTTTTGAAGATCTTGGACCATGGGCAGTAGCTGATACATCAGATAGGACAAATCAGCTGGGAAAGTCCCTATACTATTAAAAGAAAACCCCAACAATCTGACAACCCCTATGAGCAAGCCCCTGGTGATGGTGGGAAGGAAAAACTCCCTTTTAACAAGAAGAAACCTCCAACAGAACCAGGCTCAGGGAGGGGCAGCCAGCTGCTGTGAGTGGTTGGGTGTGAGGGGAGGGACAAGAGAGCAGAGAGAGACAGGAAAAAAGACACACAATGGTGAAGAGTGAAGAAGAAACACTCAGTGCATCATGGGAACCACAAGTAAGCCTGCAGTCTGAGAGCGAAGTGCTCTGTTGGGATAATATGATACTATGACATCATTGATATATGACAAGGCCTGCGAATCATCTGCATAGCAATGAAATTGTATGCTGTGTTTTCTAATAATATTACCTAGGGGAAGCATGTATAATATAAAAAGTACTGGAATCAGCACAGAACAATATATGATGCTGCATGTTGGACACCTCAGCCTTTTCTCTCTGTTTCCCTTGCTTAAGAATGGCTTCTTGCCAGCCACTGAGACCATTTCTGATTGATGAGGCATCAGTGAACAGTAGATTGATTAACTGAAGGCCCCCCGTTACTTAAGTTTGCATCTCGGTGTTTCATTGAGAGAAAAGGGGCAAGAAGAAGCTGTTTAGTGTGGGAAGGAGAGAATACAGCAGTGGAAGTGGATCTCAAGACATTTAGTTTAGTCCAGCAGTATTTCTACACCTCCATGGATGATTAGCCAGAAACCGACAGCTTTAGGGGTAGTCGGGAATAAGAGCAGACACTTCTTCATGGAACATTTAAAGATGACCTGGACATATATGCAGATGGATCTAAAGATATCAAAAAACAGGCCATTTACTATATTGAAATTAAAAATAACTTCCATTTGCCAATCACTAGACTTGATAGCCGGGAATCAGTCCACCAGCCTTGGCTGCTACCTGACATATGTTGCACCTGACCCCTATGGCACCTCCTGTGGGTGGTGGACCTACAGGAAGGCAGGTCCATATCTCCTCTTTCTCCTGAATGGGCCCCACAGGCCAAAGTCCAACCACCAGGTGCTCTCCCTTAAACACCCTCTCCAGACAGGGTAAACTGTTCCCTTGATCTTTCTCTTGTAGGAGTGTCTGAATCCTGTTCATCTGGCCCTTCATTATGACCAGTTTGCCTTGAGAGACTCTGCCAGGGGGTCCTACATCTGATGCTTTGCATTGTGCTTGGTGATGTAAGGCTTGGATGCAGATTCTTATCCATGGAAACCCATTCCATGACACTTTCTACGCACTGTTCTTGATCTAATCTGAAGGCCCCATGAAGTTTGGAGGTCTGTAGTGATTGACTCTGCAGAGAGTTGGTGACCTCTGTACACTATGCGCCTCAGCATCTGCTGACCCTGGTTTGATACACCTCTGGCCATGGAAGTGATTTGAACACCTGAATTCAATGATTTAGATGGGTGAGTGAATACCTTTGGCACTTTAGAGATATTATTGCAGGAGGTCATGAGTGGAGGCACCATACTGCTTTTGAGTTTTTAAGGGAAACAGGAATTCTGCACAGACTCTGGGTCTGAATGACAAATAATATTACTGAGGTGTGGAAAATTAAGTGCAAGGAGTCTTTGTGGGAACCACCCATCCTTTGCTGCCAGTTGACGTTTGGAGTTTCATATTACAGCTGGGTAGATCGCAGTATCATACATTGTCATGGTTGTCAGCGGCCAAAGAAGAAGAGGAGGGGACCATCCTTTGAATTTTTACATGCAGCTCTTCTCAGCCGTCTGTTATTAGTGTATTTTTGTCTTTTTTCCCTCAGCGATAAGTCAGTTCATTAAAGTGTTTTGAAATAAATTGCATGATTAAATCATTGCTGAATTTTCACAAGTTTTTGTGTGTTTGCCATGAGTGTGTGACTTGTGCTGCTTTTGTAGCCCTCTTTCTGCCCTTTCTGCTTTGCAGCACTGCCATCATGTGTCAGAATACACAGTGTACAGTCAAACTCAACAACCTCAGTGAGACTTGACAAGTTTTTTAGAGTTGTTGAACACCAGTGCAGACTATTTTTGACCTGTGCTTTTATCTTTGAATAAATCTCTTGAAAAGCATTGCAAATGGAGAATGTTGTATATTTTTTGATGGAGGTAAATTTTTTAAAACACGAAAAACAAAATTCCAATAAATTCAGACCTGCAAAGAAGCACAAAGATTATGTTTTATTCAAGAACCAATATCAAGCAAGAATAATAAAAGATCAAACTGCAAACATGACAATGCACAATAACATCTTTGTTTTCTTAGCAGTCTGCAATGCCCACATGTGTTTGAAAGACTGTTGTTGTTTGCCGTCTATTCTCCAGCAGGTTTTTTTTTGTATCTGACGGACCTCATGGATTTTGCCTGGGCCACCAAGCAAAGAGGAAATGCAGCCTGTGGTTTCAGCCAAAAGTCTTGTTTTAAGTCATCGGCACAGAGCAGAGAGTTAACAAGAACTTTAGACAAATAACACTAGGGGATTCTCACTTTCCTGTTTGTGTGCATGACACGTTTATATGATCTGCCCATACTGGAGTAATCATATTGTAATGATTGTAACGCATGTATGTATGTTTGTATGCTCGCTATCTCTTCCTAGAAGCTTTGCATAAATATTGCCTAGGACACTGTGAATGCCAACATCTGTGTGGTGTACACAAGTACTTTATACAAATCCCACAGTCGTATGTATTTGTACATTTGACAGTTCAATTGAGCACCAAATGGAACATCAGTGTCACGGATCAGCTGTGTAGAGGGCAGGAAGGGGACCCCAAGGCAGACGAGGTAAACGGAAAACAGATTTTATTAGGCGTAGTGTAAGGGCAGCCAGGAGTAAAAGGAAACAACACCAGAAAACCAGGGAGAACATGGAGGGTTCACAGCCAGGGAGCAAACGACGCAGAAACATTAACAACACAACAACAGACAGCAAAAACACGGGACTTAAATACACAAAAGGATTGATGAGGGAAGAGGAAACAGGTGGGAACACAGGTGACACTGATAACTAAGACGAGACCAGGGGAAGCAAAACTGAATACAACAGACAGGGGCTGGACGACTATCAAAATAAAACAGGAAGTATGACGAGGGAAACAAAGACGCAGACTTGACACCAGGGAAACATAACAAAATGACAAAACAGACCCAAGACCATAGATACAGGGGAGACAGGGACGAAGGGAACAGGACATCAAAACAAACCGGGGACTGAAACTCAGGAAAATAAAAACCAAAACACAAAATGCTGGGCAAACGGCCCAGGACGTGACAATCAGATTAGAATGGTGTGTCACAATATAATGTAGAATAGCAATGCAATATAATGGTTGTAGTGTGTGAATGTTTGCTAGTAGTAATAATTATCACTGCATCTGAGGATGTATGACAATGTGTGAAAATAGATTAAAAGTAGTGTCATTGTGGTGATGACACTACTAAAAAAATCTATGTGGGGATCAAGAGAAACTGTGAAAAGCTTCTCATGCTGAAAAGCTGCTGCCTTTAAGAGTCTGCATGGGCCTGCTGTAAATGTTCATATATCTCAGATTTATTTAATTGAAAGAATCAGCCCTTCCCACAAAATCATATAGAGATATGTTTTTCTTCTCAATGAAACCTCAGAACAGACCAGTTCCTTGTCCTATATCAATAACTTATAACACATAACTCCAAAGTATAATCACTGGTTTGTAACCAGCAGACGAGCCATTAAATAATTTATTCTTTATTGACACTAATTTAAACATTAACACTGGGTGTTACAGAAATGATTCCTCCACCTGTGATGATTCAATTCAATTCAATTTATATAACACCAAATCACAAAATCCCACGCCTCAAGGTGCTTTATATTGTAAGGTAAAGGCCCTACCATTATTACAGAGAGAATCCAACAATCAAACTGACCCTCTATGAGCAGCACTTGGCGACAGTGGGAAGGAAAAGCTCCCTTTAACAGAAAGAAACTTCTGGCAGAACCAGGCTCGGGGAGGGGCAGTCATCTGCTGCGACAGGTTGGGGCTGAGGGGAGAGAGACAGGATAAAGGACGTGATATGATGACATGAACACATTTGTAAAACAGCAGAGACCATGATCATAGAGGAGGACAATGATGCAGCTGCTGCAGCTCTGAAACCACAGAGAGCCCATGCTCATTTCTCCTTGAAGGAAAATGTATTCAGAACTTTAAACACTTTTTAAATTAAAAACGTATTCAAGAAACTTTCCAGAACATGTGAAACTGTGACACCTGTGCAGGGGTGGGCTGGGGTTAAAATTCAGCCCGGGAGCTTGGTTTGGAGAGGCCTTTTATCCGATCGTACAACGGACAAACCATAATTTTAAGACAAGAGAACTTTATTTGCAGGTGCAGACTGCATCTGTGGCCGCAAGAGCTGCAGCAGCAAGCGCTGCTGTGCTTAATTGGGTTAAAAAAAAAAAAAATTCTGATCACCAGCCGGTTCGGCCTGGAAACGACCGGCCGTTTGGGAAACCTCCCCCGATGGCCCCTGCACCTGTGTCACACTGGGTTCTGATGTTAGTTGCAACTCTGAGTGAAATTAAAAGCTTGTTTGTGGTTTTGTGGTGCACCCAGTTTCACAATGATGTAGCGTAAATACAGTCTAGGGTAGAAGAAGGTTAGTATGGCATAATGAATCTGTAAAGCAAACCACTATTTGCACCAAGATTTCATCAAAACTAACAACTGAAAACAAAAATGTGAAACGTTTTACTTCGCTAGAAACAAGCAAAATGACATTTCTGTATGATTTTTACTCAGTGTTTGCACTTTAAAGGCTCCACAATGCTGAAAATACTGTGTGAATATTTCTGTGTGGTGTAGCTGTAAGTGTACACATAGCTGCAAGCTTATCTGTACCATCTCTGCACTTAAAAGTAACAGTGATCTCATGTATTTTTCATCAGCCTGCAGAACTAAAACGAGGAAAAACAGCTGAAGCTAAATGTGTGCTGCCTTCCAGATAACAAGCTTTAGCCCTGATAGCAGACAGAACACAGAGGATCATGTCAGATTCATAAAAGTTCAACTTTCTGGTTTGGCTTGTTGTTCTCACACAACTTAAGACAAAAGAAAATATTTACTGTCCCTTTCCTCATGGAAGCCCTTCATTTTATTGTAAATAGCACTTTGCAATATGAATAGTGTTTTAATGCCTATGCTAACTATATATAAAATTATGAAACCTAAAAAAAGTTAAACCACACAATGTGCTGTAGCAATCAGGCAGAGAGTGGATGAAGAGCAGGTCGTTTTATGTATGAATAATTGAGGGTGGAGAACAGGTGAGCTAGCTTGAGTTGACAGGAGCAGGTGAGGAGGGTCTGTGTACAGGGAGAGGGCTCTGAGAAGCCATGATGCCTGGATTCAGTTTTTAAAGTGATATGTGAGTAAAAATAAAAGTGAATTTTTAAGGAATAATAATTTTAATAAAGTCCTGATATAAAGTCCTGATATCAAACCTCTGTTTATTAACTTGAGACAGTGTCCGAACAGCCTGTAAAGAGCTTGGGCAAATGGTACAATGCAGACCTCAAGGACTAAGAGCAGGTGCAACAGCTAAGGCAATACATTATCAGTGGCCTTAAAAGCATTGATAATGCCTTGCTGCCTGGCAAGTTAAAAGTCTGGTGCCTACAGTTTGGACTTTTCCCTCGAGTAATGTGGCCGTGCACCACGTATGAGGTCCCTTTAACAACAGGGGAGAAGTTGGAGAGAATGATCGCCTCATATGTAAAGAAATGGTTTGGTGTCCCACGGGCTCTGAGTAACATTGGGATATTGGACCTGCCACTGACAAGTCTCAGTGAGCAGTATAAGTGTTCTAAAGTGAGGTTCCAGATGATCCTAAAGGACTCCAGAGATAAAATCATCAGCAGCGCTGCATTAGCTGTGACAACTGGGTGGAAATGGGCTCCAGCAGAAGCAGTGCACAAGCCACATCGGCTCTGAGACACAAAGATGTCATGGGGAAAGTTCAGCAAGGAAGAGGCGGTATTGGGTTAGAGGCAGGCAACCCATCTTGGCTGAAAGCTACAACAGTAGAGAAGAGGAGAATGGTGCTTGACGAGGTACGCCAACAAGAGGAGACCGTAAGGATGGCGAAAGCAGTGTCCCTTGCTTAAACAGGGACAATGGACACAATGGGAGGGTGTAGAGAGAAGAAGACTCAGCTGGACGGAGCTATGGGATATGGAAGCAAGCAGGATCAGCTTTATCATTAGAGCAACATATGATTTGCTTCCAACAATTAAGAATCTACATCAGTGGTACAGGGAGGATCCAACCTGTGCTCTTTGCCCAACTTCAGCTACTCTCAAATACATCATGACTGCTTGTAAGACCAGCCTCACACAGGGCCGCTACACTTGGGGGCACAATCAGGTACTAAAATGCTTGGCAGCAGCCCTGGAAAGCAAGCGGGCAGTGGCCAACTCATTACCCCCAACGTCAAGCAAGCCACTGAATACCATAGTTTTTGTGAAGGAAGGACAAAAATGGCCCCAGCAAGCCACAAATTGGACACCTAAGCATGGCCAATGACCGGAAGATGTTGGTAGACATTGGCAAGCAACTCATCTTTCCACCAAAGATTGCGTCCACCAATCTTAGGCCAGATGTGGTACTCTGGTCTCCTACACAGAAAGTTGTCTACATCATAGAACTCACCGTACCGTGGGAAGGATCAGTGGAGGAGGCGTATGAAAGAAAGAAGCTGCGCTATACTGAGCTGGTGATGGAAATAAATCAGGGAGGATGGAAAACCAAAATTTACACTGTGGAGGTAGGATGCAGAGGATTTGTTGCTATCAAACTGCTAAAAAAAAACCTAGGGATCCAGGGAAAATGCTGCAGTGGACCATCAAAGCACTTTCAGCAGCAGCTGAAAGAAGTAGCCAATGGCTTTGGATAAAAAGGAACGATCCCTGCTGGGCCCCAGCAAGATAATATCAGGAACTGGATGATAGGACAGGGGGGTGGACCTGGGACGCCAGATGCCACCATTGAGCCCTTCGGAGATGTAGAGGGCTAATCAACGAAACATTGAAGATGGACGGTGCCCACTTGATAACCCTCACCTATCAACCTTATGCCACCCGTATTGTTCTCATGTAAGTGTAACTCCTGTTAGCACAAGGGATTGAATAACATCTTATCCTGTGTTTATTTGAGTTTGTAGAAGTTCAAATATTTGGTGAATAATAAGTTACTAAATTATTTTTTGTTTTTAAATCAGTAACTTCAAATTAATAAATTGACCTGCAGCCAAATGTGTCCCAGTCAAACTCCTCCAGGTCACACTGTTATTTCCAACGTTCAGTCATTTCCTTTGTCCAGGGCCAAACTTAAAACTAGAAATCCTTTTACTCATACTAATCAGAGCTGTCCTCTTCAGATGAAGCCAAGAATCCTACAATCTAAACTCAATCTAGTGCTAAAAAAAAGACAAAAATACATCAGATTTGATTGTCATGGGAAAAAATAGTTCTTGGACAGCTCAGACAGTGTAAAGGACATAGCATCAATTTGTACCGAAAATATCTAAGAAAAAAAATACAAATGTAAAAAGCAAGTCTAACTTTGTTAAAGAAGATGAATGAAGTTTTATGAATATTGGTGGGATGTTCTTTGGTCAGATGAGAACAAGATAAATTTGTTCACATGGGGTCCAGATCAGAACCATCTCAGTGAATTTGTAGTCCTGATATTGAAGCATGGAGGTAGGAGTGTGACAAAGAGCTGAGGACAAAAACATGTTGGGGAGGTGACATCTATGGCATCATGAATAATTATGAATACACCAAAACACTGGCTGAGAAGATGAGTCTCAGTCTCCAGACGTCTGCAGAAAAAGAAAATTCCAGTAGGATCACGATCCACAGGACACGGCAAAAAACCTGCAGAGTTTGTCACCTCACTGAGCTTGAGCACCTTTGTGTATTACAGAGAAAGGTAGGAGCACAAAACAATAACAAAGCTTATGTTTTTGCAATGGACAGGAAGTGTAAACACGTCACCAACTGCTGCGGTCAAAGCTACAGGAACTGTTTGAGGTTGTAAAAGGGAAGGAAGCACAGAGAGACCAATCAGAAGAAGAAGCTGAATAAAAACTCTGCTCTTATCTACACTAAGTTCAGCTTCTCTTTGTTCTGCATTTATTATCAATGCAAAGTAGAAGACTTTGAGGTCAGATGCAGATCAGTGTGCAGGGCTGGACGTGAGGATGAGGAACTCTCTGCTCTGTTTGCTGGGGTTATTCTGTAAGTACAACACAGACCTTTGCTGTTTGAATGGCAGTAAAGAAGGAAAATGTTTGTCACCTGTGAGGATTACAGTGTATCCCTGCTTTAACCTGCTGACCTGAGAGCTTCAACAGACTAGAGACTGTTAGTGATCAACCAAACATTTACATACACTGCTGCTCTTTGTATTGATTACATTCATGGGAATTTATTAATATTGTTTAAGTTTTTATGTTGATTATTCTGACAATTTACACTCTTTCATATTTTAAATACTCAATTTTAAAGACTTTTTTTCACTTGCCCAGCCTGTTTGACAGCTAATAGTACGACAGACATTTGGTGATAAGCAATAAGTTTGCAAAAATCTGCAGATTTACCCTTTAAAAAGCTGTTTACGGTATATATTTTAGTTTATATATTTATTTTGATTTTGACAATTGTATAATTCTAATGAGGTTTCATTCATTATTTACAGTCATCCACGGAAATGCTGAAGGTGAGAAATTGCTTTTGCTTCCCATTTATATCATATGTGTTGTTTTAAACTGGTATTGAATAAAGAGAGAGCATATTTCTCCCATACTGGCTTTTCTTCATTGGTTCCCTGTGAAATCCAGAATAGAATTTAAAATTCTTCATCTCACATAAATGCTCCAAAAATGCTGAAGAATAAATGAAGATCAATAAACAAAACTACAAACACACATCAAAGAATTCTGTAGTGGCAATCCAACCACCAAATGACCACTTGAGGGAATTTGAAGCCATTTCCAATGCTGTGAAAAAACTGAGGTCTGCGACGTCTGCTACTTTCAATAGCTTCAAAAGCTTAAAAAACAGCTACAAAACTGGAGTGCATGATGACAATATAAAAGGTAAGCTCCAAAAACAGTGCAAAAAGGATTAAAATAGGGTATAACCCTCAGAACCAACCAGACACAGTTGAAAAACTGTGTGGCTTGCTCCTGACTCTAATTCTTCCTTATATAGAGCAAGCATGTGTTACACCACTCAGACGGCGACGATGTTAGGTGTAGAGAACATTTTGTTTATTACTTCACACTGCAAGAGGCAAGCTGGACACCACAAGTTCAGAGGCATACACTTCTTCTGATCACCCACACTCATCATCAACAGCTCATTCTGCCCCCTGCTGGCAAGTATAAACATGGCATAAATGACTAAACTAAACTAAATGGAGCAAACCTTGTTTAAGAACACCAGACAGGTATCTGAACACACAAGAAAATACACTCTACAGGTGCCACATTCCTCCCCTGCAAAATAAATGTTGTCCTCAACATAAGTGTTGACTCGCGGTTTAACATTAGCTAAAAAGCCCAACAGTACAAAATATAACAGTATAAGGTGTAAGGCAGAGACATTTTACATTACACATTTAGTGGCAATTGATCTAAAGTGCCATTCAGGTTTCACCGTTACAGTGCATTACTATCACTGTGTGACATATTCACAGCTTTCTCCAGCAGTGCAATGGCTTTTTCCCGTGTT
Organism: Archocentrus centrarchus; assembly: GCF_007364275.1. Taxonomy (NCBI): domain Eukaryota; kingdom Metazoa; phylum Chordata; class Actinopteri; order Cichliformes; family Cichlidae; genus Archocentrus; species Archocentrus centrarchus. The sequence continues at coordinate 18,808,280 of NC_044363.1, forward strand.
AACTCTTGTTAGACACTAAAAGGTATAACATTGATCTGAAAGCACCCCATTTACATATTTGACATGTCTCAGCTTGAGTCTAACATCTTAATGCATAACCAGAACATTTCTTCAGTAATTTTAACCTGGTGAACATTACAATAACATATTAACAGTTACTCTCCCCTTTTCTTTGAAAATGCACATCAAGGGCAGTAACCACTGGATTTACAAACAGTGCCTGTTATCCTGTCCATTCCCTCACTTTCTTGTCCCAAAACATTCAATGACAGTGTGCAACAACAATCCACATAAACTTTCTGCCTGTCTCTTAGCAGTATCCTGGGGCAAGTGTAGGACAAATTATAGATGATCCAAACATCTGTGGAAGTACCCAGGGTGGATTATAATAACCAAATGATGGTGTCAGTGCATTTATATACAGTGGATTGGTGTGAGCCCCTACCACACGATGAACTGGTTGACCTAATGTTTCATATGTTAATGTCTCTTCAGGTCGTTGCTCTCACTGGGACCTGCGGGGCTGTGTGTCAGGCAAGTCTGTCTCCTGATCACTGGGCAGATCTGCACACTGACCAGGTTGTATTGTTCCTGTGGCGTCGCTTCCAGTGCTGTTATTGTCCAAAAACACTTGTACTGGAGTCTCCGATGTGGGGTCCTCGGCTTCCGCACCCTGCTCAAGCTGATGCACTATTTCAGGAGTTTCCGGGGTGACTGCTGGTGTAACATCCTGCTTTCCAGACTGGTGGTGGCGGCATCCAACCCTCTGAGCCCAATATTGTTCCTCTTCATCTGAGCTCACTGGGTCATCTGCAATTTCATGCGTTTTGTCATACTGCCTTTCCTTCCGCTTAACATGGGATTCACTTTCCCCAATACACTGTGCTGGCTTTTCAAAAGGCAAGGCATTACATGACATCAACATGTTATGATGGAGGATTCTAATCCTCCCTGTGCCACGCTCAGGCCTCACTTCATACACTGGGGTACCTTCCCTTTTTGTGAGACCACAATATGTATCTGATCTTCCCAGTAGGAGCGCAACTTTCCCGGCCCTCCCCACTCTGACAGGTTCCTCACTAAGACCCTGTCACCTGGTGAGAGTACTGCACTCTGTCTCTTTTGATCATAGTATGCCTTCCCCCTTGCTGTGGACTTTTGCATGTTTTTGGATGCAAAATCATATGCTTGTCTAATCTGCTGTTGCCATTTTCTAGCATATTCCTGGTGAGAGTTACATCCTTCCTCATTAGTGAGCCCAAAGATCAGATCGATGGGCAGACGGGGATTCCTCCCAAAAAGCAAGTAAAATGGAGCATACCCAGTCGCTTCACTGGTAGTACAATTATAGGCATGTACATCCTTATTGACATAATCACCCCAATTTCCCTTTTTCTCCTCATCCAGGGTCCGCAGCATTGATAACAATGTACGATTAAATCTCTCTGCTGGGTTCCCCTGTGGATGATAAGGAGTTGTTTTTGAGTTCCCAATTCCTGAATATTTCTACAGCTGTCTGAATAATTGATTGTCAAATTCTTTGCCTTGATCATGGTGTATTTTAGCAGGAAACCCAAACTTTAAGGAAAAATCATTAAAGATTTTCTCTGCTGCAATTTTGCCTGATTTGTTACGGGTTGGGTAGGCTTAGGCAAACTTTGTAAAGCTGTCAATAACCACCAAGATATAGTCATACCCACCCCTGCTTTTTTCAGTCTATGGAAATCATTTCAAATGGTGCTGTTGCAGGTACATGACACATGGGAGCTCTGCTCTGCACTGTGGGTTGTTGTTGAATATTGCATTTACAGACTTTAGTTATAAAAAACTCAGTGTCTTTTTGCATTCCTGGCCAGTAAAATCTGCTCCTAGCAAGATGTAAAACGCGCTCTACCCCAAGGTGACCCATCTCACAGTGAAGATATTTGTACACCAGTTCTTTGTACTGTTTTGGCAGGACAATTTGAGTGCATGTTGCTGTTGTGCGCTTCAGCAGACCATCATGGGAAACACACAGTCTGTTCCAGTCATATAAGAGTTGCTTGACCTCTGTAGTTTCTTTGTTTACGAGCCCCCTGTTGGGTCTCCCCCCAGACTTCTTCAGGTGGAGGGCATGTGATATTGCAGGGTCCTGAAGTTGTGCATGTAACAGCTCAGAGTGTTTTATTCTTATGTCTGACCCATGGTGAGCAGCCATCTCCTGACTTTGCGGGCTACAGGTGATAGCTAAGACCCAGTCCATTTCACACTGGTCCCGTGTCTCTACTGCACTAAATATTGCACCTAATACTTCAGGAGGGCAGTGCTCCGTACACTCACTCATGTATGACTCCATACTCACAGGTGTGCAGGACAGGAAGTCTGCATCTATATTGCTTCTTCCTGGTTGGTATTTCAGAGTTATGTTAAAATCAGCCAGGTCAGACACCCAGCGATGTCCCATTGCATTCAGTTTGGCTGTGCTCAAGACGTAAGTGAGTGGGTTATTATCGCTGTACACTGTCACAGAGGGGGCGTAAAACAAATAGTCCCTAAACCTGTCTGTCACTGCCCACTTGAGTGCTAGAAACTCCAGTTTCCCTGAATGCAACCTGTAGTTTATCTCTGTTGGTGTCAATGTTCGTGAGCCATACCCAATAGCTCTGAGTTTGCCTTCTTGTCTCTGATATAGGACTGCTCCCAGTCCTTCTTCTGAAGCGTCTATGTGCAAGATGATTGGGTCTTCAAACTTAGGATAAGCCATTACAGGTGGGTTAGTCAGAACATCAATCAGGTAGTTCAGGGCTTTCTGTTGAGTGGCAGTCCAAGTTCTTTTCTGGTTTGGGGGGAGGGTTGCCTTCCCCTGGCTGCCTGGCACTTTGGCACTGTAATCAGGGCCTGTTTTCCCATTCACTGACGGCAAGTCATACAGGCATTTTGCATGACGAGAAAAATCTTGGACATAACTTCGATAATACCCCAGGAACCCAAGGAGCTTGCGCAGCTCTTTAATGTTGGTTGGGGGGTTTGTTTTGAGTGCCTGTACCGCAGCTATTTCCTTCTCATCCATTCTGTAACCTTCAGCAGAGATCACCTTCCCAACATAGCGCACCTCATTCCTGAACAGGTCACATTTATCTGGTCTTAGTTTGATTCCCCAGCTTCGCTGATGCTGAAGAACTGACCTCCCATCCTCTACGTGCTGTGAGAATGTCTTGCTATAGACCAGGACATCATCCAAGTATGGAATGCATATTTTGTCTCTGATGCCTTCCAGGCTCTCTTCCATACTACGCTGAAAAGCTGAAGGTGCATTTGTGAGGCCAAAAGGGATTCTGTTCCACTCATACAGCCCCCACGGTGTTATAAAGGCTGTGAACTTTTTAGAGTCCTCACTGGTGCTACCCTGATGATAAGCTTTGCCTTGGTCCAGCACACTGAACCATGCATTTCCACCAAGCCCATCAAGTATCTCCTGAATGCGTGGTATGGGGTGCCTATCGGGGATTGTTTTTTTATTCAGCCCCCTGTAGTCAATGCACTGTCTTAGGCTCCTATCTTTTTTCCTAACACAAACCACTGCTGATGCATATGGGGAGGTGGATTTGCGGATGAAGCCCTTGTTTAACAAGTCTTGGATGTGATTCTTTACCTCGTCATACAGTGGTCGAGGTATGGCATTGTACGGTTTGCCTACTGGAATGTCATCAGCTAGCTTAATGTCCATTTTTAGGTTTCTAATGTAGCCTACTTCATCTTTGTGCCTAGCAAATGCACCTGACTCCTCCCTGAGCATTTGCCTAACGGCTGCTTGTTGTTCACTGGTCAAGTGACTGACACTGACCGGTGGATCCCACAGTTCACCTTCAGAGTCACTCTGAGGCTCTTCTGCGGCTGAATTAGGTGGGGTCTGGATGTTTTCAACCATTACTGAATTCACCAGATGTTCTTCTGTGTACACCGGGTGACAGGCTGCTATTCTCTGTATTCTCCCTATCAGGTCCTACCTGGCACTGTGATGTCATGGTGTGTGGTATTTCTTACATAAATGTTTGCTCTGCCCATTGAGCAGGAAACATTGATCAGCTGACAGTCTATTTTTAATCCCTCCTCCCACAAAAGGCTCTGTTCGGGTTTGAAAAGCATTTCAGCTTTCACCTTTAAATCCGTTCTATGGGAACAGCTAATGCGCTGTGTTTTGCCTCCAGGAACCACAACTTGTGCACGCCCAGTCTTTACAGGGTATGTAAGATTCTCGGTTGTTGCCCCCTGGATGAGGTTCAGCAGCGCTTCTGCCTTTCCTGACCCTAGCCTTAGAGAATTTCTGAGTAACGCTATTCTTTCACTAGGTTTACTCTGCTTCTCTCGTGCTCTCATTACTTCCTCAATGGCATCAAACCCATTATTAGTTTCTGTACCAGTTCCTTGCTCACTAGGACTGGGACGAAAATCTCCTCAGACCCTGTTGTCTTAGCCTTGGGATCATACAGACTAAGGTTAACCTCACCCCAGCCTTCAAAGGGAATTTCTGACCCATTGGCAAGTCTAGCAGCTCATCCCCGCTCAACAACTCAGTAATGGAACGAACTTTTACATCAGGTAAGTTCTGGGACTTCAATGCCTCACTCATAATCGATACCTGTGCTCCAGTATCCCACAGAGCCTGAGTCATAGTGTTATTCATCTTACACCAAACAAGACACTTCTTACCTATTAACTGTGCCACCTTCTTACGTTTAGCATAAGGGTTGTATAATAAGTGGGGTGGTTGTTCCTCATCTTTACCACCAGACCCACAGGGCTCTGAGGGATTTTGACTATTTTTTTTCCCCCTTGCCACCTGCTTACTATGTGGGCTTACCCAGCTGCTGAGTCAAGTAAGCTTTGGATTTTGCTTATTCTGGGACTTTGATTTCGAGGTCATGGCACGTCCCCCAGTCACAACCCCCTTCAGTTTCCCGACTGCTTCTGTGTCCTCCCTACTCTGCACCCCTTTGCCCAGTGTGTCTCACTGCCACATTTAAAGCAATGGTTGCAGTCACTTTGGGTCTGCTGACATGCCACACAGTGTCTCTTTAGTCTCTTCAAAACAGCTGCGTTCACCCTAGCTTGACCACCACCATCAGCTTTTCTATCAGGTTAGACAGTTTGCAAGAGTGATGCCACTTGACCTGTAAGTTCTCTGATTGCTATGTTACTCTCCTCTATTTTTGTAAATAGTTTTCCTTAGTGGATTTACCAGGCCTGGCTAAGGCAGGAGTTATTGAATGGTTGTCTTCTCCTTCGTTCTGTTCCACAAAATTTAGGCCTGCTCTATAAGTGGCCTTGTTTGTGGCTTTAATCTATTGAGCTCTTTCGCTTTCATTGCGCTGTGCAATTTGCATTTTTTGTAGCAACGACTCATCACTTCTGCTCACATCCTGCAGATAGATCCTCATCTCCGCCCTCACATTATCATTTGACAGACCTGTCATGACAGATTGAAGGCATTGGCTTTGGACTAACTCTTTATTGTATTTCAGGCCAGACTGAGCTCGTTCGGATGCAAACAGGACTTTTTGACGCAAATCAAACACCCGGATGAGGAACTTGAGTGCTGTTTCATTTGGTCCCTGCACTGCTTTAGTCAGCTGCTGGTATAACACAGTTACATCCATTTCTGCATAGTGGGATCTTAATATTTGTCTGAGGGTGGCTAGGGTGAGGTCATTTTTTTCCTTCTAGGTAGCTTCTTAGTTTCAATCCAGGACTGACAGCACGAATCACTGCCTCCACAATTTCCACTTCAGAATAGCCCTTCCTTAAGCCACTTTCGATCTGGTGTTCAAGGCTACTGAAACTCATAGTGTCTTTTGAGGTTGACTCACCAACATGTCCATTTATCCTAAAGTCCTTCCTGAATACACTGGCAGACGAAGCACAACAGCTGCTGCTAATTCTCTGCCTCCGTTGGGCTCCACTGTTGCTCGCCATCTCTCTAGTTGGCTGCTGTTCCCGCGATGGTAGAGATGCGGTGCGCTCCACAAGCTGCACTTCCCCCGCTCTCTGCGCTGGTCGGCCCGGAGCCTCTCCTCCATCGCCGGCTGCCGGTGAAGAGAACAGTGCCGCTGCTCCCGCGTCGTCGACCTCTAGGTGGCTGCTTTGTAGCACGTCTAATGTCTCATCTAGTTCCAGAAGCACCGACATGCCTTCATCTTCCCTCTCCAACAGCTCGTCACGCTCACAGAACTTTACTATGAGCTTCACCAGTGCACGACGAGTTTTGCTTTTTATGTCTTCGCTGTCTTTTCCGGTAATCTTACAGGACTCACAAACTCGCTGCAGTTCTCTTACTGTGAGTCCAAACAACTTTCCTTCTATCACCAGATAGGTGCGCCGACATCCCGCCTTCACTTTTACACTAATAAAACAACAAAAGGGATCCTTGTCTTGCTAGCTGAACTTCGACTGTCCGGTTAGCCGTAGCTACTCGCTCACCTAGCTCTCACTCCCGCTGTTACGGGGCTCTCCAAAGTCGGCTGATGTGAAGTAATAGAATCTCGGTGGAACCTCCAAATTGTTACACCACTCAGACAGCGACGATGTTAGGTGTAGAGAACATTTTGTTTATTACTTCACACTGCAAGAGGCAAGCTGGACACCACAAGTTCAGGGGCATATACTTCTTCTGATCACCCACACTCTGGACCCCAAAACATCATCAACAGCTCATTCTGCCCCCTGCTGGCAAGTATAAACTAAACTAAATGGAGCAAACTTTGTTTAAGAACACCAGACAGGTATCTGAACACACAAGCAAATACACTCTACAGGTGCCACACATGCAATCTAAAAACTGTGCCCCCTAGTGCCCAAATGACACCACTACATACCAAAATTGGCTACAACAAATTCATCCTCAAAAAGTTCAAAAACACAAAGTCAGACCTGGGATCAGGACACAGTTCAGATCGCTGCTTCCACTTTAATTTCATTAAGATTTTAAGTTGCAAACATTAAAGCTCATACCTCTTAGAAACAGACATTTTTACAGACACCATTTTTCTGTCGTGTTTACAATCAGCCTGCAGAGGAACCTGGACAGATTCAACTCCAGGGATTTCAAAATGTTTTCAGTACTTTGGTCAAACAGCTGAAGTCCTGTGCAATAAATCAATCCTGAAATTAATATTTGAGTTGTTAGAACAGAACAACATGCAGTCACATCATTACCATAAAAGTTACAGCTGGAAACATTTGTGTTTTTTTCCATTCACTCATAAAAGAAAGTCCATTAATGTGTTGAGGTGTCTATCTACCTCTGTATAAATGTGAAGGCGCCTCTAAGAGCCGTGAAAGTGAGAAATGTAAAAGTCTTCACACACACATGGGTAACAAATGAAAATGAAATGAAAATAACCCTATAGATAAAGGAGGAGGGTTGAAATTATTGCTAGTAATCTCACCCCACACAAGTGTTTTTGTTAAATTTGATGTTCAAACATTAAGAAATATGGGACAAAATTGATTTATGTAAAGTGGTTCTAGGCAAAGCATTAAAAGTCATGAAGGTATTTCATAAAGTTTATTTGTAGTTCTAAACATATTTAGGGTTTTTTTTCTTCACTTTTTGTCCAGAGTTGTTATTCCTCTCTCCTACAGCCTCGATTACAATTACAAATGACCATTTATGCAATATAGTTGATGATGTCATAACAACCTCCATAGACATATATACCATATGTCTATGGCATATCAGTTTGCCATTTATATATGTATGCCAAATTGTATGAATTAGTGTAACTGGAGTATGTCAGTAGAATTCAGCTGAGGGGCACAGTGAATTTATTAGGTGGGCCTGGACCCCCGAAACTCGTCCATAAAACTGATGCTGATTCTTTTGTTGATTTCATGTTTCTATTTGTCTCCTAACTGGATATTTTTATGTGAACAGTTCGCATTAAGCCCACTGTGATCCTGCAGCCATCCTGGACTCAGATATTCAGCGGTGAGACAGTCACTGTCAGATGTGAGATTCAGGGAGGTGGAGGAACTCAGTGGACGTATGAATGGAGACCAGCCAAGTTATACACACCTCCAACATCCAGTGAAAACAGAATCAGCAGAGCTGCTGAGTCTGACAGTGGAGGATACAGATGCAGGGGCAGAAGGAACTATTTGTTAACAGAGTGGAGTAATACCATCAGACTGACAGTTTCTGACAGTAAGTAGAGTCAAAGCTCCTTTAACCTGAGAATATAAACAGGCTGTAAAAATGTGTTTTAGTTAGTACATGTTGAGATTAGAGATTTTTAGATGTGTAAATTGTTTCAGTCTTAAATTTTGTGAGACATTTGGAGACAATACTGTGCAGGTGCTTTCTGAGAAAACTGTTTTCCCACTAGAACCTCGTCCTGTCCTCACTGTGTCTCCATCATGGCTGAGTCCTGGAGCCTCAGTAACTCTGAACTGTGAGGTTGAACATCCGTCTGCAGGATGGAGCTTCTACTGGTATAAAGCTGTTCCTGATCTATCAGAGAAATCCTCCAGTTATGAGCTGCTACCTGATGGCAGTGGGACTGCACAGGACTCCTACATCATTGATGGACAGACACACACAGCAGGATATGTGTGTAGAGCTGGAAGAGGAGACCCAGAGTATCACACTGATCACAGTGAACCAAAGTTTGTCTGGTCTGCAGGTCAGTGTGTCTGATAATAATCTCACGGTCAGTAATCAGGTCACATATCCTGGATGTCTTATTACAGATCACATGACATTTATTGGCTGAATGATGTAAACACAAACATCCAAGTTTACAGAGTGAAGATTTCTGTGTGCAGAGCTGCTGTACACCTCTGTATTCTGCACACTGTGGACAAACTATACAAAAGCAAGTTTACAGAAACTTCAAGCAGCTTCTAATGAAGCCATGAGATTATTACTGAGGAGACCCAGATGGTTCAGTGCAGTGAAATGTTTGCAGCTGCAGGAGTCACTGCATTTAAAGCTGTATTAACAAATCTCATGTATGAAATTTTTTGCAATTATTGTGGGTTTAACAAGTATAAGATTTAATACCAATACTAAGGAGACATCAGTGCAGCTGTGTTTTTCTAGGAAAATGATCTGTATGCATTATTTTATTCTTTTTGTGTTTAATATTTGTGATTTTTTTTTACTTTTAAGTCTTGACCATTGAGTCTATAATGTGTAAAGATTGAGTTTCCAAGGTAAAAGTCATAGTTTGACCAAACAAACACTGTATCTTATTGAAATATCAACACTGATCTTCAGAGAAAAAAAAGCTTAAAACAAATGAATATTTTCACTGTGATATTTTAATCCTACCATCTCTGAGCTTTGTCTCCTCCCTGCATGTTTCCAGATGTTCATTCAGCAGTGTCTCTCACAGTGAGTCCTGACAGAGTGCAACACTTCACCTCTGACTCTGTCTCACTGACCTGTGAGGGAAACTCTGCTGAGTGGAGAGTGAAGAAGTTCACTGAGGACGGCCGACTGACCTCTGACTGTAGGACAATGACTGGATCCACATGTAACATCAACACATCACAGTCAGGTACTGCAGTGTACTGGTGTGAGTCTGGATCAGGAGAGTTCAGCAGTGCAGTCAACATCACTGTACAGGGTATGTTATTATACATTTTCTTCTTGCATTTCAATGATTTAGAAACATGATCATTAGTCCCAGCGTTGCTGTATGTGAAGTAATTCTCTGTGGCAAAAAAGACAAAAATGAGAATTTCAGACAGTTTTAGGCGTCTCACCAAAGCAGCAAAATATTCTTGGTTGTTGGTCTCATTTCTGTTCATAATCCAGTTTGCCAAAATCTGCTGACAGCAACAGCAAAAAACTATTTTATATACAGTACCAGTCAAAGGTTTGGACATATTCAGTGTGTCCAAGCTTTTGACTGGTACTGTGTTTTTTTTTTTTTTGTAAAAAAATCCATATAAGCTCAACATCTTTCATCAAAGTGTTATTAAGTCAATTCAATTTTATTCATATAGTGCCAAATCACAAAAAATAATTTCCTCAAGGTACTTATTACTAAAGATGATCATGTACAAAAGTGCAAAAAAATTCAGCAACCAACTTTTGTTTTATACACATTAATATTACACCTTAATATTACACACATTTAGCAGCATTATCTGCTAAATGTGTGTAATAAGGACACACGTGAACATCAACAGGGAGAAACGAAGAAAATTTCAATAAACTTTAGCTCCCAATAAGCTCTTATCTCAAATATATGTATCTCAAATACTGAAAATTTTTACAAAAAATTTTTATCTCAAGAATAAATTAAGAATAGATTGGATTGCCCAGCACTAGATGCAGGTCCAGCTTCAGTGCAGTAGATTAACATCAGCTCCATGTTGTATGAATTAGGTCTGAATTAGTGTTCTGCGCTGGGCCTTTGTGGGGGCTGTGTACGCAAGTGGCCGTCATCTATTGTGTGTGTTAATTACCTTGTGGTTGTGTTCCAGTATTTTATCTGTGGTGCCGACTGACAGAAACAAAAAAATGCTGGGACTTTTCCCTCCTGGGTCCACCCTCTTTTTGGGCAGTTTGTTTCAGCTGCAAACATGATTGTCTCTCTAGTTTTTTTGTTGGGTTTTTTTTTCACTTTGTTCATACCTTCGCGGAAATTCTGATAGTTTCAGCAATCTCCCTCCAGGAATTTGTGTTTGTATTGATACATCTATCTCAGAGTGATCCTGAAAAGCTGATTCATGCATTTATTACTTCTAGGATGGACTATTGTAATTCATTATTATCAGGCTGTCCTAAAAGCTCCATGAAAAGCCTTCAGCTGATCCAAAATGCTGCAGCTAGAGTACTGACAGGGACTAGAAAGAGAGAGCAGATTTCTCCCATATTGGCTCCTCTTCATTGGCTCCCTGTTAAATCCAGAATAGAATAAAATCATTCTCCTCACATACAAGGTCTTGAATAATCAGGCCCCATCTTATCTCAAAGACCTCATAGTGTCATATCACCCAACAGAGCACTTCGCTCTCAGACTGCTGGCTTACTTGTGGTTGCTAGGTTACTTAAGAGTAGAATGGGAGGCAGAGCCTTCAGCTTTCAGGCGCCTCTTCTGTGGAACCAGCTCCCAGCTTGGATTCAGGAGACAGACACCCTCTCTATTTTTAAGATTAGGCTTTATGATCAAGATTCACTGAGTGTTTCTTTTCATTCACCTCTTTTTACACTGTTTATACTGCACTCTGCATTAGTTATTATACTAATTATGCTATTACACACTATATTACAGTGTGTGTTTTGTCCTGTCTCTCTCCCCTCAGCCTTAACTGGTCACAGCAGATGACTGCTCCTCCCTGAGCCTGGTTCTGCTGGAGGTTTCTTCCTGTTAAAAGGGAGTTTTTCCTTCCCACTGTCGCCAAGTGCTGCTCATAGGGGGTCATTTTGACTGTTGGGTTTTCTCTGTAATTATTGTAGGGTCTTTACCCACAATACAAAGCGCCTTGAGGCAACTGTTTGTTGTGATTTGGTGCTATGTAAATAAAATTGAATTGAATTGATAAATTCAAAAACTGCAGTGACAAATAGCCAGAAATTCACAGGAGGACTCGGCAGTAGTGAACAGGCCAATCATAGTCGTTCCAGGCTGCGTCTGACATGTAGTTAAATTTCTCAAGAGGTGCAGGTCAGGTTATGTCGTAGGTTACTGTGGACTTTGAGGTTGGTGGGGTTTTCCCCGTTGAGACGTGTTCCACACATTTTGCCATCATTCACAAGAAGACACTGACTTCTCTCTGTCTCGCTATTGTACTCAAAGAAATCAGAGAACTCTGCCACTTTCTCCCAACATTTGCTTTTCCAGTATTTTGCAGACTGGCACAGTGAGAGCACACGCCCACACACACACACACACACACACACACACACACACACACACACACACACACACACACACACACACACACACACACACACACACACACACACAGAGTGAGGTGCTGTATGGTGCTCCCAACTGTTGGAGCAGGAAAAGTGATTTCATATCAATCCACAAGGCTTTTAAATAAACTGACAAACATGAATACAAACATGAATACAAACATGAATACAAACATAAATACAAAGGTAATTTTATCACTCATTTCAGTTTGTTTTAGTTTCGTAAACCCACAATGCAGTTTCAGTTAGTCATCATTTTTTCACTTTTAATTACATTTATTTCAGTTAACAAAAATGTTTTTTCAATTTCAGTTTTGGTTATTTCGTTCATTTTTTGTTAAGGATAACAACCTTGGTTCAGAGCAGCAGACTTTCTTTATTTTACCTGCACTGTGCACAGCTCCATGAACTACTCTGCTCCACCTCTCCTCCTGCAGCTGTGCTCAAACCACACCTCACTGCTGCAGCATCAAAATTAATATAATGATCTCATTTAGTCAGCTGCTTGTTAAACATATGGAGAGCTTCATTATCAAAAATGCAAACATGGCACCAAAAACAAAGAAACAAAAACAAAAAAAACCAAGCTCAGATCTCAGAGTTGAGAACCTTTCAGTTTGCAGGGTCTGGAATTTAAGATGCTTTAAATGTTTTTTTCTTTTTTTACAGATGAAAGTTTTGTTCAGTTTTTAAAAATTCTGCAGCACATCAATATACTGTATTAAATATGTTCTCATTCTCTCTGAAGCTAATAAGCCATACCTTAACTTCTCATCTGTGGCTGCAACTAAACATTATCATCATCATCATCATCATCATCATCATCATCATCATCATCATCATCATCACAGTCTCAGTGAAAACTTCCACCATCACAGTTTCCAAAGAGAACTCAGTCACAGATTTTTCCTTACTGTGATGAGTTTTTGGTTGACGGGAAGTTTTTTGTGATCTGAACTGTGCAGCACATTTACTGAGGAGGCTGTATAGCACTACTTTGACTTAATGAATGGAGCATTTGTTGTGCTTCATTCCTGTTGCAGCAACAATAACCCAGACCTTAAGAGGAGAAGGTTTCATGTCACAGCTCAAAACAAGTACTATAGAAATTATTTGATAAAAATAGGACACATACAGAAGTTTTTAAACATTCAAGATCAGATATTAGATTTTCATGATGAAAAGCATTTGTTCAATCTGTTCTTATTATTGTGTGTCAGCTTTTTCTAAAAGTCTGCACCAGCTGATCTGACTGAAACAATTGTGTTTGATTGTGTCACAGATGATCCTGATGCTCCTATCCTGGTGAGTCCTGTTCATCCTGTGACTGAAGGAGCTTCTGTTAGTCTGAGCTGCAGTTTGAGGACACAAAAAATACTTTCCAATGTGTTTTTCTATCACAATGACAAACTTATTCAAAATGATACCCGAGAGGAGCTGAAGATCTCTGCAGTGTCAAAGTCTGATGAAGGTTTCTACAAGTGTGAATACTCAGGAAGAGAGTCACCACAGAGCTGGATGTTAGTTAAAGGTGAGCAGGATCAAAACACTTGATGCATTTTTTGTAACTGATTTTGATGACCGAGAAGGAAAATATCCAATATAATTACAGTTTATTAATAATTGTGTGTTGTTACACTAACTGTGTCAGCAGCTGACAGCTCTTCAGCTCCTGTGTGGCTGATTGTTGGACTGGTTTGTGGAGTCTCTCTCCTCATTATTCTCCTGCTCTTGTTGTATCGCTGCAGAACGACCAACAGTGAGAACTTTTCCTTTACTTACTACAAACTCTTCACTCATTCAGATACACAAATGCATCATGAGGTCCGTGTGAAAGCAAATGTCTTCTTTACATTTTTAATAAAGGTCCTGCTAATGAGCAGACGGTGAATCAGGATGATCAGCAGCAAGTGTACTCCTCTCTTCTTCATGGTTAGTTTCTCATCTAGTTTAAAATATTCTGATGCTCGTTGCATCCAGACTGTAATTATTACATCTGTTGCAGCTTTTAATATAAATGTTTTTTTCTCTCTGACCTGTAGGTGATCTTTGTGTCTATGAGACACTCAGATACTCGGAAAACACTGAAAATGGTAAAGTACACACTTTCATTAATAAAGAGCTTGTAGAAGCTAGATCATTATACAATAAAGGTGATTATCATTAACCTTTAACGCCAAGTGTGTCATATTTGATACATGATTTTTTGAGACTTCTACATAATCAGTTTATTTCTGTTTATTTTTGTTTCCTTGAAAAACCTAAACAAATCTCACAATACATTTTTAAGCAGTGCAAATTAATTTTCAAATACAACAACAGTTGCCACAAAGCTTTTTATTTTGTAAGGTGAAGACCCTACAATAATTACAAGGAAAACCCAACAGTCAAAATGACCAAGCAAGCAAGCACTTGGTGACATTGGGAAAGAAAAACTCCTTTTTAACAGGAAGAAACCTCCAGCAGAACCAGAGTCAGAGATTAATAATAACTAATGATAAAGTGCAGAGTGGGGCACAAACACAGAGAGAGTGAAGAAGAAACACTCATCATAGGAACCCCCCAGCAGCCTAGGCCTACTGAAGTGTAACTAAGTGAGGGTTCAGGGTTACTAGTTATGGCTATGGACAAGAACTTCACTTTTATCTGAATTTAGAAGCAGGAAATTAGAGGTCATCCAGGCCTTTATGTCTTTAAGACATTCCTGCGGGTTATCTAATTGATGTGTGCCATCTGGCTTTATCGATGGATAAAGCTGAGTATCACCTGCATAACAATGAAAATTGATGCAGTGCTTTCTAATAATACTGCCTAAGGGAAGCATGTTTAATGTAAATAAAATTGGTCCTAGCACAGAACCCTGTGGAACTCCATAATTAACCTCAGTGTGTTAAGAAGACTCCCCATTTACATGAACAAATTGGAGTCTATTAGATAAATATGATTCAAACCACTGCAGTGCAGTACCTTTAATACCTATGGCATGCTCTAATGGTCAACAGTATCAAAAGCTGCACTGAGGTCCAACAGGACAAGAACAGAGATGAGTCCACTGTCCACTTTTAAGTAATGGTTTAATTATAGCCACCTTAAAAGCCTGTGGTACATAGCCAACTAATAAAGACAGATTTGAAGCATCAATTAATGGAATGACTTCTTTGAGCAGTCTGTAGGATTGGGGTCTACTAAACAGGTTGCTGATTTGGAGGAGTACTATTGTAAAATAATAACCCCAAATGTAGCAAATATGATACAAATTAAAAGTCACGTATGCAAATTAACATTTTAAATCAGAAGATTCAATAAACACTCCATTTTCAAAAAACTGAATTTTCTGTGAATTATTTCATGGTTAAGGCTTTACAAGGTAGAAATCAGTAATAATATTATTATTTCAGGTCAATCAGAAGGTGATTACGTCAGTGTTGTGAGGCCTCTAAAAGTCATTAACAAGACGAGTGAGTGCACAATCTCTGAGATTTGAAATGCATAATCTACAGTGGTAATTATTCTCACTGATAATAAATGCAAACAGAGGGTGTTTGTTTTTAAATGCTTTCCTCTGATCACCTCAACAGGACAACGCGGTGACCCACAGGAGAGCTCTGACTACTATAATGTGAATCCAAATCCAGCCACAGCTCTATAAAGCAGAAAGTTGTACATGGTGTTTAAGTGTTTCTAGTTATTGTAAAACTATCAGTGTGAACTGAAGGTATTTTTAGGACTTCTTCTTTTATTGCATTCATAACTATAACATCCATATATATATATATATATATATATATATATATATATATATATATATATATATATATATATATATATATATATATATATATATATGCCCAGCACTGTGGAAATGCTGTTATATTTTAAAATAAAAATAAATAAATTGTCCCTAGTGACATAAGCACAGCTACAAACCAAGTAAAACAATCACATTGATATCACAACTCGCTCCCCAATTTGTTTCCGCTTTTCCTCTTTACCCAACCATTGCATCATAAAGACAGACACCATATTAATAAGTGCATAATTTTTTTCCTGTGCAGGGTGTACCCAACCTTTCGCCCTATGACAGCTGGGATAGGCTCCAGCCCCCCTTTGGCAGGAATAACTGGGAGAGAATGGATGGCATCACAATCATTCATTCATTTATTCAGATCAAAGCTTCACGCACCAAAACCATCACGTGATTATTATTGCTCCTATTGTTTTACATTTATTGTCCATTTGATGGCGCTCTTGAGGAGATCACTCACCGTGACAGTCTGGGCCACGTGTTTCAGTATTTACTACTTTACCTTTTGACACCATTGCGTAACCACTCTGATCATACTCCTTCCTTCGCTATTTCCGGAGAAACAGTGAACGGTCATCAAAAGCACAGAGCGTAAGATATAAATCAAGTCTCTGCGCCCGCTTCGCGCTCAGAAAGAAGTATCAGCACCTCTTCATCGTGGTTAGCGAGACCAACACTTTAGAAACGCATTTCTCAAGTTAGAAACTATAGAAATGATCCCTGAAAGTATAGTCTTAACGAGTTTAGTCGCTTTCTCAGCTATTACTACAGGGACGCTGCCGCTCTCAGTCACGGTGCTGTCAGCAAACGCTACCTGCTGTTTGTGCTTACTGGGTTCACAGCCGCGCACATCGGTCCAGGCCCCCGGACAGCGACTATACCGGGCTGAGAACCGTAAAATTATATAAATCCGTAATCTGGAGTACCCACAATGCACTCTGGCGGCACAATGGGAATCCAAATTCAGCCACAGCTCTAAAATCTTAACAGCAGCTCTTTAGCTGTTTCTATCTTTTTCTCTTTAAAGGAACTTAAAAACTTGAAGCCACTGTGAATGAAAAGGAGCAGATTTTTCATTCAAAGCAATGATCCTGATAGCCTGAGTTTATGTTTTCTGCAGAAAGAATTGCTCAGCGTGTTTTGCTTGTTTCTCTCCCATTACATCATAATTTTAATGCACGTTAATGAGCTGTAAATCTGTTTTATGTTTGTAAGTATTTCTTTGACCTTTTTTGTTTCTAATTATTGTAAAATTATTAGTGTGAACCGAAGGCCTTCTTCTCTTATTGCATTGATACTAATAACATCCATATTAAAAGGCTTTACAGCAAGTATTGAGGTATCACATGACTGCTAAACATCTTAAATATGTTTTTAACATGCGAGCTTATTGTCTTTGTTGTTTCCAGTGCAGATGTTTAAATACAAATAAACAATATGGAAACATTTTAATTCAAACTTTGATTCGAGTTTATTTTTCCACTTTCTCAGAGGGTTATTAATGACATTTTAATGTTATGCTTGTATCAGTGTTTCCATTTTAATTGTTTGCGTACATATTCCCGGACTATAGTTTACATTCTGTTATCTTTACAGTCACTTTATTATGTCACTTTAGCATTCACCTGGTTTCTGCTTTGCACTAAATGATTACTGTACTGTATGTTTTGAAATATTGTGTTATAGTTTTTATACTTATTTGTTCTTATGTAAGCACGAAGTACCGCAGCAGTTTCCTAATGTTGTGAACCTGTTCACCCATATGGCAATAAAAGCTTCTGATTCTGATTCTGGATTATTGATTATTATACTTGAGCACTCTTACGTTGTACAACAAAGTTGACTGTTTTTAGTTGCAAATGGTGCAGAGACACAATCCCTGCCTCAGATCACCTCGGTGAATAAAATTACTGCCAGCACCACAGTCAGGGAGGTTTTTTAGTCAGGACGTCACTGATAATGAACAAGGAACTTTATTTTATATAGTTTACTTATTTGTTACTTTATATTTTTACCTTTTGTATATAAAAGGTATTTTTCCAATAACTTTATTAAACATATGTACAAACAGAAAGCGATCTTTATCAATCAAAAACAACCTGCATGACATTAACACAGATTGAACACAACGATCTGTAAATATACAATAAAAATTAATCATCCTACACTTGTAATTTAACTGAAGTATCAAGATGCAACGCGCATGATGAATTAAAATCGTCAATAACTCAGTACTTGGTATCTACATATTATTGTTATTATTTAACACTTCGGCGTAACCACTCTGATCATACTCCTTCCCTCGCTATTTCCAGAGAAACAGTGAACGGTCATCAAAAGCACAGAGCGTAAGATAGAAATCAAGTCTCTGCGCCCGCTTCGCGCTCAGGAAGAAGTATCAGCACCTCTTCATCGTGGTTAGCGAGACCAACACTTTAGAAACGCATTTCTCAAGTTAGAAACTATAGAAATGATCCCTGAAAGTATAGTCTTAACGAGTTTAGTCGCTTTCTCAGCTATTACTACAGGGACGCTGCCGCTCTCAGTCACGGTGCTGTCAGCAAACGCTACCTGCTGTTTGTGCTTACTGGGTTCACAGCCGCGCACATCGGTCCAGGCCCCCGGACAGCGACTATACCGGGCTGAGAACCGTAAAATAATATAAATCCGTAATCTGGAGTACCCACAATGCACTCTGGCGCCATGCCCCCCTCCTCTGCGTCTTTCATTGGCAGATGTGATGCCGCACGTCAACGTGTTAGCCTCAGATGCTAACAACAACAGAAGACTAACCCGCAAATGTATAGCAGAGTTTTAGAGAAATCTGCCACATGCACAGTGTGACTGGATTCGGCTATCACGTGCTGCAACACAATGAGAGATAAAATAATAAAAATAAAGAAACAAGGGTTTTTTTTCAGTTTTCTGATTAAAACAACTAGCTAGCAACGGACGCTTGTGCGTCGATTTTTGTGTACCGACTCCAAACAACTGCTCCTACCATCGTGACGAGCCGACTGTATTTTCTTTTCTTTTCTTTTCTTTTTACTATTTTAAAGGGTTGATTTATTTTGGTAAAATATGTAGAACACGCTTACAACTTTATGCCACAACAGCACAGTGCTCAGAGATATAGAGATGCTCTCGCTTTCATTTTTAATTATCCTTTTATTTGTAATGATTCTTTCAGAAATTCTGTGGCAGCTGCCAGGTAAACACAACCACGACAGAGAAAAACACTTTATTACAGGCAGCCATCAAACAAAATAGGAGTAATTTTGTAAAAGTATGTTAGGTGATTTATTTAAAGGCATGTAATTTTAAACACTTGAGTCATTTTTAGTAACTATACAAAAATGTTTTAAAATGGGCTGTAATAATGTTAAGCTGTGCAGTGAATTGCAGTGACTGCTTGGATGCAGGTTTTAGTGAGTAGGATATGGGCTAGCTGCTAGATTTACATTAGCTGGTCCACCTGAAGAAATTTCTGGAGTCAGTCCCAGTATGAAGAATCACTCTGGTATATTTAACGAGTCTAAAACATCACACTCCACAGCTTCATGGAAACCCCCGAAGTATTCACATGTCTTATAGCTGCAGGTAAACTGATAATAAAAGATTTGTTTGACTCACCACCCAAACGCTGACTGAGGTGTAAACTGAGTGCGCGGGTAATAAGAAGTCTAAATTGCAGGATTTGCGCGTGCCTAAGTAGGACAGGAAAACAACACAGACACAGTTTCAAAGCTTAATTTGTAAAGCTCATGATATATTTTACTTCTGGGGGGGGGGACAATCCAATTGTTCATTATTTGATGTAATTTCCAAATCAAAAAAGTTGAAGATGGCATTTAGTGTTGTTTTTTAATGCAGTGACAGCACTAATGGTGGTCAGGTGGCAACGGTGTTAGCAGCTTTTGAATACAAAGGCCTTTTGATGCAGCTCATTTACACAAACAGACTTTCAGGAATCTTTGTTTTATTTAGTGTTTTATTTCATTAATCCTAATTTATTCATCTCTTTGCCCCGCCTCTTCTACTTTGTTTACGTTACGTCATTCACGCGCGCCGCTCACGTGTTCATTTAAGCGGAGGCGACTCGTTTCCAGCACAGGCATGTGTCTGGGTATGTCCTCCTCTGTCTGCGTTTACTGAGCTTTTCAGGTGTCAGTCGGGGGTTTGTGTTTGCACCGTTACGGGGCGCACGCGCACACGCACACACACCTACCTCTTTTTAAAAAGTCTTCCACTACCTCAAGCTGTACCACAGCACAAGACACACGCGTGGACGTTTACACGGTGTTCTTTGTTTTTATTCGCAGGGGATACCTGCGGAGCCAGCAGGCAGACTGAGATGGCTCAAACCGGGCCGGAAACGTGTGAATCGCGGCTGGATGGAGCTGCAGAGCTCCTGGAGCTGCTTCACATCGACGTGGAGATTGACGCTGTGCACCCCAAGCCCGGGAGAGAAGATTTGCCCTGTTCTGTAAGTTTGTTTACTGAATCTTCCGCATAAACAAGGTGCAAAATCTACATATAAAGAAATCACTGTTCAATGAATACGCAGTAGTAATAATACAACTTGTGTAGTAGTGTTTAAAACGCAACGTGCTTCACAGTTTGGATAAAACCACACAAAGATCCGTGATCACCTGAGTGTCCAGGGCTTTATATGTTATTAATAACATTTTCAAATGAATGAGGGTTTCTTGATCATCTACATTACAAATATCTCCAAATTACTGATTTTTTAAATGATATTTTTATTATACAGAGGTGTCAAAACTGCAAAATAAAGGCATCAGGTGAACATGATCTAAAATGACCTGACAATCTTGTTTCTGCACCCACAAATGTGACTATGTGGCTTTGCTCTTAATTTTTTGATGTAAAGCAGATTCGTGTTATGATTTGAGTTGTTTGAGCAGCTTTTTCATGAGTCCAAACAGTTTTGTGACCTTAGAAATCTCAAAGCTTAAAAATCCACTGGGAACATTTATAAGTACATGAGTTTTCCTTTAGTTTAAGTGGCTGTCCGGTTCACAACATGGTAGCGAGACCTGCTTTGATGTATGTAAGTATGTTAAAAACAAATGCTGTCTTCCCATTTATACCTGAAACCCATGTAGACAAAAAGAGCAAAAAAAGACACATTTTGATACCTAAACCACATGAATAGCCCAAAAAATAATGAAGTTACAGCCAATTAATCTCACCGATCTCTCGGCCTCTTGGCTTCCACTGCAGAGCATTCCAGGCATTAATAAACTATCTCCAGATGAAGAAAACATGATGAAACTGAGTCAGTTTTAAGGTGAAACATAAAATTATGCATCCATATATCTTAAATTAGTGTCCAAATATGCAATCGGTACTTTTCGAGATGTGTGGTTTGCAAATGGCAGCATTGACTAAAAGACACGAGGCAGAGATGAAGATGTTCAGGTTTTCATTGGGAGTGCCCAGGATGGGTTATAAATGAGTGCATCAGAGGGACGGCTCAGGATGAGCAGTTTGGAGACAAAGTTAGAGAGGCGAGGCTGAGGTGGTCCGGACATGTGCAGAGGAGGGAGAGTGGATATGTTGGACAAAGGATGTTGAAGATGGAGCTGGTGGAAAAGAGGAAGACCACAGAGGAGGTTCATGGATGTAGTGAAGGAGGACATGCAGAGGGCTGGTGTGACAGAGGAGGATGCTAGGGAGCTGAGATGGTAGCTGACAGAAGAAGATCGCCTAGTTTTTAACAGCAAAATGTCACTTTTGTTTAATCGATAAATGAAACGATGAACTGTTCTGTAATTGTGTGCCCCAAAATATCTTCAGACTTGTGAGAGCTTCTGCGGGGCTCATAGTTATTTGTCTGTTTAATGAACAGAGGAACGTGCTGAGGAAGCAGCGACACTGGGAGAAGCAGCTGGCTGCAAAGAAGAGCAGGAGGAAGGAAGAGAAGCTGAGGAGGAAGATGAATCGTGAGCTGGAGTCCGGTAAAGACTCAGCAAAGAGAATCTTAAGCAGCAACTGAGAGTGAAAGTCTCCAGCTTGTTTAATCACAGCACCTGTCCCTTTTTGTGTTTTCTTTGTCATCCAGGCGCTAGCACAGACCGTCCTCAGCTTACCAAACGGGTCATGAAGGCGATCACTAAAGAGCGTTTAGCTGAGGCTCGGTCGACAGGCCTCAAAGTCTGTGTCGACCTCAGTATGACGGACTGCATGTCTGACAAGGTTGGTGGATGATGGCAAAAACCTTAAAACAATGTTTTCAACTTACAAAAAAACCCTTTATTTTAAGAGTGACACTTTTTAAAAGGTTTTTGCTTCATTAAAAGTGGTTACAGAACGTTTATTCGCCTTCAGCAGTGTATGTGTTATTGTTGCAGGAGATTAGCCGACTGGCCGGCCAGTTGAGACGACTTTACGGGTCAAACAAGAAGGCGACTCGACCGTTTCACCTGTTTCTGACAGACCTGAGAGAGGACAGTCGTCTCTACAGAGAGTGCGTGCGAATGAATGACGGCTTCCTCAACTACACGGTAATTATGGCTGCCTGGAACACCTCACCCAGGAGGCATCCTAGTCAGATGCTCGAACATCTTTTCTAAAATCATCAAGCAAAAAAAAAAAAAAATCTCTACAATTTTGGATGTTTTTCTAGTTAAAGAATTGATAAATACCTTAAAGACAATTATTTTAAGTGGAGGAACTGACCATCACTGATTACAGGACACTCACAGTTGTTTCACACTCTCTGTAATGTGAACCAAAGATGGTCGCAGCCGTTTATGAACAGATGCTGATCATTTTTCTTTCTCTGTGTTTTTCTTTATAGATGGATATAACAGAGGAAAGCTGTCTGGACCTGTTTCCTCCAGAAACTGTTGTCTACCTCACTCCAGATGCTGAAGAAGGTTTGAAAAATATTTTGTTAACTGAACATATGAATCAGATCAAAAATGCTTCAGTAAATGTAATTTATGTGCATTTGTTTTGCTGTTGAAATGCGTTGTTGGTCCAGCAGATGGCACCATTTGGCAGCTGTGTTTACTGTTGCTTCTACTCATCTTCCTGCTGTTTGCCACTTTATTAATGTTACTTTCAAAATTCATTACACATGATATGGAATTTTAATACGACGAGATTAATAGAAAACAGCTTTAAAGCACAAAATATCTTCACTAAATCTATACAGAGACAGAAATATTACATGAGACGCACATTTAGCAGCCACTTTATTAGGCACACCAGTTCAATTGCTCATTAATATAAGTATCTAATCAGCCAATCACATGGCAGCAACTCAGTGCATTTAGGCATGGAGACATGACCTGCTGAAGTTCAAACTGAGCATCAGAATGAGGAAGAGGTGATTTAAGCAACAGGCTGGTCTGAGTATTTCAGAAACTGCAGATCTGCTGGGATTTTCCCACACAACCATCTTTAGGGTTTACAGAGAATGGTCTGAAAAAGAGAAAATATCCAATGAGCAGCAGTTCTCTGGGTGAAAATGCCTTGTTGGTGTCTGAGCTCAGAGGAGAATGGCCAGACTGCTTTGCGCTATCAGGAGGGCGACAGTATCAAATAACTCGTTCCTACCAAGGTATGCAGAAGAGCATCTCTGAACAACAGGCCAAACCTTGAAGCAGATGGGCTATACTGTAGCAGCAGAGCACCACTTTGGGGGGCACGCCTGTCAAAGAACATGAAATTGAGGCTACAGTTCATCCAGGCTCACCTTAAAACTGGACAGGTGAAGATTAGAAAAAGTTGTTTAGTCTGATGAGTCTCAGTTTCTGCTGTAAAATTCAGATGTTAGGACCAGAATTTAGCATAAAAAACATGAAAGCATGGATCCATCCTGCCTTGTGTCAGTGGTTCTGGCTGGTGGTGAAATGACCTGGGGGATATGCTCTTAGCACACTCTGACCCCCTTAGTACCAACTGAGCATCATTTAAACACCACAGTTTCAGATGGCCTCCACAGTCACCACATCTCAGTCCAACAGAGCACAGCTGGGATGACACAGAATGGGGAATTCACATCATGGATGTGCAGACAACAAATCTGCAGCAGCTGTGCGATGCTGTCATTTCAACATGGACCAAAGTCTCTGAGAGATGTTTCCAGCAGCTTGCTGAATCTGTGCTATGAAGAATTAACCCTCGTGCCCTCCTCGGACATTTTTGTACATTCTTTTAAACTTTAGTTTTTCATTTTTGCTGTGTTGCAGGTAGTGGCATGAATTTTTTGTAGGAAATCTTTTTCATTAAATTATTGAAATCTAATGTCTTTTACTCTTACATGTCATTCATACTCTCGGGGTACATTTTCACTCTCTGGACACCTTCGTGGCAAAAATGTACACGCACCAAAAAACTTATAAAATCCTCATACATTAGTATATTTTTTTTTTTCATAAATCACCTAATCAACTTCAGACCTACTCAAAAATACCAAACAATCATTTTCAGGATTTTAACCCTTTAAATGCCAGTTTTATTACATGAATGATTGCATTTTTTGTTTAAAAAAAAACACCAAAAATTGAATATTTTTCATATAACAAATAATAAATGGATGGTGCAATGGTGGTGATTAGAGCCTTGAATATGTCAAAGATTAGCAACAAAATTGATTTGATTGCATTATTGTTTTTTTATGTAGTGCCAGATTTTCCCTCTGGACACCTTCGTGACCAAAAATGCCTCATTGACTTCCATTGAAACCACAGTTTTTGATCTCGCTGCAGCTGCAGTATAAAATCATGCATTCTGTAATCTTAGCATTTCATTTTGAACACAAGTAGTGATATTGGACATTTTGACTGTATTCCATTAGAGTCTGTCATTTTCCCATTTTAGGCTGATGAATGAAATTCTTGTATTTTTGCCAAGTATATTATGGAGCCATGTGAATACCAGGGGACCCCTGAGAGTGCATGTGAGTGCGAGAGAATGTGTGTTAATTTGTAAGCACACACCGATATTGTAGGGGTGAAAAAGGTCACCTTTGTGTTTCATGTGCCTTTGAGAAGAGGTGCATGAGTAAAATGATGCCCTCCTGCCTTTGATGTACTCACAAACAACAACAAAAAAATGTAATTATGTTTATGCATGTTACAGCCCCCCCCTTGCCTGCAGTGTCTAGGGGTTGCAGGGAGCGTAACACAACAATAAAGGCAAACCAGAAATGGGATCTTGCGCATGCTTAAAAGGTTTATTTACAGATATTTACAAATAACTATTTACCAACCAATATAAGAAAAAAAGAACGAACAAAGGAAGCATATCATACTTCAGGGTTTCCACGGCCAAAATAACAAACAAAACCCCCCCACTTCCTAGTAAGAAATATAATACTAATCTTTAGGGTGAAAACAAAAGACAGTGGCTTAGCTTCTTGGCTAGCCACAAAACAGGAGAAAAAGGTAACAAACAGAGAACCTCTACCAAGCTTCCACAAAAACAAAAGAAAACAAAAGAAACCACAGCAGAGCCAAAAACACAAATACCAAGGTTTTTCTACTAGTAATCTTAAACACTTTCAAAACACGCCACCCAAGGTCCAGCAACCACACACATCAAAGCCCAGTGGCCTAAAGGCAAGGAGAACTGGCAGCTGGAGCCTTTTATGCAGCCTCCCAAAATGACTGCAATGCCATTCACTTCTGGCAATCAGGCTGGAAGCATCTGGAGGAGAGAGAGAGAGAGAGAGAAGGAGAGCAGCTCTCTTTCAAAAAGAGGCCAAAGGTCAGTGGCCGTAACACGTACCTGGCTGCGTTCACAGCCAAAGATAAACAGCAGCTTGGCTGAGGGGCTCATTTCATTAGTGAGCAGAGAAGGAGAAAGATCTGGAGGAAAAATGAAGAGACATTTTAGTACAGAGGAAGCATTAGAAATGGTCTTGCAGCCCTTATCTACCGTCAAGCTGTAGGACTCATCTGAAGAAGACACAAGCTTCGATGGGGAGTCTGACATGGAATGGTCACTGGAGTCCTCCACTGCTGAGAGTACCTGTGACCTTTCCTCTGAAAGTGAAGCGCATACGGAGGATCCTGCCTGTCCTGACAGCCTGTCCTGACAGTGAGTGGACAGTGAAAAAGTTTGGTCTCCATCCATGTGCGTGTACATTTTTGCCACAAAGGTGTCCAGAGGGTGCAAAATTTTCATGAGTTCATGAGGGTTAAAGCAAAGGTGGCCCAACATAACACCATCAATGTATTACTAATAAAGTGACCAGTGAGTGTGTGTACATGATATATTTTGCTGATATTCATCAAGTCCGTATTTTTTTCCTCTTTTGTCTCAGCTTTGGAAACAGTGGATGCTGACAAAGTTTATGTCCTTGGTGGTCTTGTGGATGAAAGCATCCAGAAGGTACTTTGCTTTAAAACTGATTGTAACATAGATGTTGCGCAGTAGCAGCTCTAAGCATCATGCCCAGTAGCTTTCATTTTTTTTAGCCTTATGTCTGGAAATATTACTGTACAGCAGGTATAGTAAAGTGTGTGTTTATGTTTGTTTTGGTCTTTCTGTTGCTTTTTCTGCTCTGCAGAAGTTGAGTCTCTCCAGAGCCCGAGAACTGAGCGTCCAAACAGCGAGGCTGCCCATAGATGAGTACATGGTGAAAAAGAACAACACAAAGAATTTCCACTCAAAGATCCTGGCTGTTAATCAAGGCAAGTATTTTTTGTCCAGAAGACAGTTAAGGGTCTTTTCCACATCCTTCTGGTGTAATAAAGTTTTCCTCCGTCCACAGTTTTTGACATCTTGTTGACTTTCTGCGACAGCAGCAGCTGGACAGAAGCTCTGCAGACGTGGTTTCCTCCAGGGAAGGGTTATGTGGTTGCAGCAGGTGATTCACCACCTCAACCTGCAACATAGAATCATCACAAAGAACAGTGACATTATTTAACATCATCTTAACTACTGAAGCTCCTGCTGAAGGACATTAATAGAACATGACTGTTCATGTTGCTGGTGGGAGCTGACACACTGTGACAACTGCTGTTCAGTCACTTTAACACAGGAACAGATGTTTATTAGCTTTAAACAGATTTCAGGGAATTGTATGAACACGCAAGAACATTTGTGAGATTTTTACACTTTTTTTTAGAGTTCATGTGATTATTTGCCAACGTCAGCATTGGTGAACACCAGCATTATGAGCATTATATAAAATGTTCAAATCCTGAAGTGTTTGGTGGTAAAAATGTCATTATTTTTTAACAGTTCTGTTTTATATGAACCTTTATAAAAATATTGTTTTTAAACTACATGTATATAAAGAGATTTTTTTAATAAGACAATAATAATAATAATAATAATAATAATAATAATAATAATAATAATAATAAATTATATTTCTAATCCGATTTCATCCAGTCTACATGTGTTTTGTGGACATTTGACCGCATCCCTCTGAATATCCTGTGAGCAGTGCTGGAGGATTATGGGGTGTCTGGCCTGTTGTTGCGGACCATTTAGTCCCTTTACAACTGCAGCGAGAGCTTGGTCCGCATTGTCAGCAATAAGTTAACATAAAAAACAATATATAGCAAACATTTGAAAAATGCAATCAAATGTAGACAGAAAAGGTCATCTGGAGTATATATATATATATATATATATAAAACAATATTTTTTTAGGTCAAATTCAGTCAAAACAGAGTAAAAGTCAAACAGTCTAGATCAAGCAGTTTAAAGCAGCACAGTCAAAACAATAGTCAACATTTCTTCTAGTGTGTATCTGTATATGACATAAAAAAACCCAACAGCTGCCCTTTGTCATTGATTCTAATTTTTATGATCAGAATTTCTGGGCGTTGCCAAGTGGTGGAAGGCTGCCGCCTTGCTGGTCTCAGAATCTCGTCTCTGCTTTTTAGCAGATGATGCAGTCCTGCTGGCTTCATTAGGTGGTGGCCTCCAGCCAGGAGGAGTGGTTCACAACCAAGTGTGAAGCAGGAGGTATGAGAATCAATTTAATAATTTTATTTATATAGCACCAAATCACAACAAACAGTCGCCTCACGGTGCTTTGTATTGTGGGTAAAGACCCTACAATAATATAGAGAAAACCCAACAGTCAAAATGACCCCCCTATGAGCAGCACTTGGCGACAGTGGAAAGGAAAAACTCCCTTTTAACAGGAAGAAACCTCCAGCAGAACCAGGCTCAGGGAGGGGCAGTCATCTGCCGCGACCGGTTGGGCTGAGGGGAGAGAAAAGACATGCTGTGGAAGAGAGCCAGAGATTAATATCAATTAATGATTAAATGCAGAGTAGAGTATAAACAAAGTAAATAAGGTGAATGAGAAACAGTGCATTATGTGAACCCCCCAGCAGCCTAGGCCTATAGCAGTATAACTAAGGGATGGTTCAGGGTCACCTGATCCAGCCTTAACTATAAGCTTTATCATAAAGGAAAGTTTTAAGCCTAATCTTAAAAATAGAGAGGGTGTCTGTCTCCCAAATCCAAGCTGGAAGCTGGTTCCACAGAAGAGGGGCCTGAAAGCTGAAGGCTCTGCCTCCCATTCTACTCTTAAGTATCCTAGCAACCACAAGTAAGCCAGCAGTCTGAGAGTGAAGTGCTCTGTTGGGGTGATATGGTACTATGAGGTCTTTGAGATAAGATGGTGCCTGATTATTCAAGAACTTGTAGTTGAGGAGAATGATTTTAAATTCTATTCTAGATTTAACAGGGAGCCAATGAAGAAAAGCCAATATGGGAGAAATCTGCTCTCTCTTTCTAGTCCCTGTCAGTACTCTAGCTGCAGCATTTTGGATCAGCTGAAGGCTTTTCATGGAGCTTTTAGGACAGCCTGATAATATTGAATTACAATAGTCCAGCCTAGAAGTAATAAATGCATGAATTAGCTTTTCAGCATCACTCTGAGAAAGGATGTTTCTAATTTTAGAAATATTGCACAAATGTAAAAAAGCAGTCCTACATATTTGTTTAATATGTGCATTGAAGGACATATCCTGGTCAAAAATGACTCCAAGATTTCTCACAGTGTTACTAGAGGCCAAAGTAATGCCATCCAGAGTATCTGGTTAGACACCATGTTTCTAAGATTTGTGGGGCCAAGTACAAGAATTTCAGTTTTATCTGAATTTAGAAGCAGGAAATTAGAGGTCGTCCAGGCCTTAATATCTTTAAGACATTCCTGCAGTTTAACTAATTGATGTGTGTCATCTGGCTTCATTGATAGGTAAAGCTGAGTATCATCTGCATAACAATGAAATTTGATGAAATGCTTTCTAATAATACTGCCTAAGGGAAGCATGTATAATGTAAATAGGCCATGGTCCTAAGCCGAAAAAGGGTGGAGTGCCTACTCCGGGTCAGGGTCGAGTTGCTGGTCTGTCATGGTGAAGAGAGAGTTGAGCATAAAAGCAAAGCTGCTGATTTGCTGGCTGATCTAGGCTCCTGCCCTCACCTATGGTCGCAAGCTTTGGGTAGTGACCGAAAGGACGAGATTGTGGTTACAAGCAGCAGAAATGAGCTTCCTCTGAAGAGTGGCTGCCCTTTTTGGAGATTGGCTGAGGAGCACAGTCATTTGATCACTTGTTCTGGGCATGTCCTAATGGGAGGAGGCCCAGGGGCAGACCCAGGACATGCTGGAGAGCTCTTGCCTAACCTGGGAACGGCTCGGTGTTACCTCAGATAAGTGGGAGGAAGTGGCTGGGGAGAGGGCAGAGTGGGCCTCTCCGCGTAGGCTGGTGCACCACAACGAGAACCCGAATAAGCAGAAGAAAATGGATGGATGAACTTTTAATAGTAAAACAAACTTGGCACAAAAAGGATATTTGTGTTTGGTTGATAATTTCTTTGTTGTAACAATGCTTCTTGGGAAAGCCTGTTTATTCCCCCTTAAATGGTGCCACATTTGTAAGGAAAATGTATTTGTGGGTTGAACAACAGAGTTGGGTATGTGGGTTGGACCAATGAAACTCAAATGAACATTTGTGGGATCAGCTTGTTCAGACCTGAGTGACCAACAAAACCACATAGGCTGACTTACAACAAATGCTGGGTGAAGAATGGGATGCCATCCCACAGCAGTGGTGACCGAGCTGGTGACCAGCATGAGGAGGCGGTGCAATGCTGTTGTGGCTATGGTTGGTTCTTCCACATGCTACTGAGGCCTCTGTTTGTTACATGAATAAACTGTTACATTGCCATCTCGTCTTGTTTCTTCAGACTTCCATCATCCAATCCAATAAACAACACCAAGCAAGAGTCAACAGCAGAATAAGCTGTTTGGCACTGACAGAGAACATTTGGCAAGTTTCTCATGGGTACAGCTCACATACTCAACTCTGCTGCTCAACCCACAAATACATTTGCTTTAAAAATGTGGCACCATTGAAGGGAAAATAAACAGGCTTTCCAACTCCAGCCAGCCTGCTTGCTTCAAGGATTCATCTTTGAATTATGAGCACTCCTCCCAATTTTTTTATTTTTCTTTTTATTATAAGTAAAACGCTAATGTGTTTAACCATAATACACTTATAAAATTGTGGGTTTTGGTGCATTTTAGTTCTTGTAGAGCAACACAGTCTTTAAGCTAAACTTAAGTGATTGTTTTATTTGGTGCTAATTACCCCGAGGGTTTGACATTTGCTGTATATTCAAAGTTTTAATATTGAAATACTTTCAAATGCGCCCTGAAAATGCAGTTTTCTCCTGCTGTTCTGAAATCTTCTGACATTAAGAGAGTTCATAACAGATACAACAAGGCTGTACGCACATGACTTTGACAGAGACTTTAATCGAGGAAGTCATTGCGTCAAGAATTTCGCAGGTTTTTAGCGCTAATACTGGATTGGAAAATAAACACACATTTACTTTTTAATCATTTTTATTTTCTGTGCAGCTCATTATTACATTTTACATTATGCAATAACCGGTTTTTGATTGAGGTCCTTCTTAACTGAGCATTGATCATTTGTTGCTGCTGAAGGAGAAGATTCACCAAAAGAAGTATAAAACACAAATAAAGTGTTGATGTTACATGTTACAGTGCTACATTTTAAGGCTACGTTCAGTATCTGCTTTCAAAAGCTCATACAATCATTTGTCTGGTGTTTTTTTTTTGTTCTCACATTTCAACAACATCGAGAATATTTCCAAGAAATGAGTATAAAACATTCAGCATTTAAAAAATCAGTAGAAATAAAAGAATGTAATAACAAAAAGGCAACAACAGCAAAAAATTATGAAACAACTGGACATGAGTGTTAAAAAGGGGGTTATTTAAATGAGCCATGTGGATTGAATGTTATCATCAGTTATTCATTAAACAGTGCAGCTCAGTGGTCATACTTCCAGAGAACTGCAGGATTTATGCCTGATTCTTGGAGGCTGCTCCTGCCTGTTGTTTCTCAAGAACAAAGTTGACAAGCTTCTTCACCCAGGAGGAATCAGGGTTCAGACAAACCTTCGCTCCGCTCACCAGTCCGGCTCTTATTAAAGAGATTTACAATAATTAGTTAGAAATGCTTAGGTAAGGAGTTCTACAACATATCCATCGCTTTGTGATATTTTTGACCTGCAAACCAGCATCTGAGTCATTTTATTTTATTACCCCCACATAACAATTTAACTGCAACTGCAAGGGCTGAATGTTCTAAGAAAAGCATTAGATAAAAATCCATGAGAAATCTATTTGAGATTAAAGACCACCAAGTTTAGTTTGGATTCTGATAAAAAATTTAAAAAAACAAACCAAACAAAGCACAGTTCTGAGGAAAGCAAAACTGTTACCAGAAAAAAAAAAAAGAAGCTTTGGGTCAAGTTGATGTGAATATTTGCAAAACTTCGAGTGTTTAAATGTTTCTCATGTGTCTAATCCTGAGGGTTTCTTGTGAACTGACTGCAATACCATAAAAGTCCAAGAGGGCTTTTACTGTAACTTCATGCAGATCTATTTAGGTGGATGCCAGAACTGTGTGTGAGTTTAATTCCAGCCAAATATCTGTCGTGCTGATAAATCAGTGTGTTATCGCTGTGTTATTTCCAAATAATACTGATTGCTGAGAAGTGAAGAAGGGTGATTTAATTGGATTAAAAAATCTTGATGAACTAGGGTGTTGTTTTTTTGAGATACATTTGGGAAGCGTATTTAACAGCGATTATACTCCCAGTTGGATTTAAACAAATAAACCAAAAAAATTGGAAATAATGTCCTTAAATCAGGGAAAACAGCCACAGAAAGAGGGTGAAAGAGGCAGTAGATAAAATCCATGTAACAATAATAGTTTTGTCCTTTCATTTATTAACCGATTAACAAAAAAAACATAAAGAAAGGAAAGCATTTGCTGGATCCAGCAAAAATGTTTCTAATAATCTACCATCTAAATCTTTTATCCCATTTATTATGAAGATTAGATTTTGTTTGTTTGTTGAACTTGAATGAATAATCCAGGAATGCATTTGTTATTTGTGCAGCTGCAGACCCCCCCCCCCCCCCCCCCCCCCCCCCCCCGACACTGCAGTGTCATCCTCCAGTAACTGTGATAACATCACTTACATGATTTCTGTTTCCCTGCAGTGAGGCCCCTCAGGGATGAGTTTGATGCTCCTCAGGTTGTCTGGTGGGATGATCCTCGACTCCACCTGCAGGCACCGACAGTGGGTGTTGTAGTCCCGGTTGATTGGCGGCATACCTGTCATCAACAGACGCTCAGTCTGAATGCAGAATCTCAGCAGTTTAAACAGAACAGCAAACAGCTTCACGTTTTCTTTCTCGCCAATCACTCCTGAACAGAAACTTTGTGTGTACTTCAAAGATCAGAGCATGCAAATGTTTTCAGTGTGCTGGTTGGTGTTTTTGAGCTTGTATCATTTTCCAGCACCAACAAAAATCTTGTTTTCTTTGGATATCTTAGCAAAGCAACTAATGCAGAGAGCAGAGCGAAACTCACGTGAGGGCAAGCTTTTAGTTTTGAGATGTTATTTGGCTGACGCAACCTCAGCTATTTTATTTTCCAGAGAAACCAGCATTGTTGTCTCATGCTGGCGGAAGCCAGCTTTTGCCAAAGTTCGCTTGGCTGCTGACTCAGTGGGCTGGAAAGCTGATCAGCTCACAGCAGCTGTTTCATCACAGCCTCTCATGGTAGCATTTTGACTTTCTTGAGAAAAGGGCTTCTCTTTTTTTTCTCTTCCAGTCATCTTCCTGCTTGTAAAATACTCTTACAAAGTTGGTTCTCCATTCTTACTAAAGAATCAGACGAAATACCATCAGTCAGGTGACAATCATGCTAAAAGTGTGACACAAATACACTACTTGCATGCACACAGTGAAGTTTTCCATTAGTTACACCTTTAATAAAAACTGTAACTGGTTTCTGTTTTAGTTTAACTTGCAGATTTGAACCTTTCTAGTAGGTAATCAGATCATTTTTTGTTACCTTATAGTCATGCAGGATTTGCAATTTTAATTTGTAGTGAAAATAATTGAGATTTACCGCATCCAGAAACATTTCCTTAACATATTCCAATGCTGTTTTTACACCCTAGGTAAAAAAGTCCAGTGCCCCTCATAGCTGAGATTCTCCCTACAGCTGCAACGCATCCACTGGTTTATATTTTCAAAGGCCACATTCCATCTACTGTAGTCAAACAGGTATTTACTATTTCACAACCTCAAACTGTCACATCTGACTAAACGGAAATGTTTATTCACACAGAAACCATTTATGCAGTGCAGTTCTTACCGTCACTGAGGACGAACAGGGTCCCGAGCATCACCAGCATGCAGAGCTTCATCTTGTTTCTGGTTCCGGCGGCTGCTTGCTCAGTTGTTAAACACAGACTGATGTGTTAGAGCTGTTTGACTGTTTTCATACATCTGCACTGCAAATATTTATACATACACTGATCATGTGCTTCGCATGAACTTCTGCATTAGGAGTTTTTTTTTTTTTTTTTTTTTACAAACACACAGAGGTGTATGTGCGATTGTGCATGTTGGTTTCACTTTGTTGTATTCACATGTGCAGCAGAAGGCAGTCATGGGATGGTGGGTTCAGGGTACGACCAGAGGCCCGACTGAGGTTAGACGGCAGGCTCGCCGCGGTCAGTCGTCCCAGAAATGAATCACACAGATTGTGCATGTATGTCTGAGTGTCCAGCCAAAACCCTCAAGTCTCTTCTGCTTGCCACAAAACTGTGTGTAAACTCTGTGCTCTCCCTTCACACTGTGAAAGAGGAAAAAGATCAGCAGACAGAGTTCTGTAAACAATCTAAGCTGTAGTACAAACACAGAGACAGATTTTCTTTTCTATTAATTGTTGTTAATTTTAATTCTGAGGCCTTGTATAAATAGTACTTTTTTTCTGGGTATTTTCTGGGTGTAGGCCTACAATGGAATCAACATTTAAACAAGATTGCTGGTGTTTTCTCATATGTAATCATGATGGATGAAAGTGTTTTATTTGGACTGCGTAACTTTGTGCAACTCCACAGCACTAATGTGTATTTCTGTGTGAGCAGTGATTCTCATGTGCACTCATATATGAAAGGTGTAGCTCAGAAACAGCGTTGTGTGAAAAGTCAGCTTCTGTCTCTACAGGGTAAACACCTGTGTAGCTACTCAAATGTGTATCCTAGGGCTCATTATTGGACCTCGAGGTAACTATGTCAACCTTTTGGAGGGCCAAAAAGGTGCATATACGTTTAAGATTTAAAGTTTTAAAGTATTATTTAAGTTGAAAGTGCCCTTTTTCTTCCCAGGTTTCTCTCTGTGGTCTGTTTTCACATACAGCGGTTTGTTCACATTACACTGCAAAAACATTTGGTAAAAATACAGCACAGTGTAATGTTTTAAAATGAAGAAATTTGGCATATTTGCCATATTCATTTTCCCCACATTTTCTAACCACACACTGAATTTTACCATTTACGAAAAGCTCTGTAAAAAAGTGGATAATGTACTGGGAGAAAATTACCAGTGTAGGTTAACTGGTAATTCTTACTTGGCTCAGCTGCAGATGGAGGTTACAGAAGATAAGCTATAAGTAAATAAAGTACCAGAGACCGAAGACTGGTACCATAAAATATAAACCACAGTCAGTACTTTAAAGAGTAGAGGGCCCCATTGATGGTATGATATGGTACAATCATGTACAATATTTTCTATTTTCTGCTATTATTATGACCTATTTCAGCAGTTATAGAAGCTCAATGGGAAAATTTCATCATCCTTCATCTTGTTGTTTTGATTCCTGGAACAGTTTTTTAGTGGCGATCAGAATGGTAAATGGACTAGTTCTTATATAATGCTTTTCTGTTCAGTCTGAGCACTCAAAGCACTTATACAACGTTTTACATTTACCCATGCACACCCATTCATACAAGCACTTCTGTGGTTAACTAAGCTAAGTGCTTTAATTATCTAACATTCACACTCCAACAGTTGCATCGGAGAGCAACTTGGGGTTAAGTATCTTGCCCAAGGATACATTAGCATGCAGCCTGGAGTAGCCAGGAATCAAACCGCTGACCTTCCGATCAGTAGGTGACTTGCTCTGCCTCCTGAGCTACCGCTACCCCAGAACCTGAGGTAAAAGAAGAGTTCATATATTGTTGTCAGTTTGCCAAAAATACGACTCTGCTAATGTCGCAGGATGACGTAACAATCAAATTTAATTATGACTTAATAATGCTACGACTTGATGTGGAGTTGTGATTTTTTTTGTGTGTTACAGTGTTTAACTCTGCTTTCATCACAATTTTGACAGCTGCTTACCATCATCACTACTAATAACAATAATGTAGTAATGTTGAATTTGGTAGTGATGAAATTAATTAAATGTGAGCATTTATCTGAATATGTCACTTTTACTATTATTATTATTCATATATGAATAATAATCAAATTTGGCTGTAAAGACAGAGTTTAGTTATATCTGAAATCATTTTTAAATGAAATCTCAGAACTTTCAAATGTTGTACAGGTAATGATTATTTGGCTGAATAATCCATGTAAAAATGAATCTTCATTGTCTCTTTTTAGCTTTTAAGAGAAAGATACTACATATGAAATATTCAGTCAGATAGAAACCACATTCATCATGTCAGTGGAAAAAGCTGACACTGTCTTTTGTTTTGAGTTAAGAAATATTTCCCCCTCATGATTAACTGCATGCACACATTTCGGTCATATTGTAAATGTGGGATCAAAATGGGTCATTATGCAAAGCTTTGAGGTCACATGACTTCTTGATATTAAATTATGTGTTACAAGATGACTTGGCAAAATTACCACCATTTGAAAAACAAAGTTAAGGGGATTTTTTTTACAGAAATACATGAAAGATGTTTTTCTATCTCTGTGTGCATGTTGTCAAAATGGGACTTACTGCTTTGGCCTTCAGGTCACAGTAAATAAAGGCGATGAGAATTGTGCAGGTTGTATGAAAAGTAGTTTAAGATCAGATCCGCATGTAAACAGAGAGGATATGCGACGAGTTATTTTTTCAGTTAATCTTCTATTTCATTCACAGTGATGCTATGATATGGTACTCATACGGGAAGATTTTAGCAACTATTGTTTGACATTCCTTTGAGGCACACATGCCCCACTGAAGATGAATTACTGACTCTTGTTTGTTTTTTTTGCTGGCTCTGGAGTCTCATATGCTCAATCAGATTGGCAGGTTGGCAACCAGTGAATGGATCTAACAACTAAAATAATAAACAATGTCATGCAGCAATGCTTCACTGCCAATAAAATATGTGATAAAATTATGATTGCAAACATTTTCTTTGTGCAAAGTGTGCAGGTGACACTCCTTCTTTGCCTTACCTTTCATATTAAAAGTCCCAGACCTTAGTCTGACTTCCATGCTTTCAGAGTAGCATGGAGAAATCTTACTGCAGCAGCTGAAAAAAAAAAAAGAAAGAAAGAAAAAGAAAAGAAGAAGTGTGTCGCTGTACTTTACGGGACTTCTGCGTATCTTTGGTTTTACATTTTATGAAATAGAAGATTTTTTTTCTGTATTAAATATGCAAACTGTTTTCTTGTTTTTATTAAGAGTGTCGAAAGAACAATAATGTCTAATACCTGATAATAATCACATAAAAAAAAACACTCATTTTTGCTTTGGGAAAGAATATCTACAATGATGACTGCGTGATCCATGAACAAATAATCAGGCTGCTGCTGCTGGTGTAATGGTGTGGGGGGGTATTTTCTCAGCACACTTTGGGCCCTTTAGTTCCAACTAAGCATCATTTCAACACCACCCCCTACCTGATTATTGATGCAGACCATATTCATCTGTTTATGTCCACAGTGTACACATCTGTTAACGTCTGCTTCCAGCAGAATAAAGCACCATGTCCCAAAACTCAAATCATCTCAAATCTGGTTTCGTGAACACGATAGTGAGTTCACTGCACTCAAATGACCTCCACAGTCACCAGATCTCATCTGTGTGATGCAGTCAAGCCAATATGAACCAAAATCTCTGAAGCAGTTCTGAAGAACAAAAAATGTACCTAACAAAGTGGCCAATGAGTGTATTGTTTGTAGTTTTATATAAAACTGCTTTTGATCTGAATGCAATGAACAGATGTGATGTAACAATATTTTTACAAAAGACCGGCAAGAAAAAGTAGCGGTAACAGGAAGTCACATGCTTAGAACAGTTTCCTTTCTTAAACTCTTGACCTCCACTGAAGTACGCTGAAAGATGGAAGGCATCATCTCGCTTTCAGGGTGAAACCTTTGAATTATTGAAGACAGGAAGTCCCGGGAAGGACAAAAAAATCCCTTTAAATCAGAATAGCAAGAAAACCCTGTATAAACCCAAGAATATATTTTTCTGTTTGGATTTTGGGGTGCCAGTAAACATGTTCTTTGTCGGGTTTTTTTTTTTTTTTTTTTACATTTTTTGTTAATTTATGGCTGTTAGTTATATGCAGATGTTCTGGCAGAGGTTCACCTAATGTCACAAACTTTTGTCACAAGGTGGCAGCATTGCAATGAACAAGTGCATCTTGGTCTGTGGCTCATTTCATGTCTGTTTTACATTGGGGTAGCATTTAGTAATTTTTATTTTCATTTATCTATTTTATCTTATTTGTTGTCTTTTGAGTTAGTTTGTAGTTATAATAAATAATCATAAAAAGAAATTATTCAACAACCTTCAGATTTATTGAGGCAGCTTTGGAGCCACAATTTTACATTTCGAATCAAAAACCAAAAAAAAAAAAAAACATGGTACAAAAGCACATGTGGAAAATGTTTACAAGTCATTTAAAAACACAAATAAATTAATATCTTTGAGTCACAGAACAAAACAGCATAACAATTATAAACATACAAAAATAAATATATTTAGAAAATGTATACATACATATGTATGTGCTTATTAATCAGAAGTTCAGTCTGATTTTAAATCTGTTCACATGCTGCTGTCAGGTATAGCTGCTAGTGCACAAAGCTGTGCTACTCCTTCTTATTAATCAACACATAATGTGACAGTGCTAATCATGCAAAGTGCATCAGGATGAGTTTGGTGCTGTGTTTGATGCTGTGCTTGATGCTGTGTGTGCTGCTGTGTGTGCCGCTGTGTGTGCTGCTGTGTGTGCTGCTGTGTGTGCTGCTGTAGGTGCTGCTGTAGGTGCTGCTGTAGGTGCTGCTGTTGTTGTTTTTGAGCTGGCATTAATCTTATGCCCACTTTTCAACTGGTTTCTGTGAAGAAAGCACGTCAGACATATAGCACGTTAATAGGTTAAATTCAACACACTTAAGCAGTGATTTCAAAATCTTTTGCTGATTTTCTGGGCTCCAAACAAGAAAGACTATCTTGTACTTTACCAGAAAAATAAGATAAACTTCCTGCAGCAGAACTATGATTGTTAAACATTCATCATCCTGTTACAACACTTCATAACCCCTCAGATTTATTTCGTGACAGAAGGAGTTTTCACCCTCAGCTGGGACTCGCTGCTCTAAAACCACATTGAACCTCAGAAATTCCCACAGAGGTTTAACGAGGTTTAGAAACCAGGTTTATTTTGTATCCGTTGTTACTTATTTGGATGGAGATCCGCTTTAAACATGCTACTGTACTTGCTCTGCTCATTGTTTCATGGATGTGTAATTGCTGATGCGCACAGCCTCACACTGTTGATGTTCCTGTTTTAACCTTTTGGACTTCCTCCCATCTAATTAGTTCCACAGTGAGCTCAAATGTTCCATGTAAAAAAAAATAATTAAAAACAGTTTTTCTCTCTGACTTACATTCTTTGCAGCACTGCTTTGGTGAAGTTTGCCTCAGGATCGAGACACCGTTTTGTCCCATCCTTCAGTGTGACACTACAATAGAAGAAAACTTAGATGTAAAAACACCTTCTAAACAATGTTTATTAATGACTGAGCTCTTATTATTAATGCGCTCCTGTCACTGTGGGTACTTACATGACTTGTCTCTTACTGCAGTATGGACGAGGACCAAACTCCTGGACACCAGTGATGAGAGAGGGATTTACCCCCTTACTGATCGTCAAACACCGGCACTTTAGAATAACTGAAAAACCTTGAAAGTGATAAGTGATGTTGAATAGATGCAGTTTCACATTTCACATTTCTCAAATATGTTGCAACAAACAAAAACATGTTTAGATGGATTTCTTGTCATAATTTAGCTCCTTTCAAGCTGCATAAATACACCAAAGTTTACCCTCATCCAATAAAATCCACTCACCTTGTGAACTGCAGAAGGCCATGCAGGCCAGGAGAACGATGCACTGGATCGCAAGACTTGTCTTCATCTTAAAGGTTATAAATTAATGAGTGGAGGGATCTACTAAAGGCTCTTCAACTTAACTGCTCTCCTCAGATTTGAAGGATCTCTTCTGCTGTGTCTCGTCTTTGCTTCCTGAGCTGCTTGAGTGAGCAGTGACTGTGAAGCTCATGTTCTCTGCACCTCTTTTTATACACTCACACTTTGCTGGACTCTGGCCAACTAGGATTTCCTAGGAAGTGGCTGAAAAAAAAAAATCTAATTTCAATCCTCCCACAGAGGAACCCCTGCTGTCGCAATCTTTCTAGTTTTTCTTTTGTTAAAAACATCTACGCCCACTTACTTCCCGTTCCCGTCTTTCCTTCAGGCGTCATGTAACTTCAGCGCATGCTGTGTGTACTTCCAGAGAAGTGAAATCTGATCACCTCTAACTATGATCAATCTAATGTCAAGAACATAAACAGCTGAGGCCGAATCTTTTTACTGGTGGTCTAAACTGTTGCACTTGCTTTTAAATGTGCTTCCACTTATCTTTACAGTTAACAGTGCTGTCGTTTCTCGGCATTTAGACTGAGAGAGGATGACATGTCTTCTTTGGCACTCAACTGAAAAAGGCAGTAAATCTACCCTTGTGTTACTGTCCTCTGGAAATTATTGTATTTGTAAGCAAACATGTGCACTTTAATGATTGCACAGGTGTGATATATATAGTATGCTGGGTTGCCAGAGGGCTCTATCTCATACAAATAGTATTTTTTAAATATACTGGCAATCTTTTTTTGTTGTACAAAGAAGAGAACCTGTTAACCTCTATGCTGCTACAGATTAGCGCTTCCTGTCACCACAGTATAAATGCAGGATACAACCTCAGCGCTCTGGTTCCAGGAGAACTCAACCAAACTAAACCTCAGCAGAGACAAACAGCTGTGTTGCAGGGTCACTGAAGGCAGGTAGTGAAACAGGTCAAGATCTTTGAGTAGCTGGGCCCCGAGATCGACCACCACTTATGCCTCATTAAACTGGCTTTCAGTTCATGCTTAAAACTCCTCCATTACTCAGAGGGATTTCTAGTGGACATCTGCTTCAGAGCACCTCAGGCCAGCGCAACCCCTCTTAAACCGGTCCATATAGACTGTCTCTTATTCACTTATAGTTGTTTGTGTTTAAAGTTTCTATCAATATCTGACAGACATTTCTTTTGTTTTTTAATCTTGGATCTTTAAATAGAGTTCATGCTGTTACAGCACTAGTTGTACTATTTAATAGGGCTCTAAAACCTATTATTATTATCATCATATTTGGCGACCTTCTCTGACACCTGAACCATTTTCTGAGGTTAACTTTTGATTCAGATCAAAGTTTCAGGAAACTACCGTTGGCCTTCAGTTCAAGATTGTGCAAGATTAATATCAAGGGCTGTAACTGTGATGACATTTTATCTTACTTCAAGTGAAAGCTGAGCCTTATCTCTACCAGCAGACACCCACCTCATTATTCCTTCTTAGTCACCCAGCTAACATGCAGGTTTTGCAATGATGAACTATTTTTTGACAGCTGATCTGTGAAATGCAGGGGAGTAAACAGCTTATAGTTGGTGTGGGAGTCAGGAAACTCAGAATTAAATTAAATATACAAGTATAAAAGCATTATTATTGCTGTATACATTATTGCAGTCTATGTATGTGTGTATAGTACAAATAAAGAAGTGAAATGATGAAGACACTGGATGTAAAAGACACAGAGGTGGGAAGCAACGAGGTACAAATACTTTGTTACTGTCCTGAAGTAGATTTTTTTAGGTAGCTGTACTTTACTTGAGTATTTGTTTTTCTGACAACATTTTATTTTTACTACCTACAATTTTACACAAATACCTGTACTTTCTACTCCTCACATTTTCAGAACAGGATGTTTCAATTTCCGGTCTCCACGTCTTCAAACTTCAAACCGATCTGAGCCTAAATGAAGGAACAGTAACAGCTTAAGGGACAGTTGTACTGGTCTATCCTCCATCCACAGGGTTTATCGCATACAAAGAGATTAAAGAGGCAAACCCATTTAATTTATGTGTCATTTATATCGCTATAATTGGGACTTACAGTGGGCCGGACCGAGGGCTGATGCCTGTAAATTGTGCTCGCTGGTACTTCCAGCATCTTAGCAGGCGCTACAGAAGAGGAGCAAAAATAAAGGGAGTAATGTGTTGCAGGTAATTTTAAATGCAACATTTCTAAATGCTCAATAAATATCAGCAAACACACAAAGTGTCTGCAGTTTGGTACACAGTGTGTCTGCTAGCTAAAAGAAGAGCTGCTGTGTTTCCAAGGAGAGCAAAGAATGAGAGAGAAGTTCACTCAGGGATGGAGAAAGATGTAAGAAAGAGGACAGGAGAGGAAGAAGAGAGGTTAGATTTAGAGGTAAGGACAGCTCAGTGACATCTGATAAACTGGAAATTTAAAAAAGCTTACATTTTTAAATCCGATCTTGGATCTGTATATGATGTGAAGTTGATGTTTTTTCATATTGTAAAAATCCTGCAAAACAAACTGAAGCAGACTAACTTTGTGTTATTCAAAATACTGCAGTTTAGTGCAGGATAAACAGGTTAGTTTGCTGTACTGTGGTGAATGTGGTGCACAACAGCTGTGGTGTTCATGCTCATTGTTAGGGTACATCAAGTGTGGCAGAGATCAGTTTGAATTTAGG
This sequence comes from Archocentrus centrarchus, assembly GCF_007364275.1. Taxonomy (NCBI): domain Eukaryota; kingdom Metazoa; phylum Chordata; class Actinopteri; order Cichliformes; family Cichlidae; genus Archocentrus; species Archocentrus centrarchus. The sequence continues at coordinate 18,850,458 of NC_044363.1, forward strand.
CTGATGAAGCTTAGATTCATTCACTGAATTCAACCTTTATACCAACTGTATACTGTGAGTGTGGGGGATGTAAATACTGGGTTACATCTTGTCGAATTCAGTTGTGTAAATCTATAAAGAGCAGTAAACCTCAGAGCAGCAGCAGCTGATCATAGCCACCACACAAAAAAATCTACTGGAGCTCACAATAGAAATCATTGTAAGTAGTGATTCTTTACCCCACGCTGAGACACTACAACCAATCTTAGGGTCCCCCCAAGTGCTGAATCCCACTGTGACCCCTGACTGACCTCAGTCAGGGGTCACAGTGGGATTTATGTTCCTTTTCCTGTTCAGGTGAGGCAGAGTTACCCTCTACAATGCAAGTAATGGCCAAGGCAAGCCAAGCCAATTTTATTTATAAAGCACTTTAAAATCAGCAAGCACTGACCAAAGTGCTGACCAAAGAAAACAGGATACAACAGTACACAAGAAAAGTATAGATAAAAAGGTAAAACACAAGATAAAAGCAACAATAAAATACATAGTTTATCATAAGTCAAGTAATAAAATAGTATGAAATAACTAGATAAAAATAAGAAATAAATACACAATGACTAAAATCAACATCTCAAACCTGGTCAAAATCCAGGTGAAATAAGTGGGTCTTAAGAAGAGATTTAAAAGTGGCCAGCGAAGAGGCCTGTCTAATATGCAATGGCAGCGAGTTCCACAGTTTAGGGGGTTCCACAGCAAAGGCTCTGTCCCCTGTAAGCCTCCGCTTAGTCCTCGGCCCATCCAAAAGCAGTTTATCAGCTGATCTGAGTGGAAGGGGAGTGTAGGTGCAGTGACTCAGAGAGGTGTGATGGAGCAAGGCCATTTAAAGACTTAAAAACAAATAAAAGAATTTTAAAATGAACTCTAAAATACACAGGTAACCAGTTCAATGAAGATAAAACAGTGGTAATGTGCTCCCTCCTACATATTCCATTCAAAAGCCGTGCGGCGGCATTTTGGACCAGCTGAAGATGAGCCAATGCAGACTGGTTAACGGCAAAATACAAAGAGTTAGAGTAATCCAGCCTGGTCGTAACAAAGGCATGGATTACAGCTTCAAAATGATCTTTCGACAAAATAGTTTTAATCTTGGCAAGCTGTTTCAGGTGAAAGAACCTGGATTTCACCACAGCAGTAATCTGACCCTCCAACTTAAGTCTCTCATCCGTCTTTACACCCAAATTTGTGACCGCACGCTTTACATACTGTGATTAAGGACCCAGAACCACAGAAGTTGACCCCAAGTATGATCTAAACCACTCTAGCGCCATGCCCTGAATACCTATACACCACTCTAGATGATTTACTAAAATACTGTGGTCCACTGTATCAAAAGCAGCTGTCAAATCTAAAAGAAATAAAATCCCATAGTCACCCGCATCTGTAGCCAGGAAAATATCATTAAAAACCCTTAGCGAGGCAGACTCTGTGCTATGAAGAGGCTTGAAGCCAGAGTGAAAGACTTGGAGGATATCATTTTTATCCAAAAAGGCTTTCACTTGGCTACATATGGCTTTTTCCAGAATTTTAGAAAGAAAGGGGAGCCTCGAAATAGGCCTAAAATTAGACAATACAGTGGAATCCAGTCCAGGTTTTTTGATCAATGGTAACACTGTTACATGCTTAAAAGAATCAGGGACCACACCAGAGGACAGGCTGCTGTTAACAATAGCAAAAACAGCCGAGCCTCATACAGAAAAAAACCTCTTTAAAAAACTGGGGAGCCTGAGAGCTTCAGGAGGCCGAGAGTCGCATATAGAAAAGACAAAGTGACAGGCTCAAACTGGTACAAAGCAGCAGAACAGGAAACAGAGACTGATGGGTCAGAAGTAGGAGGTGAAATGAGAGACCTAACATTTTCCACTTTGGCAGATAGAGCTTTTTAAAATTTTTCTTTTTGATGTCCCTAAGTTGTGGTGGTGGTACTTCAGCTAGCTATTATTAGCTTAATATAGCAGGTTCACCCACGTATGCCCAAAAATAGCTGGTAGAAACATCCTCCAAAGAGCTACTTTTACTTTCTTACTTTGAGTACATTTTAGAGCCTGTATTTTTTCACTTTTACTTGAGTAAAGAAGTTGAATCAGTAGTAAATTTTAACACAAGTATCTGTACTTCTACTTAAGTAGAAGTTTTGCCACATCTGAAACAACAGCAGCTGTAGCAGTGCAGTTCTCTGTGAAATTGCTGCTGCTGGATAAAACAAAACGTAAGTGTAAATACGCGTGTGTGTTTGTGTGCATTATGGTTCAGTTTTTTTGGAAGTGCAGAGAGAATTCGGCCTCCTGACAGTCTGGTGGATGAAGCTTTTTCTCAGTCTGGTGGAGGGAGCTTGGTACTTTCCCCCTGAGGGCAGGAAACTGCAGCTCTGTGCGGTTGACAAGAGGCAGCTACACTGGAAATAAAAACTAATAATAAGTGTCTGTTTCAGCATTACTGCGATGAAAATCCGTTTTGCATACTTGCATTCATTAAAAATGTTTTTTTTTAAAGCTCTTCACTCTGAAGAAAAAGTGTGTTTTCTCATTCTCTCTTCTAGTGAACATTTTCTACGGATAGTCATGCACACATTTACGATCTCTGGAATTTAAATTCAGGGTATATTTTATTAGTCTCTCTCTGAGCTTGTGGGACTAATTACAGAGCTTAGAAATTTCAGAGAACATCAACCTTCTGACCATCTGTCAAAATACGTCCCCTGCTTCCCCGGGGTGTGGGTGCCTTGGGGTTCCTGGGCTGGGCTGGATGTTCTGGCATGGGTGTCGACCTGCTCTCCTGGGGCCTGTGGGCCGGGGCGGCTTGGGCTTCTCCGGCGTGGGGGGGGGTCTGCGGTATGTCAGGCGGTTCTTGGGCACCTGGGCCCTGGGGCCCTGCCACGGGGGGCTGGCCTCCGGGGGGGCCAGTTTCCTGATGCCTCAAATTCTCTGGGGCCCTTGCCCCTCAACTGGGGGGGGGGGCTCCATCTGGGACCTCCCTCTCCCCTCTGCTGGGGTGGGTATGCGGTTGTCGCTGGAATGTGCAGCCACAGGTTTTTGTGGCTCTTGATGGGCTGCGGATGGCTCGGATTTCCTGGGTCCTTCTCTGCCTGCCTCTGGCTCCTTGTGGGCGGAGTGGCAGCTTTCTGCATTCCATGACACATGGAATAACCCAATACACTTCATGCAGGGTTCAGATCCTGTGATCCTGAGTGATGTTTGGAACCATTGTACAATTTTGACAGAGTGGTTTGGTTCACACAGGTCTGTCACATTTGTAGTTAATGATTTAAACATACTGCAGTTTTGAAGGAAAACACTGCACTGTCTTGACTTAAGTGGTATAAACTATGACCAAGGCTCATTTTTGGAGAGCGAATGGCTTAGTGTTTGTCCTTAAAGGGACATCTTTGGTTTTATTAGCTGTGAAAGGGAGGATTATGTCATAATGTGTGAGGTTAAGCACCCAGATAGTGGAGGCAAAGGCAAGAAGTCAAAGGGAACAGAAAACTGCCTTTATTTCAGTCAGTGAGGAGTCCAAAAACACTCAGTCCATAAAGAGAACCCAGAACACAAACGTCCACAATGAATTGACTCAAAATCCAAAATATACAGGGAGCACACAAGAGAAGGGAAACAGAGGGGTGCACTACAAAGTGAGATCAATTGGTTAGCAAGCTGTGTCAAGCTTAACCTGGATAAAGCACCATGGTAACCCAGGCTGAATATAGCCTTTCAGAAGCAGGCTATGTTCAGAGTTTCAATTTAAAATTAAGCTGGAAGTAACCACGTTTGATGATAACCACATAATAAAGAGTAACTAAAACTCAAATACTGAAGATATTAGAATGATAATGAAATCAAAAACCAGGGGTCATGATAGAGTTATTTTTTTTCTTATTAAACATTTAACCAGTCCATCAACTGAGCATTGTTTATTGTTGCTGGCCATGTCCATCCCTTTATGACCACAGTCTACCCATCTTCTGATGGCTGCTTCCAGCAGGACCACGTTCCATGTCACAAAGGTCAAATGTTCTCGGGTTTCTTGAACATGGCAGTGAGTTCACTGTACTTAAATGGCCTCCACAGTCACAGTCACCTTCCTATTAAGTGATTTTTATCGTAACAGTGCTAAACATGCAAAATTCATCATAATAATTTTGGTACTGTGGCTGATGCTGTGGCTGACGCTGTGCTTGTTTGGGGGCTGACAGTCATCTTATGCCCACTTCTCATCTGCTTCCTGTGAAGGAAACCTATCAGAGAGATGACACATTGAAGCTCCTGACATAGTAAAAAGATTAATCACACAATTAATTCAACACACTTGAGCAGTGATTTCCAACTCTTTTGTCTACTTTACTTACTGAGCACCTAATAAGAAAAATTATCTTGTAGTTTACTAGAAATTTTGGATAAAGGTCTGACAAACCAAATGCATAAACTTCCTGCAGCAGAACTATGGCTGTTAAACGTTCATCATCCTGTTAAACACTTCATAACCCCTCAGATTTATCTTGTGACCCAGAAGAAGTTTTCACCCTCAGCTGGGACTCGCTGCTCTAAAACCACATTGACCCTCATAAATTCTCACAGAGCTTTAATGAGGTTTAGAAACCTGGTTTATTTTGTATCTGTTGTTACTTATTTGGATGGAGATCTGCATTAAACATGTTACTTGTTCTGCTCTTTGTTTCATGCATGTGTAATTACTGATTTGCAGTTTTAACCTTTCAGACTTCCTCCCATCCAATTAGTTCAACAGTGAGCTCAAAAGTCCCATGCACTTACATTCTTTGCAGAAGCGCCGCTTTGGTGGAGTTTGCCTCAGGATCGAGACACCGTTTTGCCCCATCCTTCAGTGTGACACTATAATAGAAAAAAACCTTGATGTAAAAACTAATGACTGACTAAATTAATGACTGAGCTCTTATTATTAATGTGCTCCTGTCACTGTGGGTACTCACATGACTTCTGTCTTATTGCAGTATGGACGAGGACGAAACACCTGTACATCAGTGATGAGAGAGCGATTTACCCTCTTACTGTTCTTCAAACACCGGCACTTTGGAATAACTGGAAAAAGTTGTGATGTTGAATAGCTGCAGTTTTATATTCAGATGGATATTTTGTCAAATTTAACTCCTCATCCAATAAAATCCACTTACCTAGTGAATTGCAGAAGGCCATGCAGACCAGGAGAACGATGCACTGGATTGCAAGACTTGTCTTCATCGTAGAGGTCATAAATTAGTGCGCGTAGGGATCGAATGACGGTGGCCTGCTGTGTGTGTGTTCTTCACTTCCTCAGCTTTTGGAATGTGCAGGACTGCGTGGCTCATGTTCTCTGTGTCTCTTTTTATGCGCTCATAATTTGTTGGATTCTGGTGAAGGACGCCTTCCTAAGAAGCGGCTGAAAAAAAAACAATTTCCTGACCTCTCACAGCAGAGGTGCAGCTGCTGTGGTGTTGCAAAGTGCACTTTCACTTCCTTTTAAGGGCTTTCTATTCATCAAATTTACAGTGTATCACAAAAGTGAGTACACCCCTCACATGTCTGCAGATATTTAAGTATATCTTTTCATGGGACAACACGGACAAAATGACACTTTGACACAATGAAAAGTAGTCTGTGTGCAGACTGGCTGCCAGTTTATTCTTCACATCATTTCCACTTCCCCACGCTGTCAAACTCAGTGTTGACATATTCGCTCAAGTCCAGTCATCATCTTGCCCATCTTCTCCAGTCAACCTTGATTCTGTATACTTGTGTCATTCTGCCTTTCAGACTCTCATTTGTGCAACCCTCCGTCTCCCAATCTCTACCTCACCCTGGTCACTCAGAGCTCCATCCAAACCTCCATCTTCATCTTCAGCACCACTGGCATTTAATTCTACCAAATAATCTCTCCTTATTGAAATGTTGCATATAGGACTGCACACGTAGATAATTCTCTATCAATAGTATAGACAGTACTGCCCAGCCAACCGTAATAGTAGTAACAGTAACAGAGTAACAGTAGTACTCTGGAATTGATGTTTAGTGATGATGCGTAACACTGACAGCTGACTCAGAACCAAGTATTGCAAAAGCAATGATCTTCAATGTGAACTTTATTACAGGCAGACACTCATTCCTCTTTTGTCTCTCAGCCAACCATGCAGGTAAAGTACTTCGGGAGTCTGGTTTTGCAATGATAAATTATTTTCCAGCAGCTGGTATGTGCAAAGTGAAATACAGGGAAGTACTGCACACACAATAGAATATGAATGAACACATGCTCATGTGCATTTATAAGATGCTATGAATCATGACCGAATTTGGTTGAAAAGACAGAGAGAGAGATTTATTTTTGTCTGAAAACATTTTAAAAGGAAATCTCATCACTTTCAAATGCCATTATTTAAATAACTGAAAAATCCATGTAAAAAATGAATCCTCATTATCTCTCGTAGCTTTTGAGAGAACGATATGAAATATTAAGTAAGAAAGAAAGAAACCATATTCACCTTGTCCACAGACAAAAGCTGACACTGTCTTTTAGATTTGAGTTAGGAAATATTACTTCCTTATAATGCATGCAGTTGATTGGGACATACTGCAGATGTGGGGTGGATTACACACAAAATCACCAATCCAAGCGAACACCGGGAGAACATGCAAACTCCACACTGTTGCTGTGAGGCAACTGCACTAACCCCGGCACCACTGTGCTGCCCATAAAAAACACTGGTGAAGTGATTTCTGGTTTTCCAGTATGCCATTTACCAAACAAACAAACAAACAAACAAACAAACAAACAAACAAACAAACAGTATGAGAATAGTGGGGGTAGTATTAAAACCAGTTGAAAGGAATTCTTTTCTCAGATAAAATAGCTTGCAACCTGCAAAAATCAACCAAAGGTATCCACATGATGGGGAAGAAAAACTGCTTTGGTGTTATACTCAGGATACCTCTGTGCTGTGTAGCAGAGAAATCCAGTTTCTCGTCCATATTTTCATGTAATACCAATTTGTGCCAATCTGGAGTCAGTGCAGATGTGAGTCTGCCATGAGCCCAACAGGAGACGAAGATGAAATGTTGATGCAAAAACAGATGTGGAATAAGAGATATTCTAGTGAACTGGACAGCTAACAGTGTAACAGGGGAAATTATGGCAGCGTGCTGGTAATCTGTGGGTGGCTTCAGTGGTTCACTACCCGAAGCTTCATTCAATTCCCTTGGGTGACATCTACTGGCCATAGCGATTGGTGCACCTAAAGAAACCCTGCGAATGTGATGCATCTCTTGTGTATATAATAACACTTATGTGTGTATATATGTGTTTTTATATGTGTATATATATGTGTGTATATATGTGTATATATGTGTATATATATGTGTGTATATATGTGTATATATGTGTGTATATATGTGTGTATATATATGTGTATATATGTGTATATATATATGTGTATATATGTGTATATATATGTGTATATATGTGTATATATATGTGTATATATATGTGTATATATATATGTGTGTATATATGTGTATATATATGTGTGTATATATGTGTGTATATATGTGTATATGTATGTGTGTATATATGTGTATATGTATGTGTGTATATATGTGTATATGTATGTGTGTATAGATGTGTATATGTATGTGTGTATACACATATATACACACATACATATATGTGTATATGTATGTGTGTATATATGTGTATGTATGTGTATATATGTGTATGTATGTGTATATATATGTATGTATGTGTATATATATGTATGTATGTGTATATATATGTATGTATATACGTGTATATATATATATATATGTATATATGTGTATATATATATATATGTTTGTATATGTGTGTATATATATTAGGGATGGCACGATACCAATTTTTTATGTCCGATACCAATATTTTACATTTGGATATCAGCCGATACCGATATAAATCCAATATTTAAAATTGATCCAGGCATTTAAAAACATTAAAAAAAAAGAAAAAAAAAGTCAACAGTCTCTCACACAACAAAATCAAAGTCTTTTAGTTGTCCCACATACAAGACTAAGGACCAGGGTGGGCAGAGCTTTTTAGGCAGTGGCACCAAAACTCTGGAACTGTTCACCACTCCAGCTCCATTTAGCTGACTCTGTGGCATCATTTAAAAAATAGTTGAAAACTTTTCTGTTTAACCAGGCTTTCTGGGTTCTGACTTTATTTTTATTCTTTTTCTTTTAATATGGTAATGTTATTATGTTTTTAACATAGTGTTTTCTGGGGGTGGGGGGGTGATATTGTGTTTTAATTATTGTACAGCGCTTTTCTGTCTGTGAAAAATGCTATATAAATAAACTTTACTTACTAACAATAACTATCACCTGAAACCTGTTGCTTCTGTGTGAGAAGGTGATGCTTACGGCATGTTGCAAATTTCATTAGGGCTGCAACTATTGATTATTTTAGCAATTGTGTATTCTATTTATATTGATTACCCAAGTAACTGGATAAGAAATACTTTTTTTCATATTAACAGTTCATCTGCATATTTTAACTTCTGTACTGCAGTTTTTCCCTGTGTGAAACAAACAGGGTGGATGGAGCAGCTACAAAGTTCTCTTTTCTTCACTTACTGATCAGGTGGTTGATGAAGGACCTCCAGCTGTTTCCCAGTAAAGGTTTAATGGAGGTTACAGGGACGAAAAGGCTTCTTTTGGACACTAGAAAAACATTTCCTTCTGCTCCATCTGAGCGTGCCGGCTCCGCCTCCGCCTCTTTCCGCTTGTGCAGACAGACTGCACGTAAATCAGCTGACTGCTGCTGTTGCATCATCAGTGTTCACGTGAAAAACTAGGGGCTGCGTGAGCGCAATCTTGTAATGCTTTATATTTACAAGAATTCTCCTAAATACATTTCTACTGCAGGTCTATATTTAGTCACAAATCAGGGATTAAAGTATCAAAAATGTTTTGACAGGGAAGGGGTTCTTCTGGTACCGGACGGTCACTAGTGCTAATAGCTGCGCTCACTAGCAGTATGTCCGGGAGCTGAAGTAGAGAAAAAAATAACAGCTGATTCTTAGCACAGCGAGCACAACACACAAACAAGGCAGAGAGCGGTGGAGGCGGAAAAACATGTCAGCGATGATCGCTCAGTGTCAAAGGGAATCCGTTGCAGCGACGGAGGATCTGAGGGGGTTGTTTTCTAACTCCTGATCCCCCACTCTATTCCAGTAGGTGGCGGTAATGCAGCTCTAAGCTGGTTTGGTCAACCGCAAACCCACAAGAAGAAGAAGACGACTGAGCGCTGTAATGCAGCTAATGTGAGCGAAACGTTATTTAATGTATCGGATTACATTTTTTATTTCTTTCTGATATCGATCCAGTAATTTAGGCCAGTATCGGACCGATACCGATACTGAATATCGGATCGGCGCATCCCTAATATATATGTATGTATATATATGTGTGTATATATGTGTGTATATATATATGTATATATATATGTGTATATATATATGTATATATATATGTGTATATATATATATATATATATATATATATATATATATATATATATATATATATATATATATATATATATATATGTGGCCCGGTCAGCAAAGGACAGGACTGACACCAAATAAAATTTAAAATGGGTCTTTATTCCCCGACTGAACTCATAATAAAGAATAAGAACAGCGTTAATTCTTTGTTTTGAGGTTAATTAACAAATGTCTCAACTTTAACAATACACTGTGCCCCTGCCTCCTTCAGTCTCAACACCGCTCATGGACACAGAACTGATCAACAGCTGTAGATTGAAAACAAAATGGAGGCCTAAGCTTTCCTACTGTGTACAAATCAAATTCCCAACAGCAGTGGCCTCACTTTTCTGATAAAAAAACAAAGACAAGAAGAAAAGGAATAAAACAATCAAACACATTCACAATATTACAACACGACTAAACTCTATACCCTCAATAAAGTTAATCTAACAGTACATAACACTTCACATCATAACACCAGGGAATAGTCGGTGACTTACTCTGACTCCAGTGGTCAGCCTGTGCTATAACACACCACCTCAGCCTATCACTGGATTTCTCCCCTCTGAAACCAGCAAGAGCAAACATAAGCTCAGTCTCTGAAAATAGCGCACATACCATGCACGCTGGATCACACGTATATGTTGTGCCTTTGGTCACTTACGCTGCTTGCAAACAATCGGTTTCTCAAGCAGCTTTGCGGCGATCTGATGGCGTACGGGACATTAGTCTGGTCTCTAGCCTCGATCTGAAATCTCGCGGGATTTCCGCATTCTCGCGAGACTAACCAGCTTCAGTGAGAATGACAACAATGCTCCACCAGGTGGGGCTGTTTAACCCTCTATTTAATCGCTTCCAATTTCACCAGGCTACATTCTCCCCTGCTAAAAGTCAACGTCCTCGGTGACTTCCTACTCCTCCATCCCTTCTCTAAGGTTGGATGTATAAAGGGCCACCCCTGCTAGTATCTGAGAGAACACATCTGGGCTAAAGGACACAGAATTACATGCTGATCTGGGTAGGTGAAACATATTTCTATGTCTCCCTGCAGTCTCTCTCTCACTTCGACGTGGAGGGGGAACGGGTGGCTTCCCCTGGGCCTTCCTTTCCTTCCTTCCTCTCGGAGCGGGTACAGGCTGCGGTCCCCCTTCCTCCTCAGGGCAGCTGAAATGCCCTGATGGTGGGGCATGGCCCATGGAGTTGGCCCCCACATCACTATTAGGTGTCTTGCTCCTCCTTTGCTCAGGCACATCCTCACACTCTATGACTTGATGGCCTCCTGCTCTGTCAGCCAGCAGATTCAAGTTGTCAGGCCCCGCGATGGCCTCTTGCTCAGCTTGGGGACACCTGACTTCCTCCATCAACACAAAGTCTTGCTCCATGTCAGACTCCGACTCCGAAACCAACATCCCTTCCACAGTGGGAGCAGCCAAACAGTGACGCTTGGTTTGCACTGGTACGGGCCCCACACATGGCCGAAGGTTGGACCTATGGACCCTCTTCTTCGGGCCTCCCTCCAAAGGTTCCACGGTATAGGTAGTCCCATGGACCTCGACAACCTTGTACACTGGAATTGCCCATGCATCCTGGATCTTATTCCTCCCAGGAGGCCGATGTCGGAGGTACACCTCCTGCCCCACCCCAACAGGTGGGCAGTACACTTTCTCCTGTTGCTGCACTACTCTTCCAGCAGCCTTTCTCTCGGCGCACTCTCTTGCTCGTGCGTGCACATCACGCAGCCTCTCTTGGTGGGTAATTAACCAGTCAGGCTGATCATCCCTCATTTGCTCCTGGCCCAACAGGGCATCAACTGGGAGGTGTGGATGGACCCCGAACAGCAGGTAGTAAGGTGAATACCCTGTGGTTGAATGTGGTGTGACATTGTAAGCGTACACAAGTTCTGACAGATGCTCAGGCCAACGCCGCTTCTTTTCAGGGGGAAGCGTGCGCAGGAGGTCATGTAAAGTTCTGTTGAACCTCTCACACTGGGGGTTACCCTGTGGATGGTGGGGTGTGGTCCTGGTTTTCTTTACTCCATACAACTTGCATAGCTCTGCAACCACAGCACTTTCGAAATTTCTGCCCTGATCAGAGTGCAGGCGCTCGGGCACTCCATACTTCAAAAACCATTCCCTGAGAAGGGCCTTTGCTGTCGTATCTGCCTTCTGATCTCTTGTGGCAATGGCCTGACTGAACTTTGTGAACACGTCTGTGATCACCAGCACATTCTCACGACCATCTGTGGCTCGCTCCAGCACTGTGTAGTCCACAGCCACCACTTCAAGTGGTCGAGTAGCCAAAAAAGGGGTATATGGAGCCTGGATTCTTGGGTACAGCATCTTTGTTAGGACACATCTCTGGCACTCTTTAACCCACTGTTCAACATCCTCATGCATACCACTCCAGAAACACCTCTGTTTGAACAGTCCTAAAGTTCGTTCAATGCACTGATGTCCTATCTGGTCATGCACACTCTTGAGGACTTGCTCTTTGAGGCATGCAGGTAGCAACAGCTGATAGCATTCTCCAAGGTGAGTATCCTCAATCACTCTGTACAAAAGCCCATCTCTTTCTCTCAGTCGGGACCACTGTTTCAACAAGGAGCGTACTGGTTTGGATAAGCCTGCTCTCTCATGGTAAGTAGGGTTTCTTTGGCGGCCCCAGACCTTTCTCAGCACCCCCAACACTGGGTCAGATGTTTGAAAACACTGTAGTTCTGCTTTAGAGTACCCAGGCAACACAGGTATGTTATCTGGAATTACTTCAGATGCCTGCAACTGCCTGATGAGCTGCATATGGCTACACAGTGATCAAATTCTGCATCTTCACTATCTGGCTTGGGCTCATCAGCTGGCGGATCCCGGGAGAGGGCATCAGCTGCTGTATTGCACCGTCCAGGCCGGTATTTCACATCAAAGTCAAACACAGCTAGCTGAGCGACCCATCGCTGCTGGATAGCCCCCAAATTGGCAGTGGAGAGATGACACAGGGGGTTGTTGTCTGTGATGACAGTAAATTTGGACCCCAACAGGTAGCTCCTGAACTTCTCCGTAACTGCCCACTTGAGTGCTAGCAGCTCGAGTTTCATGCTGCTGTAATTTTGATCATTCTTCTCAGCCCCTCTGAGCCTCCGGCTCGCATAGGCTATCACCTTCTTCCCACCTGCTTGTTCCTGGTACAGAACAGCACCTAATCCTAGGCTGCTTGCATCTGTCTCAAGGATAAAAGGTAAGGTGAAGTCTGCATAGCCTAGTGTGGGAACACTGGTTAGTCTGTCCCTCAGCAGCTCGAAAGCTTCTTGACACATTTGTGTCCAGACTGACCTGAACATCTTGTTAGCCTTCATCTGGCTAGTCTCTCTGATGCATGCATTCACAGCATCATGAAGGGGCCCTGCGATCTTGGAGAAACCTTCAATAAACCTCCTGTAGTAACTGCAAAGGCCTAGGAAGGCACGAAGCTCTCCTACAGTACTGGGGATGGGCCACCGTTTTACAACACTTATCTTGTCAGGGTCCGGGCCTATGCCTTGGGCTGAGACTGAGTGACCAAGGAACCTGACCTCAGGTTAAAGGAAGTGACACTTCACCATTTTGACCTTCAACCCTGTCTCCCTCAACCTTTTCAGGACCCTCTCTAACCTCACCAGGTGGTCCCGGAATGTTGATGAGAACACCAGCAAGTCATCCAGGTAAATCAGTACAGTCTGAAACACCAAGTCACTCATTGTTGCCTGCATGAGCCTCTGAAATGTGGCAGGCGCTTTGCATAATCCAAAGGGCATTCTCTTATATTCATACAGGCCAAAGGGTGTGGTAAATGCAGTTTTGTGCCTATCTTTCTCATGTACTGCAACTTGGTGATATCCGCTAGCCAGGTCAATCGTTGAAAAGAATCTGGCGCCACAGAGTGCATCCAGACTTTCGTCGATGCGTGGGAGCGGAAACGCATCCCGCCTGGTCTTCGCGTTTAGCCTCCTGTAGTCTACGCAAAGTCTTAGCCTACCATCCTACTTGCGTACCAGAACAACAGGTGAAGCATAGGAGCTTGAACTCTCCTGGATTACCCCTTTCCTAAGTAGCTCTGAAATATGCTCCCTAACTTCCTGGTACTGGTTGGGTGGTATACGGCGGTAGGGCTGGGAGACAGGCATCTCCTCAACCACCGGGATCTCATGTTTCACTCGATCAGTGAACCCCAGGTCCTCATCATGCACAGCAAACACATCTGCATATCTCTTCAAGAGCGACCCGAGCTCTACTTTCTGCTCTGGGCTGCCGCCACAGTGCAGCCGATCTAGAAAGCTCTGTATGTCACTGGCTGATTTTTGACTGTCCCTCTGACTAATGCTAACTTCCTCCAGGTCAGCAGAAATCCGCTGAAACTTAACCTCATAGAGGTCATCTTCCACATGATGGCACTGGCTGAGAATGCCTAGCCTGGTTTTTGGTGACAACCAGATATCCTCCTGTGAGAGGTTAATAACCTGAACCGGAAACACAGATCTGTTGGATGAGACGGCAGTTGGAACAACCATCAACCCACAAGGCAGTGGTGAATTTCCTTGCTCGAGCAGCATAGTGGAGTTGCCGCTGGACTGTCCCTTGCGCCCCCTTGCACGGAGTGTGGCAACAGACATGGCAGGTACACGCACCCTGTGCTTATAGCAAGCCGGGCAATGGATGTCTTTTCAACTAGCTCCGCCTCTTGTACCCTACGGCAAGCTTCCCTCCAGATGGGATCCAACTTCCCATCCAGAGCTACATCAAACTCTGTGTGTATCAGCTGCCGGCATCTCTTAGCAATGTTCATTCCAATTATGCCAGGTACCGAAGGGTCTGGCTCCTCGTTGTCCCCATCTTTGATTATCAAGAAACCACACTCAGGGAGAGCTACCCCAAGAACTTGTATGTCTAGCTCGACATAGCCCAAGTAGGGGAGCGGCAGTTTATTGGCTGCAGTCAGTTTGAGCCATTTAGCAGTACAGTGCATGTCCTCGTCTCCTCCATGGAGGTGGTTTCTGAAGAAACCCTCAGTCAGAGTGCTTACGTTACTTCCTGTGTCCAGTATACACCTAAGGGGGACACCCCCTATCTGAACATCTAATTCAGGACACTTGCCAACAGCCTTTTCCAGAAAACGTTCTTTGGTTAAAATGCTCTCTGAGCCTTCTGACCTTCCTCGCATTGCTCGGCTCACAGCAATGGAGGGTTCCTGTTTCCCTGCACCGTGAAGCTAGGTGCAGCAGGTGACTGACTTTCTGTCTTCCGTGGGGCAGTACCATCTGTTGTTCCAGCACAAGGAGATAAATTTCACCCTACTGCAATTAATTAGTGGATATAAGTGGACAGACAGCAGGTAAAATGTCTTCCTTTTTGATGTCATTGAGAGGTGAAAATATTATAAGGACTGTTTTGATATTTGTTTTATTGTATGCTCATTACAGAACATGTATGTTGTCCTGTGAACAGAAGGAATTGTTTAAGAATTATAATCATATTATGAAGTATAAGGTATAATCAGAGCTGAATAGGTTAGTGACAGTTAGGGTGCGGCTTGATGGAAAGCAGGGACAGATAGAAAAGGAGGCCTTGGAGGGAAAAGAACTCCTTATATGGTAAGGCAACTTAGGGGTACAAGAGCAGAGGGGGAGACAGAAACGGACAGACTACATTGCAGGTTGAGAGAGAGAGAGACGCTTAGAGAGTGGTAAGGAAAAGCTTAATGTGGTCTCCAAGCATGCTTGTAAAATCATTATGAATCTGCATTATTATTATTACTATTTTTGTATTCTGAGTGTGTTTTAATAAATTTAATAACGAAACTGAAAGTCTGACCTTTACCGTCTTTTTTCAACGAACCCGGGGGTGGGACGAAGGATTCCCGTCATCCAACATCATGTTTGTACTTGTGGCCAGTTTTGAATCTCCAGTTAACGTAGTAAGCACATCTTTTTAAACTGTGGGAGACCACAAACTCCACAGAAAGGCTGTCCTGCAGTAAGGCCACAGTGCTGACCATTACACCACTCCAATCTCATCCCAAAGCAGAGCAGCTACTGTAAAATATGCAATAGAATATGTGCAAGTACTGTAGCTCCTTTAAGAGCTTTTTTTTTTTTTTTTTTAGCAGTGTTGCAATAGATTATAGTGATGACTGAGTAATCATTTCAGTTAATCTTCTGTGTCACTCATCTCAAGTGATAATGTGAAATGTGTTTCCTGTGAATACAGCTGAACTTCATTGAGTGCAGGTCAGCGTCCACGCTGCTGTCTGAAGTCTCCGTTAATCTTTAAAAGGTGAAATTTACATTTAGAGACCTGTAAAAAAACTTTTTCATAAAGAAGTAAAGCTAACACGTCACAGCATAACGTTTTAAATATGGTGTTTCTACAGAAGGGAGGACACAATAGTTTTGGCCATACTAGTGGCACAGCTCCGTGGATGAACGTGTGTGTTCACCACTTTGACCCACGTAGGAAAACTTTTGCTACTTTTGATTGACATTTCTTTGAGGGACATTTTTTTGATAACAGAAATGTGGCACACATCCCACTGAAGATGAATTGCTGTCTCTTTGTTGGCTCTGCAGTCACATTTGCTCCATGGGAACATTCACTGGAAACCAATGAATAGATCTAAGAGCAAGAATAATAAACGCTTGACTCAAAAATGCTTCACTGCAAATAAATGTGATTTTCTTTGTGCAAAATATGCAGATAACACCCCTTCTTGTCCTCCCCTTTCACATTAGAAACCGCAAACATTAAACTATACTATTGAAGTAGTATGATGCACTCTTGCTAATAATCAACAAAAGAAAAATAAAATGCTTACTGTATCGAAGTAACTCAAAAAAAAAACCACTCATTACTACTGAGCTCTGCAGAAGAGCACTTCTGAATGCACGGTGACAAACTGTCTTTCTGACAAATCTGCTTTGTTGAGCTGCTCTCAGCTATGCTGCAAGGCATCATTTTTATTGCTCGATCTCTTTAAAAGTGACAGCTTTGACTTATCCAAGGCAGGAAGACCCAAGACAGACAGAATACCACTCAAAATCAGAATCACAGCAGTTTAAACTGGAGCTGCTAATATATGTTTTTGATTTGCAACATCAGAGATCTTTAAATAAAAGCAAAGCAGTTTAATGACTTGGAATAAAACTTTTTCAAGTGTGACACTTTTACTGTCAAGTGAAACCAGATTTAATGGCAGACTGCCGAGCTTCAGCCACTCTCTTTTTATTGTTTGTCTGATGTTTCTTTTGTCTGCTTAGAATAATAATAATAAAAAAGGTTATTTAGTAGTTATAATAAATAATCATAAGAAGAAATTATTCAACAACCTCCAGATTTATTGAGGCAGCTTTCATCTTAAAAAAGCAAACATGACACAATCACTGCTCACAGTTATCACAACTTAATAACAAGGGAACATGTAGAGACATCTGCACGTGCAGTGAATAAGAGCATTGCTGTTTGAAAAAGACAAACAAAAAACAAACCCAAAACCCAAAGAAAATCATACTTTAGATAAAATATATCCATAAAAAAAGAAGTTAAATTTGAACACAGGCTGAGGGATGAGCTTTCCAACACCCCGTTCTTGACTGTTTCCAGAAAACGCTTTAATCTGGATGAGAACTTGGAAAATAAATAAATATGGAAAATAATACATTTGATATTAAATATGTTCACATGTTGCTGTCAGTTATACCTCCTAGTGTACAAAGCTGTGCCGCTCCTCCTTATTTTTCAACACCTAATGTAATAGTGCTAAATATGCAAAGTGCATCAGGATGATTTTGGCACTGTGGTTCATGCTGTGGGTGCTGCTGTGGGTCCTGCTGTGGGTGCTGCTGTGGTTGTTTGTTGGCTGACAGTGATATGGTCCCCACTTTTCAGCTCCTTCCTGTGAAGAGAATATATCAGAGAGATGAGACCTTGAAGCTCCTGATGTAGTGAAAAGACTCATAACGCAATTACTTTAACACACTTAAGCAGTTTCCAGTTCTTTTGTCTTCTGTAAGAATTTCTGAGCTTCTAATGAGCAAAATTATCTGGTAAAGTAAGAGTGGGTCTGAAAAAAACAAAGAAATAAACTTCCTGCAGCAGAACTTTGGTTGCTAAAAGTTCACCATCCTGTTAATCACTTCATATCCTCTCAGATTTATCTTGTGTCCCAGAAGGAGTTTTCACCCTCAGCTGGGAAACGCTGCTCTAAAACCACATTTAACCTCTATTTGGATGAAGATCCACATTAAACGTGTTACTTGCTTTTCACTTTGTTTCATGCATGTGTAATTGCTGATGTGCAGAGCCTCACGCTGATGATGTTCCTGTTTTAACCTTTCAGACTTCCTCCCATCTAATTAGTTCCACAGTGAGCTCAAATATTCTATGTAAAAAAAATAAATAAATAAAAAACAACTTTACTTTCTGACTTACATTCTTCGCAGCACTGCTGTGGTGAATTTTGCCTCAGGATCGAGACACCGTTCTGTCCCATCCTTCAGTGTGACACTACAATAGAAGAAAACTTTGATGTAAACACATTCTAAACAATGTTTATTAATGGCTGAGCTCTTATTATTTATGCGCTTCTGTCACTGTGGGTACTTACATGACTTGTCTCTTATTGCAGTATGGACGAGGACCAAACTCCTGGACACCAGTGATGAGAGAGGGATTTACAGGCTTACTGGTCGTCAAACACCGGCACTTTGGAATAACTGGAAAAAGTTGGAAGTGATAAGTAATGTTGATTAGCTGCAGTTTCAGCTTGCAAAAAAAGAAACATATTTATATTTAACTTCATAATTTAGCTCCTTTCAAGCTGCATAAATACACCAAAGTTTACCCTCATCCAATAAAATCCATTTACCTAGTGAAGTGCAGAAGGCCATGCAGGCCAGGAGAATGATGCACTGGATTGCAAGACTTGTCTTCATCTTAAAGGTTATAAATTAGTGAGTGGAGGGATCTACTGAAGGCTCAGTCTTCAAGTGATTTGCTCTCCTTGGATTTGAAGGATCTCTTCTGCTGTGTCTCGTCTTTGCTTCCTGAGCTGCCTGAGTGAGCAGTGAATGTGATGTTCATGTTCTCTGCACCTCTTTTTATACACTCCCACTTTGCTGGACTCTGGCCAACTAGGATTTCCTAGGAAGTGGCTGAAAAAAAAAATCTAATTTCAATCCTCCCACAGTGGAGCTGTGGGAGGATTGTGTTTAAACTTTTTATGTCTGCCTACTTGTAAGAAGTTCCTGTGTGACCTGTTGAGACACGTCTGTCTTCACGTGTCATTCGTATCTGTTGAAACTGATGTCAAATTTCACCTGGTTTCACTCCAGTCAGACAAT
Organism: Archocentrus centrarchus; assembly: GCF_007364275.1. Classification (NCBI taxonomy): domain Eukaryota; kingdom Metazoa; phylum Chordata; class Actinopteri; order Cichliformes; family Cichlidae; genus Archocentrus; species Archocentrus centrarchus. The sequence goes on from NC_044363.1 coordinate 18,869,381, forward strand.
CTTTTTTTGTGGTGCACACAAGATAACCTGTCAACCTCTATGCTGTTATAGACAGGCGTGACCTGTCCACAGGAACTTCAGCTCATTTTAAACAAATCCAAATGGACTGTATTTGTCATGTCCTGGGCCGGTGGCCCAGTGTGTTATGTTTTCTTGGTGTTTCTGTTATTTTCTCGGTTTCTATGTTGTCATCTTGTTCTACATGTTTTCCTGGTGTCTAGTCTGCGTCTGCGTCTTTGTCTCCCCCTTCTGGCTTCCTGTTTTACTTTGATGGTCGTCTGTTCCTTGTCTTCAGTTTTGCTTTCCCCCCGTTAGGGTAATCATAATCACCTGTGTGCCCACCTGTTTCCTCTTCCCTCATCAGCCCTTCTGTGTATTTAAGTCTTGTGTTTCCCATGCTCCTTGTCGCGTCGTTGATGTTATTGTGCCTGCGTGTGACGTTGTGTGCCCATGTGTTCCTGTGCTCCCTGTGTCTGCCCGTCGTCTCCCTTCCAAGGTTTTTGTATTTGTTTTTCCCTATGTAAATAAATACCCTTTTAAGTGATGTTTACCTCTGGTGTCCTGCGTGGTTGCCCTTCCTCGCCTGTTTCCTCCCCGGCCATGACAGTATTTTGTCTCTTTTTCACTTATAGAGTTGTCTGTGTTTTTCAAGGTGTCATGATTTAGCAGTTTAGCAGACCCAAAGAGCAGGTGACAACCATGCTTACGATGCTTAGTATTTATTAGTTACAGTGAGGTGAGGACAAGAAACAACTGGGGATGGGGAACCAGGTCTGACCAGACATGGGGAGCTTCTGCGGAGAAAGATCATTAAACAGAGCCAGTTAGTAACAGGATGGTGTGGGTGTCGGTGAAGATATCCTTACTTGAAAGGTGCAAACAAGCAAAGCTCAGGGGGAGACTGAAGAGGCCAGCGGGGTCCGAGGCAGGCTGCTGGGTGTTGGTGCAGGGTGGCCAGGTTGGGTGACTGAACTCAAAACCAGAGAAAGAGAGAGAGACGGTGGCAGATCCTCAGAGAGGCAAGCTGGGCTTCTCCAGCAGGTTTCTGGACAAAGACAAGAGATTTAGATCAGGCATCCTTTAACAAGGGGGGGGCAGAGAATAGCAAAAACCTGAGCTTCACCAGGATGAATGAACTGGTGGAGGACAACTGCCACAACTGGTCCTTAAATACCCAGCCACAAATGAACTGATGTCTCACAGGTGTGACTCCGACAGCCCAGGGAAACACCAATCCTGCCCATCTCACCACCTAAAAATTCAACGCAGAGAATAAACACCCCCGCACAAAGCCCAAACCCTGACACAAGGTGCATGTTTTGTTTGTTTGTTCTACTGTCAGTTTAGGGGTGGGCATTTAATTTTCCCAAGTTTTGTTCAATATTAATTTGATCTCTTTACAAACTGCTACTGATAAGAGTAGATATGCATGAATAGATGTGCAAGAACAAAATGTGCATATTTGTGCAAAATTTGAAAGGCTGTCTCTATTTTTCTTCATCTGCAGCTTTTCCGATATTTTTTCTTGTTTGGAAACCTAGTCTGTTTTGGGCTTTAACAACTGCATGAACATCAGGTTAACTGTCTGAGGTGGAAATGTGAAGTACAGCAGACAGGTGACTGTCACCGAGAGAGGATCTGTACCTGGATTTGTTGAATTTAATCACTGAAAATGTTTGCTCACATAAGAAGATAAATCCAGAGAGAACCAGCATCTTCTGAACATGTCTCCTCATGTGTGGAAAGTTCTTTTCTTTGAGAAAAGAATAAACATCCAGCAGTCCAGAACCAAGGAGACAACAAGCTCAAACTGTCTGCTTTGTTTTCTGACTGAAGCTCCAGATTTCCTGCAGTGTCTTCATTCTGTTTTGTTACGGTTCACCTGGTGAGGGGCACATTCTCAAACATGTCTTTTTTCTGAGGGCACATTAGCCCAGCAGAGTCCACCAAACACTCTTTGATGAACTTCCCATCAGGGAATTGCCTGCTGTTTTTGCAGTTTTGCAGGAAATCACAGAGCTGGTCTTGACTCCTCCATCCCTTCATCTATAGAGCTCATCAACTTTAATGTTCTGCTCTAATGCAGATGCCATTGCTGTCATCACATGATTGTAGAATGGAGCTTTGATCACTAACATGTGCTCATATTTGGTGACCTTATTTAACACCGTAGTCATCTTCTGAGAACGACTGTGGAATTCAAATTAAATATATTTTGACATCTACCTTGCGTCACTGTTGGCTTGCAGTCAATAGTAATACTCTGGAAATGATATCAGTTGTTGTGGCTCCAGTAAAACTGAGAGCTGGATTAAAATGAAGCATTGCAACAGTAACTATCTCTTTCTTAGCTTGAGTGAAATGATAGTTGCACATCCACAGACACCCACTTACCACATTCCTCTTTCGTGACCCAAGCAAACCATAAAGAGAGATTCTTTTGAAATACTGGGTTTTGCAATGACAAGAGATTTTCCAGTAACTAGCAAGTGGAGACAGTTATGACTAATGCTAGCCTGGAGTCAAATTATCTTTCAGTCCTACCAGGTAAGAAATGCGTGGGCAACAGTTCTCTTTGGAGTCTCTTTTGCCACCTACCACTCTGTAAATATGGATGGGGAAGTAATTATCTGATTTCCTGCCGAATTTGTAGGATTGCTCACTTACAAATAAATGTCTCCAATTTTTATGGCCATTTCATTTTAACGGAGAGAGACAGAATATCAACCAAAAATCCAGAAAAAACACATTACATAAAAGTTATAAATTGATTTGCATGTCACTGAGCAAACGTCTTATTTCTCCAACTGGATGTAATCAGACACCACCACTGGGTCTTGTAACCTCACTTCATGGGCTGAAATGATAATTAATGCTTGAATTGAACTTTACTGGAGAATGTGCTCTATTAAAATAATTTACATAATTTATACATTGAAATGTTGGCAAATGTAGGAAATACAAGATTCCTATATATAAACTCAGACTGCAAACTCAAGTTGATGCCCAATCTGTTATTATAGTTCACTCTACTTCAAATTTTTGATATTTTATATTTTTCACATTTATATTATTGCACACTCATTGCAAATGTCCAGAAAGGCATTCAACGCATGACAACCATGCAAAACACAGCATCCCTTTGATTGAGCCAATCAAGGACCAATCCTCAGGGCAATGACTTCCCCGGCTTTTGCTCACTTTGCCCAGTATTCTTTCTAAGAGTATTAAATTATTAATTAATAATGACAGTTTATAAAGGATCTTTTTTTCTTTCATTTTTATGTTCATTTACTGTGTCCAAGTCCAGTTGACTATAGAATATTTAGTAACGAGGAAATTTCATGACTGGACTTGTTGCACAGGTGGCATCCTACAGTATCCTGGAATTCACTGAGCTGGATCACCTGAAGTCAATGATTTGGATGGGTGCGTGAATACTACTGGCAATACGGTGTATCTATTTAAAACATATTGTTTTGGTTAAATGTTATATTAATTAAAATGTAGCCACAGATAACTGATTTGAGAGTTTTGTGTTTTAGATATAATCCCACTGTTGCAGTCTCATTCACTCCAGTGCAGTTTGTCTGTTTCCTCAGCTCTTCAGTTCCCAAACTTCAAATATCTTCCTTCACATTTGGAGTGCAAGAACAAAAATCCAACAAAATGTGAAGCAGTGATGTCCCTGTCAGTAGCTTAATGGTTACATCTTCACCAGCGGTGTACAACACACCATTTCATGCCGTGTTCAACTTCAATGATGCTGGGAGATGTTTGGAACCATTGCACAATATTGAAAAAAAGATTTGATTCACACAGATGTATCATGTTTGTGCTTAATGACTGCCAGCATAAAAGCTAAAACATTTTTTGTGTAACAAATGAACAGTGCTGTGTTGACACTCCACCATTCGCAGCCTATGGAATAGCTGGCGGCGTCAGTGTCAAACCCGTAAACATTCAACTTTCTTTAGTGTGTAGAGTAAGGAAAGTATTTCCAAGCAGTAGTTGTATGCTGTTTTTTTTTTGTTTGTTTTTAAATTTGACTGAATTACATTATTTTGTGTATGGTATTACAGTATAACAGAGAACATACTTTGGTAGTCATATATGGTCTTTGAGTGCCTACTAGTGGCATTTCACCTTTCCTGCAGTAAATATCTGTGAGCAGAAGGCTAGACAAGATAAAAGATAATCGTTTTGACAGCAGTGACTTTGGTGACAGAATGGATGTCCGGTGTCGTAATGTTGGTGGTTTAATCTCAGGCTACTCTTGTCCCACGATGCACTGCATCATTAGCTAGAGCTGTATCATGCACAAGAAATCACACTTGGAATTTATCCCAGGAGCTACAGACTCTAGTTCACTGGTAACTGTTCAATAAGGACAAAAATGCAGATACACACCTTTTCAGACTTGCTAACAATTTATACATCATAACTCTGCAGAGTGCATCACGTTCAAACCGTGCCAGATTTACCCTGAAGGCAGGCATGTTTCATCATGGAAAGCTGTTCCATGATGCACAGGAAGTCCCTAAAAGTAAGTGAAAGTTGATGCTCAGATAGATTCCAAAGAAAAGATTAGGACAGTTGGAGCAGCATGTAGGAAAGCACAAGTTTAGTCACCCTCACATATTGGATGGATATGACAGTGCCTTAGGCCTTTTATCCCCCTTTGTGCGCCCATCTTCTAGAAACCTTGGCGTCATTTTTGATACTGCTCTGAAATTTGATAAACAGATTCGCTCGGTAGTCAAGACATGTTTCTTTCATTTAAGACTTTTAAGTAAAATAAAGAGATATCTCCCACCACCGAACCTGGAGAGAGCATTTCATGCTTTCATCACCAGTCGCCTGGACTATTGCACCTCGTTTTATGTGGGATGTGAACAGCGTCTTTCCAATCGCCTACAACTAGTTCAAGATGCAGCAGCACAGCTGTTGACAGGCACCAAACGGCGTGATCACATTTTGCTCATTTTAGCCTCTCTACACTGGCTTCCTATTTCTTTTTGAATCCAGTTTAAAATACTATTTCTAGTTTTTAAGAGTCTAAATAGATTAGCACCTGTTTATTTAACTGAATTGTTGAGGTCCTACATCCTGATAAGAGAACTGAGGTCCTCCGATCAAAAGCTACTGACCAGATACAAATCTAATCTCAAGAGTAGAGGGGATAGAGCCTTTGCCGTGGTTGTCCCTAAACTCTGGAATGACCTTCCTCTCCACACAAGAGAAGTTCATTCCCCTACCACTTTTAAAAAACTTCTTGAAACTTATTTATTTGCTTGTGCATTTCAGACTGGTAGATAGACCTTCTTGGCATTACTATTTTTACTACTATTACGGTCCTTCATTGTTTATTGCATTCTTTATGGTTTTTATTGTGTTTTTATTTTATTTTTATGTTCTTTTGTTTTTATTTCATTTGTTGTTTTGTTTGTTTTATGCCCTGTGAAGCACTTTGGTCAACGTCTGTTGTTTAAATGTGCTATACAAATAAATTGAGTGATTGATTGATTGAAGTTTGATTGCTTTTCCCAGTTGCTGCTGAAAAAATGCAATCCTTGATCAGTGTCCACCTAACTGAGAGTGGCGTAAACAACACAAGCTCCAGTGGCTTGAGGAGTAGAGAACGGACACACAGCAGGAGGACATCCCTCATTTCAGAGTAGAGGATCATTTAGTGGATCATTTTTGAAGTTTACTCGCTAGTTTCTAATGTTTAAGATGAAGATGAATCTTACGTTTGGAGCTGGTTACAAACTAAACTTGTAATTGCTTATGGAAACATGAAAGAAAAATCCTTTAAAAGAAAATGAAAGACGTGTATTGCCATGACAGCTCAGTTTTTATTGATCAGGAGTCAGTTATAATCATCAAAATGAAAAGAAATAATCATTTGAAATATATCAGTCTGTGTGTAATGAATAAATATAACATACAAGTTTCACTTTTTGAATACAATTACTGAAATAAATCAACTTTTTCGTGATATTCTAATTTTATGACCAGAACCTTTGTGTATCATCACCAGGAGAACATACGGTGTGTTTGTCTTTCTGTTCAAAAAAAAAACTCCTGTTCTGAAGCATGTCAGCAAAAATCTTGTTATGGGAATGCACATTTCTTTCATTTTTATTTATCCATATTTACAAAAAAACATTTCATAAACACACCCAAAGAGCCAGAAATAGATCAGCTGTAACTGGAAGATTTTCTGATCCTAATTTTATGACTAGCACCTGTAAATGACAGTGAGCAAATCCAGTTCCCCTCACAACCCTGAACATGCAAATCACTCACAGGTAGGTTAGCACTCATGCCTTGTTAACACTGGCTATACTTTGTTTTTGAGAGCTGTTTCCCACAAAGACACCCCCCCCCCAACCCCCCCATGACAAAAACAAAATAAGTGTATCATCCACTAATTGTCTTCTGCAAAGCCACTGTTATGCTTCACAAAGGGGTTGTTACAGCAAGTACTAATTTGTCAAGGTGGCAGCACGATAAAATGATCAAAATAACTAATATAACTAAATACCACTTACTGTTTAAGCTCATATAACTCTAATCTTTAAAATTACACTGTGTGCTTTGTGTGTGTGTGTGTGTGTGTGTGTGTGTTCTAGTGAAACTAGAATAGAATTACAGCACTCATTTCCTCTGCCAACAGCAAGTTCATATTCATATATGCAACTCTCATAGAACTAAGTGTGTAATCCTGAGCTCCAGAAACCTTGTGGTATTTGAATTATGCCAACACTTACCAAAAAACCCAGAGATAAAGGAAACTCTGGCCAAACCAGTTTTGAAGAATTTGTTGTGTGGCCACAAAGCTGCTATAATTACTGAGGTATGAATCTGATTTGTATGACCAGAAGTTGCCTAAAATGGTTTCTATTTGTTTCTGTTTGTCTAATAATGTTTCTTTTGTAGACAGCAAAAGCAAACGGTCTTGAGAAGACTGTCTCCTTGAATAGTTTCCTCATGAGACAACCTCAAAGCATTGCTGGCTTACTTGTGGTTCCTCGGATATTTAAGAGTAGAATGGGAGGCAGAGCCTTCAGCTTTCAGGCCCCTCTTCTGTGGAACCAGCTCCCAGCTTAGATTCAGGAGACAGACACCCTCTCTATTTTTAAGATTACGCTTAAAACTTTCCTTTTTCAGGTAAACAGGGTTTTTGTGAAGGAAGACACCTGAAACACTTTAATTAAAAAGTAAAACATTTAATATATTAAAGGATCAGAAAAAGTACACATGCATGTGGGGACTCAGAAGAGACAGCCTGTGTGTGTGCTCTCTCTCTCTCTCTGAGCCCGTGTTCCTGTCTAACCAAAACATTTTTAGACACGTTATCTAAGCATAAACAATCTCTTGTTGACCTTCGTCATTCAGTCTTGTTTCTGGCTGGTTTTTCATGACTCAGATTCCTCTCAGTCATGAGCACATCTTCTTCCTGATGTTCTAATTTAATCAATACAGAGAAATCTTGTCCAGATTAATGACAGAACATGGTGACATTGGCAATGTTCTAATTGTATGTTCGGTGGCCGGTCCTCGAGATAAGATGCTCTGAAAGAGAGAAATTAGTCTAGAACTTTCTGATCAGTTGCTCTCTGTCTAATGTATTATTTAATTGTTTATTATTTGGTTGATCCACTGTTTATTAATTTATTTACTGGAGTTTACCTTTAAACATTTGTCCTTTATTCACTGAGTAAAAAATAATCCCTAACACCTTTTTGATCAAGCTTATAGTTAGGGCTGGATCAGGTGACCCTGAACCAGCCCTTAGTAATGCTGCTATAGGCCTAGGCTGCTGGGGGGCTCCCATAATGCACTGTTTCTTTTCATTCACCTTATTTACTTTGTTTATACTCCACTCTGCATTTAATTATTAATTGTTATTAATCTCTGGCTCTCTTCCACAGCATGTCTTTTCTCTTCCCTCAGCTCAACCGGTCGTGGCAGATGACTGCCCCTCCCTGAGCCTGGTTCTGCTGGAGGTTTCTTCCTGTTAAAAGGGAGTTTTTCTTTCCCACTGTCACCAAGTGCTGCTCATAGGGGGTTATTTTGACTGTTGGGTTTTCTCTGCATTATTGTAGGGTCTTTACCCGCAATACAAAGTGCCTTGAGGTGACTGTTTGTTGTGATTTGGCGCTATATAAATAAAATTGAATTGAATTGAAAGTTCTGCAAAAGCAGCTGTCTTCAATCGTGTACGTGGTGGAGTTAAATTTTCATAAAGAGATGGCTGTTGTTAGAGTGGACATTGAGAAGGGGACAGGAGGATTCAGGTGGCTTGGGTTTTCACCAGTCTCACTGAGAGCCACTCCTGCTATTACGTATTTAAGCCAAAACTGATTAAAATGGTACTGCAGGACCCCTCCTTCAAGACAGATGATATCAAAGTTTTAGTTTCAGTTGAAAATCTGGAAATGAAACGTTCTGATTTACAGTAAGTTACACTTTATTTGCTAGATTGCACAATGACTTGCTACCTAAAAACACAACACAAAACAAATGTTAAAGCAAGATCTCTACAAATTATATTTTGTGAGAAAATGAAAAAATGTTAATTCTAATTGATAAATTGTTGGAATTTAAAAGCAGGAAGAGTTGCTCATTTCTGAATGCTGTTACAATGGATTTGTCTTGATGCTACTTTAGTTGTTGTTTACATTTTTGAAGCTGCTGTATAAGTTTGTATTTGCTGTGACATACATTAGGCTCCATTGTTAGAAAAAAAATGGCATTATTACACCAACTGGAGAGGAAAATACATGTGTAAAATAACATTAAATATCTCATGAATACAAGGTGATTAAAATAAAGTTTGTTGCTGTTTTTTTTTTTTTTAATTTGCAATATTTATTAAAGATAATTATCTGTGTACTAACTCTGACATTACATAATAATAATGTCACACTGCTAAAATAAGGGTCATCCAGTCCTGCATTATATTTCCTCAAATAGAGACTGGGGCCTTTAATCTTAACTGCATAAGGCAGAAAAGGGAAGGCTGGGTAAAGGATTAAAAACATGTCCGTCTCCATCGAGAGCAGGAATAAAAAAAAAATACTGCTCAAAAGTCTGCAGAATGAAGTCCAGACTGGTTAAACTCACCAGTGATGATGATGGATGCCTCTGGGTGTTTATGGTGTAAATAGTCGTGTGTATGATGTCACTGCTCTGTCAGCTGGAGGAGAATTCCAGTGGTAAATAATATAGGTGCATACTCACAGCTAAAATGAAAACATGCTCATGTACTTGACAACAGGAAAAACTGTGAAAGTCCCGTAAAGCTTAACATGTGTTATGAGTTGTGTCAACTTGTTAAAAAAAAAAAAAAAGGAGGAGGAACTTCCAGAAAATGAAAGTAAACCATAAAAAACTGCTTCAGAGTGCACATTCACTCAGGGCAGCGGCACAAAGATGTCAGGTGTATCAGTAGTTCTCCTTTCAGTCTATAAGATTAAGGAAAATGGACAAATATAAGCATCCATTGTTTTTTGAAGCCAAAGATCTGACTGACAGTGACATTGAGGATATCAGGAAATACTTTGAGAAAAACGAAGGCTCTGAAGGTGGCGAGTGTGAAATTCCTGGAAAGGTTGATGGCAACACCTATAAAATCTGTTTCAAGGATAAAGAAGGTAAAGAACTATTTTTATTTACTATGTAAATAAATTTGTGTTAACAAGAGTTTAAACTCATGCTTGTACCCCTGTAAGGCTGTGCCTAGGTGCAGCCTTATTTATATACAATATCTCCATTCATATTAACCAAGCATTAGAATTTAAGAAAGTTGAGTGGCAATGTCATAAATTAAGTTACTTGTAATTCTTTGTTTCTTTCACACAGTTATTTTTTAAATGTAGGCCTTTGTCCATGACTTTCCCGGCTGTTTTGACAGGTCAGGAACGGGCTTTGCTGAGGAAGTTTCACACCATCTCTCTTTCTGGTGGAAAACAGTGTGTACTCACAGTGAGCCAAACAAGTTTACCTCCACAGACCTGCAGCCAATCATTGGCCAGCCAGCCACAGGTGATTTTTCTTTTTTGTTTTACGGAAACATTGCATGATGTATTGTCAGATCATCTGATCAAACTGGTTTGGGTAGATTTCTCATAGAAGAAGTCATACATTAAAAAAAAAAAAAAAAATGCCTGCAGAAGAAAAAAACAGTGTAACATTTGAAAAAGATTTAATGGACTGACTGTTAACATGCTGTGCCTATGCAAGCTTAATGGGTGCCAAATGAGTTTGAATATGACTTGGATAGAACTTAATGTATAGAATAATGCACTGGTAAAACCCCCCTTTTGTCAATATCTGATAATCATAATATTTCTCATGTTTAATGTTTATATGTATTTATTTTTTTAAATGTAACATACAGTGTATCACAAAAGTGAGTATACCCCTCACATTTCTGCAGATATTTAAGTATATCTTTTCATGGGACAGCACTGACAAAATGACGCTTTGACACAATGAAAATTAGTCTGTGTGCAGCTTATATAACAGTGTAAATTTATTCTTCCCTCAAAATAACTCAATATACAGCCATTAACGTCTAAACCAGTGGCAACAAAAGTGAGTACACGCCTAAGAGACTACACCCGTAAATGTCCAAACTGAGCACTGCTTGTCATTTCCCCTCCAAAATGTCATGTGACTCGTTAGTGTTACTAGGTCTCAGGTGTGCATAGGGAGCAGGTGTGTTCAATTTTGTAGTACAGCTCTCACACTCTTTCATACCGTTCACCGAAAGTTCCAACACGGCACCTCATGGCAAAGAACTCTCTGCGGATCTTAAAAGACAAACTGTTGCTCTACATGAAGACTGTTATATAAGCTGCACACAGACGACTTTTCATTGTGTCAAAGTGTCATTTTGTCAGTGTTGTCCCATGAAAAGATCTACTTAAATATATGCAGACATGTGAGGGGTGTACTCACTTTTGTCATACACTGTATATAGGCATTCCAGCATAACCTGATAAACCTGCCCCGCCCCCTTTTCAGACACCAACAAAAGTGAACACCAAATGTCTTGAGAAGATCTTCAAGACAGAGATTTTCCTCCTGTATTACCTGAGAGACAACTTAAAGGCATTCAAAAATCTCCAGAAGCAACTTTTTTCACTTGGCTGCACAGTGGAGTTCAAATTTGATGAGGAGGAGGCTGTAGTTATAAGTCACACTGAGAGCCACCCAGGAGGATGCCATGCCCAGAAACAGGAGCAACAGTTGGAACAGATCTTCAGCTTTCTCACTGAGAGCTACCTCTGCTATCATGTGCTTGAGCCAAAGCAGATCAAAATGGTACTGCGGGACCCCTCCTTTAAGTCAGATGATATCAAGGTTTACGCTCAGAGCGGCTATGCTGTGGTTGTGGGAGAGGTGCATGCTGTGAAGGAGAAGATTGCCGTTCTGGAAAAGAGCCTATCCACCAAAAATGAATTGCCAGTTGTGGAGAAGCAGTTCAAACTAGTAGAAGAAGAGTTCAATCGAGAAATGCGTGCTTATTATCCAGAGGTTAAAATCAACAGAGATAGAGCCATAATCACTTTGGAAGGACCTGACAACGAAGTCGAGTCAGGAGCTGCAAAACTTGATGAACTGATTAAGAAGATAAAAGAGAAGAGAGTACAGTTCCCCACAGCTTTGCTAACATTCGTCACAACCAGCGGTGCCATCTCCAAATACCAAGATCGCTTCCAGCAGAGCCTCAGAAACCCTGTTTACCTTGAGGTGGGTTCAGACCTGGTTCTGTCCAGTTCGTCCTCTGATGCTCTGAATGAGGCCGAAGCAGCAGTGACGAGAGACTTTAAAGTGGTCACTGTGGAGCTGCAGGGAGCTGCAGCAGTACCTCCAGATTTAGACAGAGTGAAAGAAATCCTGGTGAAAGCCAGGAACGATGCAAACCGTAGAGAGGTGAGAGTGGACTTCAGCTTCATGCCAGGATCCAGCGGAACTGCAGCAACCAAAGTACAAGTAGTGGGCTACAGTGAAAATGTCAACAAGCTCAAGGAAGCTCTTTGTGTTTTCCAACAGGAAGAAGTTGTAACTAAAGAAGTGGTAAACTTGCCATTTCCTGAACTGGTTGACTGCTTTGATAAAATGTTAGACCTGATTGGCATGAAGCAAGCTAAGGTGACCTTAAAACCCTCACATCTTCCAAATCCTTGTGTGCTCGTGATGGGCCCTCAATATCTGGTCCAGAAGGTTCGGGCAGACTTAGCCATAAATCTATCCCAACTGTCAACTGATACACTTGTTTTAAATGGACCAGGGGTGCAATGGTACTTTGAGAAGGAAGGCAGACAAATCAAGGAGCAGATAGAAAGCTCCTGTCAGGTCCTCATCAGAGAACAACAAGAAGTCTATTCTCAAAGTACTGCAACTGTGTCACATTTTCGCTCCATCCAAGGAAAACTGCAAAGTAACACTGCCAGCAGTCCACCAAACATGACAGCTGTCAACAAACCAATCCTAGAAATCAAGCTTGGCAGTTTGGAGGATCAGCAGGTTAGATGGTCAGAAATATTCTTAACAATTAGACAATTTCTATTCAAGGGGCACGTGTCTCACATATTACTGTTATTTCACATCATTTCCACAGGTGAATGTGTTGGTGGCCCCCATGATATCCAAAAAGCTTACTTCGACTAAAGTTGGTAAATGTTTACAGAAAAAAGCAGGAACTTCAATGCGGAAGGTCTTTGGTCTTATAGCGCAAAAGTGGAACCTTTCTGCTGGTAATGTTATGGTGATTGATGCACCTCCATCTCTGGGCTGCTCCAAGATCTTCTTCATTGAGTGTCTGCGATGGGATGGAGTTGATGGCCTGGGTATGCGGGTAAAGTGAAAACACAGTAAATCCATAAACATGTTAGAGAAACAAGAGCATAAATTGAAATTAAATTGAAATGAGCGTAGATCCAGGAGGCCAATGCATGGAACAACTTTTCTCGTGTTCTCTTTTGCAGATGCTCGCTAATGGGCTGAAAATGTGTTTGGAACTCTGTGTAAAGGAGGGTTGGAGTTCAATAGCCTTTCCAGTCATTGGACCTGGGATTGTTTTAAAATTCCCCCAGAAAGAGGCCATTCAAGTGCTGACTGACAGCATTCACCAGTTTGGATTATCTGGCTCATGTGGCTCGCTCCACACCATCTATGTGGTCATTAAACCAGACTATCCAGACTCTGAGGAGGTGACAGAGTTTGAGTTTCTTCTATAGATGAATGACTATTTTGTGTCTCCCACCATCTGTTACTGCAGCGACCAACCGTAGTAAGAGTATGTACTACTGCCTGCTGAGGGTGATAGTAATATGGGTAGGACTGACATTCGGCAGTGTCCCCCAGCTGCTGATTTGATCTGACTTTTGTTATGTTAGGTTGTCCAAGTTATAATTCACAGTAACATCACGATGAACTGGGGTAGTTGTTTCATTCCATGTGACCACAGAGAACGTCTTAGCCCACTAACATTAGCTAGTTTAGCAACATCAACTCAGCTGGTGATGTCTAACTTCAACTGTCTGTGAGACCGATCAGCCCCTCAGTGAGACTGTGAACCAAAACCTTTGCGCCGCTGTCATTAGGACCAAAGCCATTTCTGTTAATATTCTTAATTATCATCTGTCAAACATCTTGTTCCTCTCCACACCAAAAGGCCACTTCAATTGGATCTAATAGATTATTATATTTTATTTATTGTGTGAAAATCTTGATCCACCCCTTCTTTCTTTCTTTTTTTTTTTTTGCGTCCAAGCAGTCAGACTCTCTTGTGATTTTTAAAAGTGGTCTAGAGCAATAGTTCTCCAGATTTTCTAAAGGTCTTTCAAAGCTTGAGGAAACTGAACAAGTGGAGGACAAAGGAAGAAGTGGCAGGCCTTAAATAAAAAAAAAAAACTGTGGCGGATGAACAGAATGTGAAAGTCATGTCCTTAAGATAAAGGAAAACAAATCCAGGGAAGAGCTTACACAAGACTTGAGAAATGCATCTGGCACTTCAGTTGATCCATCTACTGTTCACTGAAGCCTCATCAGAAATGGGTTTGGCAGAAGGGTGGCTATAAAGTAACCTTTCTTAAGGGAGGGATACAGAGAGAAGTGACTGAGTGCCAGATTACACAAGAACTGGACTGAAAATCAGTGTCAACATTTATTATGGAGTGATGAATCCCAATGTGAAAGTTTTGGCTGTCATTGATATGTAAAGAGGAGGTCAGGTGAGAGGTACAACAGTGAGTGTCTACAGTCACCTGTAAAACACAGTAGGGGCTCTGTCATGGTTTAGGGCTGCATTTCAGACAGTGGTGCTGGAAATCTCGTCAAAATTGGAATTATGAATGCGGAAAAGTACCATCTGATTTTGATTCACTGTGCAATACCATCTGGAAACTGTCTGATTGACAGTTTTTTCAGCATGACAATGATCCCAAACACACTGCCAGTACAGTAAAAACAAACTTGAATAGAAGAACACATAGTGGAACATTATCAGTCATGGACTGGCCTTACCAGAACCTGGAATTCAACATTTTTGAAGCAGTATGGGATCTTCTTGACAGAAAACAATACAAAAGGCAGCCAGCATACAAAGAAAAGCTTTGAATGTCCTTCAGGAAGCCTGGAGAACTATTCCTGAAGACTAATTACAGAAATTGCAAGAAAGTTTGAACGTTCAGGCTGTGTTGACAAATAAAGGTGGTCATACCAACAAATGACCACGAATTGTAAAAACTGCCCTATATACTGTATTTTCATGTATGTTTGCATCAGGGAACCTAGAGACATGCTGCCACAGTAACAGCAGCTTGTTACCTTTTTGCTCTTGTCTTAGTTTTAAGTACTGCAGACTGTTTGTTGAAACATGTGTGGAAAAGTGGTGTTTAAACTAAAGATGTATTTACAGTGCTACCATGAGATCCACAGACACCTGAGCTTGACCATGAACCATAGAGACCAAGGTAAATCCAGAGTTGGTTGAATTATTTTGAATCAGGCAAGAATTTACTTTTGAAATGTGTTTCAAACATCTATTTAACTGTTGTGACAGTTTAAAAAGCCACATGCAGGTAAATATTAAATATGAACCCTGTTGGTGCGTTCTTCTCAGCAATCTTCAAGTCCCTCAAAAGTGACCTAGCTGACATCACCATGAATGTGAAAGGTGGGGTTGCGCTACAAATGGTGCTTGGCGACATCATTAATGAGACTACAGATGCTGTAGTGAACTCGACTGACTTCACCAATTTTCACGGTGAGAGAGATGCTGAATAACTGCTGGGTTTGAACCATGTTTGGTGGGTAAATGTACTTTAGTTTTGTCCTGGTTAACCTCTTAACATCCAAATCATTGGTGACTTCTCCAGGGTTAAAATCATAGGAAGGATTTGGTTAATCTTCACCCTTTTGTATTGAATTTCAAGATTTATTTAAAATGGAAACACTTTTTTATAGGAAATGCCAAATCCAGTGGAAACTACTGTTTTTCTGTTTTTAAAATGATTGTCATTCACACGGAACTGCAAGACGTTGGAAATACAGTCATTCCTGTGCCAGGCCACAAGTTGGTGGTGTGTATATAGGAGTTGCAACCATAGTGTGCATGTGCCAGTACCAACCCCCCCCCCCCCCCCCCCCCCCCCTTTTTTTTTTTTTAAGTTGAGTTTTCATCCATTTACATGAAAATGGAGATCTGGGAGTTTCAAAAACACTCCATTCTGGAACCTGTTTTGAAAAAGTATCGTTTTCACACTGTTTTCATGTAAACAGGAGGTGAAACGGACCAAAATGTTGCCATTTTCACTTGAAAAACGTTGTTGTGTAAACAGGGCCTCAGACTTCCGTCTCCCCAGCCACTTCCTCCAGCTTATTGAGGGAAACACTGAGGTGTTCCTGTAAAGATATAATCTCTCCAGCATGTCCTGGGTCTGCCCCAGGACCTCCTCCTCGTAGGAGATGCCCAGAACACCTCACCCAAGAAGCACAGAGGAGGCACTCTAGTCAGATCCCTGAAACACCTCAACTGGCTCCTTTCAATGTGGACGAGCAGTGGCTCTACTCTGAGCCCCCACCAAATGACTTCATTCCTCACCCTATCTCTGAGGGAGAGGCCAGCCAACCTTCAGAGGAAACTAATTTCCACCACTTGTATGGGACAGCAACTTCTCTGATGTAGAGTGGGCACTCCACCTTTTTCTGGCTATGAAAGCCACTTTGTAAATTATGGTCATCAGTAGAGTCATGTCCATTGGCTCGTGTTTTTAGTCATAACTTGTACGGCAGTCAGATCTGGACAGTGTCCATCACATCCAGTTTCAAAACACCACACCACATCCAACAGAAATCCTGCGTCAATAAATGAATTGGAACTATCCACTCAGTGTCACTGAAGCCAAAAGACAGCATGTTCATAAATGATCCATGGATCGATGTCCAGGTCAAGGGGGCAGCACTTCTTAGCAGTGATGCCCAGACCTCCTTCTCCTAAGCCACCACCTCCCGCTCTTTTGGAGGAACATCAAGGCACTTCCAAGCCAGCCAAGAAATTTAATCCTGGGTCTTCCCCAGGGCCACTGCGGTTTCTTGCTCTCTATGCCATAATGTTGTGTTTGAAGGGATTCTTGGTCAACACAGTCTTTATAGAATAACATAAGATTTATTATAAAAAGACAATGTCAAAACAGATGCTCGAGATATCTGGGTGAGAAGGAAGGCCAATGATCTTCTGCACACTGAACAAAGAAAATTACAGCCTTATATAGACTTTAACATCTGATACACACGTTGTCACACCTAAACTGATTTCTACCAGTTTTTGGAGGGGCTCAGAGACCCCCAATAAATACCTTTCCTTTTTTGGTAAAGATAAGCAGTGAAGATGAGCTCCCAAACTGAGAGGCCCCTTGCTGGAATTTTCCTACACCTTTAGGAGACAACATACATGCAGTTTCACATAGGCATTTCAGACACTACAACACCTTACCCAGGAGGCACCCAACCTGCTCGAACCACCTCAACTGTGCTCTTTTCTACAAAAGGAGCACACAGTTGAGTGATGCCAAATTTATTGTCTTTTTTATCCATCCATCCATACATCCATTCACTTCCACTCATCCTGTTCAGGGTCGCGGGGGGGCTGGAGCCTATCCCAGCTGTCATAGGGTGAGAGGCAGGGTACACCCTGAACAGGTCGCCAGCCTGTCACAGGGCCAACACAGAGCGACAAACAACCTTTCACACGCACATTCACACCAATGGGCAATTTAGAGTAGCCAATTAACCTAACCCCAGTAAGGGCATGTCTGTGGAATGTGGGAGGAAACCGGAGTACCCAGAGGAAACCCACACAAGCACGGGAGAAAGCAGGCCGGAACAATACAGATTAAAAAAACAGTCCTACTATTGAAAAATGAAAACCATGGATGCAGTGAAGGAGGATTAAGAAGTAGGTTGGTGTGACAAAGAAGGATGCTGGTGATACGGTGAGATGGAGGCAGATGATCAGCGGTGGCAATCCCTAAAGGGAACAGCTGAAAGAAAAAGATTAATAAAACACAAAAACACAAATCATATCCCGTCAAAAGACCATATCAGTAATTGAGACCATTTTCAGCCACATCACCAGAAATGGAGAAGAATAGGACGAGAACCCTAAACTATACATTTCCAAGTGCTAAATATTTGTTAAAAAAAATAAATAAATAAGTACTATAATAGAAGTCTAAAATACTACTAATAATATTGAAATAAGGCAGTAAGTGTGCCACCTCTGCAGTACTACCAGTTATCCACATCTGCAGATCTCTGCCAGAAGCACAGGTCTATAAACCACTCTAGTTTACATGCCGAGCACAGGTCTCCCCCTGCTACAATTTTATGCTGTTTAGGTTTGTTTTATAGTAAGGCAATTTCCAACAATGTAACATACATAAAACCTATTATAATAATAATTACTATTGATCTGCAGGTGGCGTGTGTAAACAAATCTTATCTGTGGCTGGACCCCAGGTTGAGGCTGATCTCAGAAATGGTGAGAAGAATGGCTGAAGATACACATTTCATATGTATTTGGCACACAGCTTGCAGGATCATAATCATGTTTTTGTTGTGTCTGTGTAGCAAAAGTGAAGAAGGGAGACATTTTCAAATCCCTGCCTGGAGTGTTCCCTTGTAAAGCCATTTTACACATGTGTACAGAAAAAGATGCAGGCCTCATTGAGCAACAACTGCTCAACATCATTCAAATTTGTGAATCTTCTGGATACAGGTCTGTGGCCATTCCTGCCATCGGTGCTGGTGAGTAGTGGCGAGATATCGATGCTTGAATGACTAGAGAACATGAAAATTATTAACGTAGGTTTATTTGATTGATTGTCCAGGATCTGGTGAGTTGGACCCCAACCTTGTGGCACATGCCATCCTCCAAGGGGTTAAGACTGCTGCATCTTCCCGTCTTCTCCAGTGCCTCACCAGCATTCGCCTTGTCCTCAACAAGATCAATGTGTTCCTGGCATTTAAAACACAACTAATGCTGATGTTTCCCTCTGCTGTTATCAACACAGGTAACTGAAAGGCAACCTTTTCTCTTCCTTGTCAAATACCTTTTCTCGTTCTTGAGATTTTTGTCACTGCTTATTATCTATCTGCTTTACAGTGGTTGCTCATTCCACCCCAGTTATGAAGATAGACCCAAGCATCCTGTCTGCCAGCTCCGACATTCAGCAATACACCTTCATGATTGTAGGACTGTGCAGAAAAAATGTTGACAATGCCATTGCAAAGCTCAAAAGTCTGTATCAGGCGGAGTGCACCACACAAACCTTCAGACAAGAGGAGCTTGCAGGTCTCACTCAAGATGATGGGAACCACTTAAAGCAGCTGATTGAAGTCCTGGGTGTACATATAGAGGAGGACCATTACAATCCAGGCAGCTGGACAGTGAGTGGATTGAAAGATGGAGTCCATCAGGTGATGCAAATGATTCGAAAATCTGTCGTGTAAATATTTAGTTAAGTAAAATGGTTGGAAATCTTGTTTTTCTCTAAATCTGAGAGGCAGAAGAAAGTTTGTTTGCAGCAAAATACAAACTGTTCTATGGTATCTTTGTAGGTAAAAGTTCACAGTCTTTGAGAAAAAAAAAGACACCCGCGTGTGTTTATGCTGATTTAATCTGAGTGCTTGAATACCACAAACAGCCCAGCATTACCAGAAATGTGAAATTGGCTGGAACCTCGGTTTTTGCTGAGAAATGTAAACCAGCAATATGTGACTGGTTTTCATAATTGTGAGTTATCTGGTTATACATGAAGGATAATCTCACAGGAAATGTGGCCGTTTAATTATTCCAGTGTATCTTTTTAAGTTATTTGAACATGAATGTTAAAATGCAATTGCAAGAAATTTAAGTATCAGGGTTTTTGAATTTGTTAGCATGTCTGCTAATCAAAGCAGGAATAAACATATTTACTGGGACGTTAACATTACTGCATGAAGGGACATTATTTTGCTTTGACACACTGGCAGACGCAGTCATTGTTGACTGCAGTGATGCAGTTTTTAGTCCCAGTATGACATCTAGTGGATAATGTGGTAACACAGCAAAATGTCATATTATTACACAAACTGTGTGTTGCTTTGGTTTAGCCTTTTTGCACGGTTTGAAATCACAGCACGTGAAATGAAAGGTTCAAAAGCTGACATGGTTTCAGTTCTATTACTGCTGGAATTATGGTTGTTAAACGTGTATAAACATCATTGTAAGAGATCATAAAAATATCAATCATTGTAACTGCACTGCAGCACAAACAGGGACATTCCCTTATTTATTTAACACAGTGCAGATATTTATACCGTTGACTGTGACTATTCAATTTGTTCAATTTAAAAGTACACAAAAATGACAAAGATAACAAATAACAGTGCAGGAAGAGACAAAAATTCAAATGGAGTTACCTCGATCTGATTAATATTAAAAATATAAAAAACTCACATAGTTCAAAAACACAGAATTAATGTACACGAAATAATGTGAACTACTTAAATGTGAACTAGGAATACAACTGTTTTTTGTAAATATATAAACAACAAAAATAAACAGACTGAAGTAAAAACAAAAATTACAGTGTATTTTATTATATGAAAACTAAAGATGTGAAACTTGATGAGTTGAGCAATAATATACCTATAATAATATAATATTAAAGTAAATCTCAGGGATATTTTTTATAAGTAGACACATTTGTGAGAGATATTGATACCAATAATCTTTTTCCCCTTTGAAATAAAGGAGCAGATGGGATACATTACTTTTTGTACACTAGCAATCACAATGAGTAAAAATTAGACAAACGCAGACACCATCGTTGATGGGGTCATACTAGCTGCAGCGCCTGTCGACATAAGCTGCATCATAAACTGGAAAAAGACACCGCAGTTTGCAAAGCATGATGGGATGAGGTCTAGCAGGAAGCAGGTTTGCGTGTCCTGAGACAACCCAGGTATACCCACACCTCATCAGGTGTGAACAATCGGCCATTAAGCCCATGTAACACCTGCTTACTCATCCACTAACAATGCAAGGCCAGTAGAGGTTGCAGAAGGGAGTACCAATACTACAATAATACAGATGTTTTTCCATGAGTATTTAATAATAGCTGCAACATTTTGTCTTGAATGTTTGAAAAGAAGGGAACTGGACTTCTTTTGGTTTTGAAGATGTTTCACCTCTCATCCAGAACTCGTATTTTTATTTTGATCGACTTGATTTTGGTTCTCTGTGCTCTGCATTTGGGTCCTCTGACTACACTTCTAATGACAGAAAGTGAATTTTTCAACTGCTCTGTGACTCTGCAGCCATGTTTTTCCATTTTTTTTTTTTCATGTATCATTAAAAATGGGAGAACCTCAGAAAATCACAGACAGGGAGGATTTTCAAAGGTCTCCAGTGGACAAATATAGCCAGTGGCGTAAAGTCCACACACCCCTTCTGCAGTTTTGGATTCAAGAGACACAACATGTGTCTCAATTCCAAAACACAGCCAAAGACACTGGCACCAGTTTGTTTTTTCCTCTCTGTGTGGCATATTATTGTTTTGAGGATTTCCCACAACTATAGAAATGGATGTAAAGGATGAAAGAAAGATTTATTGAACTTTGTGTTTAATCTTTTGTTCTTGTTATGTTTGTAATCTGGTTTCAGTGAATGAGTAATATCTGTTAGGCGGTTCCCCCTTTTAGTTATCTTCTGTTTTATTTTCTTAGTCCTCTGCCTCATATTTTGCATTTAGTTTTACTTCTTATGTCAGCATCTTTGTTTTGTTTTCATTTTTGATGGTTAATGCCTGTGTCTATTTAAAGCCTTAGTTTGCCTTTATTCTTTGTGTCATATTGTGTCCTTGTTTACCCTGACTTTTGTGTTCTGTGTCTATTTAATATTTTGTTTGTACAGTTTGTTGCCACTTTAAATTTTGTTTTGTTTGTTTCTGGACTTTGCCATTCCACCTTATTAAAGGTCAGCTTCTGTTTAGGAAGGCTGGCTGTGAGTCTTGCATTTGGGTTTGCAACTTGGAAACCATGACAGTGTCTTTAAATGCTGTGAAATGTACTTAATGTATTGAAATGAAGTAGAGGATAATATGTGTGTTTAGAATACCAAAATATTACAAAGTGGCAGTGCATGTATTTGGACTCCTTGCATGTTCCTCCACTCTGAAAGAGATGGATGATATTATTCTAAGTACC
This sequence comes from Archocentrus centrarchus, assembly GCF_007364275.1. Classification (NCBI taxonomy): domain Eukaryota; kingdom Metazoa; phylum Chordata; class Actinopteri; order Cichliformes; family Cichlidae; genus Archocentrus; species Archocentrus centrarchus. The sequence goes on from NC_044363.1 coordinate 18,891,155, forward strand.
AGTCCTGTTCAAAATTCATGTAGTGGACTGGGAGTAGCAAAACAGGACAAGAATTTAAAAATGCTCATACGTCAAAGAGGAAATGTGGAAAAACGAACATCGCTGCACTGGACCAAAAGGTACATATGAATGTGTTTAATGTCAACGATTTGGATGTTGGCTGACTGTGACATTGGTCAGCTAACTTCACTGCTTCAGTAATGTTGCGGTTTGAACTCTGGGGAGACAATCCATGACTGATGGTGTTCCACTGTGTGTTTTTCTCTCCAGGTGTATTTTTACTGCATTGGCAGTGTTTTTGGGATCATTGTCATGTTAATAAATACATTAATTAAAAGCAGCTACTGCTGAAGTTTTTAAAATCCTTGTAGTAATTACCTCAACAGTAGATGTTTCCATAAGCACACTTTAACGGGATGACTCAGATACACACACACACACAGACACACACACACAGACACACACACACACACACACACACACACACACACACACACACACACACACACACACACACACACACACACACACAGACTCACAAGGTGAAAACAATACCAGGTACAATACTGCTGGAAAAAAAAATATTTAACAGCAAGAAAATTACCTGCATGGTGCCTTCCCGACAGGACAAACAAGGAAATGCACCACACACAGCTGGCAGTGACCTATTTAAGTATCTGGGTGTGTCCATTTGCATGATTATGACTGGAGAACCAGGAAAACGAAACAAAAATATCACTACAGAGATGAACGTTCCCTTAGGAATGTTGCCCATGGAGAATTCCTGTAAGATACAGAGCACTCCTTAACAGCTCTGCTATAAATTCATTATTGTAGGTAAAATAGATAAATGCCAGCAGACATTGTTCTGTCAGTTAGATCAGCTGAAAGGCAGAGAAAACAACAGGAAAGGACGACGCACTCAGGAAAGACCAAAGGTAAGAAATTCCAGTGAGTTAAAATTTGTTGTGTGTAAACTGGGTGATCAGAGCCCAACAAAGGAAGATGCAAAGGCTAAGGCTACCGTATATTTTTGTAGGAAATGTAGGACATAAAACTAATGCTGAGAGGTACTGTAGGTAAATTTAAGGAGACAACTAATATGGTGATTAAAGGTCCATATATGTGGAATATTTTGACATTGCTTTGTTAAAATATTATTGGATATGAGAGTCTACCAATTTTCTTTTTTTTTCATTTGACCACATGCAAATGGTAAACTGTCACTAAGTATGTATCACTTGCCTGTGTTTTCCAGTTCCCAGTGTTCACAAGTAAATCAGGAATGGCTTCTAAGCTACAGTGCATTGAGGTGTACTGCACAGTTTCTGCCACAAGGTGGTGCTAATCAGCGAGGATTGTTAGTGAAAAAGTGGTAGAAGAAAAAAAAACCTCTGTTTGCCTTTTTACTTGAGGAGTAAAAAACTTATACTTGAGACGAGAGGAGTTCTTGTCGGACTGCAATCGCCGATGGTGGATTTTGTATTGGTGTGAAGCAAGAAAAATAAAGGTAGTGCCACGTACAGAATATGACAGTGTCCCCCTGGTCTCTGGTTGCAGCATAAACTAAGAGGTAGGTAAACAGAAACTGTTTGGGGTAGACTGTATTTATCCTTCATATACTAATGTTTGGCATTTAGTATGTGAGTCATATATTTATTTAAATCAAATTTCCTTCACTCTCAATAAGTAAGTACAGTAAATTCAAGCGGAATCTAACATTTATTCTATGGTCTTCTTTCGCTGGTCCTCCATTAACTGTTATTCAGGTGCAGTTCTGTTTGGTAATTATTTTGGGGGTTTCAGTGGGGATTCACTCAGATCAGCAAAATTCCTGCAAACCTGACTCCCTGTACTTTGCCACTTCACATCATAATCTACAGCATGCAAAAATAAAAAAATAAGATCGTAACTTCTCAGTTTTTACTGTAGCTGCACCAGCCATGTGGATAAAATCCAAACTTGAGAAACGTGTCTGTCCTGCTGGGTTGCATTTTAGAAACTAGACATTCAGAACATACAATATGTGGAAGAAAGTGTAGTAGGCAGATTGACCCAAATGCAGGACTCAGGACGCAAATGCACCTGATAATTCACAAGAATACACCAAGTCCAAAAAACCTACAGGGCAGGAGCTAGTGATCTAACATCTGGCACTAAAGCCCGGAGGCCTGCGTCGCGCAAAGGGGACGTGTCCAATGAAATGAAGCCTGCGTCGAGGCCGTAACGTTTTTCAGAGCATCGCGTGACAAAAGCCCCGGTTTACTGAAATCACGTGACTGCTTAATTACGATTCGAATAGCTGAAAAAATAGCGGAAAATAGTGTTCTGGGTGATCTGTTATAGCAGCATAATCAGGAGCACCTGTACACATTAGAACTTCAGTTTCAGCGCGCCCTGCTTCTTCAGTCCTCTGTTAGAGTGTTTTCTAACGCTGGGGAAGTTATACCAAAAAGAAGGGACTGACAGAGCCCCAGCACTGTCAAAAAATTTTATATTTATGAATAAAAATAAACAAAGCACCCACTCCTCCACCCAAGCTTTTTCTGTAACTGTTTATACACAAACACTCCACACACTGTCTGTATACAATACTTTAGATACCACAACTCATCTAGTGATACATAGATATACCACGATCACGATGGATTTATTTAATCTGGTTTTACAATACCTCAAATGGAGATTTGATAATTGCATAATTATGCTGAAAGATCTGCCAGCCAACATGTAACAGAACAGCAGGAATGCTGTACATCAAATGTCCTGCAGATGCCCCTAAATGAGCTGTTAAACGGGGCTTCCTGTGATCAGGCTTTTGGTGAATCAGCTGGCTGGAAAGATTGGACACACTCACGGTGCCTAATCACTAGCAGGACCAGAGAATCAAAATACTAGGAACACATGACAAGGAGACAAAGTTACAAAATGACACAACAAAGGACAAAGGGAGACTCAGACAACATATACACACCCACGGGATAACGAGAGGAGAGGTAACAGCTGAGGATAACTAACATAATTTCTCTGGAGGAAGTTAAACTAAATGCAAGGCACAGATAAGAATCACCAAGATAAAACAACTGAATCTAACACCTAAACAGGTAAAAAGAAAGATAAAAATACAGAGACCAGACCAGAGGGAAAGAATGGGAACAGGAAGACACAAAGAAATAACAGTATGAACAGAAAACTAAATTCCAACAATGCAAATCCCTAATCCAAAGATAATCCAAAGATAACCAAAAATACAAAACTAGAAAGAACCTTAAACTGAAAAATTCAAAACCCTGGGACCCAGAAACCATGACAGAAAGCATCAAGGATAAAAATACTGTGCAGTCCAACATAAAGTGGGACATTTGATTACACTACAGAGTCCACTGCAATGCAGATGGCTCTGTAATGGCTATACTCACTCACACACACACACACACACACACACACACACCAAGTTTTATTTTTCCCTAAATGCCATCAGCATGGTAATATGGTCATAATGATTTGCTGATGGTAAGTATGTATATTGTTGTTTACCATAAGCATTAGCAAAGCTAAGCAGACATTGAGCGCTAAACACAACATACTGATGATGATGCACGTGAAAGAAAAAGGTAGTCCACAATACAGGACCTGCTTAGCCATGGAAACCCATGTCACAAAGCTCCCAGTGCACAGGTTTTGTGGTGATGTTAATGCCAAAGGAGGTTTGGAGCTCTGTAGTTATTGAGCCAGAAAAGCTTTGGCAGCTTTTTTGGGAGGGGAAGGGAGGGGACAAGACAGTGGAAAGAATATAGGAAAACTGGGAGAGAGTGGAGGGAGATTGGAACCCAGGCCTCAGCCCGGTGAGCCATACTGATGCTCTGCGGTGGTGACTTTTATGCTTCACGCACTCAGTGACCCTGCTCTCTGACTTTACATAGTTTGACACTTTGTGACTGAGTTGCTGTGGTTCCTAAACACTTTACGGTAACACCACTGTACAGTTGGTGGAATATCTGGGAGGAAAAAACTGACTTGTTACACTGGTGGCATCCTATTAAAGTAAAAAGCTGAAGTTCACTGAGTTCTTTAGAACGACCCAGTCACTCAGAAATGTTTGTAAAGAAAGACTGCATTGCTGGGTGCTCAATTTTATACACATTGGTTTCTTTCCTCTCTCTCTCTCTCTCTCTCTCTCTCTCTCTCCGAAACAGGAAGTGTTTGGTTTGGCATTTCCTCTGTAAAGGGGAAATGCCAAACCATTTCACTTCCTTGTAAAGAGCTAGCTCAAACTAAGAGTCAAAACAATCTGCTTCAAAGTCTTAAATCCTCAGATCAACCATTAATCACCCATCAGTCCCAGGTAAGCAACTCTGTAGTACTGACTTTTAAAATCTTAAATGCATTTTGATACACTTAAAATAATTTAACCAGTTTTATCACAGAGACAGTGGCAGTAAGTCTTTCTGATCTAGTCTTTCACAAGACATTACTGAAACTGACTACATTTTCCCCCAGATAGTTACTAAAAACCTCTTGAAGGAGAAGCAGTTCAAATTGGTAGAAGAAGAGTTTCATCAACTAATGTACACTCATCGCCCAGAGGTTCCCACCCTGAGAGGAAAAATGAATAGAATATTCTCGGAAGGCAGTGAAAACGAGGTGCAGCTAGGAGCTGCAGAGAAGAGAGTCAAGCTTCCTGCGGATTTAATAACTTTTATAAAATCCAGCGGTGCCATCTCCAAGTACGAGACTCGATTTAAAAGCTATAGAAATCCTGTTTTCATGGAAGTGGGGTCAGACCTTGTTCTGTTCAGTTTGTCCTCTGATGATTTGGATGAGGCTCTGGCAGCAGTGGTGAGAGATCTGAGTGTGGAGATTGTGAAGCTGCAGGGAGCTGCAGCTGTACCCCCAGATCTTGATCGACTCAAAGAAATACTGACAACAGCCATGAACAAAGAAAACTGTCGTGAGCGCAGAGTGAACTTCAGCGTCATCCCTGGAAGTGGAACTGCAGGGACCAAAGTACGATTGGTGGGCTACAGTGAAAATGTGAGCAAGCTTGCTGATGTTCTTCGTGACTTTCAGACAAATCAAGTTACAACACAAGAAGCCATTAATCTGCTTCATCCTGAAATGGTCGACTGTTTTGATAAAATCTTGGACCTAATTGGCACGAAGCAGACTAAGGTGACCTTAAAAGCCTCACATCTTCCAAATCCTCATGTGCTCATCTCTGGTCCTCGATGTCATGTTCCGGAGGCCAAGCAGGCTTTAATGCCAGCTCTAACCAGTCTGACAATAGAAACTTTGGCTCTAGATGGACCCGGGGCTAAGCGGTACTTCAAGGCAGAGGGTAAAATGAGTATAGAGCTGGTAGAGAGCTCCTGTTGTGTCATTATCCAAGAAAAGCGAGCTGCAGTCAACCCAAATGTGATCATAAGATCACATGTCACCAAACCTATTACTGTCACAACCCAAACTTCCAACACTGGAAGCTGCAGCAAGACTCCGGCAGGCATGGTGGTCAATAAAACACGTCTGGGGAATAAAGTTGGCAGTTTGGTTGAACAGGTTAGTGTTTCTATTAATAACAGCTTAATAACAACACATGTTGTAACTAATATGCATTTATGAGATGAGCGCAGTCACTACATGCATTTGTATTTACAGTCCTACCATGACATCTACCAACACCGCAGCTTGAACATGAACCAGAGAGGCCAAGGTATACCAACAGGTGTTCAGTTAAGCAAACTAAGTTGGATGTAAAGCACAAGACAAACTGAAGCAGGAAGATCATTTTGTTAAGTAAAAGTATAAATGCCGTAATGCACACAAGCCCAGCATTCAGAATACAGATGTATTATCAGCAAAATGCACTAAATAACCAGCAGAACAAGGAGGCAGTCCAAGTTTATTCCAGTAAAGTTTGTTTGTTTTTATCTTATTTTTTTTTTCAAAATCCACATGAAATAGGAGAGATCAAAAACAGGTCAGCAGTTAAAAATGAGGCAAGCATGCAGACAGGCCAGCCGAGTGTCAAGGAAATACATGAATACCACGGCTGCTTAAAGCTGTCTTTAAATGTCTCAGTACCACAGAAAAGAAAAAGCTTCTGCTTCATTGTCTCAGTAATCAGGGTCACGAGTCCTGCCAGAAGTGTCAGATTTGGATGAATGCCTTTATTCTTCTTGTATACTAAATAATCTGTAATTACTATCAACAGCTATTATATAAATGTAGTGAAGTAAATGAAAAGAGGAACTATTCAAGGACAAGTACCTCAGGACTATTCAATTAAAGCATCTCAGTAGATGTATTCATGCTTTGTCTCGCCACCATTCATTTTCCAACTGAATAAGAGCGACCTGTAAAACACCAAATAATGCAGATGTTTCCTTCTGCTGTATAGAACACGGGGAGTTTGTTGAATCTTAACATCAAGTGTTTGTTTATTAGAATCCTGTTGATGTTCTTTCATAGTCTATCAATGCTTGACTTACTTTACAGTGTCAGCGTCACAGCTACTACCTCTGCAACAGCGCCGAATGCCTGTTAACACAGGCCTAAGTGTCCTCTGTACGACTAGACAGCAGTCCGTCTTCCTGTTCCTGGGCCGTTGCAGAAAGAGTGTTAATGATGCAATGACAAAGGTGAAAGATATGTATCAGGCTCACTGCTCCACACAAAACATCACAAAGGAGCAGCTGGCAGACCTCACCCAAGATGAAATAAAGGATCTGCAGCAGGTAGTGGAAACCCAGGGTCTGCACGTACAGCAGGACCAGCATGGTGATGGAGGTTTGGAAGTGAGTGGGTTGAAAGATGGGGTCACCGAGCTGATGCAGATGCTTAACTCCATTGCTCGCCTCCGGATAGAAGTGAGAGACAGGGAGGAGGATGATTTGTACACTCGTGTGGCGTGGTGCATCCTGGGACATGATGGTAACTGGGAAAGGCTCCCCAAAACAGCCAATCACAACCTAGAAAAGGGTAATATCATGAAAGGGATAGAGGACACACAAGGAAACTCTTGGAATGTGGATCTACAGATGATGGAGGCCAAAAGAGGGTTTAGACAAACCAAGCTGAAACGACTTGAGAATCATTCAGGTGAGAAGATTGTTCTCGACAAGCTGTCAAATAAAGTTGCAAATTTTAAAAATGGCACATTTTAAAAAAGTGAACTATTACAGACAGTGCTGATAAAATTACGTCAATGAGATTAGCAATTTGAGTTCTTTGACTGTAACATCCTGAAGCTACTGCTAGCCAGAGGCAGCTGGTGAATTACAATATTCACCGTTGTTTTGTTTTCTCTTTTCAATCATAATTTTCACCAATTTTGTCTTTGCAGTTATTTTTATTTATTTATTTATTTTTTAATAATGGTAACAATTTATGTTTAATTCCCCCTCAAAATGTTGCCATGGGAGCAAAGCGAGCTCGTTGTTACTGCATGCAGCCAGTTTTTGCACTGTACAAAATATAGGCATTGCATTTATTTTGTAGCTTTTATGCAAGCCTTCTGTGTTATGTCTGAATGCACTGCACTCAGGATTTACCAGAGTTACAGTGGATTTTGTCTTGATTCATGGGTCTTTGGAAACAACAGTTTTAAACATCTAAGGATTTTCTTTTTTCTCTCTTTAACGGTTTGAACTTTTGCCAGACTTTACTCTTCCCCTGTACTGGGACAGTATGGCTATTGGTGAAAATTTGAAAGTGGTCACACTGGAGCCTTCCTCTGCAGAGTACATCAAAATACATATGGCCTTCACACAAACAGTTCAGAGGACTGTAAAGAAAGTGGGTGTCTTTCACCAGAAATGTATAATTGTGTCCCAAAGGAAACTTTTCTGCAGCTGAAGTTTTTGTTCTTTCTTATTAGATTGAACGCTTGCAGAATGTCCATTTGCGACAAGCCTACGAAGTGCAAAAGAAGAAGCTTTCCGAAAAGAACAGACCGGAAGGGGGAGCAGGTGAAAAGCTTCTGTACCACGGGACGAGTCAAGACAGCTTTGACTCCATCCGAAAAGATGGATTCAACAGGAGTTTTTCTGGGAAAAATGGTAATTATGCTTTAATACAATCAACTGTTATCAGTAAGATATGATTATGTTTTTAGATCACATAGAAAATAGCCTAAAATACTTTAACAAGTGATATCATCATTGCTTTATTGTTTCATATTCTGATATATTTTGTTTCATTATAAAACAAATTACAGTGCTGTGCAAAGGTTTTGAGCTACCCCTCTATTATTTCTATTTTGCTTCCAAGGAGCCAGACTTTCTTGTACTTTTGAAAGTGTTCTTGAGCAGTAGTTCTCCAGGTTTTCTGAAGGTCATTCAGAGTTTTTCTTTTGGCATTGGGTGCTTTTTCACTCATTTTCACTCCAGTCCTGAACATTTTCAGAGGACTGTTTTTGTTTAAGCCACTAAACACTGAGCTATGAATAATTTAAGCATTAAAAAGGGACTTCAAAGAGCCATTAGCTGAAAACTTATATCTTAGAATGGCATGCAGTGTGTCCTTAAAAAATGTAAAGAACCTAGATAAGTAGAGGACAAAAGAAGCAGGCCTAAAAAAAAAAAAAGCTATCTACAGAAGATGAACACTATCTGAAAGTCATGTTACTAACAAGATTACTTAAAGAAATGACAAGAAAGAGAGTTCAGGCTGTGTTGACAAATAAAGGTGATCACACCAAATATTAACTTTCAAGCTTATTAGAATTGTACAAATTTCAGTTTTTGCTGTATCTCCATGTATGTTTGAATGTTTCAATAAATCACTGCACCCTGAAAAAGAAGGGCCCTTTTCATATATGCACAGTAGTACTGTATGTGGCCCTACTTGTTATTTACTACCATATCAAATCATCTCATATTTATAAAAGAAACATGATACTTTGAAACTGTACATGCAGTATATATTTGCTGTTTCCAAAACCTTAAATGCCTCATTTTTTCCCATTTTCAGCAACTGCATATGGTCAAGGGACGTACTTTGCTGTAAATGCCAGCTACTCAGCCAGTCCCACCTACTCAAAGCCAGCTGCTGATGGCTCTCAGGCAGTGTTTGTGGCCCAAGTCCTCACTGGTATCTATACTCAGGGCCGCAGCGACATGAGGCTACCTCCACTACGAGACAATAAGCCTGATGACCGTTATGACAGTGTGGTGGACAGAATATACAACCCAAGCATGTTCATTGTTTTCAATGATAACCAAGCTTATCCAGACTACCTCATTACCTTTTTTTAGTGATTCATCTTGGGGATGATACAGCTAGATGTGTTTGAATACAGCAGTATGTACCATCAGTGTTCTGTAATAGTCAGGTTTACACTGAGCCACATGCAGTTTGCTCTGCAACACAGCTGCTGTCAAGTGTTGAACAGCATCTTGGCTTTCCTGATAAAAGGCATCTTCTTCTCTAACTTACATGCATTATCTTAACTGGCTGAACAGCTAATCAAATACTCATCCTGTGGGGAAACATTTGATAAGTCATTAGTTGCTCAGTTACACAGCATTAACCAGCATACAAATCTACCTTCAAAGGTCTGTTTAGTTTCCTAAACTTAAATTTAAGAAGAAGAAAAACTACTGCCTGTTTGTGATAGTACAGGTTTTACTTTTACTACTTCTGCCACAGCTCATCTGTCTGCTTCTCCAGCAGGGTGAGCTAAAAATAGAACAGAGGGTGTTTCCCCACCACTCCTAGGTGGAGCTGCCAAAACACTTTTGATTGGTTAGGACTTGACATAATGAAAGAGACACAAATAACTGCCATGCCACGTCTGCTATACCCTCCAGAATGTCTCGTATTATGAGTTAGTGAAACTATACTTTAGAACCAGTTACAGTAACAAGGAAATAATTTCTCTTTTAGTACATAAACACGATGTAGTGATAAGTATGAGGATGTTAAAGAGATGGTGCGGAAAGATGTATCGGCTCAGAAGGAAAAAGCACACAAACTGGCACTGGACAGATGCAAGTATATTGATGATTGCACCTTTGTGCAATACAGAGGGGACATGTTGAATCACAAGACACAATAAAACAGCCCATCAAGTTGTTTCATCTGCTCAAGGCATTTTGTAGAGGGTATAGCAGCTGTGGCCGCTATTTGACTTGACCTTGACTTTTTTCTCAAAAAAATATTATAACTTTTTTCTCTTTTTTTAAACTATATTCTCAAAGTGCACAATTGAATTTTTTTTCCTCAATGTGGCCCTAATACTTCTTTGTAGATTTGTCTGAAGTCAAACTAAAAAAAGTAAAAAGCAGTAAAAAACAAAACTAATATTTAATATTTAAGTGAAAGTTATGCAATTTATTTAGTACTAAATGTCTTATTTAGAAGCTGTAGCTTTGTGAAACAAAATGTATTATTAAAATGTATTAAATCAATGGTGCTTTTATTTATTTTTGAATTTTTAGATTTGCTGCAGTTCTTAAATCCCTTGAGAAACAGATACTTTGTTCAGCAAGATGATCTTCACAAAATTATGCTACTTTGACAGTTTTTAAATTCATGTAATCATTAGAAGTATAATGCTATCATCATGTTAGCATAACATATGGCCATAAAGGAACCACACCACAGTCACATGACTCAGTCACTGAGCTCATTTACCCACTTGTCAGGAAATGTCTTATTTATAGGACATGCTTCAGAATTCAGTGTCTTACTTACACTTTCATTTTGCAGAACAAAACATAAAAATGTCCAAAGCTTGTGTTAATGACAGACCTCATTTCAATGAGCCATTAGCCCATTAAAACCCTCACTGTTTAACAGATTAGGGGGAAAAAATGCTAGTAGTGCAAAAATGACTCATTTCCAGGATTTAGGACTCACACCTCTGACACTCTTTGAGCCAGGGCTGTGTGTGTGTGTGTGTGTGTGTGTGTGTGTGTGTGTGTGTGTGTGTGTGTGTGTGTGTGTGTGTGTCATAACTGAGGTGATCTGGTGGACTCAAAATGCAGACTCAAAATCACAATTCACTGCATTTATTTATAGTGAAAAATGAACAACAATGGATAATGGAAAGGTCAGAGGTTAGTGGCAGCTGATGCCCACAGAAGTCGGCTCACATTCTCCCGAAGTCTCTTTCCAGCAGGGCCACAAGAGTAACAGATCCTCTGTTACTCCACAAACTCGCTCACTCTCAGGAACACACTCAGGGTCCAGATTTCCTGTGCAGAAGGAGGCAGAGGGTTAAAAAGGTCTTCTGGTAGTCATCAAGAAGCAAAGGATAATCACTGGAGAGCCGATTCCACTAACTAGTTGTAGGCAACAATCCAGCGTTGAGTGCACGCCTCTGAGACACAGAGAGTCGTTAGACAAAGTACACACAATTGACAGAGAGGTCAGCCAGGAGGACCATGACAGTGTGCCTGTAGTTCCAAATGAAATTTATTAGTTCCCAGTTTAGGGACTTAAATAAATAATTTATTTCCTTACAGCCAATTAAAAAGTCTAATTTTTAACTATATTTACTGAATAAATTAATGAATAAACAAATACAGACATAATGTATGTGGACTTGAAGTATTAACTAGAAATCGTGCATTTCTTAAGATAGTTTGATATAATATACGAACATTTTAAATAACACCTATTCAAAATTGGATTAACCACACGTTTTGTTGTAAACCTACAGTAATTCACTCTGCAGGCCTCTCCATGGATGAAACTGAAATACCACATAAAGCAAGACATGAAATTGTGACAATTTCCTGGATTGTGTGTCAGTGTTGCAGCGCAGTTTTGGTTCTCAGTATCACATCTGGGTTGGTGTGGTAATGCTGCAGCATATACAAGTGTTACAACAGGAGGCTTGTGTGATTTTATTTTATTTTTTTCTGATTCATTTTATTTCTACGGTTTGAGATCACATAAAGCATAATATCCAATGTCCCAACACTTTTTTTTGGGCAGCATAATTAAAGGAAAAATGCCTTTCTCAAAACCATATTAATAAATCCGATATAAATATCATTTAAAGTTATATTTTGACAGCTGAAGTGTCTTGTGGAGTACCTGCACAGCAGCACAGCCTGGAAAAGCTCCTGAAAGTCAAACATGGTGTTTTTCTGTTGTTGGGTGTGACTGAATAAACATAAGGTGGTACTGAAATTAAGTGAAAGTGAAAGGAGCACTTACAGAGTGACAAACAGCCGTCATCAGGTGAAATGTTCTCCTGTTTAGAATCGTAGATAAAATGGATGAATACCCGCACCCACTGTTTTTTGAAGCCAGTGATTTCACAGACAAAGAGAAGGAGAAAGTGAGGAGATACTTTCAGAAAAGACGAGACTCCGGCGGCGGCGACTGCGGAAATCTTGAAAAAGTTGGAGGACGCGTCTATAAAATATGTTTCAAGGAAAAAGAAGGTAGGAGGTGACACTGCGTTAAAGTCAGTTATTTGTAAAATACGTTTTCACGCTTGTGTTTAAATGTAGGCTGCTTCAGTGACTGTGGATATGGCTGTTTACAGATCAAGAAAGAGTTTTGCAGAGGAAGTTTCACACTATCACTCTTCCTAGTGGAGAACTGCGTCTGACTGTGAGCCGGACTAGTTCACCGCAGACCTCTGACCAGCCATCGGCATCCCGATCACCGGTACGGTTTACTGCCGTTTCAAAAATGTGTTACTGGTTACGGTAAAAACCAGCGTCGGAGTTGGCCACACCCGTTACAGACAAGCAAAGTTAGCTTCCGGGTAGCGCGCAGTCTCAGCTGAGAACAATATTGTTTAAAACAGATGATCTGCAAATAACTGAAAGATATTAAAAATACCCTAAAAACGAAATGTTAATTGGTAAAACTCCTTTGAAAAATATATGATCATTAAAATTGATGCCCTAGACCAGTGGTTCCCAACGTGTATGCCGCGGCCCCCACTTTGGCTGCAAAGGTACTGCAGGGAGGCCGCAGTAATAACAGAATGCATAGTTACATATTTATATAAATGCATTTATTTACATAAAAAGTGAGTTAAAATTAGTAATGGGAGGTGGTTAGTGTGTGATATTACTCATTACTCTGACCTAAATTTTGTTGCTCTTGTGTTGAAGTTTGTGTCCCTGTGGCATTTTCAGGTTTTTAAGTGGGCCACAGCACTCTTGACTTTGGGAACCACCATCATAGACAAATTAGAAAAATGTCATGTTTACCACAGTGTTAGCACCAACAACCATACCACATTCAAAGTCAGTTCAGGTACCCTTCTTTCAAATTCTGATGCTCAGTTTGAACAGGACAACAGCAGTTCATCTTGACCGTGTCTACATGAGTAAATGCACTGAGTTGCTGCCATGTGAGTGGCTGATTACAGTTATGTATTAACGGGTAGTTTAACGGGCCAGAGAAATCATGGTTCCTAAAATGCTGCATCCTAAACACGAACAAGATTATGAGTACACAAATCAAAAACCATGACACCATGTTTTAAATGATTTGCAGATCATTCCACTCTGTTTTCATTTACATTTTTCACTGTGTCCTTACATTTTTGGTAACAGGGTTGTAGGATATTTCTCTTATATTGTAATGTCAAAGTCAAACATAACAAAGAAAAATGATGAATATATAAACAAAAATCTTAATTTCACGTGTTTGTATCTATTGTATCTATCTAATTGCTTTAAAATCAAGAGCAAAATATTTTTTCGTAGAACTTGTTTATTTAGGAAAAAATACATAAACATATTTTCCTTTAAGAGGTGATAATTAAAATGGTGTTTCAATGTTGGATGTTGTGGGACTAGAGCTGGGCAATAAAAATCAAAAAATTAAAATCAAAATGATGATTAATTGAACATTTTACCTTGATTTTGATTAATGAGCAATTATTAAATAGCATAAAAAAATTTTTATAGATATTTTTTTGTGAAGTCTGAGGAAGGGCAGTTTGCCTGAAATGTAACTCCCCTGTTCGAGGTAAATAAAAATTGTCCCAGGAGCTCCTTAGGTGTGGGGACTTTAGTCTTTTTTCCATAGATATTTTTTCCCCTTGCCTTCAGTTCACTGGGTTTGTACTGTAAATATGCTCAACTGCTAAAGATGGGATATCTGTAATTTAGGTAACAGATTGTTTCAGTGACCGAAGGTAATACCACCAATGTTTCCCATAGTTTTTTCCTTTGTTTGATGTTGTCTTTACTAAAGCCAAAAAAATCTGTACACAAAATGGACACAACATTTTTATTTGCTACAACGTGCTCAAGTTGCTCAGTCTGCTTGGTGTTTGACTTTTCCTCCCTGATGCTTCCATGTTGCAGACTGGACACGGCAGTCACCTGACAACACGCGTGTATTTTTAAGCAGACAATACATAATGGGTGAAGAATTACTGGAACTGGAAAAAGTAAAAAAATTGCTCACACGGACAAAATTCCGTCATTTAGAGATTCTGAGTGTCGATTTTGATTCATTTTCGATGAATTGCCTAGTTCTATAAGCTAAAGTACAACAGTTTGCAATTGTTATCTTATAGCATAAACTCATGCATTGGCTTTTTCTTTCTTTTAGAGCATTAAAAACCCAAACACAAAAGGACTTGAGAAGTTTTTCAGGATAGATGTTTTCCTGCTGTATTACCTGAGAGACAACTGCAAAGCAAACAAATTTTTGGAAAAGCAGCTGTCTGCAGTCGGCTGCACAGTGGAGTTAAATTTTGATGAAGAAGAAGCTTTAGTTAGAGGGGAAGTTGACAAGGGGCCAGGAGGAGGTTTTAGTGGTGCTGCAGAGAAATGGGAGCAGCAGGTGGATCAGGTCTTCATCCGGCTCACTGAGAGCTATGTCTGCTATCATGTGCTCGAGCCAAAACAGATCAAAATGGTACTGCAGGACCCCTCCTTTAAGACAGATGATATCAAAGTTTACACAGAGAGTGGCTATGCTGTGGTTGTGGGAGAGGCTGTTGCCATGAAGGAGAAGATTGCAGTTCTTGAAAAGAGTCTACCCACCACAAAGGAATTACCAATTGCAGAGAAGCAGTTCAAACTAGTAGAAGAAGAGTTCAATCGAGAAATGGGTGCTTATCATCCAGAGGTTAAAATCAACAGAGGTAGTGCCATAATCACTTTGGAAGGCCCTGAGAAAGAGGTCCAGTCAGGAGCTGCAAAACTTGATGAATTGATTAAGAACATAAAGGAGAAGAGAGTACAGTTCCCCACATATTTGCTAACATTCATCACAACCAGCGGTGCCATCTCCAAATACCAAACTCGCTTCCAGCAGAGCCTCAGAAACCCTGTTTACCTTGAGGTGGGTTCAGATCTGGTTCTGTCCAGTTTGTCCTCTGATGCTCTGAATGAGGCTGAGGCAGCAGTGATGAGAGACTTTAAAGTGGTCACTGTACAGCTGCAGGGTGTTGTAGATCTTGGCAGGGTGAAAGAAATCCTGATGAAAGCCAAGAACGAGGAAAACAGGAGAGAGTTCAGAGTGGATATCAGCTTCATCCCTGGAGCCAGAGGAACTGCTGGGACCAAAGTACAACTGGTGGGCTACAGTGAAAATGTCATCAAGCTCAATGAGGTTCTTCATGACTTCCAGATGAATCAAGTGGAAACTCAAGAAACCATCAATCTGCCCAATCCTGAAATGGTCGATTGTTTTGATAAAATCTTAGATCTGATCGGCATGAAACAGACCAAGGTGACCTTAAAAGCGTCACATTTCCCAAATCCTTGTGTGTTTGTGTCTGGTCCTCGATGTCATGTTCAGGATGCCAAGGAGGCCCTAACATCAACTCTTACTAGTATGACAGTAGACACTTTGACTCTAGATGGACCAGGGGCTCAGCAATACTTCCAGGCAGATGGTAAAGTGAGTAAAGAGCTGGTAGAGAGCTCCTGTCGCGTCATTATCCAAGAAAAGCAAGCTGTGATGTCCTCAAATGTGTATAATATACCACGAAGCACCAGCAGGCTCAGCGACACACCTAGTTCTCTGATCTACAGTAGCATGTACAGCACTGTTGGAAGCTCTGCGGTCAACAAAACGAACCTGAAGATCAAGCTCAGCAGTTTGGAAAATGAACAGGTTTGATCATTTCCATTCTCTTCCATTTCCCATAATCCCAAAACAAAACAGCAACATTCATGTTAATCAATCTTATTTCCACAGGTGGATGTTTTGGTGGTCCCCATGCTCAACAAGCAGCTGAATTCTACAAATATTGGCACGTGTCTGTTGAGTAAAGCTGACAACACATTAAAGTCAAAGTTTGATTCAGTCATAGCGAATTGTGCCCTCGCCCCTGGTGATGTTCAGCTGGTTGATGCACCTCCATCTCTGGGCTGCTCCAAGATTTCCTTCATTGAGTGCTTGCCTTGGGATGGAGTGAGAGGACAGAGTGTGCAGGTAAAATTAAATACATTCAACGGGAAACACGTCTGGTGATGGAAAAAATTTGATTTGTGGTTTATTTACCTTTAGAAAGCAAATGAAGTGCACTTCATAGATGTGTATAGTTGGAAGGTTGGAATAACTTGATAGTTTCTTGATATCCAAATGTGCAAAAGTAATAGCACAGACAAAAAAGATCAAATATTTCAACAAGTAAAAGCAGTGAAGCACAAACTGCAAATTAAGACTTATACAACTACATCTGCATTTTTGTTGAGCCTCATGGTTTAGATTTCCATGTGTGCTCCCTTAGTTGCAGTGAGCAATTCAAGAGTTATGTTTGAAACAATAGTTTTACCATTTGATTAGAATTTTTTGATTTGCAGGCTCTTGGCAGTGGGCTGAAGAAGTGTTTGGAGCTCTGCGTGCAGCGGAGCTTGACTTCAGTTGCCTTTCCAATTATTGGACCAGGAATTGTTTTAAAATACCCGCTGAGAGAAGCCATTCAAGTGCTGACTGATGTCATTCACCAGTTTGGATCATCTGCATCCACTGGGTCTCTTACAAACATCCACATCGTCATTAAACCTGGCTATCCTGATTCTGAGGCGGTCAGTGTCACTTGATATACATCCTGTATCTGATCTGTAACATGCATGCATCAATTATTTATTCGTGTTATTCTGGTGTTTTTAATTACAGTGCTACCATGATGTCTACAAACAGCTCAGCCTAAATATGAACCAGGGAGGCCAAGGTAAACCTGCACTAGTCATACTGCATTTATTACACAATATTTACACAAAATGAGTAGTTACAAAGCATTTGGCCAGTGCCATATTTTACTGTCTTCATTAGAACCCTCACCCATCAAATTAAATATCAAAAAATATCTAAAGTGTGGTGTTCTTTCTCTTAGCAATCTTCAGGTCTCTCACCAGTGACCTAGATGACATCATCATGGCACTGGGAAGCAGGGTAAAGCTCCATGTGGTGTTCGGTGACATCACTAATGAGACTACAGATGTTGTCGTGAACACAACTGACTTCCAAACTTTTGATGTTGGTAGGTGAATTTGTGGATGCATGCAACGCAGGAAGTCCTAGTGAGCAGGAAGCTCCTGCTGTAACTGTAAAGCTATTTTTAGCCATCATGGTGGCTCTTTTGGATGGAATAGGCAAACAGTATGTTCAAGAATATCTGAACAGAAAGAGCGATTCCTGTGTGAATGCTACTTTTTGAAGATTCAAGTTTTCCAGCAGGCCATTCACATAAATACTTATGAACACAAATGGTCATGGTCCCACAACATAAGTTATTATTTGTTGCCTGACTAAATTTTCAGCTGATGCCAAATTTTAAATTTACTTACTACTTGTATTTTAGATCTAGTATCTAGCATGGCTGCAGATTAACATTTTGTGCAAGTGTACACCAGGCAAATTCAGCAAGAACAGGTTTGGTGGATGACAAAATGCAAAACAGAGGCTTGTACGCATTGTGGAAGAGAAGCAGGTGATGGAACGCAATCAGGACTCTGATCATCAAACTGTAACAAAAATAAATAACTGTATATTTTTAATCTGGCAGGGACCACAGGAATTTATGACCACCAGCCAATAAAATTTAAAGGGAATTACCTTTTGACTCATGAAGTGCCCTTTGTCATAAATGCATTTGGATTGATTTGGAAATAGGAATGGGGCAGTGTGGGTTGATAAGTTACTGTAGTAAGGTCTGGTATCACACTGCATCCAACTGCAGCACCTAATGGTGTTTAAGCTGAAGCTCTGGCATGTGGTGTCTTACAGTGATGGGAAGTTTGGTTCTTTTCAGAGTCGGCTCTTTCAGCTCCCAAATGGCTCTTTAGTTGTTGTCATTTGTAGCCTCATATTTTAGCTTAAATAAGCAAAAATAAATGGTTTGTGTGCTGAGAAGCTCTTTTGCCTTTATAAACTTTATTTTGTGCATTCATTCTGTTAAAAAAATCATACTTTTTTTTTAAACATTTTAAATAAACTGTTAATGGAACACATGACAAACATTTTTGCTTTGTGTTGCAGTAGGATGGGTTATAGTTACAGTAACAGTTTTGGGGGAGACAGTTGTTGTTTGTTTGGGACCAGACTCACCAGGGTCACTAGACTGAGACCTAGCTTGCCCTCTGTCCTCCAGCTGCACCAAGGGATGGAAAGTTCTTATACGTCGGTGCAGGTTTGTGGTGGAACCTGCTGTAACTGCAATTTTTCAATTTGCAATGACGGCACTCTGCTCTGCTATTTCTAGTTTCCTTATATTGCAGCCAAATGCTGCTTCTTTTACAGGTATATCGCTCGTATCCATGTGTTTTTGCACCGCTTTCTCCCATTGTCTTGCTGTCTGTACCTGGACTACGCCCACACATGGTGGAACATCTGTCTCCCTCTCTACTTTAACAGAATCCCATAATCCCCCTGTGCGGGTAGCTGCATGGTGTGGCCATCAGTTCTGCCCCTGTCCTCACATTTGTGAGCAGAGCTAATGAGAAATTGGGGAGCCAGCTCTCATTCAATGGGAGTCAGCTCTTCTGATTCACTACCAAGCATCGGCTCTTAGAGATGGCTCTTTTGCGAATGACACATCACTAGTGTCTTAGTATTGTTGCTATTTATTGAGACCGAGCCAAAAGTATTAGATGGATTGCAATGAAACTGAAGTAAAGTACGCATGCAGTGTTGTTAGCAGGTCCAGAGAGTACCTGAGTAAGATTTCACTTATTTTTTATAACATGTCAGTATCTCATCAATAGGCATCAGACATTCATTGTACTCAGATTATCTTAGACTTTTCTGAGCCCCAACTTTTTTTTTTAATGTTACCACGAGGTTGGCATTGTTATTTTTATTGTGCTAACAAATAGTAATCTATTGCACAACTTGCCCTGAAATTTACACAAGTAAATGTCTGCATGTTACCCAGAGAATGAATGGTAATTTCATCTAAAGCTCGATAAGAGCCTATAACTTTTTTTTTTTTTTTTAAACATGCGCTATCATCAGAATCAGTCAGTGCTGGTGCTAATTAGTGATGTTAGTATGCTAAAATTAGCACAAGACTAGCATGTAGAACAGCCTCACAGACTTGCTTTGTTGTTTTTTTCCTCGTCTTCTTCTGCAGATGGCGTATGCAAAGACATCTTAACCGTAGCCGGACCAGAGATGAAAGCTAAACTGAAAGCAGGTGAGAAAAAAGGAGCAGGTACTTATGTTCTCATCTTGCTTATCTACTTGTCACTCATGTCTCCTGTGTCACTTTCTGTGCAGCAAAAGTGAACCGAGGAGAAATTTATGTGACCCAGTCTGGAAACTTCCCCTGTAAAGCCATTTTCCATGTGTGTGGACAAAAGGATGAAAGTCTCATTGAACAGCTTGTGTGTGATATCATTTCCTATTGTGAACACTATAAATACACCTCTGTAGCAATTCCTGCCATCTGTGCTGGTAAGTAGAATATTTAGACATTCTAAATATTTGTTGTAAAACACACACACACACACACACACACACACACACACACACACACACACACACACACACACACACACACACACACACACACACACACACACACACACACACACACACACACCTAAATGCAGGTTGTGTTTTTGCAGGAGCTGGAGGGTTAGACCCTGCCGTTGTGGCAGGTGCCATTCTTCGAGGGATTAAAGCTTGCAGATCATCCATAAATACCCTCACTGACATCCGCCTCATCCTGATGAAGATTAATGTCTTCTTGGCTTTTAAAGAGGAAGCAATGCAGAAGTTTTCCGCCGCTGTAATCAACAGAGGTGACAAAAATATTCACAAGCTGAAATATTCACAGGCTGCCATCTTGTGTGAAGCTGAATATTCTGATTAAAGATTATTTTACTGAAAATTTATACTGATTTGTTCCAGTACTCCCAGTACTTCCAGTTCAAGTACAGCAACACCAGCCTCCTCCTTCTATGAGTACATGCCTCAGCAGTCTCCATATCAGCTTTACAAGTCAGCAATCTGTCTTCACGTTCCTGGGTCTTTGCAAAAAAGAGGTTGATGATGCCATGGAAAAGCTGAAACATCAATATCAGACACAGTGCTCCAGTAACACCTTCTCAAAGGAGGAAGTGGAACATCTCACCCATGATGACATGATGGATCTGAAGGAGCTGGTGGAGACTGAGGGTCTGTTCATGAAAACAGATCAGTCTGGATCACTAACAGTGAGCGGGCTAAAAGATGGGGTCACCCGGGTGATACAAAAAATGAGTCAGTGTCAGTTTGGGACCCTCAAAAGAGAGGTGAGAGTCAGGGAGGAGGATGATTTGTACAACAGAGTGGTTTGGTGCATCCTGGCTCATAATGGTAACTGGGAAAGGCTTCCCAAAACAGCCAATCACAAACTGGAAAAAAAAGAATTAACAGAAGGAATAACAGATGGACAGGGAATCACATGGGAGGTTAATCTACAGATGATGGAGGCCACACAACAGCTGAGCAGACAGACAACGAAGCTGAAACGACTTGAGAATCTGCCAGGTGAGAAAATAGTTCACAGTGATGTTACAAAATGAACCTCATTGATACTGAAGTTGGAAGTTTGAGAATAATGCTAATCCACTAGAAACAAATCTTAATATCTTAAAAGAAATAATTACACTAACAAACTACTTTGTTATTATGTCATTATGGAGATAACAGTAACCATAAACATAAACATTTTTAAGCAGGAAATATCAAAATCTCACCTCAGGGTCCCTTATTTGTTGATAAAAATCAGGTGGTGAGATGACCTGATAAAAATACAGCACTCCTTTGCATCACAAAGGAGTGCTGTATTGGTTTCAGAAGGGCTCCATCACAAATTTTAGTTTAGTTTTATTCACACACTCTCCCATTAAAATCAGTTTTGTAACTCCTCAATTAAAGATTTGTAGTAAATTTTAAATAAAGGTCAACATAAACTTTTTTTCTGTCTTCTTGTGTGTACCTGACCTAATAAAATATAACAAATATGCTGCCTGTTTCAGACTTTAATTTCCCTCTGTACTGGGACAACATGGCTGCTACTGACACTATGAAGATGGTTAGACTGGAGCCTTCCTCTGCAGAGTACCGGACAGTGAAGGAGGCCTTCAAACGAACTGTCACCAAGACTGTGATGAAGGTGGAAGTTTTCCTTGTGCAAGGGAACCCTTCAGTTTCTATTTATACTACCTGTGAATTATTACATGCATACTACTTCATCAATACTTTATTCTCCATCCATCCATTTTCTTCCACTTATCCGAGGCCGGGTCATGGGGGCAGCAGCCTAAGGAGAGAAGCCCAGACCTCCCTCTCCTCAGGCACCTTCACCAGCTCATCTAGGGGCTCCCCAGACCATCTGAGAGATACAATCTCTCCAGCGTGTCCTGGGTCTGCCCTGGGTCCTACTCTCAGTAGGACATGCCCAGAACACCTCACCTAAGACGCTACCAGGAGGCATCCTAGTCAATGCCTGAACCACCTCAACTGACTCCTTTCAATTTGGAGGAGTAGCGGCTCTACTTTGAGCTCTTCCCAAATAGCTGCACTCCTCACCCTATCTCTAAGGGAGAGGCCAGCCACCCTTCGAAGGAAGCCCATTTCTGCTGCTTGTATTCACGATCTTATTCTTTCAGTCTCTACCCAAAACTCATGCCCACAGGTGGGGGTAGGCACATACTGTAGATTGAATGGTTAATCGACAGCTTCGCTTTTGCACTCAGCTCCCTCTTCATCATGACAGATCGTTACAGTGTCTGGATCAATGCAGATGCAGCCCTGACCCCTCTGTCGATTTCTGTCCATAAAAATTATGAACAGAAACAGTGACAAAGGGCAGCCAGAGGTGGCAAAAGTACTGACATTCTGTACTTAAGTAGAAGTACAAGTACTTGTGTTAAAAAAATACTTTGGTAAAAGTCAAAGTACTGGTTCAACTTCTCTACTTAAGTAAAAGTAAAAAAGTACAGGCTCTGAAATGTACTCAAAGTAAGAAAGTAAAAGTAGTTCTTTGGAGGACGTTTCTACCTGCTATTTTTGTGTAAAACTAACCGAACCTCATTATATATATTACTGTAATAATATAAAATCATATTACATGAGAATACAAATGTTATTCCAATCTAAATTTTAATCCTAATGAATGCACTCAGCTTGAATCTGTTATGTAGGACACAAACTGTTTAAGGGAATTTAAACACAGCTCTATTCTGTGTGTCCTTCATAGTAGAGGGTGACTGTGCCTCCACCTAAACACAAACATGAGGATACTCAGGGGTTACAGTGGGATTCAGAAGGTGGAGGAACCCTAAGATCAGCTGTAGTGGCTCTGCATGGGGAGAAGAATCACAACTTTCTATTGTGAGCTGCAGTAAATGATGTTGGTGTGCAGGCTGTGATCAGCTGACCTGCTGCTGCTGCTCTGAGGTTTACTGCTCTGTGTGGATGAACTGAATTCACAAAGATGAACTCAGGCTGTAGAAATGTTGGATTCAGTGAATGAATCTCAGCATCAACAGCTTTGATTCAAACTCATCTCTGCTGCACTGATGTAACCTGTAACTCTGACCATGAACACAAACACTGTGCTCCAGTCCAACACAGAGCTTTACTGTAAATACAGTACAACAAGCTAACCTATTTATTACACACTAAACTACAGTATTTTCACAGAATCTTTGAATTACACAAAGTTAGCATACTTCAGTTTGTTTCCAGTCCTTACCTGTAACTTAACCTCTCTTCTTCCTCTCCTGTCCTCTTTCTTACATCTTTCTCCATCTCTGAGTGAACTTCTCTCTTAGCTCTCCCTGAAAATACAGCAGCTCTTCTTTTAGCTAGCAGACACACTGTGTGACAAACTGCACACACTTTGTGTGTTTGCTGATATTTGTTGAGCATTTAGAAACGTTGCATTTACCTGCCACACCTTATTCCCTTTATTTTCGTTCTTCTTCAGTAGCGCTAGGTAAGCTGTTCATGTCCCGCGAGCACAACTTACGGACTCGGTCCGGCCCGCTGTAACCCCTGATTATAGCGCTATAAATGATACATTAATTATATGGGTTTGCGTATTTAATCCCTTTGTACGAGATAAGCCCCGGTGATGGAGGATACGCCAGTACGATTGTCTCTTATGTGTTATTATTCCTCCGTTTAGGCTCAGATCGTTTGATGTTTGACGCCGCACTGACCGGAAATGCAAACTTTACTCTTACATGTTAAAAAGTAACGAGTCTGTTTTGAAAATGTAAGAAGTAGAAAGCACAGATACTTGTGTAAAAATGTAGGGAGTAAAAGTAAAAAGTAGTCAGAAAACTAAATACTTAAGTAAAGTACAGATACCAGAAAAATCTACTTAAGTACAGAAACGAAGTATTTGTACTTCGTTACTTCCCACCTCTGGCCCTGGCACAGTCCAACGCACACAGGAAACAATTCCGACTTATTGCCGGCAATATGTACCAAGTTCTCGCTGCGGTTGTACTGGGACTGAATGGCGACTCACAACAACAGGCCAGACACCCCATACTTCCGCAGCACCTCCCACAGGATACCCCAAGGAATGTGGTTGAATGCCTTCTCCAAGTCCACAAAGCACATGAAGACTGGATGGGCAAACTCCCATGCGCACTCAAATATCCTTGAGAGGATAAAGAGCTGGTCCAGCATTCCACGACCAGCCCTACAACATCCAGGGCCCTCAGGAACTCAGGGGCCCTGCCACCAAGGAGTTGTTTAACCACCAGTGACCTCACCCCAGTGATGGGCAAGTCATCTCCCTCATCCCCAGACTCTCAGAAGGTGTGTCAGTGGGATTGAGGAGGTCCTTGAAGTATTCCTTTAACCGCTTGACTATAGACTCAGTTGCAGTCAGCAGAGCCCAACCCGTACTATAGACCTGTGTGAGTAGAGCACCGCTTTCCCCTCGTGAGTTACCTGATGGTTTGCCAGAATTGCTTTGAGACCGTCCAAAAGTCTTTTTCCATGGGCTCACCGAAATCCTCCCACATCCGAGTTTTGCTTTGGCTGCCGCCCGAGCTGCATTCCACTTGGCCTGCCGATACCTGTCAGCTGCCTCCAGAGTCCCACAGGCTAACCAAGCCCAATAGGACTCCTTCTTCAGCTCGATGGCTTCCTTCACCTCTGGTGACCACCATCTGGTTCGGGGATTACCACCATGACAGGCACCAACCACCTTGCAGCCACAGCTGTGAGCAGCAGCCTCAACAATGGAGGTGCAGAACATGGTCCTTTCGGACT
Source organism: Archocentrus centrarchus (assembly GCF_007364275.1). Classification (NCBI taxonomy): domain Eukaryota; kingdom Metazoa; phylum Chordata; class Actinopteri; order Cichliformes; family Cichlidae; genus Archocentrus; species Archocentrus centrarchus. The sequence continues at coordinate 18,915,824 of NC_044363.1, forward strand.
CGATGTCCTCAGCCTCCCTCGGAATGCTGTTGAAGTTCTGCTGGAGGTGGGAGTTGAAGATCTCGTGGACTGGGCCACTGCCAGATATTCCACAAAACATTTAGGTGCGCCAGGTCTGTCCAGCATCTTCCCCCGCCACCTGATCCAACTCACCACCAGGTGCTGATCAGTTCACAGCTCAACTCCTCTCTTCACCAGAGTGTTTAGAACATACGGCCGCAGATCTGATGATACAATTACAAAATCAATCATCGACCTGCAACCTGGAGAGTCCTGGTGCAATGTGCACTTATGGACATCCTTATCCTTATGTTTGAACATGGTGTTCATTATGGACAAACTGTGGTTTGCATAGAAGTCCCTCCCCAGGCTTGGCTCCAGGGTGGTGCCAGTAACCAGGCAGGGTAAACAGTTCCCTTGTTGACGCTTCCATAGGGGTCTTCTGAATCACTCTTTGTTTGGCTCCTCACCCAGGACTAATTTGCCATGGGAGACCCTACGAGGGGGACAAGCCCCCGGACAACATAGCTGCTGGGATCACTGGGACACACAAACACCTCCACCATGATAAGGTGGCGATTCATGGATTCTCCTTTAGTCAATACAACAGCTTTGAATATTTGTTGGTTCATCTTGATGCAGTACATATAACCTCACGATGCTGTTCAGGGTCATGAGGGGGCTGGAGCCTATCCCAGCTGTCATAGGGTGAAATGCAGGGTACACCCTGGACAGGTCACCAGCCTGTCACAGGGCTAACACAGAGAGACAGAGAAAACATTCACGCTCACAATTACACTTATGGGCAATTTAGAATTACCAGTTAACCTAACAACACTAACTGCATGTCTTTGGACTGTGGGAAGAAAGTGGAAAACCCGGAAAAAACATGCAAACTCCACACAGAGAGGCTCTGGCCAAGGTGAATTTGAATCCACCTTGGCCAGGGTATGGTCTGGATTCAAATCCACCAGACCATATATATATATATATATATATATATATATATATATATATATATATATATATATATATATATATATATATATATATATATATATATATATGTATATATATATATGGTGTTCATTATGGACAACATGATATATGCTCAGCTTCTGCATGATGATTGGATGATCTGTCTGAGGCTGAATCCCTTTTTTGATTGACAGCGAAATGAGCGAATCAGCGATCTTTTGGTGTAAACATCCGTGGGAGCATTTTTAAATTTTCATTCTGTTCTGAGTTGAACCGGAGACTTTCCTAATCCTCTTAGCGGCGTTTTCTTTGTTAAAAACGACTAGCGACAAATCGAGCTTCTATTTCTGGTGGGTTTTTTGTAGCTGCTCGTGTTTGGAGACTGACTTCTATCGCAGTTTCTGTCCAGCGGGTGCTGCTGTATAAATAAACCGACACATTTTATGATGTAGGCCGAAATTGAGCTTCCCCTCCTTGAAAGACCAGCATCCGCCACTGATATATATATATATATATATATATATATATATATATATATATATATATATGTGTGTGTGTGTGTGTGTGATTAGTATCTGGGACTACTTCGTTTGGCATCTCACTGACTCTTTGGCGTTGGTCTCTCTTGTCAGATTGAGCGTTTGCAGAGTATTCACCTGCGGCGCACCTACGAGGCACAGAAGAAGCACATTTCTGATAAGAATGCACGGGAGGGCGGAGCAGGGGAAAAACTTCTGTACCATGGGACAACCCAGGAAAATTGCAATTCCATCGTGAACACTGGATTCAACAGGAGCTTTGCTGGGCAAAATGGTAATAATCTTTTATTGCAGTAAACAATTCCTGAACAAAACAGATCATTTTTTTGTTTTTTTTAAAAACAACTCACTGATGTTGAACTTCTTTTAGAAATTATTATATACACCCCATACCCTCCAAGCTTTTACAGTCTTGAGTATAGTTACACTTCGCCTTCCTTTATGGATACCAAAGAGGACTTTTATAGATAATAGAAACTTTCTTTTTAGTGTTTGGTGAATTGCAACAACCTCAATATTTCTATGGCCCTGCTCATTAACTGAAAGACTGATGTTTTTCATGACGTCTTTTATGTGATTATATCTTTAATTCCTGAAATGTTTTCTCCTCTCTCTTTTCAGCATGTCTGCATTCATCTCTTATGGTTTTAGAAAGTATCAAGTACAAACTATCAGTGCCAATAACTGATCTAACCAAAACCCACACTAGACTCTTCTAACATTTGCAGCTTTTATTTCATAATATTAAACAAGCAGACTTACTGTTATAGTAAAAAAAAAAGTCTAATGTTTTATCTATCAGGGCATTAAAATATCCTGGTACTTAACAGGTTTTAAAATTAGGTAAATAAAAACCCAGATGAACCACAAACCATGACATATTACATTGTGTCTTTATTTGTTTCACAGAAACTAAACTAAAATGCAGTGTATGTGAAAAACTAAGTTCAACCTTACTGTATCCATTTGTTAAGGGTAATTATGGCTTGTTTGAAAGTATTGTCAGGAGGAAGTCTCCTCTCTCTTAAAAGAACATGGCAGCAGAGCTTAGGTTTGGATAGACACAACCAAAGTGGAGATGGTTGCCTGCAATACACGGCACCATGTTTTGTGAAAACCAAATACAGCATGTTAGCACAAACACCACATACCAACGGAGGTGGAGGGGTGATGATTTGGGCTTGTTTTGCAGCCACAAAATCTGGGCACCTTGCAGTCATTCAGTTGACCATGAACTCTTCTGTATTCTAGAGTCAAATGTGAGACCATCTGTCTGACAGTTAAAGCTTGGCTGAAACTGGGTCATGCAGCAAGACAGTGATCATAAACTCAGCAGCAAATCTACAACAGAATGACTGAAAAAGAAATTAATCAAATTGTGCAATGGGCCAGTCAACTTTTTTTCTTATTATTATGTCCTGATTTTGGAAACCTAACAGAGGGTGCACTTTCTTTCTACTATAACTTTTTTTGCTTCATGAAATTATAAATATGAAAAGCACTTTGTATGAAATGATAGAACAAAAATTTTATAATCATGTAATTGATTGTGGAAGCCACTACAGTGTAGCTATTAGTACCTATTGTTAATTTCCTTTTTTCTGCTTTCACTCAGCAACTGTACATGGTATTGGGACATATTTTGCTGTAAATGCCAGCTACTCAGCCAACCCCACCTACTCCAAGCCAGCTGCTGACGGTTCTCAGTTAATGTTCGTCGCCCGAGTCCTCACAGGCATCTACGCTCAGGGCCAAAGCAACATGAGGGTGCCTCCACCTCGGAACAGCCAGCAGCCTCATGACCGCTATGACAGCGTTGTGGACAAAACGGACAACCCCACCATGTACGTTGTGTTTCACGACAACCAAGCTTATCCCGACTACCTCATCACATTCCAATGAGCGTGAGGAGAAAGTGATGAATTTCCACTGTGGAAAAAATTGGATTCTGGAAAATCCAGAAAGAATAAGATTAAAGTTATATTAATAACTACAGTAACTGGCAATATGTGGAGAAAAACTGTTAAAAATAATAAATTCAGAAGATATTTATGTAAAGGGTCTGAGAGCTATATCACAATTTACATTAAAGATTATAATTAATTTTAATTTTGCACACAAAACAAAACTTTTCTTGTTGGTATCTATAAGATAGTTAATCTCAGGAGGAGATGTGAAACTGATGCAGTTTTTTTTCAAGCTACATTAATCACAATCACGTTTAATGTGATAATGAATTCATTTTTTTTTTCAGTGTAGAATTATGTTTGATGAAAGCTATAAAATTATGTTGAACCATTAATAAAGTTATGAGATTACTCATCTATCACTGAATTTAACAATAACTGCTTCTAATGAAATATGAAGCATTTTGACATGCATGCATGGAGAGAGACACTGGAAACATGACACACGATGATGCAGTTTTTAAATCTTTTATTTGATTGATATTTGCATCTTACAACATATTTTTTCCAAGTGTAAAGCACTTTGAAATGCCGGTGATTTGTTTGAGAACATACCAAATGGCCTTAATAAAGATTAATTTGCTGCATGATTGACTGGCCCATTCTTGTACAAAGAAAAATAAGAGGAGGTTGATCAACAATATTCAAACAGAAACTGTGAAATTGAAATTTAATTGTGCTGATATTGTCGAAACACATATCGAAAAATAGTTAAAACTGTATCAGCACTGAATATTAAAAATATCTTATCAGATTGGTCGTTCATATCCACAGAGATTTGTTACACAAACCCGAGCAACTACTACAAATTATTTTCAGGAAACTGAGCTCAATATGCTCCCTGTCCTCTGCCAAATGGCAGGAAGCAATTCTGCTGAATATATTAAACCACGTGACAGAGGAGTCAAAAATGTGAAGTGTATTAAAATGAGAGTTAAACACATCAGTAATGTGAAAATAGCTCCAGTGGGATGATGAACTTTCTTGTTGCCTGTAACGTTTTTGTCAACTACTAAATCAGCTGTACAAGGCTTGATATGCTTCTTTTAAGGGAGGCCTGCCCCCTACTGGCCAAAAACTGAAACACTTAGCTTTAAAACTAAATTATTTAAATGTACTATTGGCCAAAAAGCTAATATCAGATCATCTATCTCATCAAATATGTCTATATATGTATCATAAAAAGATAAGTCAATCCTCCTTGTGTTTCATTATCTAGAATAGTGAATCTATTTTTAAAATCTAAGAAGTCTCACAACTAGATATTCAAATGACTGTTTTCTCTGCAGCCTTTAAAAAATATCAGCAATGCTGAAGCTATATGGTTCAAAAACTGGTGTTGCATAACTATGACATAAGCCCATATTTGGTCCAGGAATAAATGATGCTGTAATAGTTGGGTTCACTGAGCCAGACAGCTGTTTGCTATGCAACACAACTGCTGTGTTATGCCCAGGGGTGAAAGTAAGCCGGTACGGTTCGGTACTGCGTACCACTAAAAGATTCTGCGCCGTTGGAGCGGCTGTCTGCTGTAACGCCGTCATTCAGAACCGGTCACGGCTGCACTTTGGGTCAGAATAAACCCGCTAGCAATAAGCAGACTAAAACACGACGTAATCAGTTAATAAATTGCTTTTTTTTCTCATGTCAAATTGTTTCTAAACTGTTCGTGCTATGCTGGCGCCTCAAATCTCTTGCTTCTCTCCCCTCAGAGACTGAAAACAGCCATATAAAATGCACTGCATCCGTTCCGGTTACCGGATGCAGTGCATTTTATATGGCAGGCTAGACCCTCCTATTTTGATTGACACCTCGTTCAGCCAATCATGTAATTGGCTGCCCCAAAATCAACCGAAACGCTACGAGACACCCCCTGGTTATTATTGGCTCTGGAAAACCCATTTCTTAATATTATTGGCCGAATCAGGTGTCAATCAAAATGGGAGGGTCTAGCCTTTCATATAAAATGCACTACATCCCGGAGGACGGGACACGACCAGTTAACGTGCAACGACTTGGGTTTTCCAGAGCCAATAATAACCAGAGGGCGTAGGTTTTTTCAGGTGATTTTGGTTCGGCCAGTTAACAGGTTAAAACGTTCATCACTACGTTTAATGTCGGTCTGCTTGTTACAAACTATCTAAATTAAAAGTAAAGAGAGATCAACTAATTGTGTTTCATGTTATTTTGCTCAATTTCAACAACACAGCACAGCTCAAAAACACTGCTTATGACCAGAGATTTCATTTATGCTACATGAGAGTGCATTCACCTCCAAAACACAGCGGATGCCAAGAGAACTGAGCTTTGCGAAAGTTTGGTGGTTATTTCTGTCCAGAAGTTTTGTATTGGTGGACAGAGCCAGAATGCATGGAGGTGGTCATCAGTTGAGTGCAAACATCTCAGTTCCTTAACCAAAATATATTCCACATTGTCAACTTCTAATTTCTGCCTTATCCAGGCGATACATATATATATATATATATATATATATATATATTCAGATTCAGATTCAACTTTATTGTCATTGTGCAAAGTAAAAATACAGAGCCAACGAAATGCAGTCGCATCTAACCAGAAATGCAAGATAGGGATTATATACATCTGATGCTCAATTAAAGTGCAGGAGTAACCAGACAGGTAGAATAAAAGACATATAAAAATTGAGACTATTAAACGGGTAACATTAATTGTACAGTGAATACACTAACCTATAGTTATAGAGAGAAAAGTTGAATAAATAAATAAAAATGGCTACATGAATAAATAATGAATGAGAGTAAACAAAATTAAGTATATGGCAAATATATACAGTATATACATTATTGTTGGGCTGGTGTAGATAGTGCAATAATACCATGTGCAAATTTACAGATTATACTAGTCCTGATAAAACATTTATAAGAACATTTATAAAAAGTACAAGGTTTAAGTATGATACGAAGTGCAGTAATGTTTTACAATGATGAACTGGAATTTAGCAGGGTAACAGCCTCAGGAAAAAAACTCTTCCTGAGCCTGCTGGTACGAGAGCGAAGGCACCTGTAACGCCTGCCAGACGGAAGTAGGGTGAAAAAACCATGATTAGGATGAGAGACGTCCTTGATAATGTTCCTCGCTTTAAACAGGCACCGTTTACTGTAAATGTCCTGTATGGTGGGTAACTGAGTGCCGATGATACGTTGGGCAGTTTTAACCACCCGCTGAAGAGCTTTACGGTCAGCTGCGGAGCAGTTGCCGTACCACACAGAGATGCAGTTTGTAAGAATGCTCTCAATGGTACAGCGGTAAAAGTCCACGAGTATTCTGGGACACAAGTAAGCTTTTTTGAGTCTCCGAAGAAAATAAAGGCGCTGTTGTGCCTTTCTGACCAGGACTGACGAGTTGAGGGACCAAGAGAGATCTTCAGAGATGTGGACGCCAAGGAATTTGAAGCTGGGCACCCGCTCTACTACTGCACCATTGATGCAGATGGGGGTGTGTGCCTGACTTGCAGTTCTTCTAAAGTCCACAATAATCTCTTTCGTTTTCCCTGTGTTAAGCTCCAGGTTGTTGTCCTCACACCATGCAGCCAGATGCTGAACCTCCTCCCTGTAGGCCGTTTCATCGTTGTCTTTGATTAGGCCTATCACCGTAGTATCGTCCGCGAACTTGATTATGGAGTTGGAACCGTAAAGAGGAACACAGTCGTGGGTGAACAGGGAGTATAAGAGGGGACTCAGCACACAGCCTTGTGGCACGCCAGTGTTCAGGGTGATGGAGGCTGAGTGGAAGTTGCCTAACTTAACAGACTGGGGTCTATTAGTTAGAAAGTCCAGAATCCAATTACAGAGTGATGTACTGATGCCAAGCTGACTAAGCTTTGAAATCAGCTTGGAAGGGATCACTGTGTTAAATGCTGAACTGAAATCAATGAAAAGCATTCTAACATAAGTGTTATGGCAGTCCAGGTGGGTCAGTGTAATGTGAAGTGCAGTGGAGATAGCATCCTCTATTGACCTGTTGTGACGATAAGCAAATTGATGCTGATCTAATGTAGCGGGTAGACTGGCTTTCAGGTGAGAGAGGACTAGTCTTTCAAAGCACTTAGAGATAATGGGAGTGAGAGCAACAGGTCGGAAATCGTTCAGTACTGAAGCAGTTGAATGTTTTGGTACAGGCACGATGGTAGCTGTCTTGAAACTCTTTGGAATCACAGCCAGGGCCAGAGACAGATTGAAAATGTCAGTGAAGACCCCAGCAAGCTGCTTAGCACAAGCTTTTAGCACACGTCCAGGTATCCCATTGGGGCCAGCAGCTTTCCTAGCATTCACCTGGTTCAGCATACGGTAGACATCCATGGTAAGGAGTGTGATTGGTTGCTCCTCTGAGGGAAGATCTATTTTGAAGGCAACCATGTTATTACCCCGGTCAAAGCGAGCGTAGAAGTTGTTAAGCTCGTCAGGAAGTGAGTCGCTGTTGGCCCAGGGAGCGGAGTTAGATAGTTTAAAGTCCGTAATTATTTGGATCCCTTGCCACATACGCCGAGGGTCGGAGGAGTTGAAATGGTCCTCAATCCGTTGTTTGTAGTTGTATTTAGCCTTGGAGATGCCTTTCTTCAGACTGGATCTGGCAGTGTTGTAAGCTGCTCGATCTCCAGACCTGAAGGCTGTATTCCTTGCTTTGAGCAGAAGGCGAACCTCGCTATTCATCCAGGGCTTCTGGTTGGGGAATATTTTTATTTTCCTGTACGTTGTCACACTGTCCACACAGTTATTGATATGGTCCAGTCTATATATATATATATATATATATATATATATATATATATATATATATATATATATATATATATATATATATATATATATATATATATATATATATATATCAGTACCAGCAAGAATTTAAAACTACTTTCACCCCTGGTTATGTTGGACAGCATGTTAGCTTTCCTGATGTAAATGTCCGTTCTGTGGTGAAAAGTTGAATCTATGTTGTTACCATTTATGTACAATAGAGGGTGCTGCAGCCTAGTTGATAATGAGCTGTGCCTTCACTAAAAAACCGAAAAACAAGAGTTAGGGAGGTTTTTGGCGCTTTTCCTGTGTTCGGGGTTGGAATATCCTGCAGATGAGAGGAAGAGGAAGATGCTCTTCATCTTTGTGAATCGGAACTGGTAGCGCACATTTGTCAGAAAGCAGCTCAAGGAGGACTCGTAGCAGCACAGCAGGAACTTTAGCTTGATCGCCTTGCAGCCCTTGGACAGCGGAGCGAGGTACATGTTTAGAGTTGTATTAGTTCACAAAGTTTGTACTTTATGTAATATATTCATGTTCTGAGTCAATCAAAGGCACCTAAGCAAATGTATTTATGTTTTCTTTTAGTTTTCACGGTGTATTTGGTGCACTCCAGCAATATTTGGGTTTGACTGAAGTAAATGTGAATCCACTGCACCCGTCGAAGCTCTCCGTGTTTTCTTGGGTCTGAGGGTCTGCTACAGTGAAAACTCGTCGCTGAATGAAAGAAAGTCCCACGGTAGATCAGCGTAACCCACGTCAGTCGAGCGAGGCCTGTGCGACAGCCGAGAGAGACTCTGCTACTGTGAAGAATCATTACTCCTTCATCACTGTTCTTCATATTGAACTCTGACTTGGCTATTCGCAAAGGTTCAGGTATTATACTCCGTAAAGACTTTGCTGATAACAAGATCGAATTACCTGCACACTAATTCAGAGTTTAATGCCTCAAATGCAGTTGTGGTTTTATCATTTTAAAGCTACATTGTATGTGCATCAGGTAAATGCTATTCCTTAAATTGTATGGGTTGTTTATCTTCCAAAGTAACTTGTGGTATAACAGCAGTATTTACAGTCAAGATGTGGTTGCTAATTTGTGTACCTACATGGTTTAAATGTCTGATCTGAGCGTTGTTTCTAAATAGTCTTAAAGTTAAAGCAACGCTCATTGAAATTTAAGTCCAGACATTACAACAAAGAGCAAATACACACATTAAAGGAAAAATGTCATGCCCTGCTGAAGAACCCGACAACATAGAGCAGCAAGAAGTGAGATCCAGCAATCGTGAAAGATGCCTAACCGAAAAGGGCAAGGAAATGCATGAACAGGATGCAAGGAAAAATGAAAAGGCATTTGACAGAGCATATAACTCCTGGAAGGAGTCAGCTAAAGAAATAAGAACAAAACTAAAGACTTTCTGCTCACCTGAAGATTTAAACAGTGCCAGCCATGAGATAAGGGACAAACATACAGTTGTACAACAATATTATGAGCCTATTCGCCGCAACCAAAGCATGACCCCAAACATAGTCAAAAGAATGGATGCCTGTACTGTGCTTACAATGGACATTTGTGAGCTTATTGGTAAACGACAAGAAAATATTGATCAGCCCTTTAACGATCACCTTGAAAAGGAAAGGGTAAGGGTAATGCTAAACAAGAATGACTATGGCTCTGTGTTTGGTGATACAAAAACTGAAACATCATTTCCAGATAGTTCAGTTGCACGCTCAAAGGCAGATTCCACAAGCTGTCAAGAGGCAGAAGCTGAATTTGCAGCTAAAATAGAACAAGCAAAGGCCACACAAGAGATACTTGCACAGCAAACTAAAGTCAACCAAATGGAGAATGAATGGAAATTAAAGGAAAATGAGGCACTAGCAAAGTTAAAACAAGAAGAATTGGAAACAAAGTCAAGGCTTGAGCAGGAAAAAATTAAACTACACCAGTTAAAGGCAGACAGTGAAGTGAAAATAGCAGCAGCACGAGTAAGAGCTTTAAGCACTTTAAACGACCCTGAAAACTGTGATCTAGCATCCTGCCACAACATGGAAAATGCTTTAAATGACCCTGTCAGCGTGCCACAGCCCTCCTTAAATCCGTTGGCTCCATCATTTAAACATCACCACAGCAGTGCAGAACGAGAAGAACTTAGCTTAGCTGAAGCGCTTGCAAACTCCCTCACCTTAAACAGACTTCCTGTACCTGAACCAGCTATCTATAGTGGTGACCCTCTAAAGTTTGTTGACTGGAAAGTATCCTTTATGGCACTAATTGGCAACAAACCCTTACCTGTGTGTGAGAAAATATTGTATCTAAAGAATTATCTTGCAGGTGAAGCACGAAAGGCAGTAGAGGGATATTTTTTTTGTAACACTGAGCAGGCGTACCAGGGCATCTGGAATGTTCTACAAGAAAGGTATGGCAGTCCATTCATTGTCCAAAGAGCATTTAGAACCAAGCTTGCAAAATGGCCCAAAATAGCTGCTAACGATCCCCTGGCATTGAGAGAGTTTGCAGACTTTCTCCAAAGCTGTGCAGAGGCTATTCCCCAAGTCAAGGGCCTGGATATCCTCAATGACTGTGAGGAAAATCACAAGCTTCTTAAGAAACTGCCTGACTGGATAATACGGAGGTGGAGTCGCATTGTAGTGGAGGAGCTAGACAAACAGCAGGAATATCCTAGCTTTGCTCACTTCACCCAGTTCATACAAAGGGAAGCTAGAGTGGCTTGCAATCCTGTTGCCTCACCATTCCTAATGAATGAAAAAACTGAGGAGAGACACATTAAAAGAGCTAAAGCATTTAGTACAACTGTTCAGACAAGGCCTCCCTTACCCACAGTGGTCACTCCTAAACCTAAACCACCTTGTTTGTTTTGCAAGGATGAATCACATGGCTTAACCAAGTGTTCTACCTTTGCAGCAAAAACCAATGATGAAAAGAAAGTTTTCATTCGTGAAAATCATCTCTGCTTTGGATGTTTGAGAAAGGGCCACGTAACATAAGAATGCAAGGGACGTCACTCCTGCAGTAAGTGCGGTCGACGTCACCCCACCTGCCTGCACACAGAGAGAGTAAAAGAACCAGAAGAAAGAAGAACTGAGGCCTCTGTGCCCCCAGCTGAGAGTGCAAACAAGGACGTGCATAAAGTTATGACCCATGTACTCACGAGAAAAACATCTGCCACTTCCAGCATAGTACCAGTTTTTGTGTCAGTTGCATCTGAGCCACAGAAAGAAATACTCACATACGCCATGCTTGACACCCAGAGCGATTCTTCCTTTATTTTAGAAGATTTAGCCTTGGAGCTGAAGGTGGATACTCAACCAGTGCATTTAAAACTCAGCACAATGACTTCTGTTGACACGGTTGTGGCGAGTAAACTTGCTAGCAACTTGCAGGTGCGTGGCTTTGACTCTGACACCCATGTCAAAATAAAACAAGCCTACTCTCGTGACTTCATCCCAATTGACAAGTCTCATATTCCCACTAGAGAAACTGCACTTCATTGGCCACATCTTAAAGGCCTAGCCAATCAGCTACAGCCACTACAGGACTGTGAAGTGGGCTTGCTAATCGGTTATGACTGTCCATCAGCACTAGCTCCCCTAGAGATTGTCTCAGGACAGCTAAATGAGCCTTTCGCACAAAGAACCATACTTGGTTGGAGTATCATTGGGTCTGGCAATCCCCACCTGGACAGAGAGGGAAATCAGAGTTATGTGCACCGAATTACAGTCAAAGAAATGCCCACACCCTCAGCTGCTGATGTGCTTAAAGTCTTAGAGTCAGACTTCAACGAGAGAAACTATGAGGATAAGTACGTATCCCAGGATGACGTTCGTTTTTTACAAATCCTCAGTGACACCATAATACAAAGAGAAGACGGACACTACCAGATGCCCCTTCCCTTCAAGGACAATAAACCACCAGCCCTTCCCAACAATAAGAGGCTAGCCACAGTTCGGCTGCAACACCTAAAGAAAAGGCTAAAGGCTGACAAACAGTATCACGAGCATTACCGCACCTTTATGAGTGGCATCATCAGCAGTGGTGATGCAGAACCAGCCCCTCCTGTGACTGATGATGAGATTGCATGGTACATCCCACACCATGGGGTGTACCACCCCAAAAGGCCAGCAAAGCTAAGAGTCGTCTTTGATTGCTCTGCTAAGTTTCTTGGCCTCTCACTGAACGATACTCTTCTCACAGGTCCTGACATGATCAACTCATTGGTGGGAGTGCTCTGCCGTTTCAGAAGGGAGAACGTAGCTATAGTCTGTGACATCGAAAGAATGTTCCATCAGTTCTTTGTTTGCCCTGTGATGCGAAACTACTTACGATTTCTATGGTGGCCCGATGGGCAATTAGACACAGAGCCCAAAGAGTACAGAATGGCTGTGCATTTATTTGGTGCTAGTTCTTCCCCTGGATGTGCTAACTTTGGCCTTAAGCACCTAGCACAACAGCACAGATCTGAGTACCCAAAGGCCACAGACTTTGTTGAAAGGAGCTTTTACGTAGATGATGGGTTGACGAGTGTCCCTTCAGTCAAAGAGGCTCAAGAACTCATCACTGAAACGCAAGCCCTTTGCAAACTTGCAGGTTTACGTTTGCACAAGTTCAATTCCAACCAAAGTGATGCTCTCTCTCATCTTGCATCCTCAGAAAGAGCCAACACAACAGAGTTACTCAACCTCAAACCTGAGACCACATCGGAAAGTCACGTGCTCGGAATCCAGTGGTCAATCAAAAATGACACTTTCAACTTCAACGTAAACACAAAGGACCACCCCCCTACTCGCCGGAGCATACTGTCAGTCATCTCATCGTTGTACGACCCACTAGGATTTGTAGCTCCTTTCACTTTAAGTGGCAAAAGTATTCTACAGGAGCTATGCCGTAGGGGCACCGAATGGGATGACCCCATTCCCGACAATCTGCGTTCACGGTGGGAGGACTGGAAAAATGGTCTGGAAAGGCTAAAATCAGTCACAGTACCCAGATGTTACCATCCACCAGAAGTAAAAGACATTGTTAAAGTGGAACTACATCACTTCTCTGATGCCAGTAACATAGGTTATGGGGCATGCTCCTACATTAGGTTCAAAAGTGACGACAACAAGGTACACTGCAGTCTGGTTATAGCTAAAGCTAGAGTCGCACCTACCAAGGTTACAAGCATCCCACGACTAGAACTCTCTGCTGCAGTCACCTCAGCCAAAATGAGCGTTATGCTAAAATCAGAGCTTGAGATGAACATTGATGAGGAGTTCTTTTGGACCGACTCCCAAGTAGTCTTGGCCTACATCAACAACGAGGCACGAAGATTCCACATCTTCGTTGCAAATCGTGTACAGCTGATTAGGGAAACTACAGATCCCAAACAGTGGCACTACATTGACACAGCTCAGAATCCAGCAGACCATGCCTCTAGAGGCCTTAATGCATCAGAGATCATGACAACCTGCTGGTTGTCTGGCCCAAAGTTCCTGTGGGAACAAGAGATTTCCTACTCAGCCTCCCCCTCGGCTGAGTTGCTGGTTGGAGATCCAGAAGTTAAAGCAGCCAAAACCTTTACAACTCAAACAAGCAAACAAGACACCATGCTCAGTCGTTTTGAAAGGTTTTCCAGCTGGTCAGTGCTCCTTAAAGTGGTTGCAAGAGTGAAACGACTGAGACCAAACAAAACCCAGTTTGGCAATGTTGTAACAGCGGATGAACGCAAGGCAGCTGCTGACATAGTAATAAAACTCCTCCAGCAGCAAGCGTTTTTTCAAGAGCTGAGAATGTTGAAGGCGAGTGATAGCCTCCCAGGCTCAAGCCCCCTTTTTCAACTGGATCCCATTATAGATCAGGGACTTCTCCGGGTTGGCGGAAGACTAAAGAAGTCAACACTCTGCAAGGGACTGAAACACCCTATTATTCTCCCAAAAGACCATCACATTACCATGCTGATCATATCTCACTTTCATGCAAAGATTTGCCATCAAGGTCGAAGCCAGACGCTCATGGAAATCAGAGCAAATGGATTTTGGGTGATTGGTGGGAGTAAAGAAGTTGCAAAGCTAATAAGCAAATGCGTACAATGTCGAAAACTTCGGCGGCCCACAGAGGAACAACGTATGTCTGAGCTGCCGAAGGAACGAGTTGAAGTCTCAGGTCCTTTTATTTACTGTGGAATGGATTGTTTCGGACCATTCACCACCAAGCAAGGCCGCAAAGAGCAAAAGAGGTATGGACTCCTTCTTACCTGCCTCTCTTCACGTGCAGTCCACATTGAAATGTTAGAGAATCTGTCTACGGACTCTTTCATTAATGCCCTAAGATGTTTTATCAGCTTAAGAGGGGCTGTCTGTAAGCTGTACTGTGATCAAGGTACAAATTTCATTGGGGCCAAAAATGAACTAAAGGAGGCTCTCAGAGAATGTGACAAAAATATTCTGGAGGCATTCCTGGCAGATAAGCAGTGTGAGTTCATATTCAATGCACCATCTGCTAGCCATGCCGGAGGTTCATGGGAACGACAGATTCGAACCATCCGTAATGTTCTCAATGCCACTATTGCGCAATCACAAGGCAGGCTGGACGATGCTTCTCTAAGAACATTATTTTATGAAGCAATGTCTATAATCAATGGCCGACCACTAAGTGTTGATGGAATCAATGACCCTAAGTCACCTGAACCAATAACTCCAAACCACCTCATATTAATGAAGTCAAAGGTTGCACTACCTCCCCCTGGAAAGTTTTTGAAGGAGGACTTGTACGCAAGGAAAAGGTGGCGCAGGGTGCAATATCTAACTGAACAGTTTTGGAGTAGGTGGAAAATGGAATACCTTCTGAACATATCTACAAGACAAAAATGGCACCTGCCTCGTTGAAATCTTGAGGTCAATGACATCGTCATTATAAAGGAAGACATGCTTCCCAGAAATCAATGGCAACTGGGTCGAGTTGTGGAAGCACCACAGGAAGATGATGGTTTGGTGCGCAGAGTCAAGCTTCAAGTTGGTGATCGAAATCCAACAAAGAAGCAGGGTACAACACACAAACCTCACCTAATTGAGCGACCTGTTCAAAAGCTTGTAGTTCTTTTAGAAAGTCACTAATTGATGTTTATTATGCTCACATCAGACATTACAATACTGAAGGTTCATGCGTGATGGTAACTGTCCTTTGTTTGTTCATTACTTCTTTAACGTACATTTGTCATGCTGAAAATCATGCATGAGTCATTGTTAACATATTTTGTCATACATGATTTGGTGGGAGTGTAAATGTCCGTTCTGTGGTGAAAAGTTGAATCTATGTTGTTACCATTTATGTACAATAGAGGGTGCTGCAGCCTAGTTGATAATGAGCTGTGCCTTCACTAAAAAACCGAAAAACAAGAGTTAGGGAGGTTTTTGGCGCTTTTCCTGTGTTCGGGGTTGGAATATCCTGCAGATGAGAGGAAGAGGAAGATGCTCTTCATCTTTGTGAATCGGAACTGGTAGCGCACATTTGTCAGAAAGCAGCTCAAGGAGGACTCGTAGCAGCACAGCAGGAACTTTAGCTTGATCGCCTTGCAGCCCTTGGACAGCGGAGCGAGGTACATGTTTAGAGTTGTATTAGTTCACAAAGTTTGTACTTTATGTAATATATTCATGTTCTGAGTCAATCAAAGGCACCTAAGCAAATGTATTTATGTTTTCTTTTAGTTTTCACGGTGTATTTGGTGCACTCCAGCAATATTTGGGTTTGACTGAAGTAAATGTGAATCCACTGCACCCGTCGAAGCTCTCCGTGTTTTCTTGGGTCTGAGGGTCTGCTACACCTGATGAAAGGCGTCTTTTTCTCTAACTTACATGCATTATCTTAACTGGCTGAACAGCCAATCAAATAATCGTTCTGTGGGGAAACACTTGACAAGTCATTGGTTGCTCAATTACACAGCATCAAACAGCATGCAAATCTA
Source organism: Archocentrus centrarchus (assembly GCF_007364275.1). Taxonomy (NCBI): domain Eukaryota; kingdom Metazoa; phylum Chordata; class Actinopteri; order Cichliformes; family Cichlidae; genus Archocentrus; species Archocentrus centrarchus. The sequence goes on from NC_044363.1 coordinate 18,932,050, forward strand.
CCTTCAAAAGTCTCTGTTTAGTTTTCTAAACTTAAATTTATAAAGAAGGGGGAAAAACTGCCTGCACATGACAAAAAGTTTTACTTCATCTACTTCTTCTCCAGCAGGGTGAGATAAAAATAGAACAAATGGTATTTCCCCACCACTTCTACAGGAAGCTGCTGAAGCACTTCTGAATGGGAAGGACTTGCCATAACTAAAGAAACACAAATCACTGATCATGACAAATCAGCATATAAATTATGTTAGCAGTTTTGAGAGACCAGTCAGGAGATATACAAAATAATTTATATTAATAACATAATTATTTCTTAATGCATGTAAGAGCCATTTTCTTTCTTTATTTGTATTGTATGCATTTGGACACTAGGGGGCTTATCTTGAGTTACTGCATTTATACAGGAAGTGATTCATTCATTCATGTGCGTGAATGGGCTGTGTCAGGTATGTGAGCATTTACTGTGTCAAGTTAGGCTGCATAACAATGCTCAACCAGAAGGACAATAACTGCATATTGTCTGTAACAATAAAAAAGAAGTGGAGGAAAAGTTTGGACTTGTCATTGTTTGATCCCACAGCTGTGGAGCACACATCAGAAATCACTTTGGTAATGGCAAGTACCAGCTTATTGGAAAGTTGATGCAATGCATAATGACCTGGAGCAATTTTAACTGTTAAGTTTAAAGGTCACTTTCTGAGCTTTGGGTATCTGAATATCACCATGTGAAAATGTTTTTGAACACTGTGGAAAGTCAAGACAAAATGTGTGAGTGTAAACAGAGCTTTGTCTGAAGTCAAACTAAGGAAAAAAAATTTTTTTTAAAAGTATAATACAAAAGTAACTTATATTTAATATTGAAGTGAAAGGTATTTAATTTACTGAGGACTAAATGTCTAATTTTAAGTTTATTTAGAAGCTGCACTTTTGTAAAAGATCAATGTGTTATTAAAATGTGTTAAATTGAAAATGCTTTCTTGTTGTAAATTTTTAGATATACTGTAGTCGTTATTTAACTCTTTGAGAAACAAAAGTGTAAAACAATCTTCACAAACTGATGCTACTTTTACAGTTTTTAAAGAATCAATTTAATCATTAGAGGTATGATGCTATCATTATGTTAGCATAGCATATGGTCGTAATGGCCACAGTCACATGACTCAGTCACCAAACTCGAAATGTCTTATTTATAGGACATGAAATAGCTTCAGAATTCAGTATGGTACTTACACTTTTGTCTTGCAGAATGTTCCACTGTGAGGTGGAGGCCACCACCCAAAGAAGCCAAAAGGACCGCATCATCTACAAAAAAGCAGAGACGAGATTCTGAGGCCACCAAGGTGGGAGCTTTCCACCACTTGGCTACGCCTAGAAATTCTGTCCATAAAAATTATTAACAGAATCTGTGACAAAGGGCTGCCCTAGCAGAGTCCAACACCCTCAGGAAACAAGTCCAACTTATTGCCAGCAATACGGCCCAAGCTCTTAGGCTCTTTTTCCACCGATTGGGTGCTGGTGCCAGTATTTGAACCCTTCAGTGGTTTTTCCACCGCGAATGCACTTGCTGAAAAACGGGTTCAACTATGGCCCCGCGAGCTAGCTCGTCTCGAACCACGAACGTGTGACGAAAGCGGCAGAAGGGCATAGCAACATAGCTTCTGGGATCACTGGGGCACACAAACCCCTCCACAACAAAAAGGTAGTGAGTCACGGCGGACTGAACAGAAACATGTGACAAATTTCCTGAACTGTATCTCAGTGTACCAGCATTTATGACATTTAGGGGGTTGGTACTGCAGATCTTAAAAAAGATTTCTTTTATTTCTGTGGTTTAAAATCACATGAAGCTTAACATTTGCTCTCAGCATAATTACTCAAAACTTTATTCAAAATATTATTATTATTATTATTAGAAAAAATTATTTAAATCATTTAAAGTTACATTTTGACAGCTGAAATGCCTTGTGGAGTACCTGCACAGCCAAGAAAAGCTCTTGAGAGTTAAACCCAGGGGTAAAAGTAGGCAGGTACGGTCCTTCGTACCACTAAAAGATTGTGCGCCAGTACGCAGTACCTGGAATTGGGGGAGTGGCTGTATGCCATAGAACAATCATTCAAAACCAGTCACGGCTGCCCTTTGGGTCAGAATAGATCCGCTAGCAATAAACAGTCTAAAACATGACTTAATCAGTTAATAAATAGCTTTTTTTTTTTTCTCATTTCAAATTGTTTCTGCACTCTTCCTGCTATGCTGGAGCCACAATTCTCTAGCTTCTCTTCCCTCGGAGCTCGAGGCTTTCGTCAACGGCCAGCCTTTAAAACGTTCACCACTATGTTTAAAGTCTATCTGCTCGTTACAAAATTTCCTAATTAAAAGCAAAGAGAGATATTACCTAATTGTGTTTTATGTTATTATGCTCAATTTCAACAATATAGCACAGCTCAAAAACACCGCTCATGACCAGAGACTTAATTTATGCTACACAAGAGCACATTTACCTCCAAAACACAGTGGTTTTATATATATATATATATATATATATATATATATATATATATATATATGCACACACACAATCTTTGGCATAGTACCCACAAGAATTTAAAACTGCTTGCACCCCTGGTTAAACATAGATCTTTTCTGTTGTTGGGCGTGACTGGATAAACATGAGGAGGTGGTACTTTGAAAGTAAGTGAAAATGAAAGAAGGAGCACTCACAGAGTAACACAGACAAGTGTGAGTCAGGCTAAATGTTCTCCTGTTTCGAATTGTAAATAAGATGGAGGAATACCCGTATCCACTTTTTTTTGAAGCCAGTGATTTCACAGACAAAGAGAAGGAGAAAGTGAGGAGATATTTCCAGAAAAGAAGAGACTCTGCTGGCGGTGACTGCGGAAATCTTGAAAAAGTTGGAGGACGTGTCTATAAAATCTGTTTCAAGGAAAAAGAAGGTAGGAGGTGACACTGCGTTAAAGTCAGTTATTTGTAAAATACGTTTTCACATTTGTGTTTAAATGTAGGCTGCTTCAGTGACTGTGGATATGGCTGTTTACAGATCAAGAAAGAGTTTTGCAGAGGAAGTTTCACACTATCACTCTTCCTAGTGGAGAACAGCGTCTGACTGTGAGCCGGACTAGTTCACCGCAGACCTCTGACCAGCCATCGGCATCCCAATCACCGGTATGATTTACTGCCCTTTTAAGGATGAGTTATTGGTTACGGTAAAAAACAAATATTCAGGCCAAACCAGTTTTAGAGGCGTGACGTTAGCTTTCACCGAGAGAGCAGTCTTGGAGGAATTTGTAAGGCTGAGAACAGTAGTGATAAAAACTGATGATTTGCAAATAATTGAAAGAGATTACAAATACCCTAAAAAACAGCATTTTAAATGGTAAAACTTAGAATTGAATTGAATTGAAAACTAAATGATCACTAAAGTTGATTGAATAGACAAATTTAGAAAAAATGTGCTTGACATTTTAGAAAAATGTCATATTTAGCGGAATGTGTATCTCCTCTTCTCTTTATACCTTTTGGGAACTGAAAATAAGAATTTCTGTAGTTGTGAAAGCAAATGTTTCTCCCATGTTTGTTGGTTCCCCTTTGTTATATTTTACATTTCATTAAGCCTTAGCTGTTTTCAGTGGGTGACAGAACTCATTTACTTCTTTGGCACTGCTTAAATGATTAAGGCCTTCCCTTTAAAATGCATCATTTGGATGGCACAATATGCAGATATGAAATGTTTATATATTATTTTGCATTAATGTCTTTGTATATGTACAAGTTACCCATGCCATGTGCATTACTGTACCTCCATACAATCAACGATGTTGGTTTTTTAACTATGAAGACATGCCAGACGATAATATTCATTGGATATTTTATCAGGTACACTTTAAAGGTGTAGGTAGGATCATCTGTTCCTTTCAGAACTTCCTTAATTCTATATGATTAGTTCTTGATTAGTGGTTCTTTGAGTTCCATTTGCCTTCCTACCATATTGAAGTAGTCGGGCCATTCTCCTCTGACATCAACAAGGCATTTTGACCCAGAGAACTCACTGGATATTTTCTCTTTTTAGGACCATTCACCGTAAAACCTACAGTTGGTTGTGTGGGAAAATCCCAGAGGATCAGCAGTTTCTAAAATACAGTCATCCAATAAATGTATAAGCAATAAGTGAACCATATATTGTGGTTCACTTATTGCGGCTTTTCATCAGTGGATTGATACCGTACTGTACACAATGGAAACAGCACTGTACGCCACTGTGCGCAAGTTTGCCAATTTGAGATTGTACACAGCACACTATTGGCTGAGGGAATGACCAACCCCAGCCCACTAACTGGCAATATGCTGTGGTTCCTAAACACCTGAGGCAAACCTTGTTAATCCAGCTGTCCAGTGGCTTTGAGAGTACATCATATATCATATGTCTTGCTCATATTCTAAGGTAGGCTTGGGTAGCATGGAGGGCCTAGCCTGAATGTATGCCATGGCCAGGATTCGAGCCCCCGATGGTAGTGTTGCCGCCACACTATCCAGTCCTAGGAACAGCTGGGATAGTGTGCAGGACCCAAGCTTGGACAATTATTATTATTATTATTTTATTTTTTTATTATTATAATAACAGAATTTGGGGGGAAAAAAAAACACCAAAACAAACTAAAATAGCTGACATGGGCAAGATTACATTGATTAGAAGTTATGAATATCGGTTTTGATTCATTTTCAATTAATTGCCCAGCCCACACTGTAAACCCAGATTTTGATTCCACTTAAAAATATTGAGTTCATATTACTTAAAATTACCTAGAATGTGAACATTAATTGTTAATGCTGAGTAGACTGTACTTTTTGATGGTCTATCTTATTCTAATTATGTGTTTGAGTTCAAACAACTTAATATCATCAAGTTTTCCACCTGCTAAAGGTCTATTTTATACCAGTTTTAACAGACTGGCTTAATACCCAGCTGCATGGTGGCATGATGGTTAGCAGTGCCACCTCACAGGTATAATGACATCTAGAAGGTCTGGGTTCAATTCCGGCTTGGCCCAGGCCTCTTGCTGTTTTGAATAGAAGACATTAGGTGTTTTTGTTCACAACGCTCTCTCGTATAGTTTTTTTTATTGTTCCATGGACAAATGTTATTTGTAAATGTTAATGTACCAGCATTTAGCAGGGCTGAGTTTTATCATGTTTCTTTACCAAATTTAAACAGACACAGTTCAACACTGAAAAAAATATTTGTGTTACTGGGCAGTGTGGTGGTTAGCACTGCTGCCTCAGAACTAGAATAGCTATCTGATAGTCTGAGTTCAATCCCACCTTAGTCTGGGACTCTTGCTGTGTGGAGTTTGTATGTTCTCCCTGTATCTGTATGGGTTTCCTCCCACAATCTGAAGACATGCAGTTACTGGGGTCAGGTTAATTGGTCTCTCTAAATTGCCCACAGGTGTGAATGGTTGTCTGTGTCAGCCCTGCAACAGGCTGGTGACCTGTATGGGGTGTACCCTGCATCTTACTGCCTTGTCAGCTGGGATAGGCTCCACCCCCCACACAACCATGAAAAGGATAGGGGAATTGATTGATCAAAAAACATTTTATTTTTTCATGAACTATAAAAGATAAGTTTGGTCAATTAGAACATACAATTTAGTTCAACTGGAAATGGAGTAGTGCTTACTTAACAGGCTCAGTTAAATGAACTGTTTCAGCACTTAAAAAATTTAGGGCAAGGAGTTACCTTGGTTTTTTTTAAGTAGATTCAACTTATCCGGGTTTACAGTGCAATGTGATACAATACAAGAGCTTACAAGTAGTATCTTATACCATAAAGTTGTTAATTTTTTCTTTTTTTTTTCTTCTTCTTTTAGAGCATTACAACCCCAAACACAAAAGATCTTGAGAAGACTTTCAGGATAGATGTTTTTCTCCTGTATTACCTGAGAGACAACTGCAAAGCAAACAAATTTTTGGAAAAGCAGCTGTCTGCAATCGGCTGCACAGTGGAGTTAAATTTTGATGAAGAAGAAGCTTTAGTTAGAGGGGAAGTTGACAAGAGGCCAGGAGGAGGTTTTAGTGGTGCTGCAGAGAAATGGGAGCAGCAGGTGGATCAGGTCTTCATCCAGCTCACTGAGAGCTATGTCTGCCATCATGTGCTCGAGCCAAAACAGATCAAAATGGTACTGCAGGACCCCTCCTTTAAGACAGATGATATCAAAGTTTACACAGAGAGCGGCTATGCTGTGGTTGTGGGAGAGGCAGGTGCCATGAAGGAGAAGATTGCAGTTCTTGAAAAGAGTCTACCCACCACAAAGGAATTGCCAATTGTGGAGAAGCAGTTCAAACTAGTAGAAGAAGAGTTCAATCGACAGATGGGTGCTTATCATCCAGAGGTTAAAATCAACAGAGATAGAGCCACAATCACTTTAGAAGGCCCTGACAAAGAGGTCCAGTCAGGAACTGCAAAACTTGATGAATTGATTAAGAACATAAAGGAGAAGAGAGTTAAGTTCTCCACATTTTTGCTAACATTCATCACAACCAGTGGTGCCATCTCCAAATACCAAACTCACTTCCAGCAGAGCCTCAGAAATCCTGTTTACCTTGAGGTGGGTTCAGATCTGGTTCTGTCCAGTTTGTCCTCTGATGCTCTGAATGAGGCTGAAGCAGCAGTGATGAGAGACTTTAAAGTGGAGACTGTACTGCTGCAGGGTGTTGTAGATCTTGGCAGGGTGAAAGAAATCCTGATGAAAGCCAAGAACGAGGAAAACAGGAGAGAGCTCAGAGTGGATATCAGCTTCATCCCTGGAGCCAGAGGAACTGCTGGGACCAAAGTACGATTGGTGGGCTACAGTGAAAATGTCATCAAGCTCAATGAGGTTCTTCATGACATCAAGATGAATCAAGTGGAAACTCAAGAAACCATCAATCTGCCCAATCCTGAAATGGTCGACTGTTTTGATAAAATCTTAGCCCTGATCGGCATGAAACAGACCAAGGTGACCTTAAAAGCGTCACATTTCCCAAATCCTTGTGTGTTTGTGTCTGGTCCTCAATGTCATGTTCAGGAGGCCAAGGAGGCCCTAACATCAACTCTTACTAGTATGACAGTAGACACTTTGACTCTAGATGGACCAGGGGCTCAGCAATACTTCCAGGCAGATGGTAAAGTGAGCAAAGAGCTGGTAGAGAGCTCCTGTCGCGTCATTATCCAAGAAAAGCAAGCTGTGATGTCCTCACATGTGTATAATAGACCACGAAGCACCAGCAGGCTCAGCAACACACCTAGTTCTCTGATCTACAGTAGCATGTACAGCACTGTTGGAAGCTCTGCGGTCAACAAAACAAACCTGAAGATCAAGCTCAGCAGTTTGGAAAATGAACAGGTTTGATCATTTCCATTCTCTTCCATTTCCCATAATCCCAAAACAAAACAGCAACATTCATGTTATTCAATCTTATTTCCACAGGTGGATGTTTTGGTGGTCCCCATGCTCAACAAGCAGCTGAATTCTACAAATATTGGCAAGTGTCTGTTGAGTAAAGCTGGCAACACTTTAAAGTCAAAGTTTGATTCAGTCATAGCGAATTGTGCCCTCACCCCTGGTGATGTTCAGCTGGTTGATGCACCTCCATCTCTGGGCTGCTCCAAGATTTCCTTCATTGAGTGCTTGCCTTGGGATGGAGTGAGAGGACAGAGTGTGCAGGTAAAATTAAATACATTCAATGGGAAACATTTCTGTGAAGGAAAAGGTTTGATTTGTGGCTTATTTACCTTTAGAAAGCAAATGAAGTGCACTTCACTGTTGACGGCCTGGAATGACTTGATGGTTTCTTGATATCACAGTGTAGAAAAGTAATAGCACAGACAAAAAAGATCAAATAGTTAAAGTAGTGAAGCACAAACTGGAAGTGAGGATTTATGCAACTAAATCTTCCTTTTTGTGGAGCCTCAAGGTTAAGTTCTTCATATAAATAGGAAACTTTACTTAAGTTAAAAATATGTCATTTTTGATTTACAGGCTCTTGGCAGTGGGTTGAAGAAGTGTTTGGAGTTCTGTGTCCAGCGGAGCTTGAGTTCAGTTGCCTTCCCAATTATTGGACCAGGAATTGTTTTAAAATACCCCCTGAAAGAAGCCATTCAAGTGCTGACTGATGTCATTCACCAGTTTGGATTATCTGCATCCACTGGGTCTCTTACAAACATCCATATCGTCATTAAACCTGGCTATCCTGATTCTGAGGCGGTCAGTGTCACTTGATATACATCCTGTATCTGATCTGTAACATGCATGAATCAATTATTTATTCGTGTTATTCTGGTGTTTTTAATTACAGTGCTACCATGATGTCTACAAACAGCTCAGCCTAAATATGAACCAGGGAGGCCAAGGTAAACTAGCACGACTCAGACACATAGTGAGGAGTTACAAAGCATTTGGCCAGTGCCATATTTTACTGTCTTCATTAGAACCCTCATCCATCAAATTAACTATCAAAAAATATCTAAAGTGTGGTGTTCTTTCTCTTAGCAATCTTCAGGTCCCTCACCAGTGACCTAGATGACATCATCATGGCACTGGGAAGCAGGGTAAAGCTCCATGTGGTGTTTGGTGACATCACTAATGAGACTACAGATGTTGTCGTGAACACAACCGACTTTCAAACTTTTGATGTTGGTAGGTGAACCTGTGGATGCATCCAAACGCAGGAAGTCCTAGTGAGCAGGAAGCTCATGCTGTAATTGTAAAGCTATTTTTAGCCATCATGGTGGCTCTTTTGGATGGCATAGGCAAACAGTATGTTCAAGAATATCTGAACAGAAAGAGTGATTCCTGTGTGAAAGCTAATCTTTGAAGATTCAAGTTTTCATCTCATATTACCAACATCAGTTGGAAAAAAACCTCATCATATACTTATGAACTGGCAAAAATGAACACAGATAGTCGTGGCCCCACAATAGAAGTAGTTATTTGTCAGGTGCTGACGTTTCCAGTTGTAATGTAATGTACCAGTGGCTGTAAACTACTTCCTTGTATTTTCTTTTTCTACTTTTTTGTATATTGTATTTTACTCGTAATAAGCTAACATGGCTGTAGTTTCACATTCTGCGTGCACAAAATGGCAAATTCAGCAGGAAAAGGCTTGATGGTTTACAAAATGCAAAATAGAGGCTTATAGGCATTGTGGAAGGCAAACAGGTGAATAAAGATAACTGAGACACTAACAGTCTGGCAGAGAGGTAAACTGGTATGCTGCCCGGTACATCGATTGGCCATGAGGAATTTCTGTTCTCCACTCAAGAGAAAGGGGAAGGGACATAAATGCATGTGGATTAATTGGGAAATATGGTCATGTGTGTTGATGAGTCAGTGTAAGCAGGAAGCATAACTAAGAAATCTAATGGGTAGGTGCAGGGTCTAATGTCACATTGCATCCAACTGCAACATGTCACAGTTTCAATTGAAACTTTGGCATATTGCATCTTAGTGTAGCTGTAATTTATATAGAGACCTGTCCACAACAATTCGATGGATTACCAAAAAACTGAAGTAAAGAATGCATATAGTGTTGTGAGTAGGCCAAGAAAGTACCAGAGAAAGATTTTAATTATTTCTTAAAATATATCACTATCTATATATCAGTATTCATTCTCCTCAGTTCAGCAATATTTCATTTAATGTTGCCATGAGGTTTGTATTTATGACATTTTTTTTTAACAACAGACCAAATTATTGAACAACTTGTCCTGAATTTGGGTCAGAAAAAATTAGAGTTTGGCATGCTTCTCATAGAATAACTGGTTCTATAAAGGTTTGTAAGCAGGGGCCGCAGCAGCAGCATTTATTAATGCTAGTGCGAAGTAGTTGCATTAATATACTAAAATGCTAAACCAGCATTTTTAAACCTAGTATAAAATTATAAGAATGATATTAGCATTAGCATATTAGCGCAGCCTCACAAAGCTGCAATCAAAGACTGTTCAAAGATTGTTAAGTCTTTTTATGTTTCTTTTCTTTGTCTTCTTCTGCAGATGGCGTATGCAAAGACATCTTAACTGTAGCTGGACCAGAGGTGGAAGCTGAATTGAAAGCAGGTGAGAAAAGAGGAGCAGCTACTGATCTTCTCATCTTGCTTATCTTCTTGTCACTCATGTCTCCTGTGTCACTTTCTGTGCAGCACAAGTGAACCGAGGAGAAATTTATGTGACCCAGTCTGGAAACTTCCCCTGTAAAGCCATCTTTCATGTGTGTGGACAAAAGGATGAAACTGTCATTGAACAGCTTGTGTGTGATATCATTTCCTATTGTGAATGGTATCAATACACCTCTGTGGCAATTCCTGCCATCTGTGCTGGTAATTATTTTGTTAGACATTCTAAATATTTGTTGTTAAACACACACACACACACACACACACACACACACACACACACACACACACACACACACACACACACACACACACAACTAAATGCAAGTTGTGTTTTTGCAGGAGCTGGAGGGTTGGACCCTGTCGTTGTGGCAGGTGCCATTCTTCGAGCGATCAAAGCTTGCACGTCATCCATAGATAGCCTCACTGACATCCGCCTCATCCTGATGAAGATCAATGTCTTCTTGGCTTTTAAAGAGGAAGCGATGCAGATGTTTTCCCCCGCTGTAATCAACAGAGGTGACAGAACTATTCACAAGCTGAAATATAAATATAAATAAAAATACTGATCAAAGTTTTTAAGACACATTTTACTGATTTGTTTCATCCACCTTCTAGTGTCATTTCAAGAACCACAACAACAGCCTCCTCCTTCTATGAGTACATGCCTCAGCAGTCTCCATATCAGCTTTACAAGTCAGCAATCTGTCTTCATGTTCCTGGGTCCTTCCAAAAAAGAGGTTGATGATGCCATGGAAAAGCTGAAGCATCAATATCAGACCCAGTGCTCCAGTAACACCTTCTCAAAGGAGGAAGTGGAACTCCTCACACATGATGACATGATGGATCTGATGGAGCTGGTGAAGGCTGAGGGGCTGGTCATGCAAAAGGATCAGTCTGGAGCCCTAACAGTGAGCGGGCTAAAAGATGGGGTCGCCCGGGTGATGCAAAAAATGTGTCAGTGTCAGTACGGCACCCTCGTAAGAGAGGTGAGAGTCAGGGAGGAGGATGATTTGTACAACAGAGTGGTTTGGTGCATCCTGGCTCATAATGGTAACTGGGAAAGGCTTCCCAAAACAGCCAATCACAAACTGGAAATTAAAGAATTAACAAACGGAATAATAGATGGACAGGGGCTCACATGGGAGGTTAATCTACAGACGATGGAGGCCACACGACCACTGAGCAGACAGACAGCAAAGCTGAAAAGACTTGAGAATCTGCCAGGTGAGAAGATAGTTCACAGTGATTTTACAAAATGAACCTCACTGATACTGAAGTTGGAAGTTTGAGAATAATGCTAATCCACTAGAAACAAATCTTAATTTCTTAAAATAAATAATTACACTAACATACTACTTGTGCTGCCACAAGGTTAATGTTCCCGGTTTCACTCGTGTCTGTTCGTTCGAAGAGGAAAAACTTCCACAGTACTCCGATGCAGAAAGAAAATGAAAGTTTTATTCCACAGTTTCACATCCTTTATGAAGAGCATCCAGGCCTAAGTTTTCCTCCACAATAAACAAAACTATGGTAGAAAAACCGTGTGGCTCTGTCCTATGCTGCAGCGCTTTGCCCTGCACTCCCCTCTCTCCCCCTCCAGCGCTGCACCTAATTTGCATAAAACCACAAAGTGGCAAGCTCAAACTACCCACTAACCCAGCTTTTACTGAAAACCTGTTCACAACAAGACCCCAATATGTAAACATGAATGTAATAAAATAATTTTACTTAAATTTTAACCCTAACTTTACTTATTAAATTACTATTTAAACAAAATAAGGTTTACAGCAAAATAAATGCTTTATATATCAACTAACTTAACTTGGCTCCCACACTATCAGCAGGGTCTATTGATGAAAATCAGGATTGTCTGATTATGTTGATTTCAGATTTCATTGCAAAAGAGGACTCATTACAAGATTTGTTTTGATTTCATTCATACACCAAAATCATGTTTGTAGCTGCTTCACTAAAAATTAGTTGTAAATTGCATAATAAAAGTCAACATAGGCTCCTTCTATGTCTTCTTCTATGTATGCTATATACCTTGCTGCCTAATCTGACCTAATCAAATATAACAAATATGCTGTCTGTTTCAGACTTTACGTTCCCTCTATACTGGGACAATATGGCTGCTACTGAGACTATGAAGGTGGTTACACTGGATCCTTCCTCTGCAGAATACCACACAGTGAAGGAGGACTTCAAACGAACTGTCAGCAAGACTGTGATGAAGGTGGGTGGCTTTCCCTGCACAAGGAAACCCTTCAGTTTCTACTTATACTATCTGGGTACATACTACTTATTCATTACTTTATTCTCCTACATATAAGAGTTGAAAGAGATTTGACTGGTCCTCTTAATGAAGCATTAGCCCACGGTGCCCAGCCGGGCACAGCCCAAAACAGGAGACATGGGCCCGCTCTCATGTAGGGGTCGGGTGCAACGTGTGTTTGGCAGTGGCCAAAGTTGGAGGCCCTGCCGGTCCAATCCCCGGTTATTGAGACTGGCTATTGGGACATGGAATGTCACCTCTCTGGTGGGGAAGGAGCCTGAGCTAATGCAAGAGGTTGAGACACTGGCTAGATATGGTCGTGCTCACCTCAACACATGGCCTGGGCTCTGGAACCAGTCTCCTGGAGGGGGGCTGGACTCTGTTCCAGTCTGGAGGTGCCCTCAGTGAGAGGCATTGAAGTGGGGTGGGTATTCTTGTATCCCCTCATCTTCCTGCCTGTACATCGGTGTTTTCACGGGTGTACAAGAGGGTTGCTTCCCTGCACCTTTGGACCAGGGAACGGGTCCTGACTGTTGTTTGGGCTTATGTGCCAAAGGATTCACCGTTCTTGGAGTGGCTGGGTGAGGTGTTCGAGGGTCTTCCATCCAGGGACTCACCGTCCTGCTGGGAGACTTCAATGCTCATGTGGACAATGACAGTGAGACCTGGAGGGGTGTGATTGAGAGGAATGACCTGAATGATCTGAGGACTGATCTGAACCCGACTCAGGTGTTAACCCAAGCCCAAACTTGGGTATGGGAGGAGTTTGGTGAGGCCATGAAAAAAGACTTTTGGGGGCGCCTGGGTGGCTTAGTGGTGAAGCCGGCGACCACATACACACTCCGCGTTGCGGTGCAGGCGGCGCGGGTTCGTGTCCCGGCCCGTCGCCGATTTGCCCGCGTGTCTTCCCCTGTATCTTTCCCCCATTTCCTGTCTCTCTCCACTGTCACGAAAAGCCGCTGTGGCCAAAAAAATGCAAAAAAAAAAAGACTTTTGGATGGCCTTGAAGCAATTCTGGCAAACCGTCAGGGGACTCAGGAGGGGAAAGTGGTGTTCTACTCACACGGTCTATAGTACAGGTTGGGTGCTGCTGACTTCAGCTGAGGCTATACTCAAGTGGTTGAAGGAATGCTTTGAGGACATCCTCAATCCCACTGACACGTCTTCTGTAGTGGAAGCAGAGTCTGGGGATGAGGGGGATGACTTGCCCATCACTGGGGGTGAGGTCACTGAGGTGGTTAACCCTTTAACAGTGGCGATCACCCCTGATGCCACTGTCACTTGCCCTTACTTGCTGTGATAAGCTGATCAACACCGAGTGTATCACCGCTGAGATGTCAAATCAAACAAACTTTGAATTCCCATAATTACGTGACCATTTGTCCTATTGGAAAAATTCAAACTGTTTCTAAAAGCTGAGAAATTGTGCTTCACAACCATTATTATCATTCTTATTACAATTGTTACTGGAAGGCATTTTTGAAGTATGTTCTCTCGCCAGTGACAAGTTCGGGTGGATGAGTTTTGCCCTGAGTTCCTGAAGCCTCTGGATGTTGTAGGGCTGTCTTGTTTGACACACCTCTGCAGCATTGCGGGGAGATCTGGGGTAGTACCACTGGATTTGCAGAATGGGGTGATGGTCCCCATCTTTAAGAAGAGAGACCGGGGGGTGTGCTCCAACTATCCAGGGATCACACTCCTCAACCTCCCCTGTAAGGTCTATGCCAGGGTGCTGGAAAGAAGGTTCCGTCCGTTAGTTGAACCTCGGATTCAAGAGGAACAATCTGGTTTTCATTCTGGTCACGGAACGCTGGACCAGCTTCATCCTCTCGAGGATATTTGAATGTGCATGGGAGTTTGCCCATTTGGGAGATCTGTGCTTCTCTGCCCCTATGCCCCCTGAATAAGCGGAAGATGGTGGATGGATGGATGGATGGATGGATGGATGGATGGATGGATGGATGGATGGATGGATGGATGGATGGCAAGTTCACCCTGAGAACATGTGATGTGACAGATGTCAAAGTGGGTCAGTGATGGTCTGGCAAGGCATATCCATGGAGGGACGTACAGACCTCTACAGGTTAGGCAGTGGGTACTCCTGGTGCCCAACAATACCTGGCTTCATCTGGCGAGAGTATGCAGACAGTTCCTGGAGAATGAGTGAATTGATACCAGTGACTGTCGCCCACACTAGTCTGAGCTAAATCACATAGAACACCTCTGGAACATTATGTTTCAGTCCATCCGACACTGCTCAGTGATGCCCTGGTCCAGATGTATGAGGAGATTCTCCCAAGACACCATCCATCAGGCATGCATAGAAGCAGGAGAGGGCCATACAAACTACCGAGTATCATTTTGAGTTGCTGCAATGACATGCTGGCAAAATGGACAACCCAGTTGCATATTTCTTTCATTTGGATTTTTGCGGTGTCTTTGAATTCAGCCCACTGTATATATTGATAATTTCCGTCCAACATTGTGGCTCATTTAATTCCTGACACATTAGCCACATAAGCAGATATCCAGCATGATTTATTTCCTCCATTGAGATCTGATGCGTTTTCTAAGTGTTCCTTTAATGTTTTTGAGCATTGTAATTAAATTATTAAAATAATGAGTTTACACATGCTATTAAATGCACCAAAAAATTATATTAAGAATAAATGTTGCCAATGATTAAATGTTATGCCTAAAAAAAAAGTCAGAATAACTAAATATTTCTGTTATAACTATTATAATTATTTAAATTTATATATAAAATTGAAATGTAAAAATATACAAAAAACAAATTAAGAGAAATCAATTGTCACATTCTATAAACAAATTGATTGCCACATTAAAAGAACATAATATTTTTAAATTCAGAAATGCTCAAAACTCCAAAATTTACCTGCAACGTGTCACCTTTCAAAAGTTTTTCAGGTATGTAGTATCAAAGTAATTAGTTAACAAGCATTGATAGAGAAACTTCTCATACCTGAAACATAGGGATTCACACTATAAACACATTAACCTTGCCCTCAGGTGTGATTAACATCCAGCACTAGTTTGTTTGGCAGCTCACTGATTTTTTGGCCTTGGTGTCTCTTGTCAGATTGAGCGTTTGCAGAACATTCACCTGCGGCGCGCCTACGAAGCACAGAAGAAAAGCATTTCTGATAAGAACGCACAGGAGGGCGGAGCAGGGGAAAAACTTCTGTACCACGGGACAACCCAGGAAAACTGCAACTCCATCATGAACACTGGATTCAACAGGAGCTTTGCTGGGCAAAATGGTAATAATCTTTTAATATAGTAAACAACGACTGAACAAAATAGAAAATTTTTCTGTTGCTTAAAAACAAATCACTGGTGTTGAGCTTGTCTTAGAAATTATTACCTCCTACACACCCCATACCCTCCAAGCTTTTACATAGGCATTTAAACCTTTATGATCTTATGATGATGATCTCAGCCATCAGAGTTGTAAAGAGATCATGTCTCTATTGGTTCTCAATTATAGAAAGAGGGATTGATGGTGGGTCATTTGCAGATGGCTTCCAGTATTTTACAGTCTTAAGTATAGTTACATTTGGCCTTCCTTTATGGATACAAAAGAGGACTTTTAGGATGCTAAAAAAAACAAATATTAATAGAAACTTTCTTTTCACTGTTTAGTGAGTTGCAACAGTCTTATTATTTCTATGACCCTGATTCTCATTAATCAAAAGGATGATGTTCTTTATGGCTTTCAGTGATGTTATGGCAGGCTGTTTTAACATAAAATCTGTGGGGTGTATGTCCTGATATATGAAAACTGTAAAATCCATATGATACACCCACAGACAAATATACAGGTAGAAAAAGAAAACATAATAGAAAATATAACTAAAAGGGCAGGGCAGTCAGAGCCCCCAGGGGACCACAACAATAACATTAAATTGAATTAAAACCATAGACGTGACCAAGGGTGTGCTTTCTTTTTATGATCAATTCATGACGTGGTACAAAAACACTTTGTATTAATAATTTTTTATTATCATGTAATTGACAGTGGAAATCACTACAGTGCAGCTATTAGTACCTATTGTTAATTTCCCTTTTCTTTTTCTTTTTTCTCACACTCAGCAACTGTATATGGTATTGGGACATATTTTGCTGTAAATGCCAGCTACTCAGCCAACCCCACCTACTCCAGACCAGCTGCTGACGGTTCTCAGTTAATGTTCGTCACCCGAGTCCTCACAGGCATCTACACTCAGGGCCAAAGCAACATGAAGGTGCCTCCACCTCGGAACAGCCTGCAGCCTCACGACCGCTATGACAGCGTTGTGGACAAAACGGACAACCCCACCATGTACGTTGTGTTTCATGACAACCAAGCTTATCCTGACTACCTCATCACATTCAAGTGAGAGTGAGGAGAAAGTGATGAATTTCAAATTTTGGATTCTGGAAAATCCAGAAAGAATAAGATTGAAGTTATATTTATTACTACAGTGACTGGCAATATAAGAACTAGGTAAAAGATTACATTAAAGATTAAGAAAATTTTGCACACAAAACAAACTTTTCTCGTTGAGTATCTATATGGTCATTAATCTCAGGAGGAGATGTGATACTGATGCACTTTATACTGCAAGCAATCATGTTTAATGTAATAAGTTTAAGTTTTTTCAGTGTAGAATTATGTCTGATTTTAAGCTTATGGTGAAAGCTATAAAATGATGCCATTACAGCATTAATAAAATTATGAGGTTACTGGTGTGTCACTGAATTTTACAATAGCTGCTTCCAAAGAAATATGAGGCAATTTGACGTGTGCGAATGGATGGGCTGCGTCTCAGTGTAGCAGCACAGCTTTGGTCCCAGTCCGACATCTACTGGTTGCACCCAACCAGTAGCACTACCGCACCCGGTAGTGCTGCAGCATATACAGGTTTTACAACAGGAAACTCGTGTGATTTTCATTTTTTCAGATTTATTTTATTTCTACGGTTTAAGCTCACATGGAGCATAAAACCCAGTGTCCTTACCGTAATTTGCTGTAAGCATAATTACTGAAAAAAAAAAATTTATATAAATATCATTTAAAGTTATATTTTGACAGCTGAAGTGCGTGTGGAGTACCTGCACAGCAGCACACCCAGGGGCGTGGTGGCCATCGGGAGGTTACCCGAACGCCCAGTCGTTTCCAGGCCGAACCAGCCGGTGATCGGAATTATTATTACTATTTATTTATTTTTTTTACTATCCAAATAAGCACAGCAGCGCTTGCGCGGCCACAGGTGCAGACAGTGATGGTCGGTCGCTAAAGTTTCGGCTCTAAGAGCTGGCTCTTGAAGTGAATGACAGGAGCTGGCTCTTCTTTCATCAGGAGGGGGGTACAAACACAACAGCCCAGCCAGCACACCATTAGGAGAGGTGAAGGGCGAGACACCAGCTGGGGGCGTGCTGCTCGGCCTCTCCAAACCAAGCTCCCGGGCTGAATTTCAACCCCAGCCCGCCCCTGAGCACAGCCGGGGAAAGCCCCTGAGAGTCAAACATGGAGCTTTTCTGTTGTTGGGCGTGACTGAATAAACATGAGGAGGTGGTACTTTGAAAGTAAATGAAAGTGAAAAGAGCACTCACAGAGTGACACAAACAGGTTTCAGTCAGAATCGTAGATAAAATGGATGAATACCCGCACCCACTGTTTTTTGAAGCCAGTGATTTCACAGACAAAGAGAAGGAGAAAGTGAGGAGATACTTTCAGAAAAGACGAGACTCCGGCGGCGGCGACTGCGGAAACTTTGAAAAAGTTGGAGGACGCGTCTATAAAATATGTTTCAAGGAAAAAGAAGGTAGGGGGTGACACTGCGTTAAAGTCAGTTACTTGTAAAATACGTTTTCACGCTTGTGTTTAAATGTAGGCTGCTTCAGTGACTGTGGATATGGCTGTTTACAGATCAAGAAAGAGTTTTGCAGAGGAAGTTTCACACTATCACTCTTCCTAGTGGAGAACTGCGTCTGACTGTGAGCCGGACTAGTTCACCGCAGACCTCTGACCAGCCATCGACATCCCGATCACCGGTACGGTTTCAGTGTCAGTGAAATGTGGAAAGCTGAGAACAGTATTGATAACAACAGATGATGTGCAAATGATTTAAATATGTTACAAATACCCCCAAAACAACATTTTAAATGGTAAAACTCTGAATTTTTAACTCTCAAAAACAGATAATAATTAAAATTGATTCCATAGACAAATTTAGAAACAATGCGTGTTTACCACAGTGTGTATCACCTTTTCTCTTTACAACACTTGGAAAATGGTTGGGTTACATGAACAACGAGTTGGATTTTACTGTGTAGCTGCTCCTGGATTTTTAGCCATAGTACACTTCATCATTCTAGATGTGATCTGTGGAGCTGTTCAGTGCATGCTCACAAACCAGCTGGAAATTTGGGAATGACAGAAGAGAGGCAAAAACAAAACACATTTATCTTGCGAATTCAAACTTCCTAAAAGACGATAAGCACTTGAAAAATGAGAAATTAGTAGGTGAATTAGCAACTGAGTTGAAATGATTGCCAGTATTGATTTGACCCCGACCCTGCATGCCAATTCAATTAAAGCACCTGAGTGTGATTTGTGGTTGTAATTTTTGACAAAACAGAGGAAAGAGGGGTAGTTTAAAAGAAAAAGTATTTATTTTACAAGAATGTGCTTCACTGATTGATTATGATATCAAATGATCACTCAGTGAACCACACCCAACTCTGTGTTAGTGCTCTCATTGTTTGATTTTCACCTTTGCATCAGGCCTTACTGTGGTCAACCTGAAATAAAGCAAAGGATGGAGGGCTGCTCTCACTACTTTTAGAAGTTTGGGTTCTCAGCCACTCTTCAAGCTTGTCGCAATATGCACAGATCTGCTGCTCTTCCCTCCGCCAATGAATGATTTACAGTTCACAGAAGTCTTTTACTTAGGGGTGAAAGTAAGCCGGTACGGTCCGGTACTGCGTACCACTAAAAGATTCTGCGCCGGTACGCAGTACCGGCAAAAGTTGGAGCGGCTGTCTGCTGTAAAGCCTTCATTCAGAACCGGTCACGGCTGCACTTTGGGTCAGAATAAATCCACTAGCAATAAGCAGTCTAAAACACGACGTAACCAGTTAATAAATTGCTTTTTTTTTCTCATGTCAAATTGTTTCTGAACTGTTTGTGCTATGCTGGCGCCTCAAATCTCTTGCTTCTCTCCCCTCAGAGATCAAGGACAGCCACATAAAATGCACTACATCCGTTCTACTTACAGGACGGATGCAGTGCATTTTATATGTATGTATATATTTTTATACATTCTATTTTTTGAATATTTTACACATTGTTTATTTTCTGTATATCTCTTGATCATATTGATTATACTAGATTATAATATTTTTAAAATATTTTAATTTTCATTTAGAGAGTTTTATTTTCTGTTACATGGCACTGAACAGGAGTGGCCCTCCAATCTCATTGTACATCCTGTATAATGACAATAAAGGCATTCTATTCTATTCTATTCTATTCTATATGGCAGGCTAGACCCTCCTATTTTGATTGACACATGTAATTGGCTGCACCAAAATCAACTGAGCGCTACGTGACACCCCCTGGTTATTATTGGCTCTGGAAAACCCATTTCTTAATATTATTGGCCGAATGAGGTGTCAATAAAATGGGAGGGTCTAGCCTTTCATATAAAATGCACTACATCCCGGAGGATGGGACACAACCAGTTAACGGGCAACGACTTGGGTTTTCCAGAGCCAATAATAACCAGAGGGCGTAGGTTTTTTCAGGTGATTTTGGTTCGGCCAGTTAACAGGTTAAAACGTTCATCACTACGTTTAATGTCGGTCTGCTTGTTACAAACTATCTCAATTAAAAGCAAATAGAGATCAACTAATTGTGTTTCATGTTATTTTGCTCAATTTCAACAACACAGCACAGCTCAAAAACACTGCTTATGACCAGAGATTTCATTTATGCTACATGAGAGTGCATTCACCTCCAAAACACAGCGGATGCCAAGAGAACTGAGCTTTGCAAAAGTTTGGTGGTTATTTCTGTCCAGATGTTTTGTATTGGTGGACAGAGCCAGAATGCATGGAGGTGGTCATCAGTTGAGTGCAAACATCTCAGTTCCTTAACAAAAATATATTCCACATTGTCAACTGATTCTAATTTCTGCCTTATCCAGGCAGGATATATATATATATATATATATATATATATATATATATATATATATATATATGCGTGTGTGTGTGTGTGTGTGTTTGTCATAGTACCGGCAAGAATTTAAAACTACTTTCACCCCTGCTTTTACTTCTGTGAACTGTTTTAAATACAGAATAGGGTTTTACATTGCTTAAATAAGGAAGGCCTTTCCTGAAAAATACATCATCTGGACAATATGCAGATATAAAACCTTTATATATTATTTTGCATCAATGTCTTTCTAACAACCCTGCAACCCAGTTTTTTTGTAATTGGATTCTAATTGTTGTAACAGATTGGTGGTATTACCTTCAGTCACTGAAACAATGTTTCCCATGGTTTTCTCCTTTTGTTTGATGTTGTCTTTACTAAAGCCAAAAGTGTGTCCAAACAACAGACACGGCACTTTCATTTGGTATGAAGTGCTTGAGTTGCACAGTCTGCTTGGTATTTGACTTCACCTCCTAATTTCTGATGAACTGCCCAGTCCTTTAAAGGTACAGTGCAACAGTTTGCAATTGGTATCTTATAGCATAAACTCATGCATTTGCTTTTTTCTTCTTTTAGAGCATTACAACCCCAAACTCAAAAGATCTTGAGAAGACTTTCAGGATAGATGTTTTCCTCCTGTATTACCTGAGAGACAACTGCAAAGCATACAAATTTTTGGAAAAACAGCTGTCTGCAATCGGCTGCACAGTGGAGTTAAATTTCGATGAAGAAGAAGCTTTGGTTAGAGGGGAGGTTGACAAGGGGCCAGGAGCAGGTTTTGGCGGTGCCGCAGAGAAATGGGAGCAGCAGGTGGATCAGGTCTTCATCCGGCTCACTGAGAGCTACCTCTGCTATCATGTGCTCGAGCCAAAACAGGTAAAAATGGTACTGCAGGACCCCTCCTTTAAGACAGATGATATCAAAGTTTACACAGAGAGTGGCTATGCTGTGGTTGTGGGAGAGGCTGTTGTCATGAAGGAGAAGATTGCAGTTCTTGAAAAGAGTCTACCCACCACAAAGGAAATACCAATTGCAGGGAAGCAGTTCAAACTAGTAGAAGAAGAGTTCAATCGAGAAATGTGTGCTTATCATCCAGAGGTTAAAATCAACAGAGGTAGAGCCACAATCACTTTAGAAGGCCCTGACAAAGAGGTCCAGTCAGGAGCTGCAAAACTTGATGAACTGATTAAGAACATAAAGGAGAAGAGAGGACAGTTCCCCACATATTTGCTAACATTCATTACAACCAGCGGTGCCATCTCCAAATACCAAACTCGCTTCCAGCAGAGCCTCAGAAATCCTGTTTACCTTGAGGTGGGTTCAGATCTGGTTCTGTCCAGTTTGTCCTCTGATGCTCTGAATGAGGCTGAGGCAGCAGTGATGAGAGACTTTAAAGTGGTCACTGTACAGCTGCAGGGTGTTGTAGATCTTGGCAGGGTGAAAGAAACCCTGATGAAAGCCAAGAACGAGGAAAACAGGAGAGAGCTCAGAGTGGATATCAGCTTCATCCCTGGAGCCAGAGGAACTGCTGGGACCAAAGTACAATTGGTGGGCTACAGTGAAAATGTCATCAAGCTCAATGAGGTTCTTCATGACTTCCAGATGAATCAAGTGGAAACTCAAGAAACCATCAATCTGCCCAATCCTGAAATGGTCGATTGTTTTGATAAAATCTTAGATCTGATCGGCATGAAACAGACCAAGGTGACCTTAAAAGCGTCACATTTCCCAAATCCTTGTGTGTTTGTGTCTGGTCCTCGATCTCATGTTCAGGAGGCCAAGGAGGCCCTAACATCAACTCTTACTAGTATGACAGTAGACACTTTGACTCTAGATGGACCAGGGGCTCAGCAATACTTCCAGGCAGATGGTAAAGTGAGCAAAGAGCTGGTAGAGAGCTCCTGTCGTGTCATTATTAAAGAAAAGCAAGCTGTGATGTCCTCAAATGTGTATAATATACCACGAAGCACCAGCAGGCTCAGCAACACACCTCGTTCTCTGATCTACAGTAGCATGTACAGCACTGTTGGAGGCTCTGCGGTCAACAAAACAAACCTGAAGATCAAGCTCAGCAGTTTGGAAAATGAACAGGTTTGATAATTTCCATTCTCTTCCATTTCGCATAATCCCAAAACAAAACAGCAACATTCATGTTAATCAATCTTATTTCCACAGGTGGATGTTTTGGTGGTCCCCATGCTCAACAAGCAGCTGAATTCTACAAATATTGGCAAGTGTCTGTTGAGTAAAGCTGGCAACACTTTAAAGTCAAAGTTTGATTCAGTCACAGCGAATTGTGCCCTCGCCCCTGGTGATGTTCAGCTGGTTGATGCACCTCCATCTCTGGGCTGCTCCAAGATTTCCTTCATTGAGTGCTTGCCTTGGGATGGAGTGAGAGGACAGAGTGTGCAGGTAAAATTAAATACATTCAACGGGAAACACTTCTGGTGAAGGAAAAAATTTGATTTGTGGCTTATTTACCTTTAGAAAGCAAATGAAGTGCACTTCATAGATGTGTATTGATGTAAGGTTGGAATAACTTGATGGTTTCTTGATATCCAAATGTGCAAAAATAATAGCACAGACAAAAAAGATCAAATATTTCAACAAGTGAAAGCAGTGAAGCACAAACTGCAAATGAAGACTATACAACTAAATCTACTTTTTTCTTGAGCCTCAAGGTTAAGTTCTTCATATAAATACGAAAAGTTACTTAAGTTAAAAATATGTAATTTTTTATTTGCAGGCTCTTGGCAGTGGGTTGAAGAAGTGTTTGGAGCTCTGCGTGCAGTGGAATTTGACTTCAGTTGCCTTTCCAATTATTGGACCAGGAATTGTTTTAAAATACCCGCTGAGAGAAGCCATTCAAGTGCTGACTGATGTCATTCACCAGTTTGGATTATCTGCATCCACTGGGTCTCTTACAAACATCCACATCATCATTAAACCTGGCTATCCTGATTCTGAAGAGGTCAGTGTCACTTCATATAAATTCTGTATCTTATCTGTAACATGCATGCATCAGTTATTTTTTTGTGTTATTCTGTTTTTTTTTTGGTTTTTTGTCTGCAGTGCTACCATGATGTCTACAAACAGCTCAGCCTAAATATGAACCAGGGAGGCCAAGGTAAACTAACACTACTCAGACTGCTTTTATTATTATATTTACACATAGTGAGGAGTTACAAAGCATTTGGCCAGTACCATATTTTACTGACTTCATTAGCACCCTCAGTCATTAGATTAAATATAATACAAATATCTAAAGTGTGGTGTTCTTCCTCTTAGCAATCTTCAGGTCTCTCACCAGTGACCTAGATGACATCACCATGACAGTGGGAAGCGGGGTTAAGCTACATGTGGTGTTTGGTGACATCACTAATGAGACTACAGATGTTGTCGTGAACACAACCAACTTCCAAACTTTTGATGTTGGTAGGTGAACCTGTGGATGCATGCAAACACAGGAAGTCCTAGTGAGCAGGAAGCTCGTATGGTGGCTCTTTTGGATGGCATAGGCAAACAGTATGTTCATGAATATCTGAACAGAAAGAGCGATTCCTGTGTGAATGCTAATCTTTGAAGATCCAAGCTTTCTGGTAGGCCATTTAGATAAATACTTACAAACACAGATGGTCATAGTCCCACAAGATAAGTAATTATTTGTCAGTTACTTACATTTTCAGTTGATGGCATCATCAGTTAACATTTTAATTTTAACTGTGGCTGTGAAACTTACTCCTAGCTTGTATTTTAGATCTATTATCTAAAATGGCTGTAAATTTACATTTTGTGCAAGTGTACACCAGGCAAATTCAGCAAGAACAGGCGTGGTGGATGACAAAACGCAAAACAGGAACAAGGTAGACAAGCAGGTGACGCAAAACAGGTGATGGACCGCAGTCAGGAATCAGATTATTAGACTGTAACGAAGATAAGTTATTATATATTATTAATCTGGCAGGAAACAGAGGTGAACCGGTATACTGCCAGTCATTTCAACTGGCCATGAGGAATTTATGATCCCCAGCCAATAAAATTCAAAGAGGATCATCTTTTAACTTATGAAGTGCCATTTCTCATAAATGTATGTGCACTGATTTGGAAATATGAATGGGGTTGTGTGTGCTGATGAGTTACTGTAGACAGGAAGCAAGACTAAGAAATATAATTGTTGGATGCAGGGTCTGATTTCACACTTCATCCAACTGCAACACAAAACTGAGTTTAAGCTGAAAGTCTGGCATGTGGTGTCTTAGTATTGTTGCTATTTATTAAGACTGATCCAGAAGTATTGGATGGATTCCAGTGAAACCAAAGTTGTCACAAGGTCTGTAGAGCTGGTGGGACTCAAGACACAGGCTTAAAAGTCCACAAGTTTATTTAAAACACTGTATTAGTTGGCTTGAAACAAAGGAGTTTCCAGGTTTAGGTTCCCAGAACAGGTAGGCCCACAGCAACTCCGCTCTCTTCCTCACAGTACTCACTCTCAAGAGTGTGTCAGGGGTTGCTGTGCAGAGGGAAGACACAGGTAAGTGCAAACTCCTTCTCACAAAGAGTTGTGCTGATATGAAACACAAGAGCCTACTTTATTAATGTGGTTACGGTAGTTCAACAACCAGGCAATGACTGAAGGTCAATCTTTTATTGTGACCTGTCAGAGCGCCGGCGTTTCCGACTGTCAACTGCTTTTAAATGCCGGTAAAATTGCAACCACATACAATAAAGCAATAAGTCTTTTTGCATATAAAACCAGAGGATTTACACTTACAGATAATGCATTCAACATGTCCCAGAGCGCTATATCCTTCCTCTAATGGGTTTGCAAAAATTGCGTAGAAAAAGGCTAACAGCAAAACGTAGTCCATTTGCTTTATCGTGTGCATTAGCGTGTACAGCTATGGCATTAATGTATCTAACATAATATGTAGATACAGAAAATGGTTTTCAATTTCTTTGTAGGTTAGTGTACTCTTTAGCTACCTTATGTAGTTACTGTGATTACCTTCATACATATTATTATAATTAGGGTTCTGAAGGTTCTATTGATGTATAGTGAGTTGAAATATTACAGCATGTATAACTGTAATGATATGGTCTGGCGGACTTGTTTGATTATAGGTCTCAAAGGGCTACGAAGCTGCAGCCCAAATGAGATGATGACACACAGGTATGTTCAGGCCATAACAGAAGTAAAGAATGCATGCAGTGTTGCTAGCAAGTTCAGAGTACCCTAGAAAGATTTCAAGTTAAGTCAAGTCACATTTATTTATATAGCACATTTAAAAACAACAAAGGTTGACCAAAGTGCTGCACATAGAGATAAACAGGGTAAAAAGTCAATAATATATAAATTAATTAATTAAAACAATACAATCAGAAGTCAGCAATCATCTAATAGGATGTTACATTGCAGCCAAATGCTAAGGAAAAGAGCTGTGTCTTTAATAAGGATTTAAACGACTCTACCATCTGGGCTGAGCGAATATGGAAAGGAAGATTATTCCAAAGGCTTGGTGCTGCAGCTGCAAATGCTCAATCACCTCTCAGTTTCAGCCTAGTTTTTGGTCTTTGTAGGAGTAGTTGATTAGATGACCTCAGAGCCCTTAGAGGCATGTGTTCATGGTGTAGCTCGGACAGATACGAAGGTGCTAGTCCATTTAGAGCTTTAAAAGTGAGCAATAAAATCTCAGAATCTATTCTAAAACGGACAGGAAGCCAATGAAGGGATGATAAAACTGGAGTAATATGTTCGTGTTTTGTTGTACCAGTTAAAAGACGAGTTGCTGCATTTAGGACCATTTGCAGGCGCACACCGATAACTGATCTATGCCATAGTACAAGGAGTTACAGTAGTCCAGGTGAGAAGTAACAAAAGCATGAATGACTTTTTCCAGGACTTTATATGGAAGATAGGGTTTTACTTTAGCAATGACTCAGAGCTGATAAAAACTACTTTTAGTAACAGCACTTATTTGTTTTTCCATTTTAAAACAGTCATCAAAAATAAGTACAAATTAATTATAATTATAGACATAAAAATCAGAGGTTGCCCTAATTTGTAAAAGAAGGAAAATGTTAGGCCTTCATTCACAAAAAACCCAGTCTATTTTCAGTGATTCCTTCACCCTAAATAAATAAATTGTATACTGATCAAAAGTTACAGTAAATGTAAACACTACACATTCACATAAAATAAAAAACCACAGTCCTCCCAATAGTCCTTCTCTGATACACAACTTACAACGCCCTCCCAAACAAATACCCCCACCCCCACAAACAAAACTGACACAAAGCCCACCACCAAGCATAAAGTTTTTTATAAAACTGTAGACACATACTGGCCAAAAAAAGCTCTGAGCCATTGTCCTCCGTGAAAGCCTTAACGAGACCTTTTAACAACGTTCCCTGCCCTCCAGTGTTAATTTTGACAACAAATTTTGATTTTGTTTTAGTCATAGTCTTTTGACGAAAAGGTAATTTAGTTTTAGTCATAATTTAGTCAAAGCACACACACAAAATATAAGTGGCATAACAACAGCATACAGTGATTTTCTGTGTAATGGTGCATGTCAAGCTCTCCATTACATACATATTTACATCTAAACGGCATATACAGTGGTACCTTGAGATACGAGCGGTCCCACAATCCTCTCGCATCCCTCATCTCGTTCTTCTCACATTTTACCGCGCAGAGTGGTATTGTGTTTTAGAGCAGTGAAATCCATGTTTCTTAGCCTCAGAAGAGAAGGGTGCAGTTTTGTTTTTTTGTGGGTGTGTGCTTCTGAGATGAGAGATAAGATGGACTGAAACATAGTGTCTCAGAGGGGTTCTATTGGATTTAGGTCAGGCAGGCGTGGGAGCCAGTCAATTTGTTCATCATCCCGGAACAGCCTGCATACTCTCCACATGAGACCGGGCATTATCGTGCACCAGGAGGAACCCTTGGACCCACTGCAGGAGCGTAGGGTCTGACAGTGGGTCTAAGGATTTCATCCCTGTAATGAATGGCAGTCAGGTTGCCTAGCCTGTAGGCTTCTGGAGAAGTTGGACTACCTGTGCAACCCCTGTAGGGTCCAGGTATGGCCTCATGCTACCTGTAGTGACACTGACCCTAGCCAAATGCCAAACGAGTGAAAAAACAGTCAGAAAAGATGAGTAGGGAAAAATGTCAGATACTTAAGAGTAGAATGGAAGGCAGAGCCTTCAGCTTTCAGGCTCCTCTTCTGTGGAACTAGCTCCCATTTGGATCCAGGAGACAGACGCTCTCTCTATTTTTAAGATTAGGCTTCAAACTTTCCTTTATGATCAAGCTTATAGTTAGGGCTGGATCAGGTTACCCTGAACCCTCCTTAGTTATGCTGCTATAGGCCTAGGCTGCTGGAGGGTTCCCATGATGCATTGTTTCTTTTCATTCACCTCTTTTACTCTGTTTATACCCCACTCTTCATTTAATCATTAGTTATTATTAATCTCTGGCTCTCTTCCATAGTGTGCCTTTTGTCCTGTGTCTCTCCCCTCACACTCCTCCCTGAGAATGGTTTTGGTGGAGGTTTCTTCCTGTTAAAAGGGAGTTTTTCTATCCCACTGTCATCTGGTACGGTCTTACCTTACAATACAAAGCACCTTGAGGTGACTGTTGTTTTTTGGCGCTATCTAAATAAAATGAGTTCAGTTCCTGTTTTGGGGGTTGTCTCATTGTTGCCCCTCTAGTGCACCTGTTGTTAATTTCATGAACACCAAAGCAGCTGAAACTGATTAACAACCCCCTCTGATACTTAACTGACCAAATCAGTATCCCAGAAGAACTCTGATTGAAAACTGTTCCTTTCATTTTCTTAAACAGTGTATTTATAAAATGTTTTTTTTAATGGTATATTTCATATAATATGAAAGTGCAGCTCAGCGTCAGTGTGTTTCTGTATATTTTACCCTCTGGCCTCTGTCAATTCTGTTTGATATTATCTGGTCAGCCCTTTTGTTGTTTTGAAAAGTGCTTTTTAAATAAAGTGGTATGTTATGGTATGATATAGTACAGTATGGTACGGTACAGTATGGTATAATGCTGTATGGTATGGTACGGTATACCATACCGTACCATACCATACCATACTATACAATACCTTACCATAAGGTACGGTATAGTATGGTATGGTATGGTACGGTATGGTATAATAGGTATGGTACAGTACGGTATGGCACAGTATGGAACTTTATGGTATGGTACGGTATGGTATGGTTTGGTAGGGTATGGGATGTTACGATATGGTGCGATATGGTTTGTTACTTTACGATATGGTACGGTATGCTACGTTGTTTAAATCTCTTGTGTTTCTGTATGTTTTACCCTCTGGCCTGTGTTTATCAATTATGTTTGACATTATTGTACAGCACATTGGTCAGCCCAGTTGTTGTTTTGAAAAGTGTTTCTTAAATAAAGTGGTATGATATGGTACGGTATGATATGGTACAGTACGGTATAATACAGTATGGTACGATATGGTATACTATGGTACGGTATAGTAAGGTATGGTATGGTACAGAATGGTACGGTATAATACGGTATGGTAAAGTGGTATGGTATGGTATGGTACGGTATGGCACAGTATGGGACTTTATGGTATGGTACGGTATGGTATGGTACGGTAAGGTGTCTTTCGGTAACGTACGATCTTTAAATCTCTTTTGTGTTTCTGTATCTGTTACCCTCTGGCCTGTGTTTGTTAATTATGTTTGACATTAATGTACAGCACTTTGGTCTGCCCAGATGTTGTTTTTAAAAGTGCTTGATAAATAAAGTTGTATGGTATGGTATGGTATGGTAAATTGTTAAAATCTCTTTTGTGTTTCTGTATCTTTTACCCTCTGGCCTGTGATTGTCAATTGTGTTTGACATTATTATACAGCACTTTGGTCAGCCCTATTGTTGTTTTTAAAAGTCCTTTATAAATAAAGTAGTATGGTATGGTATGGTGTGGTGTGGTGTGGTATGGTATAGTATGGTATATGATATGGTACGGCATGGTATGGTATGGTATGGTATGGTATGATATGATATGATATGGTATGGTATGGTATGGTATGGTATGATATGGTATGGTACGGTAAGGTATGGTAAGTTGTTTGAATCTCTTTTGTGTTTCTGTATTTTTTATCCTCTTGCCTGTGTTTGTCAATTATGTTTGACATTATTGTACAGCACTTTGGTCAGCCCTGTTGTTGTTTTCAAAAGTGCATTTTATATAAAGTGGTATGTTATGATACGATATGGTATGGTATGGTACAGTCTCATACGGTAAGGTACGTTCTTTAAATCTCTTTGGTGTATATGTATCTTTTACCGTCTCACCTGTATTTGTCAATTATTTTTGACATTATTGTACAGCACTTTGGTCAGCCCAGTTGTTGTTTTGAAAAGTGCTTTTTAAATAAAGTGGTATGTTATGGTACAGTATGGTACGGTATGGTACAACACAGAATAATTCGGTATGGTACAGTATGATATGGTAAGGTACGGTATGGTAAACTCCGGTATGGTATGGTACGGTACTGTATGGTATGGTATGGTATGGTATGGTAAGTTGTTTAAATCTCTTTTGTGTTTCTGTATCTTTTACCCTCTGGCCTGTGTTTGTCAGTTATGTTTGATATTATTGTACAGCACTTTGCTCAGCTCTGTTGTTTTTAAAAGTGCTTTAAAAATAAAGTGGTATGGCACAGTATAGTATGGTATTGTACGTTACAGTACGGTATAGTATTTTATGGTATGGTGTGGTACAGTATGGTATGGTATGGATAAAGCCATAAAGCACATCTTCTCCCCTGATGTTTCAATTTAATCAATCAATCAAGATTAATAACAGAACATGGTGATGTTGGTGATGTGTTAATTGTACATACTGTGGCCGAACCTCCAAGATAAGATGCACTGAGACTGAGAAGTTAGTCTGGCACTTTCTATGTCACTCGCTAATGTATTATTTAATTGTTTATTATTTGGTTGATCCACTATTTATTAATTAACTTACTGGAGTTTACTTTTAAACATTTATCCTTTTATTCATTGAGTACAAAAAAATCCCTAACAACTTTTAACTTTTAACAAATTTAACACGAAAACAGTTGACCAAAGTGCTGTACATAAATTTAGAATTTAGAATCAATTTAGGACCAAATTATTGTTGTTACATGTCAAACATATAACGAGTGTTTCAGAACACCCATCCAAAGACAGAGACAAAAGAGATAACTGTTCCACGGCTTTGCTGCCGTCAAAGGCGCTGCCTTCTATCCCCACCCCTCCCCACCCTAGTGCTCCCATGCTATATGCTATATGTGCTTACTATGCAGAGGTTTTTCAACCTCATACTGTGCCCCCATTACGGGGCAAAATCTGAGTTTATTTTTTTTCCTCGCCTATCCCATTGTGTTCGCTTTGTTTCCCTCTTCTTAAATGTTTGGAATGCATTTTCACACTCCACACTTCAAAGAGGACCTATTTGCCCATTACTACAGCTTCAGCGTTTCTTCTTTTTTTTTTTTTTTAAGTGTTTCTTAGGGCTGCAACGATTCATCGATTAACTTGATTAAATTGATTCTAAAAAATTATCGACACAAATTTACTGTTTCGATGCTTCGTTTAAACTCTGCAGCGCCCAGTTGCTTCCGTGTAAGCGGCACTCCTCACTAGCATTAGCAGCATTATAGTGCTCCATCTTCTTTTTGTGGTTTTATTGGTGGCTGGGAAACCAACATAAAACTGCATTACCGCCACCTACTGGACTCCAGTCCAGTAGTGGCATGCACGCATGCACGCACGCACACACACACACAGATTCTAAAAAGCTTTCCGTCGCTGCGATGGATTTCCTTTAACACAGAGTGGATCATCGCTAGAGTTGCCATCTTTCTCGTAAAATACAGAACCCGGTATGTTACGGGACACCACCAAATCAAGACGATCAAGGTGCTGTTCAGAGGATGAAGAAACATCATCTAAATATATTAACAATGACGGAAAACGCTGATCCCCCAAAATCTCTTCCATCAACCTCTGAAAGGTACTAGGAGCATTACAGAGCCCAAATGGCATCCGATTGAACTTGTACAGGCTACACACGGGCTAACCTAATTGACGCGCTGATCACGGTGCCTGATGAATCAAAGTCTGAGTCATACTTGCCAGTTGAACACTTTGTCCATTTATTTTTATCCACAATCATCAGTGTCCGTTATACTTGCACAGATTTCCAGAAACACTTGAAATATCAACACCCATAATTCTCAAAGGTCCTTGCAGCTTCAGCGGTCAAAAACTGTTTTTCCCTTACGGGTGGAACACCTGACCAAACCAAAAAAAACCCTTACCATATATAGTCAAGCCCACCAATTACCCTGTGATGCGTGATACCCAGTAAATACATATTCTGCTCCTACACACCGGCCCCTAATTGTTATGGCCGACTGACATAACAATTCAATAATAACAAAAGGAGCCCAATGTGAAAATTTCAAACACCCAAAGGCAAGCAAATCAGTTTACACCTCATGTATCAAACAAAGTTTAGAAATAGGTCTCTCAACAATATTGCTCTTAGTCTGCAACCTAACAGAACGCACCAAACCCTTTTTGTCAGGAAAAACCTCCAGCACTTTAGCAAGAGGCCAGGAACCACGTGGGGCTGAAGAATCCATGATGATGACAACATCTCCAACTATCAAACTCCGTTTCTTTTGATTCCACTTCTGTCTCTCTTGTAACAATGGTAAGTATTCCTTGACCCATCGTTTCCAGAATAGATCTGACATATACTGAACTTGTCTCCAGCGACGTTTCACATACATGTCGGAGGGTTCAAAAAGCCCAGGTGGTAAGGCAGGTTTTCCCTTTAACAGCAGAAGATTGTTTGGTGTGAGAGGCTCCAAGTCATTTGGATCGTCAAACAGCTTGGTGATTGGACGGTCATTCAAAATGGCTTCTACTTCACACATAACAGTATGGAGTCCATCGTCATCTAGCATTTGCTGATGCAAAACTGAATTAAGGATGCGCTTTACCAGGCGTATCATACATTCCCAAACTCCACCATGATGGGATCCTGCTGGCGGATTGAAACTCCATTCCACTCCATTTGAGATGAGAGCTCCTTGAATCTGCTCATGATTCAAAGAAGCAAGAGATTCTCTCAGTTCTCTTTCAGCTCCAACAAAATTGGTTCCATTGTCTGACCTGATATGAATAACTTGACCTCTCCTGCTGATAAATCGACGTATAGCATTGATGCAAGCATCTGTCCCAAGTGAATTCGCCACCTCCAAATGAACTGCTCTACATGCCATACAGGTAAATATCACTCCATACCGTTTGCTAGTTGTTCTTCCTTTCTTGACTTCTATAGGTCCAAAATAATCCACTCCAACGTTTGTAAACAGAGACAAGTCTGGAATGATTCTCTCCTTTGGAAGATCTGCCATTTTTTGCTCCATTGCTCTCCCATTATAGTGTCTGCAAAAGCTGCATTCAGATATGACTTTCCTCACAGCTGCATTTGCATTGGTAATCCAATACCTCTTCCTGAGAGCTGACAGAGTATGGTTTTTTCCACCGTGTCCTAGTGACCGATGGATATGCTTGAGGATAAGCCTAGAGATATGCTGATCCTTAGATAGGATGAGAGGGTGTTTTTCCTCCAGTGGCATCGCTCCTTTGCTTAATCTCCTCTTAACTCTTAACATCCCATCTTCCAAAATTGGATCCAGCCTGTAGATGGAACTAAGTCTGCTTACCGTTCCCTTATTAGATAGAGAAGAAATTTCATCCCCAAATCTTTGCTGCTGACAATAGCATATGATGACCAACTCAGCTTCCAACAGATCTTTGAGTGTTAGGGTTTTAACCTTTGAAGTTACTGTGGCCTTTTGTACTACCCTTTGCCCAGCTTGTGGATGAGAATCTTTCAAACCCCTTCTTTGACGACTGAGCTGTAACAAAAGTCCTTTTAGCCTGAGAAACCAAGCTACTGACACCTTGAGTTTCCTCCAATCTGAGAAGTAAGTCATAAGTTGGTCAGTGGCATTGAGGGAATCGATAGCAGTGGAATTAACCCAGGCCTCCTGTCTGACCTCTGGATCATCAGAGTCCACCTTACCAACAACAAAATCTTCCGGCCACTCTTCCTCAGCCCTCCAAAGAAAACTGGGGCCCTTGACCCAACTGTGGTTCTTAAGAAAGTCAGGTATTTTCATCCCCCTGGATGCAGCATCAGCTGGGTTGTCTTTAGAGCCAATGTGCTTCCATTGGGAAGGGTTTGAAATCTCTCTTACAGTGGAGATTCTATTTGCCACAAATGTGTGAAAACGCTTGTCCTCATTATTAATATATTTCAAAACCGCTGTACTGTCTGTCCAAAACACAGATTCATCCAGCTGCATTTCAAGCTCTGCTCTAAGCATCACGTCCACTCTGGCTGCCAGGACTGCAGCTGTTAGTTCTAATCGTGGAATCGTTACAGATTTTAGTGGTGTGACCCGGGCTTTTCCTAAAAGGAAGCAACATGAACATGGTCTTTGCAGTCCCTCAGTCTGACGTAAGTTACAGCCCCATAGCCATCCTTACTGGCGTCGGCAAAATGATGTAATTGGCTGTGTTTGAGGCCACCAAAACCCTTAGGCTTTATGCATCTTTCCACCTTAAAAAATGCTAGCAACTTGATTTCTTCCAACCACCTTTCCCACTGTTTCAGGATATCCGCTGGCATGGCATCATCCCATCCACAGCCCCTCCTGCACAGCTCTTGTTGCATCATCTTGGCAGGCAAAGTAACTGGTGACAGAAAACCCAAAGGATCATACACGGAACTAGTTGTGGACAACATTCCACGTCTGGCGCATTTGGTGTTGGCTCTCACTGCGGTATTGTATCACTTCCTGTTCCTGTTTCGGAGCACAGTATTTTGCTGTCTGTTAGCTGTTATATGTGTATAACTCGATTTATCTGGATAATAACATATTTTAGTGTAATCTTCACCTACTTTAAATAGCATACTCTTTGCTGAATCACCTGTATTCACATTACTCACTTTATTTGTTTTTAGAAATTCGCTAGCTTAGCTCAGCTAGTAGCTTAGCCCTTAGCCGACTCACTACCAGCATGGCTTCTTCTCCTGTCTCTCCTGCACTTTCCTGCTCTGGGTGTCACATGTTTAGTTACTTGTAACATCTTCAGGAAATAATCATTCATATTCAGCTTGATCTCACTTTAATGACCCAGCAGACCAACATGCACACATAACACTGAACGAGCAGCAGACATCCTCTTTTTTAGGCACGCTTGTTCTACTCAAGAACACAGTTACAACAATGCTTATAATAGTCTCAGTCTGCCCCCTACTGGGCTCAATGTTACTGCAGCATTAACACATATTGCTGACAACATCAAATAACAAATACTCGTGCAGAAAGCAAATATGTAAGAACAATTAAACATCTACGATACCACATCTCCTCCCCTTCAAGTTGACAGCTTGTACTTGTCTGAAACGTTAAACAGTGGCAGTATAATATACACCAACATAGAACAATATTATATATATTTTTTCTTTTTTTTTTTTTACTACAAAGAAACATCTGTGAACTTAGAGCACATAACTTCTCCAAGAAAAAAGTCTCTATCTAACAAAGTCTTTGAGATGCACAGGTGAACGTCTCTCTCGCTGAGAACGTCGCACCTCAGGCGCAGCTGGTGCATCAGGCTGAGCCTGGATGTTTGGAGCAGGTGGCAGCTCCTGAGGATCACATGACAAGGCTTGTGAAGTTGTGTCCATTATGGTGGGTAAGCAGTTGTGGGAGCCCGAGTCTGTGTCATGTCCCGGTTCCCCCTCTGTGTGTAGTTCACTTGGGACAGTGTCTTTTAATCTGGATCTCACCTGATCCACATGTCGTTTCAGGGTTTGACCAT
The DNA here is from genome assembly GCF_007364275.1 of Archocentrus centrarchus. Classification (NCBI taxonomy): domain Eukaryota; kingdom Metazoa; phylum Chordata; class Actinopteri; order Cichliformes; family Cichlidae; genus Archocentrus; species Archocentrus centrarchus. The sequence continues at coordinate 18,967,671 of NC_044363.1, forward strand.
TTCCAATGGTGACAGTGTATGACACAGGACCTGATGAGCTCAAGATAACAGCTGGGATCCACTTTGGACCGTAGGAGTAGTTTCTGATGAACACCTTGTCTCCTGGTGCAAAACTTCTCAGTTTCTTCTTTGTGTCATGACTCTCTTTCTGTTTCAGTTGTTTTTGCTGCACTTTGGTTTTTACATCAGGCATGAGCAGGTCAAAAGCTGATCTGAGTCTCCGAGACATCATCAACTCCGCTGGTGACAAGCCTGTTGTTGCATGCGGCGTAATGCGATAACTGAACAGAAATCTTGACAGTCTTGTTTGCAGTGTGTCACCTTTTACTTTCTTCATCCCCTCCTTGAAGGTCTGGACTGCCCTCTCTGCCAGGCCATTGGAAGATGGATGAAAAGGTGCTGATCTCACATGATCAATTCCATTTCGCTTCATGAATGTCGCAAATTCAGCACTTGTAAAACATGTTCCATTGTCTGATACCAACATTTTCGGCAGACCGAACACACTGAAACTCTGTCTCAGTTTCTCGATGGTAGCCTGTGATGTAGGCGATTTCACTGGGTAAATGTCCATCCATTTAGAATGAGCATCCACAATGAGGAGAAACATGTCACCTAAGAATGGCCCTGCATAATCCACATGAATCCTTGACCACGGTGATTCTGGCCATTCCCAGGGGTGTAATGGTGCAGTGGGTGGTGATTTGTGGGGTTTTTGACACTCGTCACATGACTGTACCTCTCTTTCGATACTCTCATCCATCCCCGGCCACCATACATATGACCTTGCCAGGCCCTTCATCTTTGACATGCCTGTGTGAGTCTGGTGCAGAAGTTTCAGTATTTTGTCTCTGCCTTTGGTGGGGAGAATTACTCTAGCTCCCCAGAGCACACATCCATCCCTCACACTCAGTTCCATTTTTCTTTGTTGATATGGTTTGAAGCGAGTATCGGTCTGTGCCGGCCAGCCCTTTAAGGTATACTCATGAACTTGGGACAAGATGATATCCTTAGCTGTCCAGCGTTTGAGCTGTGTGGTGTCCACTAGTGTGTCATCTAATACATCCATCATTAAGACTTGTTCTGTCATCTCTTTTTCAGGGGCCGTGTCTGGTACAGGTAATCTGCTAAGCGCATCTGCATTTGCATGGTGTTTTCCAGGTTTGTACACAATGTGGTACTCATAGGCACTCAATGTCACAGCCCATCTTTGCACTCTTGGTGAGCCCATCTGAGGTATAGGCTTCTTCATGTTGAAAAGAGAAATCAGGGGCTTATGGTCTGTATAAATAGTGAAGACTCGACCATACAAATATTTGTGGAATTTCTGGATGCCAAACATTACAGCCAAACCTTCTTTGTCAAGCTGAGAATATCTCTTTTCCGCTGGAGAGAGTGTGCGTGACATGAACCCCAGGGGTCTTTCACTGCCATCATTCATCTTGTGTGACAAAACGGCGCCCACACCGTATGGAGATGCGTCACAAGAGAGAATTAACTCTTGGTCTGCTGAGTAATGAACCAACACATCTGCTGAGTTCAACAGAGCCTTTGATTTCTGAAAAGCTTCTTCTTGCTTCTTTTGCCATGTCCAACGCATGTCCTTCCTTAAGAGTTCATGGAGGGGGGCCAGCAGTGTTGCCAGATTGGGAAGGAACTTGTTGTAATAGTTTAGCAAACCTAAGTATGCTTTGAGTTCTGTGACACTTGTAGGAGTAGGAGCGTCCATGATGGCTTTAACTTTCTTTTCTACAGGGTGCAGCCCCTGTGCATCCACTTTGTGCCCCAAGTACTCCACGTCATTTTGCATGAAGACACACTTACTTCTTTTCAATCGTAAGCCTGCCTCTTTCAACCTGACCAACACCTCATCCAGGTTCTTTAGATGATCTGCCTCATTCACCCCGCTCACCAAAATATCATCTAAATACACAGCCACTAGGGGTATCCCTTTCAAAAGGCCTTCCATGGTCCTCTGGAAAATGGCTGGAGCAGAAGCCACTCCAAAAGGCAGTCTGTTACATGTGAACAGCCCCCGGTGTGTGTTCACTGTCACATACTTTTTGGACTTGTCATCCAGGAGTATTTGCTGGTAAGCGTGGCTCATATCCAGTTTTGAGAACTGCTTTCCTCCAGAAAGTGCAGCAAACAGGTCCTCCACTCTGGGTATTGGATACTGTTCCAGAGAAGCTACTGTGTTTACAGTAAGCTTGTAGTCTCCACACAACCTTACTGTCCCTATAGGCTTCAGAATCGGCACAACAGGTGCCGCCCATTCAGCATATTTCACAGGTGAGATTATGTTTTCTTTTAGCAGTCGGTCTATTTCCTCATCTACTTTTGCTCGCATGGCAAACGGAACTGATCGTGGACGGAAAAATCGTGGGGTAGCATCCCGTTTTACATGAATGGTTGCTTTTGTGCCTTTCAGGGTGCCCAACTCCTCTTTGAACACATCCTCATGTTTGCTTAAAACTTGCTGTAGTGTGTTATTTTCTGTTGTCTTTACCTGGTGCACCTTCTTAGCTTTGTGTTTGTTTTTGATTTCTCTCCAGTCCAGGTGTATTTCCTCTAGCCAGCCTCGTCCTAGCAAGCTGGGGCCGTCCCCTTCGACCACCACAAGGGGCAGTGTTTTCCTCTGCTGCTTGTACCTGACTCTGACAGCTGTTACACCAATCACCTTCACAGGATCCCCTGTGTATGATTCCAGCTTGATTTTGGCAGGCCTCAGGCTGGGGAGTTTGCAGCATTTCCAAGTCTGTTCATTTGTAACTGTTAGGCAGCATCCAGTATCAATTTCAAAGGTTAAAACTTGATCATTAAGTTCCATATCCACAGTGTAGGGGTCTACTTTTCTCAGGTGCACTGCACTCCGCCGCCCTAATCTGTACAGTTTACTCTGATGCTCTTGGATACACTTGATACAGTTAAGTGTGAATGAGTCCTCTTCTGAGCTCTCACTTTTACTTCCATCACCTATCTCATGAACTTTGTGAGAATGGTAGTGTGAACTCTGCTTTTTGTCTGTCTTTTCAGTTTTTAGTCCATACTTCTTCTGGTTCTGTTTAGCTTTGTTCCTACATGCTCTTGTTATGTGGCCTACTTTGCCACAAACATAACATTTTTCTTGTTTGTACTTACAGTTGGCTGCTGTGTGATTGGTTCCTTTGCATCGATAACACTCTCTGCTTTCTCCTTTAAATGTACGAGCCTCCTGCGACCCTCGGGTGACGCTGAAACATTTTGCTGTCGCACCTGAGGTCCGTAGGTCCTGGGCATTTTTATTTACGGTCTCCAGTGACACAGCGATTGACAGAGCCTTGTCAAACGTGAGGTCTGTTTCTGACAGGAGACGCCTCTGAATTCTGTCGTCATTAATTCCGCAGACGATCCGGTCTCTCAGCCTCTGTTGCAACGTGTTGCCATAGTTACAATCCTGCGCTAAGCGACGCAGCTCGGCCACGTACTCCATGACAGTTTCACTGGGCTTGCGGTTGCGGGAATCAAATTTGTACCTTTGCACAATTTCACTGGGCTTTGGTTCAAAGTGGTTTTTCATCAGAGTTACAAGCTCTTGGAAAGTTTTGTCCTTTGGCTTGGCTGGGCTGAGAAGGTTTCGCATCAGGCTGTAGGTCGATGCTCCAACGACACTTATTAATATTGCCTTTTGCCTGTCTGCGTTAGTAATCCCATTAGCTGCGAAAAACTGCTCCAGTATTTCACTGTACTCATCCCACGTTTGGCTTTTGGGATCGTACGGTGCCAACGTACCGATTGTAGCCATGTTTCCTCTTCGTATCCCCGCTCTCTCTCCCTCTGTCTTTTAGCCAAACCTGTCGCAGGCTCCCGTCACTCTTTTTGTTTTACTTCTCTTCTGAGTAATCCTCGTCGCCAAAAAGATGTAACATCTTCAGGAAATAATCATTCATATTCAGCTTGATCTCACTTTAATGACCCAGCAGACCAACATGCACACATAACACTGAACGAGCGGCAGACATCCTCTTTTTTAGGCACGCTTGTTCTACTCAAGAACACAGTTACAACAATGCTTATAATAGTCTCAGTCTGCCCCCTACTGGGCTCAAAGTTACTGCAGCATTAACACATATTGCTGACAACATCAAATAACAAATACTCGTGCAGAAAGCAAATATGTAAGAACAATTAAACATCTACGATACCACATTACTCCTCGGCCTCCTTTAGCAGTAACGGTACTTGTAATAAATGTAGTCTGTTTGTAGCTCTGGAGGCCAGGCTTTCTGAACTGGAGACTCGGCTCCGCACCCTGGAAAATCCTACATCTAGCCAGGCCCCTGTAGCGGGTGCGGACCATGGTAGCTTAGCCGCCGTTAGCTCCCCCCCAGCAGATCCCGAGCAGCAGGGAAAACAGGCCAGCTGGGTGACGGTGAGGAGGAAGCGTAGTCCTAAGCAGAAGCCCCGGGTACACCACCAACCTGTTCACGTCTCTAACCATTTTTCTCCACTCGGCGACACACCCGCCGAGGAACAAACTCTGGTTATTGGCGACTCTGTTTTGAGAAACGTGAAGCTAGAGACACCGGCGACCATAGTCAAATGTCTTCCAGGGGCCAGAGCAGGCGACATTCATGGAAATTTGAAACTGCTGGCTAAGGCTAATCGTAGATTTGGTAAGATCGTTATTCACGTCGGCAGTAATGACACCCGGTTACGCCAATCGGAGGTCACTAAAATTAATATTGACTCGGTGTGTAACTTTGCAAAAACGATGTCGGACTCTGTAGTTTTCTCTGGGCCCCTCCCCAATCAAACCAGGAGCGACATGTTTAGCCGCATGTTCTCCTTGAATCGCTGGCTGTCTGAGTGGTGTCCAAAAAATGGCGTGGGCTTCATAGATAATTGGCAAAGTTTCTGGGGAAAACCTGGTCTTGTTAGGAGAGACGGCATCCATCCCACTTTGGATGGAGCAGCTCTCATTTCTAGAAATCTGGCCAAATTTATTAACCCTCCTAAAAACTGACTACCCAGGGTTGAGACCAGGAAGCAGAGTTGCAGTCTTACACGCCTCTCTGCAGCTTCTCTCCTCCTGCCATCCCCCCAAAACCCCATCCCCATAGAGTCGGTGCCTGCTCCCAGACCACCAAAAACCAAAGCTAAAATCAGCAAAAAGCTATTTAAGCATAAAAATTCAAAAACAATAAATAATACAGCTTCATCAACTGCACCAAAAAATAAAACAATTAAATGTGGATTGTTAAACATTAGGTCTCTCTCTTCCAAGTCCCTATTAGTAAATGATTTAATAATTGATCAACGTATTGATTTATTCTGCCTTACAGAAACCTGGTTACAGCAGGATGAATATGTTAGTTTAAATGAATCAACACCCCCGAGTCACAGTAACTGTCAGAATGCTCGAAGCACAGGTCGAGGAGGAGGATTAGCTGCAATCTTCAATTCCAGCTTATTAATTAATCAAAGACCCAGACAAAGTTTTCATTCTTTTGAAAGCCTGACTCTTAGTCTTGTCCATCCTAATTGGGAAAATCAAAAACCTGTTTTATTTGTTATTATCTATCGTCCACCTGGTCCCTACTCAGAGTTTCTGTCTGATTTCTCAGACTTTTTATCTGATTTAGTGCTCAGTTCAGATAAAATAATTATAGTGGGTGATTTTAACATCCATGTAGATGCTGAGAATGACAGCCTCAACACTGCATTTAATCTATTGTTAGATTCAATTGGCTTCTCTCAAAATGTAAAGGAGCCCACCCACCACTTTAATCATACTCTGGATCTTGTCCTAACATATGGCATAGAAACTGAAGACTTAACAGTATTCCCTGAAAGCCCCCTCCTGTCTGATGATGATGATGATGATGATGATGATGATGATGATGATGATACTTTATTGATCCCACAATGGGGAAATTACAGTTAACAGAACACCCATCCAAGAAGACAAACAGAACAAACATGGGGAGATAGGTGAACTGTGGCCATGCTGCCCCCCTTCTGGAGGCGCTGCCATTAAAAAGACAGAAACAATAGTGAAAACATATAGGGATGAGTGAGGAAAAAAATCTTCTCATACTTTGTATACATTCACACAACACAGTATAAGGTTACAAAAACCTCTGCGACAGGGCAGAAACATATAGCATGGGAGCACTAGGGTGGGGAGGGATGGACAGGGGAGCCAGCGGAGGCGAGTGGGGGGGGGGGGGGGGGGGGGGGGTCGGGCTACTGTGGGGCTGACTCAAACTCCCTCCTCAGCTAACAGTTCTGATAAGATGTAGAGTTCATCAGCGGCTATAGGTCAGGGAGATCAGTCCAACACAGGTCAGAAGAAGACAGGACGGCGGGGGAGTAGAGCCTCTGTTTACAAACATCCTGGAGACAATTTGATAAGCGGCAGTCCAAGGCCGCCAGGGAGCCAAATTCCTGATTCTAGGACTTGTTTTGGTACAGACTGTACTGATTAATTTGTTGACAGCCTTCAGTCTTACTGGCACCTCTCTGTGGCAAAAAATCCAATTCATCCAAATCTTCTTGGTTCGTTCCTTTGCCGTGCAGAAACAGATACATACATCTCCAAGATCTTACCCCTCAGAATCAGCTCCAGATATACAGAGTCTGAGTTTGAGTCTGTACCCTTCCCGCGTTCCCGTCATAAGCAGCCTTACCAAGGCCAGACAGCTGCCTAGACTTCCTGAATTGCAACGACAAACCAGGTATCTCCCGGTCCAATTCGGAGAAACCCCAGTGTCAATAAGCCAAATGTGTGTGTATATTCCATTGACAATACGGCCAGGCACGTCATCTTCCACACCACACAGGAATCCATAACGTAGCCAGCTGGAATGTCAATTGATAAGAGGGAATAGGGTTCTCCTTCCCCCAATCTCCTCCTGGTGAAAAATTGATCAAAAACAATGGCGTTGAGAGACCAGCTGACCAGATCCATAATTATAAATTCCAGTTCGGAAGTTGTGTGAAGAGAGGCTCTAAAGCAGCAAGCAGCAAAGCAGGGGAAAAAGGAAGGGCTGGGGAGAGAAAAGACCAAAAAAAAAAAAAAAAAAAAAAAAAAAAAGAGATCATTTCTTAGTAACATTTACATTTACTTTAATGGATTACACAGCAGTGGGGAATAAGTTTTATTACAGTAGAAGTCTTTCTGAAAGTGCTGTAACTAAGTTTAGAGATCTAATTCCTTCATTGTTATGCTCTTCAGTGCCATGTGCCAACACAGTGCAGAGCAGCTACCTAAACTCTGCTCCCAGTGAGGTCGATTATCCCGTCAATAGTTTTACATCCTCACTGCGTATAACTTTGGATACTGTGGCTCCTCTGAAAAGGAAAGCTTCAAATCAGAAGTGCCTGACTCCGTGGTATAATTCACAAACGCACAGCTTAAAGCAGATAACCCGAAAGCTGGAGAGGGAATGGCATCTCACTAAATTAGAAGATGCTCATTTAGCCTGGAAAAAGAGTTTGTTGCTCTATAAAAAAGCCCTCCGTAAAGCTAGGACATCTTACTATTCATCATTAATTGAAGAAAATAAGAACAACCCCAGGTTTCTTTTCAGCACTGTAGCCAGGCTGACAAAGAGTCAGAGCTCTGTAGAGCCGAGTATTCCTTTCACTTTAACTAGTAGTGACTTCATGGATTTCTTTACAAATAAAATTTTAGACATTAGAGAAAAAATTATTCATAACCATCTCAAAGATTATTCTTCATGTTCGGCTGCTTTCAGCACTACTGGTATTTGTTTAGACTCTTTTGCTCCAGTTGATCTTTCAGAGTTAACTTCAATAGTTACTTCCTCCAAACCAGCAACATGTTTGTTAGATCAGAATCAGAATCAGAATCAGAAGGTTTTTATTGCCATATGGGTGAACAGGTTCACAGCATTAGGAAATTGCTGCGGTACTTCGTGCTTACAGAAAAAAAAAAACAAATAAGTATAAAAACTATAAGACAATATACAAGTATACAAATTGCAAATATACAGAGATATTAGAGCTTACAAAATATACAGTGCAGAGACTAATTAAAAGATAAAAGAATGTAAACTATATTCCACTAATATGTACATCAGTGCAATCAGACAGGTGCATAGACATAGGGTCATCAGCGTTTGTGGAGGGTGGTGGTAACAGTCTTAGGGTAATTGTTCATGAGTCCAACAGCAGAGGGGAAGAAACTGTTCTTATGGCGGGAGGTTCTGGTCCGTATGGACCGTAGCCTCCTGCCTGAGGGGAGAGGGTCAAAAAGTCTGTGCCCAGGGTGAGAGTGGTCGGCTGTGATCCGACCTGCACGCCCCAGTGTCCTGGAGGTGTACAGGTCCTGGAGAGATGGGAGGTTACAGCCAATCACCTTCTCAGCAGAGTGCACAACGCGCTGTAGTCTCTGTTTGTCCCTAGTGGTGGCTCCAGCGTACCACACAGTGATGGAGGAGGTAAGGATGGACTCAATGATGGCAGTATAGAACTGCACCATGGTCCTTGCTGGCAAGTTGAATTTCTTCAACTGCCGCAGGAAGTACATCCTCTGCTGGGCCTTTTTGACAACAGAGGTGATGGTGGGCTCCCACTTGAGGTCCTGGGTGATGGTAGTTCCCAGGAAGCGAAAAGAGTCCACTGTGGTGATGGGGGTGTCAGTCAGGATGATGGAGGGTAGAGGGGCTGTGTGCTTCCTAAAGTCCACTATAATCTCCACTGTCTTCTGGGCGTTCAGTACCAGGTTATTGTGGCTGCACCAGGACACCAGACGTTTGACCTCCATCCTGTAGGCCGACTCGTCCCCGTCTGAGATGAGTCCGATGAGAGTCATGTCGTCTGCAAACTTAATAAGCTTAACAGACTGGTGGTCAGAGGTGCAGCAGTTGGTATACAGGGAGAAGACACAGGAGAGAGGACACAGCCCTGAGGAGTGCCAGTGCTGATGGTCCGGGAGTCCGAGACATTCTTCCCCAGCCTCACGTGCTGCTTCCTGTTCATCAGGAAGTCAATGATCCACCTGCAGATGGGATCTGGCACGTTCATCTGGGACAGCTTGTCTTGGAGGAGATCAGGGATGATGGTGTTGAAGGCAGAGCTGAAGTCCACAAACAGGATCCTGGCGTAGGTTCCCTAGGAGTCCAGATGCTGTAGGATGAAGTGCAGAGTCAGGTTGATGGCGTCGTCCACAGACCTGTTGGCTCTGTAGGCAAACTGCAGGGGGTCCAGAAGGGGGGCTGTGAGGGACTTGAGGTGGGACAGCACCAGACGCTCAAATGACTTCATGACCACAGGTCTGTAGTCATTTAGTCCAGTGATCCTTGGCTTCTTGGGGACAGGAACAATGGTAGCGGTTTTAAAGCAGACAGGCACGTGGCAAGCCTCCAGTGAGGAGTTGAAGATGTTCGTGAACAATGGGGCAAGCTCGTTAGCACAGTGTCTCAGTGTGGCAGGTGAGCCACCATCTGGACCTGGAGCTTTGCGAGCTTTGACACTCCTGAACTGCTTTAGCACCTGGTCCTCCTGAATACAAAAGACTGTGGGGGTGGGGGAGGAGGGGGACTCTGGGGTGGGAGTCTTTGATGATGTGGGCTTCTCTGAGGTGTGGGGAGTGGGGGAGGTTGGGGGGTGAATATTTGTGTTGGCTGTATTGTAGTTGGGACTGGTGGAGGTGTGAAGGCTGCTGAACTGACCATCAAAACGACAATAGAACTCGTTCAGTCTATTTGCAGTTTGTAGGTCGTCTGTGGAGTGGGGGGTTTTAGGCTTGTAGTTGGTAATCTGCCTAAAGCTTTTCCATACAGAGGCCGCGTCGTTCTCTGAGATCTGCTGCTGTATATTCTCAGAGTGATGTGATCTAGCAGTGGCCACTTCCTTGCTAAACCTGTACTTGGCCTCTTTGTAGCAGTCTTTGTCCCCACTTTTAAAAGCCTCCCTCTTCTCTATCCACAGCTGCTTCAGTTTGGGAGTAAACCAGGGTTTGTCCATTCCTACTAGACTGTTCAAAGAAGTCTTTCCAATTATTGATGCTTCAATCTTAAAAATGATCAATCAGTCTTTATTAGTTGGCTATGTACCACAGACCTTCAAGGTGGCTGTAATTAAACCTCTGCTTAAAAAGCCATCACTTGACCCAGCTGTCTTAGCTAATTATAGGCCAATCTTCAACCTTCCTTTTCTCTCAAAGATTCTTGAAAGAGTAGTTGTAAAACAGCTAACTGATCATCTGCAGAGGAACGGTTTATTTGAAGAGTTTCAGTCAGGTTTCAGAATTCATCACAGTACAGAAACAGCATTAGTGAAGGTTACAAATGATCTTCTTACAGCCTCTGACAGTGGACTCATCTCTGTTCTTGTCCTGTTGGACCTCAGTGCAGCTTTTGATACTGTTGACCATAACATTTTATTACAGAGATTAGAGCTTGCTATAGGTATTAAAGGTACTGCACTCCAGTGGTTTGAATCATATTTATCTCATAGACTCCAGTTTGTTCATGTAAATGGGGAGTCTTCTTCACACACTAAGGTTAATTATGGAGTTCCACAGGGTTCTGTGCTAGGACCAATTTTATTTACATTATACATGCTTCCCTTAGGCAGTATTATTAGAAAGCACTGCATCAATTTTCATTGTTATGCAGATGATACTCAGCTTTACCTATCAATGAAGCCAGATGACACACATCAATTAGTTAAACTGCAGGAATGTCTTAAAGATATTAAGGCCTGGAGGACCTCTAATTTCCTGCTTCTAAATTCAGATAAAACTGAAATTCTTGTTCTCGGCCCCACAAATCTTAGAAACATGGTGTCTAACCAGATACTTACTCTGGATGGCATTACTTTGGCCTCCAGTAACACTGTGAGAAATCTTGGAGTCATTTTTGACCAGGATATGTCCTTCAATGCACATATTAAACAAATATGTAGGACCGCTTTTTTGCATTTGCGCAATATTTCTAAAATTAGAAACATCCTTTCTCAGAGTGATGCTGAAAAGCTCATTCTAGGGCTGCAACGATTCATCGATTAACTCGATTAAATCGATTCTAAAAATTTATCGACACAAATTTACTGTGTCGATGCTTCGTTTAAACTCTGCAGCGCTCAGCTGTCTCGGTGTAAGCGGCGCTCCTCACTAGCATTAGCAGCATTAGTGCTAACGTTTTTTTTGTGGGTTTATTGGGGGCTGGCAAGCCAACATAGAACTGCATTACCGCCACCTACTGGACTGGAGTGTGAATCATTCACGTATACACAAGCACACATTCTAAAAAGCTCTCCGTCGCTGCGATGGATTTCATTTAACACAGAGTGGATCATCACTAGAGTTGCCACCTGTCTCGTAAAATACAGAACCCCGTATGTTACGGGACTCCGTGGAATACGGCTCCGTAACATGCCGTGTTCCGTACTTTACGGGACGGGTGGCAACTGTCGCTGACATGCATTTCCACGCCTCCACTGCTCTCTGTGTGTCTGTGTGTGTTGTGCTCGCTGAGAATTTCAGCTGCTATTTTTGTCTTTACTTCAGCTGTAGCTACCAGAACTGGTTTGCTAGCGAGCGCGGGCCATTAGCACTAGCCATGGTTCGGTACCGGAAGGCCCCCCAGGACCGAGGGGCTCCTTCAAAATATTTTTTATACTTTAATCCCTTATTAGTGACTAAATATAGACCTGCAGTAGAAACGTATTTTCGAGAATGCTTGTGAATACAAAGCATTACACCATTACTCACACATGCGCCATGGCTCCCGCAGCCACTAGTTTTTCAAAACACTCATAGCAGGCAGCGGTTTTAACTGCGCAAGCGCAAAGAGGCGAAGCTGTGACGGTGAGCTCAAGTAGTGAAAAAGGAAACGTTTTTCCAGCATCCAAAACAGCAGCTTTTTCTTTTAGTAACCACCAATAAATCTGTGAAACAGCTGGAGGTCCTTCATCAAGCACCTGATCAGCAAGTGTTAAGGTGAAGAAAAGAGAACTTTGTAGCTGCTCCATTCACCGCTGTTTGTTCACATGGCGAGAAACTGCAGTACGGAAGTTAAAATATGCAGATAAACTGTTAATAAAAAAAAGTATTTCTTATCCGATTACTCGATTAATCGCTGGAATAATCGATAGAATACTCGATTACTAAAATAATCGTTTTATGCAGGCCTAGCTCATTCATGCATTTATTACTTCTAGGCTGAATTATTGTAATTCATCATATCAGGCTGTCCTAAAAGCTCCCTGAAAAGCCTTCAGCTGATCCAAAATGCTGCAGCTAGAGTACTGACAGGGACTAGAAATAGAGAGCATATTTCTCCCATATTGGCTTCTCTTCATTGGCTCCCTGTTAAATCTAGAATAGAATTTAAAATTCTTCTCCTCACATACAAGGTCTTGAATAATCAGGCACCATCTTATCTCAAAGACCTCATAGTACCATATCACCCCAACAGAGCACTTCGCCTGGTTCTGCTGGAGGTTTCTTCCTGTTAAAAGGGAGTTTTTCCTTTCCACTGTCGCCAAGTGCTTGCTCATAGGGGGTCGTTTTGACTGTTGGGTTTTCTCTGTATTATTGTAGGGTCTTTACCCACAATACAAAGCGCCTTGAGGCGACAGTTTGTTGTGATTTGGCGCTATATTTCAACACACAGGCACATCATGTACATTGTATATAGTGTTATTATTAGTAGTATTAAGGTTAATCTTGTTTGTTGATTTTATATATATTTATATTCTTTTCTTAATAGTGTGAATTATTATATTTTTACTTATATTTATAATAACTGCGGCTGCTGTTACACCCAAATTTCCCCTCTGTGGGACAATAAAGGCTGTTTCTTCTTCTTCTTCTTCTATATAAATAAAATTAAATTGAAATTGAATTGAATTGGTTAGAGACTGCTGTTTCACCTCCATCTTGATTCTGAAAGAGTCTGACTCGACACACCAAAGCAGACCTAACGCCCTCTCAACTGGAAGATTATCTCGATCCAGATTCAGCTCCTTTAAATCCTTTGCCCATTGATCCTCTGCGATTGACTGCAACACTGATCGACTGTTACTTATCCATTTTTCCAAAAAGAATCCACCTCTTTTACAAAGAGCAATGAGTTCCCTTATCATCTGGATAGCCTCTTTGTCTGATCCCAAGCTCATCAAACAGTCATCAACATAAAAATTTCGTTTGACAGCGTGAACAGTCTCATGAGAAAATTCACCTCTGTTGTCATCAGCAGTTTTCCTGAGCGCAAAGCTAGCACAACTAGGAGACGAAACTGCTCCAAACAAGTGAACAGTCATTCTATAGTCTTTGAGCTCTTGGTGGAAGTCTCCTTCTGGCCACCACAGAAAGCGCAGGAAGTCTCTCTCTGCTTCTGCAACCTTCACTTGGTGGAAGGTTAGCCTGTATATCACCCATAAATGCAACAGGCTCCTGTCTGAATCGAGTGAGCACTCCAAGCAGGGAACTGGTGAGATTTGGCCCTTGCAATAATTCACAGTTCAATGATGTTCCTTGATATGTGGCACCACAATCAAACACCACTCGTAATGCACCCTTTCTGGGATGATGGACACCATGGTGAGGAATGTACCATACCTTTCCTCTTCTACCTTGCAACTGCTGCTCAGGCACTTGCTCAGCATAACCTTTATCCACGACCTCTTTGAGACAACTTGAATATTCCTTATGAAATTGTGAGTCACTTATAAATTTCCTCCTTAATCCAAGTATCCTTTGCTTGGCCACTGTAAAGCTGTTTGGCAAGATAACATCTGGTCTTTTAAAGGGCAACTTCAGGCAATACCTGTTATCCTGTAGAGTTGCAGAAGACTCCATGACTTCCAAAAATCTGATGTCCTCTCTCGACATTTCCCTCTCCTCTGAGGTCCTTTCATTAAAGTCATGGTTATACTGACTGTTCAACATAGATTCCAGTTTAGACACAGATATTTTATTTACCACAACAGAAGAATGGTCCACATCACAAGTGCCATTGTTTCCATTCAAAGGACCATTGATGACCCAGCCCAACACTGTTCTTATAGCGTATGGGCCATCTCCAGAGCTGTCGACCACTTCCCAAGGTCCCAATATCCTAGGAGCATTGATTCCAATCAACAAGTCAACATTGGCATTTATGGTAGGGATATGAACCTTTGACAAATAAGGCCACCTTTCCATATCTGCGGTAGAGACGATATCATCTGAAGTGACTGGCATCTGTTTCTGTGTGAGAACTTCTGGCAATGGATAAAAATTGTTTCCATCCAGCCCTGACACCTCAATCCCAAACAAGGAGTATGCTGGAACAATTTTTTCCTGCCCCATCGTTTTTAAAAGAAAGTCCTTTTTCCTGAAATGTTCAATCTCTGCATGAGATGTTCTGAACAGAATGTAGCCGTGCTACCAGGGTCCACAAATGCATACGTCTGCATGACCTCACTTCCCTTGGTGGACTTGACCTGTACCGGAATAATGGAGAGAGCACCACGATTCCTTCCAGCCCCTATATGCCCACATGCCTGAGGAAGAGTTGATGGTTTAACTCCAGTTGGCTTATTTGTTTGTTCTGATTCAACATTTGTCCTTGGAATATGAAGCATAGTGGGATGTTGTTGATTACACACTTCACAGATCAACCGTTTATTACACTCCCTGCTTATGTGTCCAGTGCATAAACATCCAAAACAGATTCCTTTCTCCTTTAAGAAACGAATCTTCTCTCTGTGTTTCTTACCTTTAAACAGCTGGCATTTCTCCAAAAGGTGAGCACATGAACAACAATAACAATGCAGACTCTGTTTCTGTAGACTACTTGTCATAGATTTATCTTCAGAGGAATCTATCGATGTTACTGTAGTAGCAAAACTACGTTCTGTACCTCTGGTCCTTGTTTGTAATTTAAACTTGCTAGAAGGTCTTGAACCAACTATGTTTTGTGGTACATGTGCCTCAATGTCCCCAAAAATTGGGTCAGATAGAATCCTCACATGCTTCTCCAAAAATACAACCACATCAGTGAAATGAGCTCTCTGGTTATAGGTTTCCATAATGTCATGAGCAACAGCTCTCCATCGTTCTCGGAGTTTGAATGGTAGCTTGGAAATCACCATTTTCATATTGCCTGGCATATCCAACTCCTGCATATAATGAAGCTCCTCCATTGCATTACAACATCCACGCAAGAATAAAGCATAAGCTTGCAGAGCTTTAACATCCTCAGACTTAACTGATGGCCAGGCTAGAGCTTTGTCTATATATGCAGTAGATAACTTGTATTCATTCCCAAAATGCTCTTGAAGAAGACCTTTTGCCACAATGTAGCCACGTTCAGGAGCCATATCCTGGCAGCTGCGCACCAACTCTTTGGGCTGTCCTCTTGTGAACTGTTCCAAATAGTACAAACAGTCAGCTTTACTAGCTTTATCCTCCACTCCTTGTTCAAATGCCTTAATAAAAGCTTTATATTGGAATGGATCCCCTTCAAACACAGGAATGTCACGTGCTGGCAGAGACAATAAACGCTGTTGGTGCACAAGGGCAGCAGTTATTTCATTATGCTTATGCATAATGATGGCAATGTCTTCAGGTAGAGCCTGATCAGTTCTTTGCTGATTTTTCTGTTGTCTATTACTTTGATTTATCCAAGCAGTTTTTGCAGCAGGCTGTGAACCCTGTGCCATTTCCCAATGCCTTTGATTCTGTGTGTCAGAATGCTGCTTTGTCACTGAAATTTTCCTTACAGGTTGCTTTGGCCGCACATCCACTGATTGCAATTTGGTTTGTGTTAGTGGCATGTCCTTTTCCTGTGGTACTTTGCAAGCTACTGGCTTGTATTCCTTTGCCATGGGATCAAGAGTGTTGATTGATGCCAGTTTCTTCTTTTCCCTTTCAAAATAAAAGCTCATGCCATGTGTAGGTGCTAGAGAGAAACATTGTTCATCCAAAGCCTGAAAAACTGCCAACTTAGCAGTAGATGCTGCTAGCTCAGTTTCCAAAATGAGCTGCTCCTTTTTCCTCTTTATCAGATGTTCCTGTTCCTCCAATGCATGGCGTTCCTTTAGAGCTGACATTCGAGCAACAAGTGCAGCTGTTTCCGCTGCGGCTTTAATTTGTGCAGAGGAAACTGTGCTTGACCTATTACTGGTGACACTTTTGTTGGAATGTTTACCGATATTGGAAACACTGTCATTAGGATTGATATCTTCAACCCCACCTTGATCACCATAATCATCAAGATTCAAATTACCAGCACCTTCGTTTTCAGACACAGGCTTTTGTTTAGATTTGACCCACTCTTTCGCATTTTCAATAAATTCGTCATTGAACATCATTTTTGCTTTAAACCATGTTTCATGTTTTTCTTTTTCTTCATGCGGCAATAAAATTATCATTGAATCATGCATACACCTTGTTTCATCACATAAATCAATTAAACCATCAAGAGACCTTTGTACCTCTAAAAACATCCCGCTTTGCATTAAACCTTGTATTGTTTTCCTTAAATTACTAGCTTTATTTAGCTTTGCCTTTCTACCAGCTTGCAATCTGTCTAACCTATCAGCAACTGCTTTAGCAGAAAGTTTGACCACCCGCTTGCCCGTTTGTGTGCCACTACAGCTGGCCACAGAGTCCGGGATGCCAGCGGCAGCTGGCGCACCAGCACTTGACAGACTGTCCGCCTTTGCTGCACAATCTTCCATATTTAAAAGTTCGACAGTCGACATAGCAAATCAGTCAGTACAAAGTTAACTGTTCGTCCACTTCAGCAACCAATGCATTGGAATTACACTATTACATGTGCACACGTTTATTTTTAAATGGCCATTAATACCGATGGTAGCGCTACACATACCAGTTGAGGTCAACGTTGTTCAAATCCAGCGAAGAGATGGTCCGCTTTGTCGCCATCACTGCTGATCCTCTCCAACAGCTGCTCCAACAGCAACAATCCTCTCCGACGGCGCCTCCGGCAGCTGAGGCCAATCAGCTGATGTGCCGCTCCCAAACACACAGCCTCCTTTCCGCTCCCACACTGTCGCTGTATCCATCAAACATGAAACTCGTATCCAAACTCCAATAATCCACTTGTTCGCTGAACTTTGTAGAACAGTTTTTGACTTAGATTGTAGAGGCTAAGCCAATGCTTTAAGCCACTGAAGTGCTACACACGGGCTAACCTAATTGACGCGCTGATCACGGTGCCTGATGAATCAAAGTCTGAGTCATACTTGCCAGTTGAACACTTCGTCCATTTATTTTTATCCACAATCATCAGTGTCCATTATACTTGCACAGATTTCCAGAAACACTTGAAATATCAACACCCATAATTCTCAAAGGTCCTTGCAGCTTCAGCGGTCAAAAACTGTTTTTCCCTTCTGGGTGGAACACCTGACCAAACCAAAAAAAACCCTTACCATATATAGTCAGGCCCACCAATTACCCTGTGATGCGTGATACCCAGTAAATACATATTCTGCTCCTACAGAACTCAAAGACACCAAAGGGTGTACAGAAAGTGGTATTTGCTTTGACCTTTTTGGCCACAGGTACTTGATTGTACCCACTTGCAAGATCCAATGTGGAAAACCGCTGCGCTCCTGTCAAAGCATCCAAAGACTCCGTGATTCGATGTAACGCACACAACCTAATTTCTACATTAAAAAAAAAAAAATCACAATTGGAGAAGAATAAAGACTACTGCTTGGACACACAACACCCATGCAGGATAAAAATGTTAGTTTGCTGTACTGTGGTGAATTTACAGTAAAGCTCTGTGGTGGACTGGTGCACAGCAGCTGTGGTGTTCATGGTCAGACTTACAGGTTACATCAAGTCTAGTAGAGATGAATTTGAATTTAAGCAGATGATGCTTACATTCACTCACTGGATTCCACCTTTATACCAACCTGTATACTGTCAGCATAAAGACAGTATAAACTGTATATTGTCAGTGTATTGTATGGAAATCAGCTACGATAGCTCATGAAACATCTGCTTACATCTTGTTGAATTCAGTTCATCCACAAGGAGCAGCAGCAGCACAGGTCAGTTGATCTCAGCCTGTACACAAAGAAAATCTACTGAAGCTCACAATAGAAATTATTGTGATTCTTTTCTCCATGTGGAGCCAGTACCACTGATCATAGGGTTTCCCCAGCTGCTGAATCCCACTTTAATTCATGATTATATATTTTTTTGTTTTGTTTTGTTTAGGTGTGAACTCAGAGTCACCTTCTGCAATGTAGGAAACAGAAAATAGAGCTTTTTCAATTCCCTTTCACTTCTTGTGTCCTACATCACAGATTCAAGCCAAGTACATTCATTGATATTAGAATTTAGATTGGAATAACATTTGTATTCCATGTAATATTTTTTTATTACATGAATATAGCACAGGGTTCAGTTAGCTTTACACAAAAATAGAAAGAAATAGAAAGTTGATTCAGTACTTCAACATCTACCATAGTATTTTTTAACACAAGTATTTGTATTTCTACTTGAGTAAAGTATGTCTGTACTTTTCCCACCTCTGCTAATTAGTGGTGTTAGTATGCTAAAAATACCACAAGATTAGCATGTAGCCTCACAGATATGCTTTGTTGTTTTGTTTCATCGTCTTCTTCTGCAGATGGCGTATGCAAAGACATCTTAACCATAGCTGGACCAGAGGTGGAAGCTGAACTGACAGCAGGTGAGAAAAAAGGAGCAGCTACTTATCTTCTCATATTGCTTATCTGCTTGTCACTCATGTCTCCTGTGTCACTTTCTGTGCAGCACAAGTGAACCGAGGAGAAATTTTAGTGACCCAGTCTGGAAACTTCCCCTGTAAAGCCATTTTTCATGTGTCTGGAAAAAGGGATGAAACTCTCATTGAACAGCTTGTGTGTGATATCATTTACTATTGTGAATGCTATCAATACAGCTCTGTGGCAATTCCTGCCATCTGTGCTGGTAAGTAGAATATTTAGACATTCTAAATATTTGTTGTGAAACACAGACACACCTCTAAAGGCAAATTGTGCTTTTGCAGGAGCTGGAAGGTTGGACCCTGTCATTGTGGCAGGTGCCATTCTTCGAGGGATCAAAGCTTGCACGTCATTCATAAATACCCTCACTGACATCCGCCTCATCCTGATTAAGAGCAATGTCTTCTTGGCTTTTAAAGAGGAAGCGATGCAGATGTTTTCCCCCGCTGTAATCAACAGAGGTGACAAAAATATTCACAAGCTGAAATATTCACAGGCTGCCATCTTGTGTGAAGCTGAATATTCTGATTAAAGATTATTTTACTGAATTTTTTTATTGATTTGTTCTAGTACTTCCAGTACTTCCAGTTCAAGTACAGCAACAACAGCCTCCTTCTTCTATGAGTACATGCCTCAGCAGTCTCCATATCAGCTTTACAAGTCAGCAATCTGTCTTCACGTTCCTGGGTCTTTGCAAAAAAGAGGTTGATGATGCCATGGAAAAGCTGAAGCATCAATATCAGACACAGTGCTCCAGCAACACCTTCTCAAAGGAGGAAGTGGAACATCTCACCCATGATGACATGATGGATCTGAAGGAGCTGGTGGAGACTGAGGGTCTGTTCATGCAAACAGAACAGTCTGGATCACTAACAGTGAGCGGGCTAAAAGATGGGGTCACCCGGGTGATACAAAAAATGAGTCAGTGTCAGTTTGGGACCCTCAAAAGAGAGGTGAGAGTCAGGGAGGAGGATGATTTGTACCACAGAGTTGTTTGGTGCATCCTGGCTCATAACGGTAACTGGGAAAGGCTTCCCAAAACAGCCAATCACAAACTGGAAATTAAAGAATTAACAGAAGGAATAACAGACGCACAGGGAATCACATGGGAGGTTAATCTACAGATGATGGAGGCCACACGACCACTGAGCAGACAGACAACGAAGCTGAAACGACTTGAGAATCTGCCAGGTGAGAAGATAGTTCACAGTGATGTTACAAAATGAACCTCATTGATACTGGAGTTTGAGAATAATGCAAATCCAAGAGAAACAAATCTTAATATCTTAAAAGAAATAATTACAATAACAAACTACTTTGTTATTATGTAATTATGGAGATGACAGTAACCATAAATATTTTTAAACAGGAAATATCAAAATCTTACCTCAGGGTCCCTTATCTACTAATAAAAATTGGGAGGTGAGATGACCTGATCATGTTGATTTCAAATTGCATCACAAAGGAGTGTTTTGGTTTCAGAAGGGCTTTAGTTTAGTTTTATTCACGCACTTTCTGTGGCTTATTCTGTGTCTTCTCGTGTGTTTGCTGTAAACCTCACTGTCTTACCTGACCTAATAAAATATAACAAATATGCTGTCTGTTTCAGACTTTACGTTCCCTCTGTACTGGGACAACATGGCTGCTACAGAGACTATGAAGGTGGTTACAGTGGAGCCTTCCTCTGCAGAGTACCGGACAGTGAAGGAAGCCTTCAAACGAACTGCCAGCAAAACTCTGATGAAGGTGGGTGGCTTTCCCTGCTCAAGAGAATCTTTCACTTTCTATTTATACTATCTGTGAATTATTACATGCATACTACGTCACCACTATTTTATTCTCCTGTAGTCAATACAACAGCTTTGAATCTTGGTTCATCTTGATGCTGTACATATAACAAGAGACAGGAGGATAACTGTTGAAATGGAAAGGTGTATGACAATGTTTTAAAAAGAGATGCACGTTTTACATAATACACATTCAAGTTAGCTAATTAAGGTATTAAGATAATTAACTTACATATCCCATTAACTGCACCAAAAATTATATTAAAATGAAAATGTCATTAATTAAATAGTATGCTAACATAAGGTGGAACAAATAGATATTTTTTTTTGCAAAGTTTAAAATCCTGTAACCTGTCAGCGTCATGCATGCTCTCCTTATGTGTCCACACATAATAATTAATTTTAAAAAGAAATATCATCCAGGACATGCATCCAGTAAGGGTTCTCAGTCTAGACCCTGCGTACAACCCAAGCCTGCCTCGAGAGAGATTTGACTGAAGCCATACTGGCTCAGATGTCGCCTGGATCAAGGTCTGCATCAGGTTTTGGCGAACCAGGGAATACTGACAGTAAGTGAGCCACTGGAACTAGAAGGATATGGCATAAATGGACACTTGATGAGAATTGGGAAATGTTGGAACGCTACTACACATATAATCCTAGTGAAAGGGGTTACATGAAGAGGATGGAGACCTGTGGATTCTCCAACACCCAACATCCAGTGTGATATCGAAACAACTAGTAGCCCCAGTGTTCTAACATCTGCAAGAAGCAACTACTATTGCAACTACAGATTGATGAGGTACAACACAAATGCCACAACAAAGGCAAGGACATCAGGTCAGGGGGGAGATATCATCCCCACACTCCGAAACTGGGTATTAAGCTCCAATACCAACTGGTACATTGAATGTCAGAGCTGACCTGAAAGATAAGGTCATGGCTAAGTTGGAAACCTGAATACCTGAGGCCTTAGAAACTGCCAAGCAAAGACTTATAGCTTTGACTAACCACTTGAAGAGGTATACCAGAGAGAATAAACCAGATGTTCACCACTGAATCATACTTTGTATGGCAGGGAAACAATATGAGAATATCATCCAGTAACCATCACAGTGGATGACATCCAGAAAAGACTCTCGTGTATGAAGAGTTGGACAGCACCAAACCCTGACATGATTCACACCTACAGGCTATGCATTCCATGAACACCTGGCAACACAAATGACCCAGCTGCTGAAGACTAAGAAGCACCTGGAATGGCTGACTGAAGGCCGGACGGTCTTGACCCCCAGGATCCCCAGAATGGACCAGTCCCATCCAACCTGCCTCAGTACAACATGGCCCAGAAAGAAATTGGCAGTAATAGCAGAGGAGCAAAACACCATCTACTGGTAGATAGAGCAGTCACTCATTACTGTAAGACCAGACTGACCAACATGTGCACTGCCTGGATTGATTACAAGAAAGTCTATGACTTGAGGCCTCACACAGGACCCTCAGAGCCTTCATAAGAAACTCAATGAGGATATGGAAAATAATACTAGGCTGCTAGAAAAGCTGCAACCGCCAAGTTGCCTTCTGAGTACATTTCAGGGCATACAGGGGTTGGACAATGAAACTGAAACACCTGGTTTTAGACCACAATAATTTATTAGTATGGTGTAGGGCCTCCTTTTGCAGCCAACACAGTGTCAATTTGTCTTGGGAATGACATATACAAGTCCTGCACAGTGGTCAGAGGGATTTTAAGCCATTCTTCTTGCAGGATAGTGGCCAGGTCACGACGTGATGCTGGTGGAGGAAAACGTTTCCTGACTTGCTCCTCCAAAACACCCCAAAGTGGCTCAATAATATTTAGATCTGGTGACTGTGCAGGCCATGGGGGATGTTCAACTTCACTTTCATGTTCATCAAACCAATCCTTCACCAGTCTTGCTGTGTGTATTGGTGCATTGTCATCCTGATACACGGCACCGCCTTCAGGATACAATGTTTGAACCATTGGATGCACATGGTCCTCCAGAATGGTTCGGTAGTCCTTGGCAGTGACGCGCCCATCTAGCACAAGTATTGGGCCAAGGGAATGCCATGATATGGCAGCCCAAACCATCACTGATCCACCCCCATGCTTCACTCTGGGCATGCAACAGTCTGGGTGGTACGCTTCTTTGGGGCTTCTCCACACCGTAACTCTCCCGGATGTGGGGAAAACAGTAAAGGTGGACTCATCACAGAACAATACATGTTTCACATTGTCCACAGCCCAAGATTTGCGCTCCTTGCACCATTGAAACCGACGTTTGGCATTGGCACAAGTGACCAAAGGTTTGGCTATAGCAGCCCGGCCGTGTATATTGATCCTGTGGAGCTCCCAACGGACAGTTTTGGTGGAAACAGGAGAGTTGAGGTGCACATTTAATTCTGCCGTGATTTGGGCAGCCGTGGTTTTATGTTTTTTGGATATAATCCGGGTTAGCACCCAAACATTCCTTTCAGACAGCTTCCTCTTGCGTCCACAGTTAATCCTGTTGGATGTGGTTCGTCCATCTTGGTGGTATGCTGACATTACCCTGGATACCGTGGCTCTTGATACATCACAAAGACTTGCTGTCTTGGTCACAGATGCGCCAGCAAGACATGCACCAACAATTTGTCCTCTTTTGAACTCTGGTATGTCACACATAATGTTGTGTGCATTGCAATATTTTGAGCAAAACTGTGCTCTTACCCTGCTAATTGAACCTTCACACTCTGCTCTTACTAGTGCAATGTGCAATTAATGAAGATTGGCCACCAGGCTGTTTCCAATTTAGCCATGAAACCTCCCACACTAAAATGACAGGTGTTTCAGTTTCATTGTCCAACCCCTGTACATGGAATACCATAACTAAGTGGCTGGCATAGTATACAGGAATATCTGTACCACGTATGACCTGGAAGTCCCAAGGTCAAAATGGGATACACCCCCACAGGTGATTGCGAATGACTGAGCTAAGATCCTGTGTGACTTTCAAATATAGACAGACAAATTGGTGATGTCTAACCAACCAACCATAACCAACCATAGTAGTGGTGGACAAAGAGAGTAAGAAACCCTAGTCATAGACATTGCAATACCAAGTGATGGGGACATTAAGGAGAAGGAACGTGAGAAGCTTGATAAATTCCAAGGGCTGAGAGAAGAACTAGAAGGTGAATGTAACATTTGTCCCTGTGGTAACTGGAACACTTGGGGCAGTGACCCCCAAACTGGGAGGCTGGTTCCAGCAGATTCCAGGAATGACATCTGAGATCTCTGTCCAGAAGAGCGCAGTCCATGGATGGATGGATGGATGAATGGATGATTTGGGGAGTTTCAGTACACCATATCTTTGAGGTCCACTGAATTGATATTAACATAATTTGCTCAAAAATGATACAAAAGGAAAATGCTCAATGCAGCTCTATAACTTAGCTGTGAATCATAATGTTTTTTAAAGTGTTCTGGTTTGCAGTATCAAAGTAATTAATTGATTATTGTCGATACATACACACAGAAACTTCTCATATCTGAGACACATACTTCAATCTATGGTCCACACCATAAATATATAAACCTTGCCCTCAGGTGTAATTAATATCCAGCACTAGTTTGTTTGGCAGCTCACTGATCTTTTGGCCTTGGTGTCTCTTGGCAGATTGAGCGTTTGCAGAACATTCACCTGCGGCGTGCCTATGAAGCACAGAAGAAACACATTTCTGATAAAAATGCACTGGAGAGCGGAGCAGGGGAAAAACTTCTGTATCATGGAACAACCCAGGAAAACTGCAACTCAATCATGAACACTGGATTCAACAGGCGCTTTGCTGGGCAAAATGGTAATAATCCTTTAATATAGTAAACAACAAGCTCATCTGTTGCTTAAAAACAAATTACTGGTGTTGAGCTTTTCTAAGAAATTATTATATACACCCCATACCCTCCAAGCTCCTCCGCAGTAATGTGAGACACTGAAAAATTTACATACAAAATGATTTCTTCAAATTATTTCTGCTAAACGTGGTTCAACAAGCTGCTGAATGATGAGGTTTAGTTAGTTTTTCACACACTTCTTCTGCACTTTGGCTTAGTTTATGTAAAATAAACAGTGACATGATGGAATATTTCACATGCTGTTATTCATCTTTGGTTGAATTTACTTAATTTTAAGAATTCCTGATGACTAGATTATTTTTTTATGTCCTGATATGTGAAAACTCACAGATGGTGTACTTTCTTTCTATTATGACTGTATTTGACTTAGCCTGACCAATTAAATCTTTTTACTTCATGAAGTTGTAGATATGAAAAGCACTTCATATGATGGTGGAAGTCACTACAGTGCAGCTATTAGTACCTATTGTTAATTTCCTTTTGTCTTCTTACACTCAGCAACCTCATATGGTATTGGGACTTACTTTGCTGTTAAGGCCAGCTACTCAGCCAACCCCACCTACTCCAGACCAGCTGCTGACGGTTCTCAGTTAATGTTTGTCGCCCGAGTCCTCACAGGCATCTACACTCAGGGCCAAAGTGATATGAAGGTGCCTCCACCTCGGAACAGCCTGCAGCCTCACGATCGCTATGACAGCGTTGTGGACAGAACGGACAACCCCTACATGTACATTGTGTTTCACGACAACCAAGCTTATCCTGACTACCTCATCACATTTCAATGAGAGCAAAGAGAAAGTGATGAATTTCCACTGTGGAAAAAATTGGATTCTGGAAAATCCAGAAAGAATAAGATTAAAGTTATATTAATAACTACAGTAACTGGCAATATGTGGAGAAAAACTGTTAAAAATAATAAATTCAGAAGATATTTATGTAAAGGGTCTGAGAGCTATATCACAATTTACATTAAAGATTAAGAAAATTTTGCACACAAAAGAAACTTAACTTTGCCAAGTGTAAAGCACTTTGAATTGCACATGATTTGTTTGAGAACATACCAAATGGCCTTAATAAAGATTCATTTACTGTGTGATTGACTGGCCCATTCTTGTACAAAGAAAAATTAGAGGAGGTTGATGAACTATATTCAAACAGAAACTGTGAAATTGAAATTTAATTGTGGTGACATTGACATAGTTAAACCTGTTTAACGCTGTTTAGCGCTGAATATTAAAAATATTAGAACAGTTGGGTCATTCATATCCACAGAGATTTATTACACAAACTCAAGCAGCTACTACAAATCACTTTTAGGAAACCTGGCTCTGTATGCTCCCTGTCCTCTGCTAAATGACAGGAAGTATTTCTGCTGAATATATTAAACCATGTGACAGATGAGCCAAAAATGTGAAATGTATAAAAATGAGAGTTAAAGACATTAGTTATGTGAAAATACCTCCAGTGGGATGATGAACATTCTTGTTGCCTGTGAAGTGGGCAGTTTTTGTCAACAACTAAATCAGCTTTACAAGGCTAGCGTAAGGTAGGGTAGGTCTGCCCCCTACTGGCCAAAAACTGATAAGCTTAGCTCTAAAATTGAACTATTTAAATGTACTTCTGGTCAGAAAGATAACTTCTTATACACATATCTGTATATCACAAAAAGGTCAATCCTCTTTGTGTTTCATTAGATTACTGAATCTATTTTTAAAATCGTAGATATCTAGCTAACTAGCTATTGAAATAGCTATTGTCTCTGCAGCCTTTAAAAAATATCTGCAATACTGAAGCTATATAGTTCAAAAACTGGAGTTGCATAACTATGATATAGGCCCATATTTGGTCGAAGAGTAACTGAGGCTAAATAATGCTGGTCATCTGTGATCATGTGGCAGTTCTCAGGGCTTGATGGTGACAGATGCCTGGCCGTAGACCTGCCGGAGTGCAGGACAGTCCAGAGTAGCAATCACCCTGCTTGTGCCAGCCCTCTCTGGGGTGAAATACTCGGTCCAGGTCAGAGAAGAGCCTCCTGTAATCAGACTGAGAAAAGACAGTCAAACTCATCAGAAATACTGAATCAAGAAGCAGTAGTCTATGCAATACCTGTTTTTTTTTTTTTCCTTCTGCTCCCATCTGGAGGCTATAAAATCTCTTATCTGGAGCAGATGTAATGGCAGGTGGTTAAACTGTTTTCTGTGGAAATATTTTATGCACATTGTACTCACCTGTAATACTGGGACTTTGGCGTCATCATCCCCGGTCCTTCCATGCGAATGTAGACACCTTCAAGGCTGAAACTGAAGGGGTTCGTAAACTCCACAGACACTATCATCTCTTCATTCACTTTGCCTCCACTAGACACCTGAAGCACACACATCAAAATGTAAGCCAAACCCCCAAAATTGACCTTCGTTTATGATGAACGGTTCCCTGCTAGTGCATCAAACAACTAATGAAACCAAAGTAAACTGACTGCCTGAGTGCAATCAGGTTTAGCATTTAATATGACATAGGAAGCATACTGGCGAGGTGATTCCAACTAATTAAACACGGAGAAAGATTTGTAGGAATCATTTCAGACCCTGACGATTAGCTTGGGGTTCTGCAGGGTGACGACTTTCATCGCAGTGATGATTTGACCGGTCTCTCTGATCTTCCCCGTAACAATAAAGTGGAGGTTTGCCTGTTCCACCAGACGCTTCATGTAGCTCTTTGACTCCACCACCACCAGCTCTCTCACATCTGTGAAATACCACAAACATTTCTACTCTGATGTGCGTTTATTTTTTAAATCAAATTTAGAACATCACACACTAAAAAACTCCCATGAAGACAGACATAACTGAATATAACTCAAAGTGACACTGAAATAGCTCTATAAGTTTGATAATCAGTGCTTTTATGACTTTTGTGTCTCTTCATCTCCATGCCTTCCATCTTACTCATTTGAAAATGGGTTATCTAATCCCTCCAGGGGTTGTGATAAATGAAGCAGTGGGAGTATTTCAGTCCAAAGTACCAACTGCCGATAAAACCGAGCCAGAATGATGCCAAATGGAGCTGTTTCCCAGAAGAAAAGCACCCAAATTCACATCCTAAGAACCACACTGCCTAATCTGGCACACATACTGGAGCATATGGTGCCAAACAGCATTGAAGAGTGCCAACAATGAGCTTTCCTCCTGATTGAATTTACCACCTGCCATTTCGGGTACAAATGAAAAATAAAAGGACTTAAACACTGCCTTAGAGACTGGCAGGGCAAGATAATTCATCATAGTAAAAACGAAGCCACACAGCATGTTTCTGCTCAAGTGTTTCCATTTTCTTTTCTTTTTTTCATTATGACATTATGTCAAGGTGACTGCATTCATTTATTCAGGTTTGTTCATTTTTAAACTACTCTTCTTACATTTACAGTTCTTTCTGAGCTCAGGCTCCAGCAGACAAAATGGTTCTGCTGCTTCCTGAAACACTGACATTTGTGTTCGATGTAGTCCCTGACCTTCAGAGAATTTGTATTGATCTGTGATGTCACGGCGGGTCACATTTCCTGGAGATTTGGTCAAAACCAGGCGGCCCTACATGAGTCCGGTTCACCTTAACTGGTGCCATTGTTCCATCTTTACTCCGGGAATAAAAAACCACATCGCTGTTAATCTGTAGGCGGAAAGAAAGAGGCATTGTTAAGAAAAAAAATTTTGGCTCCAATCTGGTTGTTGTCCACAAAACATGGCAATGAGTGAGTGACATTGTCAGTAAATCTAGAAAGTGAAAGGAACCTTTTGCAGGAACCAATATTCACCTCGGCAAACACAAAGGCAGCATCAAATGGGAAGCAGATCTGTCCGTGCTTGATGGCCTGGACTGATGCAGGTCCACATCTGTACATGCCTTTATGGATAATGGATGAAGAAAGGAAATAATCAGTCCAATCTGACTAAAAGGACAGAAAACAAATGCCTTTTGTACTGTTCTGATCTAACCCTAGAATATTTGATATGACTGAGGGAGGAACTTATAATAGCACAGAACCCTCTGTTATTAATTTTTCCCTAATATTTAATTACCATCACTGGTCTCCTGTGGTGTTGCATCCACAACTTGCCAGCCTCCAAAGCCAGCAGGGAGGTCCGGTCTGGACATGTAGCACTCGTTCCAGCAGTGATAGTTCCTGAAAAGAAAAAAACAAGGGTAACTTTAAAATCCATCCATCCATCCATCCATCCATCCATCCACTTCCGCTTATCCTTTCTTGTGTCACAGGAGCGCTGGAGCTTATCCCAGCTGTCATAGGGTGAGAGGCAGGCTACATCCTGTACAGGTCTCCAGTCTGTCGCAGGGCTAACACAGAGAGACAAACAACCATTCACACCTATGGACAATTTACAATCACCAATTGACCTGACCTCACTAACTGCATGCCTTTAGACTGTGGGATGAAACTGGAGTACCCAGAGAGAACATGCAAACTCTCATGTAGGCCAAGACAAGCCAAAACACAAATGTCAGGATTTTTGTTTAATGAAGCAGTAAATGCATATTTTAGTACCAGATAGAGTCCCTGGTTCTGTTTCGATCGATCCTGCCATTTTCATCCAGGATTATGTCGGTCTTCGGGTTTCCATCATTGTCATGAGCTGAGTAGTAGTTGGTGACGACCTGGGACGGGATGCCCAAGCAGCGCAGGACTGAAACACGGAGGCAGAACTTACAGTCAAATGAAAAACAAGGGCAGGAGGCAAGAGCTAAAAAGTGAGGTTTCAAACTGGCACACAGTGAAAGGAGACGTATGTAAAAGGTGGATGCAACCACTGTGACATCAATCATTGCTGAACGGACTCTCTTTCTGAAGCACCAAACTTTTGTAACAGATTGGTGGTATTACCTTCAGTCACTGAAACAATGTTTCCCATAGTTTTCTCCTTTTGTTTGATGTTGTCATACACATTTTTGGAAAAACAGCTGTCTGCAATTGGCTGCACAGTGGAGTTAAATATTGATGAAGAAGAAGCTTTGGTTAGAGGGGAGATTGACAAGGGGCCAGAAGGAGGTTTTGGTGGTGCTGCAGAGAAATGGGAGCACCAGGTGCATCAGGTCTTCATCCAGTTTCCTGAGAGCTATGTCTGCCAACATATGCTCGAGCCAAAACAGGTAAAAATGGTACTGCAGGACCCCTCCTTTAAGACAGATGTAGCGGTGTGTAAAAAATCTTATGAATATTCACCAAAATCCCTCTTCTCTGTTATATGTTTACTTTGGGTTATAACCTCCTGCCTGTGTTTTTTGAGTCTGTGTGTGTGTACATGCACCGCGTGATGACGTAGGCACGTGCGCGTGTGCTCCGGTCACAGAGCTTTCCAACATGGCCGGAGGAGAGCCAGGTCTGGCAGATTGCACTAAACACACGGCTCATGGGCTTTTGTATTCCTGTGTTACAATGTGCTGTCACTAAATGGACCAGAGATCCAGTTCTGTCTCCTGCCTCATCATTTCACGCCAGAACACAACGCAGGTTTCAATAGGCATAACACACACATGGGTTAAACAGATGATATCAAAGTTTACACAGAGAGTGGCTATGCTGTGGTTGTGGAAGAGGCTGTTGCCATGAAGGAGAAGATTGCAGTTCTTGAAAAGAGTCTACCCACCACAAAGGAATTGCCAATTGTGGAGAAGCAGTTCAAACTAGTAGAAGAAGAGTTCAATCGAGAAATGTGTGTTTATTATGCAGAGGTTAAAATCAACAGAGGTAGTGCCATAATCATTTTAGAAGGCCCTGACAAAGAGGTCCAGTCAGGAGCTGCAAAACTTGATGAATTGATTAAGAACATAAAGGGGAAGAGAGTACAGTTCCCCACATATTTTCTAACATTCATTACAACCAGCGCTGCCATCTCCAAATACCAAACTCGCTTCCAGCAGGGCCTCAGAAACCCTGTTTGCCTTGAGGTGGGTTCAGATCCGGTTCTGTCCAGTTTGTCCTCTGATGCTCTGAATGAGGCTGAGGCAGCAGTGATGAGAGACTTTAAAGTGGAGACTGTACAGCTGCAGGGTGTTGTAGATCTTGGCAGGGTGAAAGAAATCCTGATGAAAGCCAAGAATGAGGAAAACACAAGCCAAGGAGACCCTAACATCAACTCTTACTAGTATGACAGTAGACACTTTGACTCTAGATGGACCAGGGGCTCAGCAATACTTCCAGGCAGATGGTAAAGTGAGTAAAGAGCTGGTAGAGAGCTCCTGTTGCGTCATTATCCAAGAAAAGCAAGCTGTGATGTCCTCAAATGTGTATAATATACCACGAAGCACCAGCAGGCTCAGCGACACACCTCGTTCTCTGATCTACAGTAGCATGTACAGCACTGTTGGAAGCTCTGCGGTCAACAAAACAAACCTGAAGATCAAGCTCAGCAGTTTGGAAAATGAACAGGTTTGATCATTTCCATTCTCTTCCATTTCGCATAATCCCAAAACAAAACAGCAACATTCATGTTAATCAATCTTATTTCCACAGGTGGATGTTTTGGTGGTCCCCATGCTCAACAAGCAGCTGAATTCTACAAATATTGGCAAGTGTCTGTTGAGTAAAGCTGGCTACACTTTAAAGTCAAAGTTTGATTCAGTCATAACGAATTGTGCCCTCGCCCCTGGTGATGTTCATCTGGTTGATGCACCTCCATCTCTGGGCTGCTCCAAGATTTCCTTCATTGAGTGCTTGCCTTGGGATGGAGTGAGAGGACAGAGTGTGCAGGTAAAATTAAATACATTCAACGGGAAACACTTCTGTGAAGGAAAAAATTTGATTTGTGGTTTATCTACCTGCAAAAATAATAGCACAGACAAAAAAGATCAAATATTTCAACAAGTGAAAGCAGTGAAGCACAAACTGCAAATGAAGACTTATAAAACTACATCTCCCTTTTTTGTGGTGCCTCAAGGTTAAGTTCTTCATATAAATACAAAAAGTTACTTAAGTTAAAAATATGTAATTTTTTATTTGCAGGCTCTTGGCAGTGGGTTGAAGAAGTGTTTGGAGCTCTGCGTGCAGTGGAATTTGACTTCAGTTGCATTTCCAATTATTGGACCAGGAATTGTTTTAAATTACCTGCTGAGAGAAGCCATTCAAGTGCTGACTGATGTCATTCACCAGTTTGGATCATCTGCATCCACTGGGTCTCTTACAAACATCCACATCATCATTAAACCTGGCTATCCTGATTCTGAGGAGGTCAGTGTCACTTCATATAAATTCTTTATCTGATCTGTAACATGCATGCATCAGTTATTTTTTTGTGTTATTCTGTTTTTTTTTTGTTTTTTTGTTTTTTATCTGCAGTGCTACCATGATGTCTACACACAGCTCAGCCTAAATATGAACCAGGGAGGCCAAGGTAAACTAGCACTACTCAGATGGCTTTTATTACACAATATTTACACATAGTGAGGAGTTACAAAGCATTTGGCCAGTACCATATTTTACTGACTTTATTAGCACCCTCAGTCATTAGATTAAATATCATACAAATATCTAAAGTGTGGTGTTCTTCCTCTTAGCAATCTTCAGGTCTCTCACCAGTGACCTAGATGACATCACCATGACAGTGGGAAGCGGGGTTAAGCTACATGTGGTGTTTGGTGACATCACTAATGAGACTACAGATGTTGTCGTGAACACAACCAACTTCCAAACTTTTGATGTTGGTAGGTGAACCTGTGGATGCATGCAAACACAGGAAGTCCTAGTGAGCAGGAAGCTCGTATGGTGGCTCTTTTGGATGGCATAGGCAAACAGTATGTTCATGAATATCTGAACAGAAAGAGCGATTCCTGTGTGAATGCTAATCTTTGAAGATCCAAGCTTTCTGGTAGGCCATTTAGATAAATACTTACTAACACAGATGGTCATAGTCCCACAAGATAAGTAATTATTTGTCAGTTACTTACATTTTCAGTTGATGGCTTCATTAGTTAACATTTTAATTTTAACTGTGGCTGTGAAACTTACTCCTAGCTTGTATTTTAGATCTATTATCTAAAATGGCTGTAAATTCACATTTTGTGCAAGTGTACACCAGGCAAATTCAGCAAGAACAGGCGTGGTGGATGACAAAATGCAAAACAGGAACAAGGTAGACAAGCAGGTGATGCAAAACAGGTGATGGACCGCAGTCAGGAATCAGATTATTAGACTGTAACGAAGATAAGTTATTATATATTATTAGTCTGGCAGGAAACAGAGGTGAACCGGTATACTGCCAGTCATTTCAACTGGCCATGAGGAATTTATGATCCCCAGCCAATAAAAATTCAAAGGGGATCATCTTTTAACTTATGAAGTGCCATTTCTCATAAATGTATGTGGACACATTTGGAAATAGGAATGGGGTTGTGTGTACTGATGAGTTACTGTAGACAGGAAGCAAGACTAAGAAATATAATTGTTGGATGCAGGGTCTGATTTCACACCATCCAACTGCAACACAAAACTGAGTTTAAGCTGAAAGTCTGGCATGTGGTGTCTTAGTATTGTTGTTATTTATTAAGACTGATCCAGAAGTATTGGATGGATTCCAGTGAAACCAAAGTTGTCACAAGGTCTGTAGAGCTGGTGGGACTCAAGACACAGGCTTCTCATAAAAGTTCACAAGTTTATTTACAACACTGTATTAGTTGGCTTGAAACAAAGGAGTTTCCAGGTTTAGGTTCCCAGAACAGGTAGGCCCACAGCAACTCCGCTCTCTTCCTCACAGTACTCACTCTCAAGAGTGTGTCAGGGGTTGCTGTGCAGAGGGAAGACACAGGTAAGTGCAAACTCCTTCTCACAAAGAGTTGTGCTGATATGAAACACAAGAGCCTACTTTATTAATGTGGTTACGGTAGTTCAAGAACCAGGCAATGACTGAAGGTCAATCTTTTGTTGTGACCTGTCAGAGCGCCTGCGTTTCCGACTGTCAACTGCTTTTAAATGCCGGTAAAATTGCAACAACATACAATAAAGCAATAAGTCTTTTTGCATATAAAACCAGAGGATTTACACTTACAGATAATGCATTCAACATGTCCCAGAGCGCTATATCCTTCCTCTAATGGGTTTGCAAAAATTGCGTAGAAAAAGGCTAACAGCAAAACGCATTAATGCATCTAACATAATATGGTTAATATTGAAAATGGTTTTCAATTTCTTTGTAGGTTAGTGTACTCTTTAGCTACCTTATGTAGTTACTGTGATTACCTTCATACATATTATTATAATTAGGGTTCTGAAGGTTCTATTGATGTATAGTGAGTTGAAATATTACAGCATGTATAACTGTAATGATATGGTCTGGCGGACTTGTTCGATTATAGGTCTCAAAGGGCTACGAAGCTGCAGCCCAAATGAGATGATGACACACAGGTATGTTCAGGCCATGACAGAAGTAAAGAATGCATGCAGTGTTGCTAGCAAGTTCAGAGTACCCTAGAAAGATTTCAAGTTAAGTCAAGTCACATTTATTTTAGGGGTGGGACTCGATTAAAAAAATTAATCGAATTAATTACAAGCTTTGTAATTAATTAATCGAAATTAATCGCATTTTAATCGCATTTCAATATTTGACATGAGAAATATTAATTTAAGTTTAGTTGATGAGTGAATCAATATACATGAGCTTAAACTTCAAAATGTTGTTTATTTTCCCACCAGTCTACTACACAGACCAACGAAGGGCCAAAGTGCTCCTGTGATAAGCAAACACCTGAAATTAAAGTTAAGCATCATAACTGGATAGTTTTATTCAACATTAATGTCTCACTTGTTATAGTTGGAAATTAATCATTCTCTCAGCTGTATTCCTTGATGTTGAAATGTGTCATGCTTGTTTTAACAGCTTATTTTGAATAAAGACTTAAAATTAAACCACAAAAAGGAGAAAAAGTTCGTTCTCCATTTAAACAGCTGCTTTACACAGCTGTGCTTCGCACTCACGGTTGCTAGGCGACATGAGCTACGCAGAGGTGAGGGCAGGTGACGCTGATATGAAGGCTAGCTGCTCACTTCCGGCCTTTGTGGTGTTCGTGGGCTGCGAAAGACGTGGGCCGGGTCCTTCGAAGGATGCTGCCCCTAATTTGGACATTGTGCGTCGATATAATCTGTATGCCGGGAACTCGTGCACTGAGAAACGTTCCACGGTGCAAAGTGCGATTAAAATGCGTTAAAATTTTTAACGCGTTAATTTCCCCATAATTAATTAATTGAAATTAACGCGTTAAAGTCCCACCCCTAATTTATTTATATAGCACATTTAAAAACAACAAAGGTTGACCGAAGTGCTGCACATATAGATAAACAGGGTAAAAAGGCAATAATAAATTAATTAATTAAAACAACACAATCAGAGGTCAGCAATCATCTAATAGGATGTTACATTGCAGCCAAATGCTAAGGAAAAGAGATGTGTCTTTGATAAGGATTTAAACGACTCTACTGTCTGGGCTGAGCGAATATGGAAAGGAAGATTATTCCAAAGGCTTGGTGCTGCAGCTGCAAATGCTCAATCACCTCTCAGTTTCAGCCTAGTTTTTGGTCTTTGTAGGAGTAGTTGATTAGATGACCTCAGAGCCCTTAGAGGCATGTGTTCATGGTGTAGCTCGGACAGATACGAAGGTGCTAGTCCATTTAGAGCTTTAAAAGTGAGCAATAAAATCTTAAAATCTATTCTAAAACGGACAGGAAAGCCAGTGAAGGGATGATAAAACCGGAGTAATATGTTCATGTTTTGTTGTACCAGTTAAAAGACGAGTTTCTGCATTTTGGACCATTTGCAGGTGCGCACCGATAACTGATCTATGCCATAGTACAAGGAGTTACAGTAGTCCAGGCATAAAGTAACAAAACCATGAATGACTTTTTCCAGGTCCTTATACAGAAGATAGGGTTTTACTTTAGCAATGACTCAGAGCTGATAAAAACTACTTTTAGTAACAGCACTTATTTGTTTTTCCATTTTAAAACAGTCATCAAAAATAACACCCAGATTTTTTACTGCATCATGGTAGTGAGGAGCTAACTGACTTGGAATGCTGGAGGAGTTACTTACGGGATCGAGTTTACCAAAACATATAATCTTGGTCTTGTTATCATTTAAATTCAAGAAGTTGTTTTCCATCCAGGATTTAATGTCACTGAGACAGCTCATCAAGGGCTCCCATGGATCACTGCTGTTCAACCTGATGGGCATATACACCTGGATCTCATCGGCAAAGCAATGAAAGGAAATATTCTATTTCCTAAAAATAGCTCCCAGAGGTAACATATACAGAGAAAAAAGAATTGGACCTAGAATGGACCCTTGAGGGATGTGCTGCTGAAGAAAAACAATCTCCTAAGTGAACTGAAAAACTTCTATTAGTGAGATAAGATCGGAACCAGGTCAGAGCGGTGCCTTTGATACCAATTTCAAGATCCAGACGTGATAGAAGGATCTCGTGGTCCACTATGTCAAAGGCACCTGACAAGTCTAAAAGCACTAAAATTGCAGGACTACCAGAGTCAACTGCTAAAAGCAAATCATTAAAAACTCTCAAAAGTGCAGTCTCTGTGCTGTGACATGATCTAAAACCAGACTGGAACTTTTCCCACATGTCATGTAGGCTTAAAAATGCCTGAAGTTACTTAAAAACAACTTTTTCAATCATCTTAGATAAAAACGGCAATTTAGATATTGGTCTGTAGTTTGCAAGAACAGTGGGGTTGAAATTTCTCTTTTTAATTAGATGCTGTACAACAGCATGCTTAAAGAGATGGAACACAGCCAGATGCGAGAGAGCTATTAATCAATATGAGAATGGTTTGACCCACCGAATCAAAAGCCTCTTTAGGAAGGCAAGAAGGAGCACAGTCTGTGGGAGAATTTACAGGCCTCATATGATTTCCTTTAGTGTGGACGGACTGACAGGTTCAAACTGCTCAAAAACCCCTCTGCTAGATAGAGATGCAGATGGGTAGGTTCCAGCCTTAAGTAATACAGGTCTAAAAGCAGAAATTTTTTCCACAAAAAACTTCTTAAAACTCTCACACAAAGCAGGGCAAATTACTGCTTGGTTTGCATTGCTGCGAGGGTTAGCTAGTGAGTTAAAAGCATTAAAAAGAAAGTAAGGCCTTTGGCTATTAATTGAAACAATATTAGAGAAATAGACTAACTTTGCATATTTCACTGCTTTCTGATATATCAACAAGCATTCATGCAGTATTTCTAAGGAGATATGGAGCTTATCCTTTTTCCATCTTCTCTCAACACGTCTGCACTGCTGTCTGAGAGTGCGAGTTTTCTCATCCAGCCAGGGTTGACAGGAAGGTTTAAAATGTTTATTTGTAAAAGGGGCAATACGGTCTAAAATAGCAGTGCATGTAGATGTAAAACAGTTCGCAAGATTCTCAGTGCTGAGACTAGAACAAAAGTCCATTTTGTTTAAGTCAGAGTTTCTAAACGCAGTGGCAGTGGCGCAAAAAGGGGGTATGCACTATATGCAATGCATAGGGGCGCCGCACAAGAGGGGGCGCCAAAATGATGTGGGAAAATATTTCTCTAGTTGCATTTTCTGTATTTAACAGCTGCATATGACATGATCAATTACAGATGTTATTGATCAATAACAGATGTTATTGAGGAGGGGAGGTGCGCTCCTTCACCTCCCCTCCTCCTGTCCCCGTCTAAAGACAGTCGGTAAGTTATGTCATAGAAGTCTCGTATTTTATAAGTCCATGAATAAGTGATCTGCACACATGAACACAGTAAATGTTGACAGGATGCGGATGGTGTGTGTGTGTGTGTGTGTGTGTGTGTGTGGGTGTGCGCGCAGTGTTGTAGCTAGCAGTCGGTCACAAGGCGCTGCTCCGGATTTCACCTTCACTTTCGGAGCTCTGCTGTCTCTGCATTTAGCAAACAGGAGCACCCCGCGGACTCCTCACCGGCTAGATCGCTGCTTTTATCGCTGCTTGCGCCTCTATTATTTCACTGCAATTTACAATCTACCACAGCAGGGAAAGTTCACAATGCGCACGTTTGGTGTCCCTAAGGTCCATGCCTCCATTGTTCTGTGTGGTTTTACTGGCTGTGCTGAGAATGTCAGCTGCTATTTTTTCCTTACATCAGCTGTAGCCACCAGAACGATCACTATAACCACAATCTGGTGATAATCACACTATTGTGGTTTGGTTGTGCGATTGTTTGGTGCCGTTTCCTTCACTTTCTATGAACTGACAGATTTCCTCAGGCAGATAATTGCACCTGTGTAATGAGGCACGTCACCAAATTCAGAAGCTATTTACTCCAGAAAAGACTGAAACAGCCGTGATTTAAACCTCTTATAAAGTTCACTGTCTGTGTTTTGGTGTTTATGACGCGTTCTGTGTTCAGGACTTTGCTGCGCACCGTTTCCTGCTGTGTGACGCAGTGATGCACTGTCAGCTCACCTGTGCAGGTCTCCCTCTTCATCTTCTCACGTATCTGCCCCACCAATCCGCTCTTTTCCCCGCATCGCGAGTGAGGAAAAGAGACAGATGGTTTACCTCCAATGTCAGCGTTCAGGTCTTTTGCCTCCCACCTGATTGGAAAATCCCTGTTTTCCACTTTTTGTTTTGTCATTTTTGGGGAGTCAGGCAGCTTAAATGTCACTAAAGTGCTGACCGATGTGTTAGATAGCGCTAGCAGAAAGGACTGTATAGGTGATATTGGGTGTCTTCCCGGTGTGTCGATCAGAACACTCAGCAGCCCATCACATGCAGTTGTGTACTTTAATCAGGCTTTGGCATCTGAACAGCACAGTAACATCAGTAGGCATGCGTGATAGTATGTGTGGTCTGAAAAAGATTAATAAAGAAATAATATTTACATTAATAAACTCAATAAACAGATAAATCTGAATAAACATCATCAACTTACTAAACATCTGACAACAGGTCAGGAAGTTGCACTATTCTACCTATTTCTCCTACTTCACTACAGTTCTACAGGTATTAGGGAATTCACATTCAAATGTAATGCAACACTACCATCTAGTGGCTACAATGGCTCATAACATGGAGACATGTCGCTACATGCCCCTCGGCAAATGGGTCGGCAAGCCAACCGCTAGCTTACAACTAGTATCACCATAACATGCATGGCACAAGCAAGGTAAACATTCTAACATGGATGTGAGCTGAAGGGTGAAGTCTTCCCACAGTTTACACTGGGAGAAATTGTATTGGAATACAAAGGGAACATTGTTCCTGCTCATCACAGATCGGACTTAACTGTAAGTTTATCACACTACGTCACCTACAACTCAGGCTACTCGTAAGTACGACACACAATAAAGAAAAAGGCAGTTAAATGATCACTCACATCCTCAGCAATGACGCACACTACACACATTAAGGTTTTCCCTCATAGTCCACTCCAGCACTCGCCATCCACTGCCGATCTTACTGCTACGTTGCTGCTATACTGCTACTTGGCGCATGCCCAGTAGGTCGGTCTTTCCAACATTGCCGCCCCCAAATTTGTGTCCAAATTTGCTCCCTGGAAAGGCCGACTTACTGTCCATCTTTCTTGTCGGGGTGGTCCTCTTGATCCGTTATCTCTGGGAGCACTACTAAGCGGGTGATAGGTCTGGTGTACACGCGGTCCTTTATCTGTACCTCCACTGTTCTGACTCGTCCATCCGGCCCTGGAAATACATTGACCACTCTCCCAATCTGCCACAATGATCGAGGTAACTGGGGGTCAACCAGCATCACAACCATTCCTACTCTGATGTCTTGCGTGGGACTTTGCCACTTCCCTCTGGTTTGCAGTCCAAGCAAGTAGGTTCTTACAAAGGCCGCCCAGAATCTGTCTGCCAGCACTTGTGTGTGTTTCCAGCGTCTCTTACTCAGGAGCTCGGACTTGGGGTACACAACCTGGGGAAGTGAGCCATCAGGCCGCCCCATCAACAAGCAGTTGGGGGTCACAGGATCAAGGTCTGCTATGTCTGCCGAGACATATCCGAGGGGTTTAGAATTGAGGATGGCCTCAATTTCGATGAGGACTGTCCTTAGGACTTCTTCAGTGACCGCCTCTGAACCGAGGGTGGTATAAAGTGCCGTCTTAGCTGAACGGATCTCCCGCTCCCATACCCCACCAAAATGTAGTGCTGCAGGAGGGTTGTAATGAAAGCTGATCTGTTGCTTAGCCAGGCGCTGTTGTAGTTCCGGACTGAGCTGATTGAAAGCCTCTCTGAGTTCAGTGTCTCCACCTCGGAAGTTGGTCCCTTGGTCTGAGTACAGTTCCGCAGGTTTCCCACGGCGGGCAATGAATCATCGAAGGGCCATTAGGAAAGCATCACTGTCCATTCCCGCTAGTACCTCCAGATGCACGGCCCTAGTGGTCAAACATTTAAACAAGAGACCCCATCTCTTTTCATTACGGCGTCCTACTTTGACGATGAAGGGACCAAAACAATCTATGCCGGTAGAGTGAAATGCTGGTTTGAACAGCCTGAGGCGTGGAGGTGGAAGATCTACCATCTTCTGGCAGGCTGGTTTGGATCTCCATTTGCAACATTCCAGGCAAGTTCTTTGGTGTCTGCGTACCGCCTCCCTGCCTCTTAGGATCCATACCTTTCGGCGGAGCTCTGCAAACACTCTCTCAGGTCCAGGATGACCAAGTTGGCAGTCATAGTCCTTTATAAGGAGTCTAGTGTTCGGGTGGTTGGAGTCCAAGACAACGGGGTGTACGGTATCCCGATCAAGGTCTTCACTCCGTCTCAACCGGCCTCCAACACGGATAAGTAGGCTGGAGTTGTCAAACTCAGGAGAGAGGCACAATAATCGGCTGGTATGTGGAATGGGTTTACCTGTCTTTAGGAGCTGATAATCCTCTGGGAAACTGTCAATCTGGACTCGCCTCATAGCCAGGATCTCAGCTTCTTTGTAGGTATTAGCTGGAGGCTGTCCTGTCAGACCTGCGGCCCCGTGGAGCTCCTCCGCTATTGCTTCTACTAAGTCCTGCCAACTGCGGTGCTTACTTCCATCAGTCCCAGGAGGTGGTGAGGTTATCACTCCACAGAAGGCGGGTTTCCTTAGCTCTGCCTCATAATTGCCGGCGGGTTCAGAGGGACTCAATGGCCATTCACTGGGAGGCTGTAGGAGGAACTGTGGGCCCTGTGTCCAGCGGCTGGCTCCAAGTAAGTCTCTCAGGCTCTTACCTCTGGTGAGGTCATCAGCCGGGTTTCTGGCTGAGTCCACATATCGCCATGCCTTCAAATTGGTCAGTTCCTGAATCTCAGCCACTCTGGTGCCCACAAATACCTTGAAGTGGCAGGATTCTGAGTTCAACCAGTGTAGGACTGTGGTGGAATCTGTCCAGTAGGTGACCTCTTGAATTGCTATGGTGAGCTCCTTCATGAGCACCTTTGCCAGCTGAGCTCCGGTTAAAGCTGCATAGAGTTCCAGGCGGGGCACAGAATGCTGCTTCCGCGGGGCTACCCGGGATCTGGCCAGAAGAAAGGACAGGTGCACTTGGCCTGCCAGATCAACTGAACGCAGGTAGGCTACCGAACCATAAGCCTTCTCAGAGGCATCTGAGAAGACATGAATCTCGTGGATCACCTCCGGATGATCCATTGTACTTGGGGTGTAGCACCTAGGTAATTTCATCTGTGGCAAGTACTGAAGTTCAGCTTCCCAAACCTTCCATGCTTGGAGAAGGTGATCAGGGAGTGCAGGGTCATCCCACTCCCTCTGTTTGTCCCACAGCTGCTGGACGATCACCTTTGCCTGGGTGGTGAAAGGAAGGATGATCCCCAGGGGGTCATACTGCATGGCCAAAACCCGGTATATATTCCTCATTGTAGGGGCACCATAAGTCGCCCTTCGGCCCTTGAAGCCTAGGTGGTCAGTGTCGCAACACCAGCTCAGACCCAGGGTGGATTCCGTGGCCTCTGGTTTGTCGTGGGAGAGCCACAGTTCCAACTTAGGGGACTTAGCCTCTGGTGGAAGATGGCTAATGACCTCAGGTTGGTTGCTGGCCCACTGCCTGATATCAAACCCGCCAGATGCTAGGAGATCTCTTAGTTTATCAAGGAGATGACGGGCTTCTGTAGCTGAGGGAAAGCTCTGTAGACAGTTGTCCACATAAGTGCACCTCTCCACCGAGAATCTCACATCCTCCTCAGGCCGACTGTGTGACAAAGCGTGCTTCTGGAGAGCAAAGGATGCGCAACAAGGACTGCAAGTGGTCCCAAATGGCAGTACTTGCCACTCGTACACCGCCGGGGTTTCTTCTCTATTCATGTGGCGCCACAGGAACCGTAAAAGAGGCTTGTCTTCCGGCAAGAGTAGCACCTGGTGAAACATACCACGTATGTCTCCACTGATGGCGATGTTGTGCTCCCTAAACCGAAGGAGTACACCCAGGAGAGAGGGACTCAAGGTGGGACCAGGC
This sequence comes from Archocentrus centrarchus, assembly GCF_007364275.1. NCBI lineage: Eukaryota > Metazoa > Chordata > Actinopteri > Cichliformes > Cichlidae > Archocentrus > Archocentrus centrarchus. The sequence goes on from NC_044363.1 coordinate 19,009,559, forward strand.
AGTAACCATTCATTGAGGTTGAGGCCACCGTACTGGAAGGAACAGTTAAACACAATGCGGTCTTTGCCATTGTGGTTGACCATATGATGAGGGATGTACCAACGTTCTCCAGTCGATGTGGTGTCTGAGGGAAGCTTGGTTACCGCGCCTGTGACCACTAACTTATCAATCTCAGCATTGTATGTGGCTGCCTTGACAGGATCTTTGGCCAGGCGTCTTTCCATGCTCCTAAGACCGGGCATCACCGCTTCTTCCGGGGCCTGGAAGCAAGGAAAGTCCTTCTTCCGCAGCAATGGTGTGGCATAGCGAAAGATCCCATTCACCTCAATCCTGGTCGTCTTGGCCTCTAGGAGGTTAAGGGCTTCTTGATCCTCTCGGGATCTGGTGGCCAGCTTCTCACTACGATAGGGTAAGACATCAAGCTGCCACAACCTTTCCACGTTCTTCTTAAGTTCGAGCTCTGCAGGGCTGAGGGAGAGGAAAAGGCACTGTTGTGGTGACAGCTGTCTTTGCACAAGCTGAGTTGGTCCTTGTAGCACCCATCCCAGCCGAGTCTTAATGGCTGCTGGACCCCCAGGTGGTCCAAGACGAACTGGTGCAGTAGGTGTTATGAGGTGGGTGTGGTCTGCCCCAATGAGCAATAAAGGATGGACCCGTTCAAATGGCTGCAGAGGAAGTCCTTTGAGGTGCTTATACTTAGCTAGAACGGTGGCTGGGTAGGAGTGGTCAGTCAGCCCAAGACCGTTAGCTGTAAAGGCTGCAGTAATCTGGAAGGTTGTATGCGGCCGGGATACAGGGGATATCTGGAAGGATACAGAGGAGCCACTAATGGTTTGGACATCTTGGCGAATCGTTCTTAGGGCTAAGCTTTCATCAGTACCTTGAATACCAAGGGTCAGGGCAGCACTGGAGAGAAGGATGGTACATTCTGACCCATCATCCAGCACGGCATAAGTGTCAAGACTCTTTCCTTCGTGATGGAGCAGGACTCTGACAACCTTGAGGAGGACTCATCTGTACTCGTTGGGCTTGTCCAGATATAAGACATCGGTCGCTGAGCTTATCAGGCAGGAATCCTCCCGAGCACTCTTAGAGTTAACCTCATGTAGGATCTGAAGGTGACGGCCCTTACAGATACTGCAGGGTTTCTTCAGTGTGCACTGGGCTGCCTGATGCTTACGTCCGCAGCGCCAACAGCGATGATGCGTCTGGATCCACTCAGACATCTGATCCTTACTGAATGCCTTAAAGGTGGTGCATTGGCTGAGGTAGTGATCCTCTTTGTTGCAGTAGGGACAAAAGGCCTTAGATGAGACTTTCTTGTTGGCTGGCTGATTCAGGTACGAGGAGGCTGGCTTAGGAGCTTGATTTCCCCCTGATTCCTCCACTCCATGCAGAATGGTAGTTGAACGGGTTGGTGGCTTGTGTTCCCACTTCCTATCTCGTCCCTGTCCTCGTTTCTCCGTAGGGGGTATCTCTGAGCTCTGACACCAGGCTTCATACTGGAGCCATTCCGAGAGGTCAAACAGGGTATACATTGTTCCACGTTGGCGACCCATCTGTCTGCGAAACTCCGACCTCATCTCACCTGGCAACTTGCTCAGAAGTCGCTCTACATGCGACCCGCATCGTAGCTCCGCTTCCCCTTGTGGGCCAAGAGTGTTAAGCATGCCAACGAGGGACCTGATCTGTAAGGCGAATCTCTCAAATGCTCCAGTATCTCCTCGTCGAATACTCGGTGAATCCATCACCTCCGCAATCTTCATGAGAGCCAGTTTATGTGGCTGGCCATACCTCTCATTCAAAGCTGCCATGGTGTCGGTGTAGGGGAACAGAGAGTTGAGGTAGGAATCTGCGATAAGGCGGGCTTCTTCCAACTTCAGGTGATCCATTAGAATCTGATATCGGAATAGCTCTGTAGCATCAGGTGGTAGCAGATTATCCAGAGCTATCTTCAGTCTCATGAACTCACTCGGATCCTTAGACACAAAGTCTGGTATTGTGGGTGTAGGACCACGGTAGGTATATTCTCTAACAGCCGGGACCGTTTTGGACTGCCTGGAAGCTTCGTAGTGAGGTCTGTGAGGCTGAGGCCTCTGTAGGGGCATATACTCCAGTTTGGGTGGACCTATCTGTGGTTGCTGGTGCCCGGAGTGAGTGGGTTCACCAGCATGTGAGGCAAAGGGAGGCCTCTCCGACTGAAGAGTGAAGGAGGAGGTCGGATATACAACAGAAGAGGGGTCATGAGAAGAGGGGAAGGCTCTTTGTTGGCTCACTGATGGTGGGGGCTTACTGGGTGTCAGGGATGCTACCTGGTCTTTCACGATCTGCAACTCACTCAACATCCTTCCCATAAACTCAGATAGTAGCTGGTCCCTGTCTATACTTTCGGATTGTGGCCCGTTGGGATGTGGCGGGTAGGATTGATTAACCGGGCCTGGAGGATCATGGAGCTGAGGTGAACACTGATGCTGTGTTGCAGAGGTTCCGCCAGTAGCAGGTATGTAAGACGGTCGACCTTCCCTGTTTAGGAGGAATGACTGAGGGCTCACTCTTGAGCATAACTAGTTGCAGGATGATCAGGATGGGATTTTTGTCTGCTCTCGGGAACCATAGGCAACCCATACTGACTGACTGCCTCCTGAGGTGCCTGCGAGGGCCCTCTCTCCCATGGCCGATGGTAAGGGGATGACTGCGGTGGCCGACCAGGCTGTGGGAATGGGCTAATAGGGCGGAAACCAAGAGGTTGTGTGTCCACTTCAGGCCCCTCCC